>NC_085138.1:84561237-85286237 GCF_035046485.1 Aedes albopictus | reverse complement strand
TTCTTTGTTAATTCTTAAGAGACTCTTTTGGGATGTATTTAAAAATTCCCTTCAGAATTTCTTTGGTCACTTTTTTGGAATTTTATTCAGCATTGGTTTTGATGTTTCTTTGAAGATTTTTTCTGATCTCTTTCAGTAATTCGTTGCTGTTTGGTCATTGCAATTACATATTTCCTTGGGAATTCATTTTTTATTTTTTTTGTGTTCTATATTTGCAATTTCGCTCATTTAGTATTTCTTTTGAGCATTCGCTCAGCAATTATAATGGAAATTTATTCTTGAATCCTGTTGAGAAATTATTTGCAAATTACTTTTATATTTGTTTCAGTTTCTTCTTCTTCTTCTTTATGGCTCTACGTCCCCACTGGGACTTGGCCTACCTCGCTTCAACTTAGTGTTCTTTGAGCACTTCCACAGTTATTAATTGAAGGGCTTCCTTTGCCTGCCATTGCATGAAATTGTATATTGTTAGGCAAGTACAATGATACACTATGTCCAGGGAGTCGAGAAAATTTTCTCGACCGGAACGGGAATCGAACCCGCCGTCTCCGGATTGGCGATCCATAGCCCTAACCGCTAGGATAACTGGAGACCAGCTATTTGTCATCAATTTTCTTTCTGGAATTTCGTTGATAAATTCGTTAGTAAATTCTCTGGTATTTGTTTTGGTAATTTCTTTGACAATTTTTATGGTAATTACACAGGAAGTTCCATTGGAATTGGTTTTTGTTCAAGCAATATATTCTGGAGTTCTACGGAAATGATTTTGACAGCTTAATCGATATTCTTTTTGGAAATTTCTTCAGAAACTCTTTTAGATACTTATTCGGAAATTACTTTGGGGCTTCCTTTGCAACAACTTCTTCCGAATTCCCTTAGGCATCTTTGTAGCACTTTCTTTGGAATGTTTAAGGTTATTCCTTGAGGGTACCACCAGCTATTTCTATATAAACGTCCTTACGAGTGGCTTTGTGAAATTTTTTGAAAAACTCTCTGGCAATCACCTTTATTTTTAATAAATTCCTAAGGTTATTCTTTTGATGTTTGATTTGGCCATTCCATTGTAAGTTCTTGGATTTATTTTCAATTTACAAAAGATTATCTAATAGAACTTCAAAAGTAATATCAGACGAAGTTCCGTAGGGAACTACCATAGAAGATTCCAGAGGAATTACTTGAGGAATTTTCTGTGGAATAACCGGATAAATTTTCAAAAATTGCCACAGAAATTTACAAACGAAATGACTAAGTAATTTTTAAAGAACCTGCCGAATGAACTTCGTAGGAACTATTGAAATAGTTACAAAATTTAATTGCCGGTGAAACTATCCATGGCTGAAATGGCCAAAGTGAATCCTGAAGGAGTTGCCTGATCAATTTTTCGAAGCAATTGCCTAAACACTTGAAAAAGTAATACCGTAGGTATTTTCAAAAATAAAAACCTAAATTAGTTTAAAATAGTTTTGCCGAGACATTTCCAAAAGAATTACCGAACCAAATTGCAGAGGAATGGCAGAAATAGTTTTCAAAAATTCTTTTGCCTTAGAAAACAAAAAGTAATCTCATTGAAATTTTATGGATCAAATCCAATAAAAATTGCTAGGGATTCCTTAGAATTTTCCGAAATTTGCAAAAGGTAATTCGAAAGATTTTCACAGGGTAATACACAGGAAATTCGCCGAATCAATTTTTCTTAGAGAAATTCCGCATAATTTACCCAATCAATTCCCATAGGAATTGGCAAAGAAGTTTCCAGAGGATGTTGAAGAAATTCTTAAAATAATAATTACCAGAAGATTTTCCGAATTAACAAAAAAAAAACAGAGAAAACTTGCAAACAAAATTCCCAAAGAAATTCCCATAAAAAAGAATTCTGAAGAAGTTCTTTAAGTCATTGCTGAAGCATTGCTGAGAATTAATCAAAGTTCGAAGGGCTTCCCTAACAATTTCTCAAAATAATTACCGCAAAAATTTTCAAGGAAACTTCTAACGGCATTCATAAAAAAATCTTGAAAACTTTTGCCAAAGGCATTGCTCAGTTTTTGGCGATATGTTAGTCTTTTTTTTTTTTTTTCTTCCTTCTAAACCATAGGGGGATAATCTGCTCAACAGACACCCTAACAGAAGGTTAGGGTAGTGTAGGTCTGACAGGCTGTCTTCTACAACAAAAGTAAAATCCAGGACTACTCTCTCCTCGTACCCACTAAACCATTCCTATGGTCGCCAAACCCTACGTCTCTCCGGAACCACCAAGAAGGTATTGCTTCAGAGAGGGGCTAGTGCACATCGCACCCACAAGGTTAGCTGCGTAGCCTGCAGCAACGAACATCGATGACTCGCTTTGGAGAGTCCATCACGGTAGCATGCTGGCGCTTAGCCAGTTTCCCGAGTGGTCCTCGCCACTCCCTTTGTCCTCGGAAGGCGGGCAGGGTCAACCCCGCCCGCGCCCTACTGCTGAGCGGACATCAAGAACTGATGCCCACGTGCAACCCGATCTGACCTGCCCGCAAGGAAGGGTATCACTACCCTTCAGGCCCTATCAGGCGATATGTTAGTCTGTGTTGTTTCGTTCGTGACATCATCAGCTGCCAGAGTGGTGAATTTTAACCCAATCAAAAGGAAACAATCTAATAATTCTAAGAAAATTTGCCTTATTTTTGGCCTTCTTTCTTCACCTTCCACCATCACCACCAGAACAGAATTGCATATTTTTCCGATTTTTTTCTGCCTTGATTTCATTTTATTAGAGATGGAAGAAACGAACAATATAATAAAAATCCTGATCCTGCTGCGAGTGCACTTTGATAAATGTCTTTTGCTCGAGGTATTACCTTCAACCACCACTCGTACACAGAATAAGGCGAAGGATAAAGCACAACACAGTTGTTTGGAGAATGTTTTCTTCCAGATGCGTTTTGGTTTGGTTCGAGCAGAGAAGTCAGTTTTTATTTAATTTAGGAGACAGCATTTGGTTTTGTTACTTCGAAGTGAAAATCACCCATCGTTTTGAACACGGTTAAAGAAGAATGGCTCTCAAACCTGGTCATGTTGATAAAACAACAGATCAAATCTGTTTTGGGGACACAAACTCAAAAGAGTGATGAGCATGAGCTTGGGTATTAGGCTGCCCCAAATAAAATCTAAAAAAAAACTTAAATGAAAGATATGCATATTTGAAGCATTCTTTGAGAACGTTTCGATTTTCTAAAAAAATAATTTAAAGGTTCCACCAGGGCAATTTTTGAAAAATAATCCTTTTTCAAAAACATTCTCAAAAAAACATATTTTCGCTATTATTTTTTCAACTTTTGATTTTTTAGGCACTTCTAGGCATTCTTGAAGGGTATAACTTTATGGACTATTGTGTTTATATTGACAGCATAACCGTTTTTGTGCCGATAAAAGGATTATTTTTGAGAATTTGTCATAAAACTTTCATAAAAGTTTATAACTAAATGCATTCATTAATCTACTATCAACCAAACCAGAATAAAAAAAATCCATTTTTATATACGTACATTAGAGTGTCACAAAGGCCGCTTTATAAATAGTTCTAGCTTCTAGCAGATAAAACTTTCATGATTGAAAATAAAAATATTTTCATGTATTTTGTTCTATCAAACTCTGATGAAAAGTTCTTAAAAAATAGTCCTATTATCAGCACAAAAACGGTTCTGCCGTCAATATAAACACAATATTTCTAAAAATAATACCCTTCGAGAAAGCCTAGAGTTTGGGCAGCTCTATACAAAAAATGTTGAAAAAAATCAAAAATTGAACAAAAATTAAAAAAAAAATTGAGAATTTTCGTAAAAAAGGTTCATTTTCCAAAAATATCCCTGGCGGAACCTCTAAATATTTTTTTTAGAAAATCGAAATGTTCTACAAAAATGCATATCTTTCATTCAAGGTTTGAGCACCTTGACTATTCGAACATTGATTTTTTTTGGGACGGCCTTTTGGATGTCTGCTGTTAAGGATCACAGATCACATTATACGGCTCTTAAGCTGATATAAACAGTGCACAGTGGTCCAGCCAATTTGTTCGCTTCGCGATATGCGTCATAATTGAACACTTGTCTGACGCAAGAAAAAGTAGATCTAAATAGCGATAAGAATCTCAGTGTAATCAGCAGACGTCCGTTCATTTTAATTTCTCAAAAATAGTCTTTCGCTATTATTTGAAGCACGTGCTACATTATTTGAATAATGATAGCCGAAATTATACGCACCTGCTATGAGATTTTAATGACTGTTTGTCATTTCCTATGCCACGCCAAGCGCGGTATAGTAATAAAAAGTTTGTTTAATTTTCTCGTTCTCGGTAGATGTACGCAGTTTGAGATTTGCTTACGTATCAAAGGCAACTTGGTGGTTTATCCAAACGCAGCAAATCGCTGGTTTCCAACCGAGACCTAAGCCTCAGATCAGCAGCTATTTCATCTCGCTCACCCATATAGGACGAATGACGTGCGACAACCTTATAAGATGAAACAACCATCCCATTGGTTGACACATTTCGAGACACTTTTATTGTAACCGTTCAGTGCGACGTTCAGCCTTGGCTGCTCCACCCACTCCTCACCGCGCCAGATCACGTATGCGTGCTAAATTTTTAATCAAATCTCGATTTCTCGCAGATCCGCTTCCCCCCTCGCAGACGTGGGTTTTTGTTACGCGCGATCGAAAGTTCCAGAAAGTCGGATGCCCGAATCAGATTACGGCGGTGACGCGACAGGGATTGACACATATTTGACGCGTTGCGGGAATCAGGGCTTAAGCTTACTTTTCGTGCTAATGGGAAGAGTCATGATACCGGCGCAAAAGCGAAACGCATTGTATGTATTATGGCTATCTACTGGAAACTTGTTGAGTGTCTTGGAAACATTTCTTTTCTGAAGGAATTATCATTGCGAGAGGTAGAAATTCGATGCCAAATAGTCATGAATTGAATAAAAAAGTAATAGAATCATAAAATAATCCGCTTTATGATATCATGACAACCAATCATGATATTATGACGTTAACGGCGATTTATCAGAAATATGTCTACCCTTTATCATAAAATGACCATGGTAACCGAGGTCTAACGGCAATTTTATTATTGTTTTCATTGATTAGAATCATGACACTGAGTCATGGAATCATGATGCTGAGTAGTAAAGCGATAAAGCAAACTCATGAAATCATTCATCAAATCGAGTGCGAGCTGTCTACAAATTCCAGTGGGGAATTTTTCATGAAAAGAAAAGCTTTCACCGAATGCAGCGGGAATCGATTCCACACTCCAATACATAAGAAACGCCCAGACGACTAGCGCTTTTAACCACACTAATTGACAATATGTCTCTAAAGTTTTCAGAACCATAGTGTACATGCGTTATGATTCAACTTGTCACTTTTTGCCGATGAAATTGGAATCATAAATGACTAATACTAGTTCCATCAATAAGGCTTATGATTTTATATGCTTAGGCCATGACTCTGGAGTACATATATGTTTCATGATTGTATGCAACACTTTATCCTTTTCAGTACTTAATACGGCAACCGTGATGTCGTGACAATGTTACGGAAAAACGAATCACGATATCATGACTTAGCTTATCTTACCAGCCAGACTAAGGCCTGAATGTCTTCTGCTGTACGTAGAAGTCGTCTCCATTCTACTCGGTCCATGGCTGTGTGTCTCCAGTTCCGCACCCACCAAACTCGCCGCCTACCACGTCCTTTTATACCGGTCGGATTACTCTCAAAATCAATTTTAGTCGGGTTGCTATCCGACGTTCTTATGAAGTGACCCATCCATCCATCGTAATCTGGGGATTTTCACAGGTGGATTATTGGGCCTACGTCAACACTCCTGTCTCGCCGGAGGGCCATCGTGCCAGTTCTGTTTAACGTCCCAACCAACACTGATGGGGCTGCCACATTGGATCTAGCTGGGCGTGATGCAGCATTTCTTACTCAGCCGCTGGATGCCAGAACAGACGCTGTTTGAGCCGCACCTCCTTGATGAACAGACGCTCGAGACGTACCTTCTCAATCTAGCCAAAGTCAGAAGGACAACAGTGTCCAGGATGCACTACCAGCTAAACACACAATTCTTAGCTGGCGGTCATTGTCATCGTGGACCCGTGGACATTGACCCGTGGAAGCATGAGGTAGGAACTTGTGAGAACCAGAGTTATGTTGGACGCTCTCCTTATCGACTTACTGTTTTGCAGCCCGTAAAATAAGCTGCTGGCTACAAATCATGATATTATGACGTTAACGGTGATTATCAGAAACTTTAACATAATGACACTGAGTCATGAAATCATGACGCTGAGTAGTCAAACCATAAAGCAGCTGTCAGTATGAAAAGGTCATACTCTAGAGTATGGTTCTAGAGTATATGCTTCTTGATTTCATGACACAGTATATCCTTTTAAACACCTAATATGGCAATCGTAATGTCGTGGCTATGTTATGGTAAAACGAATCATGATGTAATGAACCCTTTTTTTTAGTGTAATTTTGGCTAGGTTTTGGTTTTGTTCAATGAAACTTCCTGAAACTACAATGCTGAAACGCATGTACACTGCAGAAAAACTTGTTTGAAGAACAAATTGAGATCCACGTTGCGAAAAGAACTCCACATGCTACGGTGGGAATCGATCCCACGACTTCCAATGCGCTAGACGGGCGCGTCTTTCTTTCAAGCTACGGAGCCACTTGATCTTTAGTGGAATCGAATTCAGTTCTACGCCTTTTTGGGGGACGGAGATGGTTAAATGGTTCCACAGTTTGGTAGGGACTTTCAAACGGGTCAGTTTGGATCCCTTTGTATGAAAAATTGAAAAAGTCGTAACATTATTGGCAAATGTCATTACATTTTTTATCTAAAAAAGTATGGTCTGTTTGACTCTGTAAGTTAACCACTTAAAAACTCAGTAATGTTGTTGATGCTCGTTGACGTTCTTGCCAGTTTTTGCACTACACTCTTGACTGCAGTAAGAAATTGCACTTTGTCTTCGTTTGTTCCTTATCGAAACACAAAAGTCGCAAAGTAGGATTATCCCATTTGGAGAGTTGTTTGTTCGCAGCAGAAGAAAACTGTGACTCGCGTTCATAGTACATAAGGTCAGCATCGACAGATGTTGCTACAACGTCAAATATGTAGGTTGATTGACGACTCGTTTGATAGAATATTCATCATTTATCGGAAGTAATTGAAAACTAATGACCGGAATTTAACGGGTTCGTTCTAAATGCGCTCCTCCATTGAGAAGTCTAATGAACGGCGGTCGTGATCGAATTCTGAATTCCACTAGCGCAGAAGTTTTTGTTTTGTTGAAAACTGCTCGGACTATAACCCGGCTCAGCCCGTTAGTTCGAATAAATAAATCGCGAAACTGCTTATTTATTCTAAATGAGACCTCTAATTAAAAAGCACGACTCAAGTCGATTGGCTATGGAGCAGCAGCAGAAGGAACAACAACTAGTCCGAAAATGGGCCCCGGAATCAACGAACGACCTTTGTGTGGTTGGTTATTCGTGAGTTGCTTGCAAGCAAGCGACGATCTACATAATTAAAGTGAGACGCCGGACGAAAACAAAAGCAAAAGAAACAGGAAATTTTCGTTGGAGCAGTTTTCGTGACGGTCCAGGGCCGTAATTTTATAGCGCGATGATATAGTACACCGAGGTAGAATAAAAAAAAACGAACGAACTCAGAAACGAATGATGATGAGCATCATTGTTTATGTTTTTGGAGGTGAGAAGCGCAGAATGGCAATTCTGGTTCAACTTTTCAACAGGGTTTATTTGACGACTGAGCTAGAGCAATACGGTACTCGAAGTCGTTGTATGTCGTCTTCTATACTCAACACGGTTTGAAGGCTCTGTTAAAACTTGGAACGAAAGATAATAACATCTTAAAGTCCTTTTTGAAACATTCCACGAGCATCGATGGTTTTGTTTCTTTCCAAAAAGCGAGTTTCACATGGTGCTGCTAATCTCATCGGATTTCGAAGGTTTACTCACGGACTGCTCTAGTTGAACGTTCTTGCTAATTGCTGGCGATTTTTTTTGGTTTTCGCGCGAAGAACAAAGCGGATTGTAACGGAGATGTTTTGCTTCAGACAGGCAGGTATCATGACTTGGTATTGCAAAAAAAAAGATGATGAGTACACAAGTTAGTTTCGTTTCGAGGGAGGAAGTGAAGAGAATCGGAGTTTACAGTTAGACTGGTCTTGATGAGTTCACTCATCAAATTAGAACAATGTGCTAAGAATATTTGGTTGATACCGGTTTGTTCAAGACTAGAATGTTCCAAAAAAATAGTGTTAATCCGAAATTATTTGAATTGTTCGTCATCTTCGGTGTCGACATGTGTTATTTATAAGTCGAAAAAATAAGTGGTAGCATGGATCGCATCACTTATAAAAGTGACATGTGACTACCCCCTCCCTACTAACAAAAACTCCTTCCTGTGACAGTCGTGGAGATGTAGAGGTGAACTCGGTCTCTACTAGCAACGCACGTCATACTAGGTATACTTGTAACAGTAGTCATACCTGTCATACAAAGTATCGTCTTAGCAACTATGGTTACTGATTCTACTTGAACATTGATAAACATTAATTACTTAAATTTAAAAAAAAAACTTTTGGGTCATTGGGGGTTGTCCAAACTGTCCTGGAGTGCAGTCTTTGGCATCTACAGCCCTTACAGCGATTATTTTTTGTTTTGAACTGTCATTCTCCTGGTATCTATGATTCTATGAAATTGATATACCATTTTCGAAGTTCAATAAATTCTTTTGGAATATTAAATATCATCCAAACCTTCAAACTGCTCAGAAGAGCAGAACTTCATATCTACCCTTGTTTAACTAGTTGCTGTGTATGAGATTCGTCTGATGATCCAAATCCTTAACCCTTTACTTCCCGTGGTTGCTCTAGAATGCCATCGATTTTCGCCGAACTCGAGACGAATGCATTCAGTTAAATATGGTGCAATAGCTTTCAGAATATCATTGTAATCCCATAAGGCTAACCCAAACAACAAGTACTTGTTTCAATAGAAGACATACTGATATACTGTCACAACAACAAAAATTTGGTACTAAAATTGTTTCATTGATATGGAACAATTAAGCCAATATGCAATAACCCAGAAAACCAATGTGCACGTATAACGAAGTTCATAACCGTATTGTACGTACTTTTATGTGGTAAAGTTACATCGCCAAAAATACCTCATGCGAAAAAAGGAAAAACTATAAATCTGCATTGGCGTTAACGATCAACCTAAAGCGTTATTTTATGCGATTGACTTTGTACACTATTGCGATGCAATATAGCATCTTATGCGATTTAATAACAGACAAAAAATATTCTTTAGTGTCGAACCTATGACAAACGGATTAACGAGCCACACTTAATGACCAAACATTACTTATGGAAACAGACTGATTGATTTTCATATTTTACCCCCCTCAATGTTTATTGAAATACGCTTTATTTACCTAGCACTGCAAAGTTAGCGCCACCCATTGTGCCCATAACCAGTGGAGAACTGTAGTTGAGTCCGCCCAGAAGTAAGCTGATGCTGATCTGTTAACCAAGTTGTGCTTTAGAGCAAGCTGTTTTTGCACAATCTTGGCAATTTTGTTGTGACGATCGAGGTAGACTGATCCAGCTAACAATGAACTGCCTGCAACGACATGCTCATTAGAATAACTAGCCACAGAAGTCCATTGTCACGACTGTTCGTGTGACTAACATCTAGTTTTCCGCGTCATTACATCGTCAGTAGCGGTACTAGAAGTGTCAAATCAATTTTGTTAACCATACAAAAGATCCTCTACAAGCTGGACACTTAAAAACAATACATTATTTCAATTAAAGTTGATAGTTTAATTAAATAGGAAACGTGACTACAGCGCCATTGGAGTTCTACTGTATTTCTATTGCATGTTCGCTCGTTTCCCCTACTGAATTGCACTTCCTACAGCGGTCCTCCACGTCTTCGTGCAATATATTAGAATAACTAGCCACAGAAGTCCAATGTCGCGACTGTTCGTGTGACTAACATCTAGTTTGCCACGTCCTTACGGCGTCACTAGTAGTACCGCTAGTGAAGTGTCAAATAAATTTTGTTTACCAAAACAAAAGATCCTCTATAAGATGGACACTTAAAAATAGTCATTTATTACAATTAAAGTTATTAAAGTAATTAAATAGAGAAAGTGCCTACAGCGCCATTGGAGTTCTAGTGCATTTCTATTTGCAATATGTACCGCCGATAGTTCATCGTCTGAATTACCTGCACAGATAAAAATAATGACGTTTACACGTCATGTAAACTTAATTTTAGTAATGTAAACTTAGTGTTATGATGGTTTACATTATATATCATGTAAATTTACGTTATATGTCATGTAAAAACTCAGAGTCATGCTGAATTACATGACATATAATGGAAGTTTACATGATATTTCATGAATTTTACATGATATGTCATGTAAACTTCTGTGATATCCCACGCTCCAATTATGTGCATCATATGTCACAGAATTTCACACTCTTTTTTCGATCTGTGTGGTCCTGGATGGCTACCATGAAACCTTCTGTTTCCGAGAAAAGGTCATCCCGCACCAGCAACGCGTTTGACGCCGCCTTATCGATGTGCTCGAGCACATGATGGTGGTACTATCCTCTCGTCGACGGTTTTAATGTCGCCGTTCAGCTGGTGATTCTCCTGGGCCAGATGTAGGGCACCCCAAGAAACAGAACTAGCTGAATAGCTGTTTCTTAAGCTAAAGTTTGTTTAAGAATCGTTTGTTCTACTCTTATACAGCAAAAATGTATGTTGGGACTGTAACCGTGGTCAGCTTCACATTTCATGAGGGTTCTGGCTTTCTACGTAATTTGACCGCAACTGGTGGGTCTGGGAGGCATATAGTGCCTGGATATTGGTGACGCCTCTTCCTCCTACTGCGCGTGGCAGGGTGACTGTTTCGATGGACGACTTTGGATGGCGCATGCGGTGCTTGGTGAACACCACTCATAACTGCTCGTCCTAACGCTTCGAGTTCAGTCTTGATCCACTTTACTACCCCAAGGCAGTAGGTCAACAGTGACACAGCAAACGTGTTGATCGCCTTCACCTTGTTGCCGGCTGACAGAAAGCTCCTCACAGTTGACACGATACAAGAACTTGTCCTGCAGTTTGTTTTTGATCGCTGTGTAGCGAATACCTCTATGTTTCAGAAAACCAAGGTATTTGTACTCTTCGCCTTCAACCATATTCCGAATTCCTCCTGTTCGTTGACGCGGAAACAGCTGGCATCCAATACTTGACCCTGGCGAAGTTGGACTGATCGTCATTTGGCAATTCCAAATTCCATCCGAATGTTGTTGCTGCATTGATTGAGTGCTCTGCTAAGGGGGCTCATCGCAAGGCAGATCTATGATGACCTGATCTTTGCAGCCTTGCGTGTTTTTGCGACGCCATTTTTGTTTCTCGGTTATCACGTTAGGGGTGATACACAAATTATGTTACGCAAAAATCGACCTTTTTCAACCCCCCCTCCCCCCTATGTCACGCTTTATGTATGGATCCTGAATATTTTTCGTATGGGTTGTCACGTTCTGCAAACCCCCCCCCCCCCCCCTTCCCCCTAAAGGCGTGACGTAATTTGTGTACGGCCCCTTATTGGCATCGTAGTGTATCCTCCTCGCTATTACCGACGACAGCACTTTGTACGGACTCGAAAGGCACGTTATTGGTCTGTACTTTGCTGGATCAGCTGTGCTTAAGTCTTTCGGCAAAAGATGATGAATTCTGGTAGCTGCGTGGACAACAAAGTTGTGTAACAAAGATCTCTGTAATTTTTACTTCTGTGATATCTGTAATAGTTCTGCTGGCGCCTGCTTCATTGGGTCTCAGAGGAGTTTCAATGGGTTTCAGGGGGTATAAGAGGGACTTCAGGCAGCTTAACGGACTCACAAGTCCGTTTTCAGGGCGTTTCAAAGTATTTCAGTTCAGGTTTAAGAGAGCTCTTAGAGGTCTTCACAGACTCTTTGGTAAGTTTCGTGGGGATTTTAGGGGGTTTCAGAGACGTTTCAAGGCGTTTCAAGGTGTTTCAGGTCGTTCCATAAGGTTCAGAAAGTTTCAGAAGGGGTTTATGGTGCTTCAAGGCTGAGCTTCAGGGGAATTTCATTGGCGTTTCATGTGGTTTCAGAAGTACTTCAAGACGTTCAGGACGGACTACGCTTGTAGATCCGATGACTTATACTCAAGGGAGTTCTCAAACAGACATTGACACTTGACAGCACATGGTTGCATGAGGCTGTGGAAGCATGTATTTCACTCAAACACCCAAGTTATGTATGTATATCCGATGGCTTGTGCTCTCAAAAGCTTTTTGGGAATCTTAATAGCACACACCCTAATCCTATAAACCAACCTTATACTAATATTTATTAAGCACTCTAACTGTTTTGAACACAATCAAATTCCATCTATGTAAGTTACGTTTATCTTAATGGTTACCTAGATTTTATCTAATGGATTCTACATTGTGCTGTCATAGTAAAATCAGAACTGATTACTGAAGGTTCCCAAATTTCAGCGCCCCTTGTACTGATACGCCTCCATAGAAAGGAGTTCAATATTTTTATGTCCTATGTCTCATTGATAATTAACTATCCTAAGATGTTGCGCTAGGTACACCACGATGAAGGCGTAGTACACGTTTTCAGCGAGTCTGTCGGAGTCATATTGACACCAACATCCTACTAGGGCTAAGTATTCCAGAGAAACGCCTCTTTTTTTTTTCCAATATTTTTAGTGTCATTCAGCAGTTCACAAAGAATTTTTCTAGAGACTCTTACGAGAATTACCTCCAGGGAAACCACCAGAAATTCGGGATTTACCATTTTTTCCGGAATTCACATAGAAAGATGATTGTCGCAAGATTTCTAAGAATGATTTCGGCAAGGATTCCTACAGGTTTAAGTGCATTCTTGTTCATATCTTTTTCTGTAGAAATATCTCGAGGAATTTTTCCAGAGATACTTTCATGTATTCCTATTTTCCTTGGGTCTTCTTCAAGAGTTCTCAATACATTTTCCCACGGGTTTCTCCAAAAAATCTTCAGATAGTCCTTCTGGGATTTCTTCAGGGATTATTTTAGAAATTTATTCAAGAATTGCTGTAGAAGTTTGTGCATGTATTTATTCGAACAGTTGTGAAGGAATTCCTCCAGGAATATCATCCAAATTTCTAAAAAATTTCTTTTAGGATTTCTCCAGAGGTTTCCCTTAGGAACTCCTCCGAAGATTTCTTTAGAATATGCAGTTCATGGAGAGTTTTCTTCACAGATATTCTGGAATTATTTCTTGTTGGTATTTATCAAGGTATGACTCCATGTGTTGAGAGATTATTTCAGTGATTAATTTAGAATTGTTTTTAGAAGATTCCAAAGATATTCTTCTGGAAGTCCCTTCAGGAGTTTCTTCAGAGTTTCCTCCTGGGGATTGCTTAGGATTTATTCATACCTGTCTTCAGTGATTCATTCAGAAAATTTTCCCAAGATACTTCGGAAATTTCTCTGAAGATTCTCTCAACTGTTACTGCGTATATTACTCCAGAATCTATTCCACGGTATTTTTATTGAAATTATTTCATGTATACCTGCAGAGGGTTCTCTAGTTCGGAGCATTTTTTTTTTTCAAAGATTCCTTCAATTTTTTTTCAGAAATTTCTTCAGTATTTCTCTAAAGAATTGCTCCAGGTTTTTTTTATTTTTTCAAGATTTACTTCAGAAATTACTTTGTTTTACTCTTTGTGTCAATCAAATTAGAAATTGTAAGAGAGATGTGTCTAAGAATTCCTGGTGGCACAGACAGATTTAACGGTAGGGTAGGTAATCAAAATTTGAACCAAATTGCGGCTTTCTGAAGCAGTGCAAATTTTAAGTGATTTTTTCTCCCACATGGAAATAATTTACTACGGCAAAATCGTATGTACATGAAAGCCATGGGTATAAGCTTTCTGTTAAATGGTAAAAAGTTTGTATTTGCACCGAATTTCATTGAAATATTTGATTTTTCATCAACAATGATTTTAATCTTAATTTGAACCATCGTAATCATAATTTGAACCAATTTTAATCTTAATTTGAACTACTGGCGGCAGCAGCTCGAGCAACTCACAAAACAGCCAATTCCATGCTAAACAATGAACAATCACATGAATCTGCTAATTCTCATACCTATTTTTCATTAGGCAGTGGAATCTCAACTCAGAATGTTCGAAATTCTTTAGGAATTTGGAAACTAAATTTGGAATTTTTCATCCCCCAAGAGTAAACAAAACAACCACTAGTGCAGTCTGCAGGCCAACACTGGAAGTTCGCCCCCGTTTACTAGTTCAAATTTAGATTACAAATGGTTCAACTTAAGATAACATTCACCAAGTAAGAATCACTTAAATTTGATAATTTTATGACAAATAATGCGGAATATTATTCGGTTGGTCGATTCTACGATAAATAAGCTTTCATTTGACGTATTCACATATTGCGTGTCATACAATGCATGAGCTGTACGAGTGCACCGAAAATGTGCTTCCTCTGGGGGGAAATGGGTGAAATCACAGTGATTTTTCAATTGCCTGTTTTCCATGACAAAAACGCTTTTTCAATGCTTTTAAAGCCCATGTTATCAGGTTATGTTACGGAAAGCTGTTTAACATCTTTTTCGGGACAATATTTGCCTGAAAAGTACGACGTTTTAATGAATTTTGAAATGGTTCAAATTAAGATTACAATTTGACTAGTTCAAAGTTTGATTTCTTACCCTAATAAATCTTTTTTCAGAGTGATGGTCACAATTATTCCTATGGAGTAGTCTGGTTTTCACAAAGTGTTATCTGGTAGGTACCAGGAGACCAGTCTTACCATATTTTCCGCATTGTAGAGCATTTCGGAATGAATTCGAGTAAAACGAGTAACGAGAATATCTAAATCATATCTCAAATCGAACACTTGTTGCTGTCATAGCTCGATGTGATTTTGATGAGTTATTCAAAAATCTAATGAATATCGCACGAATAGCTCAAAGTGATATGATATCAGTTTTTGTTCTTGTCGAAACAGCTGAAAATATATAAGAACAAGTTTAGCTCTTCTGCACGAAATGGAACACATACGCCACATACACCAGAGATGGCTCAATGTTAGTGAAATGCCATGTGCCCCTTTTTGAACTATGTAAACGAAGAACCGCATGTTCTTATTCCCATGAAATTTACAACATCGAGCCTCAGTTGAGTGATAAGCATCGCCGCCTGTGAATCCCAAGGTCGTAGGTTCGATGCTGCACACTGACATTTTTTTTTCTAGAAAAAGTGACAAATCTTGCCTGCTATTGTTTTGATCTTGTAATATCTTAACGAGCTATTATTGAGTAGTTCACCATATTAGATTTTGTCATTATTTCTGTTCTTTTACCTCGTATATCAATCAAACCAATATCAGTTTTTGCTCTTCAGTAATTCAACCAATCATAACTGAATATGCTATTCATCAGATTTTTCCACCTACTCGGGTTAAAGAACTTCTGGAAAACTCTAAACAACTCCTTCAGGAATCCCAAGAAAAACTTCTGACGGACCTGCTGAGGAAAATGATAAGAAAAAATCTAGTGAAAAGTTCGGCAAGAATCCTCGAAGAACCTTTCGGAAGATTTTCCGAAAAATCTCCTTTGCATTTTTAACCAGCACCACGCTAATGCTGAGCTAAAAAAAAACAAGATTTTTTCAACGTGTTGTTCAAAATACAACAATGCAAATCATTCAAGAGTTAAAAATATTTTTAGAGAAACTTCTAAAAAACTGCATACAAGAACTTTTGAAGAAACCGCTTGCTGGAGTTCCTGAAGAAAACGCTGAAACACTGAAGAGGTCTTTGGAGACAATTTTGAAGGGATTCCTGAAGGAATTTCTAAAGAAATATTTAGTATACGGGAGAATCAAAAGAACCCCTGTAGAAGTCTCAGAAAGTACTTTTGAAAGAATATCTAGAAAAACATCTAAAGAAATATCAGCGATATATTTGAAGGAATTCCCGGAGGAACTCTTCGGAAACCCTTGGTGGAATTTCTAGAAATGTTTCTTGTGGATATTTTGGGAAAATTGATAGAAAAATACTTAAATGAAATTCTTGGAGGATTTTTTCAGAGAGTATCGCCAGAGCAATCTGTTGACGAATTCCTGCCTGTGGGAATACTTGGACAAACACCTTGCTTAGCTTTTGAGTTGATTCCAAGCAAAACACTTTTGAGATATTTCCAAAGACATTTCTGAATTTCTTGAAAAATCCGTAAAGAAATTCTTAGATTTATGTATGTAGGAAATACCGAAGAAATTTCTGGAGACAAACATGGATGAAATCCTGAAGGAGTCTCTGTATGAAGTCCTGAAAGAATTTCTGGGCGAATTTCAGCCTGAATCACTGAAAGTAATACTGAACGAATATCTGAAGAAATTCCGGCTGATTTTTTGGATGAATACCTGAAGAAATTTCTGGGCACATTCATGCGTGAATTTTCAATTGAATCGCTAAGAAATTCCATTAAAAACTCTGGTGAGCTTCTTAAAGATATAGCTGTACGAATTTCTTAAGGAATCTGTGGAAAATTTTAGAAGAACCCACTGGAAGAATTTATGAAAGAATCTTTGAAAGAACTTCCGAATCCCTCTAGATAATTTCCGAAGGATTTTCTAAAGAGAGTTTTCTTGCTTTTTTGGTTATCCACCCGTAGAAACTACTCCAGTATCGCCATATGCCACAAAAATTCAGCTTATTGGACGCAGTGGCTTAATTTTCCCAAAAGCGAAGGAAAAAAAATCACCAGACCAGCTACACTCACACAAGGAACCAATGAGATATCTGCCGGAGACTATCAGGCATCTTCAGTGTGGTATCCACAGCAGACCGAATATACTTCTGCGTCTGCACAAATTCATGCGGATGTCGGAGTGTTGGTACTGGGTGGATATGGTTGGCAGGGGGTTCACACATTGGTGCGTGAATGCCGAGCGTAAGGTGAAAAGTCAGTAGTGTGGCACAGTTCGCTTGATTTCATAGCTCGTATCTGATAGATTGACACAGTGCTGTGAAAGTTGAAAGCAAGGGAAACGGATTTTTCAATCAGTTTTTGTTCTATTGAGCGCTATGAACAATTAAGTATACGTGAGTTGTATATGTAGGTAGAATGGAAAAATTATATGGAAAGATACAAAGTAGGAGGAAAGGGACGGGCAAGGAATAGAACCCAGGACCTTCTGCATTCGAATCAGAAATGATTTTCTAAACAGATTTTTCCAGAGAAAAATTTATAAAGAATCCTCTGATGAAGTTTCAAAAGGAACAAATGTCAATTTACATAGAATAATTCTTCACGGAATATTTGAGGGAGCAATTTTGAAAGGAATCAATAGAAGATTCCTCAAAGCAATCCTTGGACGTAGATGAATTTCCTTCAGAATTTTTGGAGGGAAATCCAGGGAAATATTTTAAGGAATCCCTGGAAGAGTTTCTGAAAGAATCTGGGCATGATAATTTCTTAAGAAATCCTTACTTGTTTTGAAACTTGTCAGATCGTGAAAAATCTAAAAATCGTAGAGAAAATTTTGCTATATTAGACGGAGCGCAAGATTTTTTTAAAAGCCTGTTACTCATTGAGTAACTTACAGTAACCTCTATGGAATAATAGAGATTCCAGTGCACAAACTAATCTATACATAAACAAAAAATCACTCAGTCATGTCAAGATTGAAAGACAAAACTTTCCATTCTCGTCGAAAGTGACAACCTATTGGACATTCATTCCTCTCTGTATAGATGGAATTCCCCGCCTGAATTTTAAAACCAAGCCTGTGAAAGTACGATCCAGCTAGATATACATCTAAAAGATTCAGGGGAAAGCCATGGTAAATCATTCCAGACCCCGAGACATCCATCATAAATATTTCATTCGGTGTCGGACCCGATGAAAGCATGTCTCATTTCCTTCATCAATCCCGTGCGTGTAACACTTGTCCATCCATCCGATTCGGCGAGCGTTGTCAAAATTTGAGATCAGTTGTCCGTCCCAGAAAGTAAAACAACGGAGGAGAGACAGTAGAGGCGTGGCGCACTTATTCGGATGCGTGGCTTTGGCTTGACCTAGTCCACCGGTCCTCCAGCACCATCACCGGTCCAGTCCGCCTAACAGTAGGAAATTTGATCCAGTTTTGCGTCTTCTCGCTTCTGCCAGTTTGTTTTCCTGGGGTCCTAAACGTTGAACCATTTGATTAGGCCGAACAGTTTTATGTGCCTTTTAGATTTTCACCGCCCCGTTCCGAATCCATCATCATCAGCATGCAGCCTAAATCTTGGGGATCGGTCTGATTTGTATCTGTAGGGTACATCGGGGCAATTTGGTTCACAAGGCGGAAATTTTGATAACAGTCAGTCTCCGACATCAGTCAGAGTCTATCGATTTTGTTGAACTCTCAGTAAAATCTTTGGAAATCTCATTCCAAACGGGCCCCGCTGTACCCTATTCTCGTTCCAGTTGGTTTCTTCTACATTGCCCCGGACTGGACCTGATCCCCTTTACTCAAAACCAATTTTCGGACTCACGCTTCACATATTGATTCTTCTCCGTCCAGCTTTTTCGCCTTTCTCCGGGTAGAGACGACGACAACAACGACGATGGACGATGACCACGCGCAAATTCAACCAAAACCACACAATCTCGATCACAACACGATGATCGGGGGCCAACTCACGTGATTGCGAGAAAGAGGCAGTGGCTGCGATTTGGACCAACTAACGGACCTTAAGATAATGCCGAAAATTTGCGAATCGACCGTGAAGTGGTTTTTGTGGCGCGGCATGACATTGAAACCGAGCCTGGCGAAGGCGATCAATGGTGGCGAGGGGGAGTATGTGGGGAGCAATTTCGCGATCGCGATCGCAATCGCGATCAATTTCACTCGCCGGGCGGCGCAACCAGATAAAAGAAAAGCAAATCGATTCAGCGGATGGCATTTGGCCGACCATAGCCACACCGCACTAGGGATTGTTTAGTACATAATGTAGTGCATCGCCATCTTCGGGCCTAGGGCGGGGTACAAATGAGCGCTTCGCACAGCATGACTGTGCAAAGTGCGTCGTGTGATGATCGGAGCTTATACTACTCGATGGTACTCGATGAGTGAAATCGAAAACACACTTATACCAAGGGGTTTGCTCCGAATGTGGCAAGATGGTTAGTCAATTTGCTAGATAATTACCCGGGGCGTAATGGTGTTTTAAGACGTGAGACGATTTTGCGATGATGGTCAGATTTGTGGTCCAGTTTTGGTGAGAGAGGAAAGTGTGTTTAAGCGATTGGATGGAACCGGTTTTTTTTTTTTGGGAAATGCTGAAACGAGTCCAGTTGGAGTGTGACGCATGTGACATGTCAATGCAATAACAACATTCCAGGAGAAACTTACAAATGGAATGCTAGTTAAGATTGAAAGCTCTGACCAAATAATTTCGATGCTTCCAAGTCAACTTTTTCAATAATCCCTTGAATAATCCTAAATGTTGAAATTCCACCTGGAATTACTTCTGGAACTCCTCCTGGAATTCGTCCTGGAATTCCTCCTCGAATTCCTCCTAGAATTCCTCCTGGAATTACTTCTGGAATTCCTCCTGGAATTCCTTCTGGTATTCCTCCTAGAAATCGTCCTGGAATTCCTCGTAGAATTCGTCCTGGAATTCGTCCTCGAATTCGTGCTTGATTTCCTCCTGGAATTCTTTCTGGAATAACTCCTGGAATTTGTCCTGGAATTCCTCCTGGAATTCCCCTTAAAATTCCCATTGGAATTCTTCCTGGAATTCCCATTGGAATTCTTCCTGGAATTCCTCTTGGAATTCTTCCTGGAATTCCTCTTGGAATTCCTCCTGGAATTCCTCTTGAAATTCTTCCTGGAATTCCTCCTGGAATTCTTCCTGGAATTCCTCGTGGAATTCCTCGTGGAATTCCTCCTGGAATTCTTCCTGGAATTCCTCCAGGAATCCTCCTGGAATTCCTCCTGGAATTCTTCCTGGAATTCCTCCTAGAAATCGTCCTGGAGTTCTTCATAGAATTCGTCCTGGAATTTCTTCTGAAATTCCTTTCGGAATTCCACCTGGAATTCCTCCTGGAATTCCTCCTGGAATTCCTCCTGGGATTCCTCCTGGAATTCCTCCTGGAATTCCTCCTGGAATTCCTCCTGGAATTCCTCCTGGAATTCCTCCTGGAATTCCTCCTGGAATTCCTCCTGGAATTCCTCCTGGAATTCCTCCTGGAATTCCTCCTGGAATTCCTCCTGGAATTCCTCCTGGAATTCCTCCTGGAATTCCTCCTGGAATTCCTCCTGGAATTCCTCCTGGAATTCCTCCTGGAATTCCTCCTGGAATTCCTCCTGGAATTCCTCCTGGAATTCCTCCTGCAATTCCTCCTGGAATTCTTCCTGGAATTCCTCCTGGAATTCCTCCTGGAATTCCTCCTGGAATTCCTCCTGGAATTCCTCCTGGAATTCCTCCTGGAATTCCTCCTGGAATTCCTCCTGGAATTCCTCCTGGAATTCCTCCTGGAATTCCTCCTGGAATTCCTCCTGCACTTCTTCCTGGAATTCCTCCTGGAATTCCTCCTGCACACTCAATTAAGAATGCCGAGTCTTGGCTTACGAATGCCGAGTTTTGCACAGCCGAGAAGTCAGCTAAATGTTTTCATGAGATCTCAGCTTACAAATTTCGAGAATCAGTATAACACGTCTTGTTGCCAAGCAACCAACCATCTTAGCTAAGTCTCGGTTAAATTTCAGAAACCGAGATTTGCACAGCCGAGCTCGTGAAATAAAACTAAGTGTGTGGAATTCCTCCTGGAATTCCTCCTGGAATTCCTCCTGGAATTCCTCCTGGAATTTCTCCTGGAATTCCTTCAGGAATTCCTTCAGGAATTCCTCCTGGAACTCCTACTGGAATTCTTCCTGGAATTCCTCCTGGATTTCCTTCAGAAATCTTCTGAAGTTTCTCCAAGAATTCCTCCTCGAACTCCCCATTGCTTCATGAATTGCTCCTGGCATTCCTTCTTAAACTCCGCCTGGAATTCATTTTAGAATAACTTCTGAAGTACCATCCGGAATTCCTCCTGAAATCTCTTCTTGAGTTCCTCCTGGAATTCTTTCTGGAATTTCTCCTAGAATTCCTCCTGGAATATCTCCTGGAATTTATCCTGGAAGTTCTACTAGAATTTCTCCTAAAATTCCTCTTGGAATTCCTTCAGAAATTCCTCCTGGAACTCCTCCTAGAATTCATCCCGGAATTCCTTCTGGAATTCCTCCTGAAATTCCTCCTGCAATTCCTCCTGGAATTCCTCCTGGAATCTTCTCCAAGAATTCTTCTTCGAACTCCCCATTGCTTCTTGAGTTGATTCTGGCATTTCTTCTTAAACTCCGCCTGGAATTCATTTTGGAATAACTCCTGAAATTTCATCCGGCATTCCTCCTGAAATCTCTTCTGGAATCCCCTCCTGGAATTCTTTTTGGAATATCTCCTAGAATTCCTCTTGGAATATCTCCTGAAATTTATCCTTGAAGTTCTACTAGAATTTCTCCTGAAATTCCTCTTTGAATTCCTTCAGAAATTCCTCCTGGAACTCCTCCTAGAATTCAACCTGGAATTCCTCCTGGAATACCTCCTGGAATTCCTCCTGGAATTCCTCCTGGAAATTCTCCTGGAATTTCTCCTGGAATTCCTCCAGGAATTCCTCCTGAAATTCCTCCTGAAATTCCTCCTGCAATTCCTCCAGGAATTCCTCCTGAAATCTTCTCCAAGAATTCCTCTTCGAACTCCCCATTGCTTCTTGAGTTGCTTCTGGCATTTTTTCTTGAACTCCGCCAGGAATTCATTTTGGAATAACTCCTGAAATTCCGTCCGGAATTCCTCCTGAAATCTCTTCTGGAATCCCTCCTGGAATTCTTTCTGGAATTTCTCCTAGAATTCCTTCTGGAATATCTCCTGGAATTTATCCTGCAATTTCTACTAGAATTTCTCCTGAAATTCCTCTTGGAATTCCTTCAGAAATTCCTCCTGGAACTCCTCCTAGAATTCAACCTGGAATTCCTCCTGGAATACCTCCTGGAATTCCTCCTGGAATTCCTCCTGGAATTCCTCCTAGAATTCCTCCTGGAATTCCTCCTGAAACTCCTCCTGAAATTCCTCCTGCAATTCCTCCAGGAATTCCTCCTGGAATCTTCTCCAAGAATTCCTCTTCGCACTCCCTATTGCTTCTTGAGTTGCTTCTGGCATTTTTTCTTGAACTCCGCCTGGAATTCATTTTGGAATAACTCCTGAAATTCCGTCCGGAATTCCTCCTGAAATCTCTTCTGGAATCCCTCCTGGAATTCTTTCTGGAATTTCTCCTAGAATTCCTTCTGGAATATCTCCTGGAATTTATCCTGCAATTTCTACTAGATTTTCTCCTGAAATTCCTCTTGGAATTCCTTCAGAAATTCCTCCTGGAACTCTTCCTAGAATTCCTCCTAGAATTCCTCCTGGAATTCCTCCTGGAATATCTGCTGAAATTCCTCCTGCAATTCCTCCTGGAATTCCTCCTGGAATTTTCTCCAAGAATTTCTCTTCGAACTCCCCATTGCTTCTTGAGTTGCTCCTGGCATTCCTTCTTAAGGTGAATATATGACGAAGCCACACCTCGAATTTTCAAGAGCACAGATCTGAAGAACCGAATGTTGCTTTGCGCTGAAAAGTTGATCGATTGATCACCACTAGCCTGGAATTCATTTTGGAATAACTCCTGAAGTACCATCCGGAATTCCTCCTGAAGTCTCTTCTGGAATTCCTCCTGGAATTCTTTCTGGAATTTCTCCTAGAATTCCTACTGGAATATCTCCTGGAAGTTCTACTAGAATTTCTCCTGAAATTCCTCTTGGAATTCCTTCAGAAATTCCTCCTGAAACTCCTCCCAGAATTCAACCTGGAATTCCTCCTGAAATTCCTCCTGAAATTCTTCCTGCAATTCCTCCTGGAATTCCTCCTGGAATCTTCTCCAAGAATTCTTCTTCGAACTCCCCATTGCTTCTTGAGTTGCTCCTGGCATTCCTTCTTAAACTGCGCCTGGAATTCATTTTGGAATAACTTCTGAAGTACCATCCGGAATTCCTCATGAAATCTCTTCTGGAATTTCTTCCTGGAATTCTTTCTGGAATTTCTCCTAGAATTCCTCCTGGAATATCTCCTGGAATTTATCCTGGAAGCTCTACTAGAATTTCTCCTGAAATTCCTCTTGGAATTCCTTCAGAAATTCCTCCTGGAACTCCTCCTGGAATTCCTCCTGGAATTCCTCATGGAATTCCTCCCAGAATTCAACCTGGAATTCCTCCTGGAATTCCTCCTGAAATTCATCCTGCAATTCCTCCTGGAATTCCTCCTGGAATCTTCTCAAAGAATTCTTCTTCGAACTCCCCATTGCTCCTTGAGTTGCATCTGGCATTCCTTCTTAAACTCCGCCTGGAATTCATTTTGGAATAACTCCTGAAATTCCATCCGGAATTCCTCCTGAAATCTCTTCTGGAATCCCTCCTGGAATTCTTTCTGGAATATCTCCTAGAATTCCTCCTGGAATATCTCCTGGAATTTATCCTGGAAGTTCTACTAGAATTTCTCCTGAAATTCCTCTTGGAATTCCTCCAGAAATTCCTCCAGGAATTTAATTTTGGAACTCCTCCTGGAGTTCCTGCTGAAAATCCTCTTGGAATTGCTTCAGCCTTTTCTTCTGGAATACCTTCGGGAATTCCTCCTGGAATTTATTCAGAAATTCTTTCTGGAATACCTCATGGAATTCCTTCCGGAATTCTGCCTGGAATTCCTGTTGGAATTTTTCCTACAATTTTTCTTGGGTTTCTTCCTGGAATTTCTTCTGGATTTGATGCTGGAACTCGTCCTGGAATTCCTTGCTGGATTTTTTCCTGGAAGTCTTCCTGGAATGTCTTCTTATTTTTTTAAGAATTGGTTCTGCAAATTCTCCTGGGATTCCTTCTTAAATTTCTTTTGATATTACTTCTGAAAGTCGCTCAGAAATCTCTTCTGGAAGTTCTCCCGAAATTCTTCTTTATCCAGATGTGGCAATGCTTTATATAAGTTGATTTGTATGTTTAAGACGGTGTACTGTTTTAAAAAATATTGATAATAACATGATATGCAACGAAATTTTTTCCTCTTTCGTACGTATCTGTGATAGTAACCTAAAATGGCCCTTTCTACGATGTAATACCTGAATACGCAGCAATGTTGGAAATTGGTAAACTTCCCTGCAGTTCCAACGTGTTCAAATTTTGATAAAAAGCAATTAACTTCTCCTAATTCACAGCATTCTCATTATCAAAGATATCCCATATTACGACACTCATTCTCAACATTTGAAAGCAATAGTTTTAGTTTTCTTCACGAAAATCACATAATCAATGAAATGGAACACGACCCTCTTCAATAAAAATGTTTGATACAGGAAACATTGAAATAGCTGGAATTTGAAGTGTATTTCCTTGAATAATAAAGCTTTATTTGACAACGACTGCTTCTGATACAGGAATTCCAATTTATCGATCACGTCCATCGATCATCGCAGCGAAAATTGTTAAAACGCTCACGATCAACTCTTTCCTCACCCGTCACGATTCGCGGGCCATTTCAAGGTCAACGCTCCTTCAGCATAACCGAAGTACCCCCCTGCTAGGAGTGGAAACATTCTCGCAATTTCAAGTGCTGCTCCTCTTCTCTGCTCATAGACCATCTTAAGCACCTCCACTTCTTACTTTTCAAGAAGGAAACGAACATCCTCAATAAAACCAAGAACATCGTTGAGAAAACCTTAGCAAGCAGCGTGCGATAGACAAAACGAAATGATCGGACTCTTCTTCACTCCCCGCAGCTGGAAATGACCATCAGTAAAAATCTATTCAGCGAAGACATGGTCGTCGCTTTTTTTCGCTTTTTTTGCAGTCTGCTCCGCGCTCTTCCACCTCCATTATTCGGGGGGAGTTCGCCCAACCCAAAGCACGAGAAATAGTGCTTTTACTAGATCCGACCGGATTAGGTGGAAAATATCTATAGCTACAGTTGAGTCTCCTATAACGCTCTGTCGCCCATTTTTCGGTCACCACAATTTCTCAGATGTTATGCATTTCATTCTTCTCATTCTTTCTTGCTTCACGGCAGAGATGGCTTCTTCTCTGCTGAGTACTTACATTGTTATTATCTAAGAAAATCTATGCCGCTTCGACAATTTTGCATTACTATCGAGTAGCTAAAATGAAAAAACTGGAAAAAAAAATTAAAAAACAAAAACAACAATTTAGAAAAAAATGAAAAAGTTAAAAAAAAATCTAAAAAAATAAGAGAAATAAAACATTATTCCAGAAATTTAATTAAGATTCAGTCTTTCTGAGTATTAACGTATACCAGCTGTGCTATATGTGCAAAACCTATATAAATTCGTTTGATAGAAAAACGAGCAATTCGAACGAGCGTTATCGGAATCGCAACTGTATGGATGGTTTCGGTGCAGCAGGAATCTTAAAACTGACGAAAGAAACTTGGATAATTGTACAAGTTACGGGCAAGGAAAAGTAAATAACCTGAACCTCAAAGTGTGGAAAAAGGGACGGCGGAGGACTTCGCGTACCTACACATGGAGAAGTACGGGTGAACTGACGGGTAAATGCTAATTTTTTGGGGAATCATCGGAGCCAATCAAGAAGGAAGACCATCGCATTGAAGGTGCTAGTTGAGAAAGCTTGAATTCGGGCAATAACCGATAGGTCACTGAACTGACTTTCGGTGCTTGTTGAATATTGGTGATTCATTTCACATTCAGAATTGGGATACTTTGATTCAAGTTAAGACAGAATTTTAAATTATTTGTTAATCTTTTTTGTTGAACAGAAAGTAAAAGATTGCATACCTTTAAACGAAGAGAAAGAAATGCAGATTGGTGAACATGTTCATATGCTAAGTTATTAGAAGAAATAGCCATTTAGTGGAACGAAGATTCAGGATTCTTGGAGCAATCATATAAAATTCCTGTTGAAATATCTGGTAGAATCCAATACCCAAGTAACATGTATAGAACCTCAAATGATGATATCTGTGATGGGAATCGTGGAGGAAACTCTCGAATGGTTCATGGAAGAACTTCCCAATTCATGGTGAAGTACTCAATGCATATTCTGTAAGAAAATCCTGAAAAATTTGACAGAGATTCTAGAAATGTTCAGAAAAAGTTTCACTGGAAGAGTTTTTGAAAAAAAATCCTGAAGGAGTTTCTGAAGAATCCTAGAAGATATCCTTGGAAGAAATGCTCAGTGACAATTATAACAAGTTAGGCTGACACAAATTTCGATTTTCTCTTATGTCACCGCCCCCTCGGAAAGTTTTGGTCGAAATTCAACATTTTAAGGGGGGACACCAATAAATTATTCAAGAAATTTTAAAATTTTAAGGTGAAATTAGAGTTGCACAGAAAATTTCTTAGCAAATCCGATGAGTTTATATATTTTGCCGAATTGTTTGGGTATTTCTTCGTCAAATCTTCTTCATCTTCTTCTTGGCGTAACGTCCTCACTGGGACAAAGCCTGCTTCTCAGCTTAGTGTTCTATGCGCACTTGCACAGTTATTAACTGAGAGCTTCCTCTGCCAATGACCATTTTGCATGTGTATATCGTGTGGCAGGCACGAAGATACTCTATGCCCAAGGAAGTCAAGGAAATTTCCTTTACGAGAAGATCCTGGACCGACCGGGAATCGAACCCATCACCCTCAGCATGGTCATGCTGAATACCCGTGCGTTTACCGCCTCGGCTATATGGGCCCTCCGTCAAATACATTTATTATTTATTGTCCTCCCCCTTAGCGAGCCAACGAGTATTGTGACAAAACAAGAAAATGAGATTTGTTCCGGCCTTATTAAGTTGGCCGTCAATATAACGGATAAAGTTCGGGCCCCACAGTGGGCGCCAATGCATTGTAACAAAATACATTAGAACCATATAAATGCTCCTTACATTATCCGTATCGGGCTCACGTTGGGCGCCAATACAACATATAGTTTTTCAGAATACTACAAATGCATCTTGCCCCGTTGGGTGACACATTACGTACAATTGTTAGCAGAACCCTACAAATGCTCATTTTATTTTGCGCAACGAGCCCTAATTTTGGGAATTAAGACATGAAAAATAAAATGGAACATTACAAAATGTACAAAACACAACATGCAACCCATAGCTTTATTTGTGTCCAGGTAGATAATGAAGTTAAATCCCAAGATAAAGAGGTTCCATTATTGTTCTTGGTACATTTGTCAATCATATGGTCGTTTTTTTTCTGGAGGGTTGCCTTTTTGTTCGTAGCGATAGTTATTTTCATATTATCATTAGAAAGTTGTTTTCATAGCTTGTGTGTAGCTAGTGTAGGAGTCCCTAATCCTAAGGGGGCGTACTGTTTCGGGCTACAATTCAAAACCGTCTACATGTTGGTGTCCGTTCTTGGGGACGATTTTTGCGTCTTGTACTTGATCGTTGCCCGATACGGCCTGAGCACTACAAATGCTTATTAAATAACAGTGACAGATTCCCAATCAAACTAACAAAATATTCTCGACATATTACAAACGTAGAGGAATACTGTGAGGTGGTGTCCGGCGATTTGGCCGAATGTCGTTTGGCCGAATGACGTTTGGTCGAACGCCATATGGCCGAATGCCATCTGCCCGAATGGGTCGTTTGGCCGAATGCCGTTTAGCCGAAATATGATCGAAAGAATTTAGAAAAAGTTTTTGTCATTCTTAGTACCAAAATGATCATCAGAAATGTTTCTTTCTTTTAATCATAGGCTATTCTTTTTAGTTTTCTCATTCAGAGATTAGTTGGCGTTGAAACTGTCAATATTTTATCAAAGATAATTCCTTCTTTAAAGCATAGGCTGTTCTTTCGAGTTATACTGATTCGGGGTACAGTGGCATGGTCGCTTAATTTCATCATTCATTTTTTGGCCAAAATGCATTTGGCCAAATGGCATTCGGCCAAATAGCATTCGGACAATTGACCCTTTCGACATAATAGCATTCAGCCAAACAGCATTCGGCCAAATGACTCGGAACCCTATGAGGTATATCAGACGATTTTTTTTGAGGGATGCTGGGCTTTGAATTTGTACAGTAGGTTTTGAAAAAAAAAAACGGCTGGAGAAAAATCCTGAACATATGTCTGGCGAAATATTAAGAAGAGCTCTTTGAAGAATCTCTGAAACTCCCTTGTGAAAATTACTGGGAAAATTCCTGAGGATACCCTTGAGACAAATCCAGCTGGACATCATGGTATATAGAGGTATTCCTTTGATAATTTCTAAGAATGATCTCAGAAGAAATTCCCTAGATAAATTCCTAGAATAAATTCCTAGGGGAATTTCTTAGAAAGTTTTCTAAGAGAATTTCTGAAGAAATACCTGATGATTGATCCAGACGAATTCCTGGGCAAAGGCATAGAGAGATCACAGAAAAATTATCTGTAGGCATTTCTGAAAGAATTCCCGGAGAAACATCAAACCAAAAACACTGGAGGGATACAGTGAAGATTTCAGAAGAAATATCTAGAAAAGTTCTGGGAAAAAAATCTTAAGAACTCATGAAGGAATTTTTCCAAAAATTCCTGAAAGTGTTCCTCGAGAAATCCATAGAAAGATCGCTAATCAAGAAAGTATGTCTGGAGAAATCCTTGGGTAAGCCCTGCAAGAATGTCCAGAATCCTGGCGGTATCCGACTAGAAAATTACATAAAAAATTTAACATAATTAAAATGAACTATGATATTTATAACTCATTGTGATATATTCGTGTTCAACATCCTTAGTGTTTTAAGAAAATTAGACCTCAATTATATAACATTATGCTATAAACGTTGTATTATAACTCAGTGTATTGTAATTTAGGGATCGTCCACAAATTACGTCACGCTGTTAGGAGGAAGGGGTTCAGCAAAGTGTGACGACCCATACAAAAAATTCAGAAGTCTAATACAAAAAGTGCAACGTAGGGGGAAGGGGGAAGGGCGTTGAAAATGGTCGATTTTTACGTGACGTTATTTATGGACGTTCCCTTAGTTTTAAGTCTTCGACATTTGGAAAATAATGGTACAGAATTGTATTAAATTTTGATATAAACTAGTAATCCAGAGGCTAAAACTCATCTAATTTTGATCTGGTAATAATAGAATAGGTTACTATCTTGATCAGTGCCGGATTAAGACTTTGGGGGGCCCGGGGCAAACCCTAAAAAGTGGGCCCCAAAACCAAAATTTGAAAAATATTCCATATTTTTTTCGTATTTTATTCTCAGACTTTTTTTTGTATGTATTCGTATTTTTTTTTCTAATTTTTTTACTGTTTTTCGGCGAGTTAGTAAGAAAAATTACACATCACCATATTGTTTTGTTCAATCATTTGTTTTTTATATTGTTTGAAATATTCAGGTCGAATCAGAAAAATGACCAAAAACGTATACAGGGTTGGCAAAAATGTTTGGGATAGGAAAATTTTTACCAAAATTCGAATTGACGTAACTTTGCGAAAAATGCACCGATTTTAAAAATTAAAAAAGCAATGGACACGGAAATTCATCGTGTTTTAGGATATTGCTTAAGATTGAGGAACCATGCATGGATACCGGAGATGTTCAAGATTTTCCAGAAGTGAGGACTGTATCGGAAATTAACTATAAACGTTCACAACTGTCTAAAAAATAATCTATTGGAAATAAACATAACTTTATTTTTGGAGATACTATATAAATCATTTAAATAAAGAATGGCAGTTCTGATTTTCAAAAAATAATCATTTAACTTGGACCTTTATCTCAAAGATTGCAAATATGTTTTTAAAATTTTGGACACCTCCTAAAAATTTGAAATTGCGAAAACTGTGGGGAAATTTTTTGTCTTATTTTTGCGTAAATATGTTCATTTCCAGAATGTTCATGATATAGGAATGTTATTTTTATCAAACAAAAATTCCTGCGCGGTTTAGCGCAATTCTTAAAAATGAAAAAAGGCCATTTTTTGAGGAGCTCTTTTTTGTGCGTCTTCAAAGAACGAATACGCAAATAAAAAATAAATAAAGTTGGGAATTCGCATTTATTTTTCTATTGGTCATGTATTTAAATTTATTGAAGAGGTAATTTTACCAGAGAACGGAATTTTATAACTTCTGAAGATATTCAAAATAGAGCGTCAAAGTTCGACTAAAAAGTAGGTGTTTTTTTGGGATAGACCATTTTCTACATATTGGAGGTTTTTCTATCCAAAATAAGAATTTTAAAAGTCGGTATTGAGTGATATGTTATGTGTACATAACTGCTAGTAATAATCATTATTTTCCAAATTTTTCCCCGTACAAATTTTTTTTCGCTACAAATTTTTGAAACGTTAAAAAAATTTAAAAAAAATTGCATTTTGTACAGATTGTTATTTTCTGTGGTGTATTCATAGAACCACATTTTCAATAATACTAAACATTTTCCAAATTTCTTCAAGCTGTTCTAAACTTAACTATATTGTGAAGATTTCATAGAAGAACTCTCTAGAGCCGACCTACTGATATGTCAAAAGGGCATTTTTTCCGCAGTCCGCCATTTTATCTGACGTATATTTTTTGATACTTTTATAGTTTTCCCAAAAACTAGAATCCATTCATCGGCCAATCACGCAAAAAGATTGAAAATCCATCAAGAATTAGCTGAGATATGGCCACTTCTGTAAAAGCGGTTCTGGGCGCTTGGCCAAATCTTTGATTGATCGAAACCATCTCGAAATGAGTGTCCATAGCTTTGCGAGGCGCTGGATACAGGGACATTACAATGTTCCCCTGTATTAAGGGTATGCGGTATACCGAATGATTTCGCCAAATACACTTCGAAACGAAATTCCGCGGAATTCCACGGAATTCAACTTGGCGAAATTTATGATTTTGAATTTCGTTTCGTTTCGCCGAATTCTAAAAATTTCGTCTCCAAAAACTTGATTTTGACGAAATTAAACGGAATTCCGCGGAATGTCCAAAATATTTCGATAATAAATACATAGTTCATGGTTGAGATCATGCTAATCTCATGTTTCTGAAAGGTGTTCAAAACATCTCGAATAGCGAGAGACAAATCACTCCCATGCTGAAAGTCTCTATAATAAAAACAAAAAAATCTCGAATATACTTCTTATCTTGGCCAGATGCAACGTAGCAGAACTCTCATCGTCCCACCACACTCAACTCAATTGAGAAGGAGTGTACTAGTTTATAGTGTCAGCGTATGAAACAGCCTTCCTCTGGAGACCAAGACGAAGCCCACCTTTAACGACTTCAAAAAATCTCTATAAATCTAAGATGTTCGCTAACTAAATGTGCAATTTTTAAGATCTCAGTTGATTGATTAAGTTCTAGTTTTAAAGTTAAGCTTTTAAATATCCTTCAGTTAAATAGAAATTCTATGGTTGTTTCCTTGTCCTTAAGGTGAATATAGAACGAAGCCACAGCTTGAATTTTCAAAAGCACAAATCTGAAGAACCAACCATCGCACCGAGCTGAAAAGTTGATCGATTGATCAGCCGCTGGTGGTGACCAATCGATTAACTATTCAGCTCGATGCGATACTTGGTTCTTTAGATTTGTGCTTTTAAATGATACTGTACTGTAATAGGATCCCGTTATTTTGAAAATAAACTATTGACTTTGTAGGCGTTATATGATAGATTGACACTGTGCTGTGATAAAAGTTGGAAGGAAGGGAAACGGTTTTTTTTTTTTCAAATCCGTTTCTGGTTCTAGCGATCGCTACGAACATACGAATATACATGGGATGTATACTTAGGAGAAAGAGAGAGAAAGTAGATAGAAAGATGCAAAGTAGGAGAAAAGGAACGAGCCAGGAATCGAACCCAAGACCTTCTGCATATGAATCAGAAGCAGTAGCGGTTAGCCATTCTTTCGCTGACAAGAAATTCCATAAAATTTTATGTTCATCCATTTGTTTTTCACAGAGCTCTTATTGAATAAGAAACACCAAAAGGACTACTTAGGCGATATATGGATGAATATCAAAAAAATCTGAGACAGAATATTTTAAGAATCCTAAATTATGGTTTTCATTGTTAAATTTCTAAAATATGTTCGGGTGAAGATACCGATGATGGAGTTCTTTGAAAATGTCAAAAGGTTAGATGAGCACGACAAACTTTATCATCACCATGTGCGCAGCCAACTTTTACACTGAATTTCCGTAAAAAAAGACGTTTGTTAGCTGGATTTAATCAGATTATTCACCAACAAACTCTGCACTGGTGATATTAGGTGGGTCATTTTTTTAATTACCATAAGTTTTGAATTTTTTTCTTCAACTTTTGTTACAATATGTTTAACCCTTGGCTAGTTTATTTCATTACCCACAGTCTCGAGTCGAAAGACCCGTAGGTAGAACTTCCATTTTGCAAGTCTTTTGGGAGCGGAATTTGATCCCAGGTCCTCAGCGAAAAGGGCTTGGTCTTTAACCACCACACCAGGTTCACTAGAGTCCAGATCAATCGGTAGAATTTTTGGCTTTATATCTAAAGATGATTGTGTTATATTTTTAGAATTTCAAGTTTCTTCATATTAAATGAGAACTGAAACATTTCTTAAGCATTCTTTTCAATTTCCATGTGAGTTTAACTGGATATTTTTTTATAAATTCAATCATCTATCAATTTTAGGGTTAGATTCCAGGCTTTACGCTATTCAACCAAGCTTGATTGGTAAACATCTGACTGATGTTTCCATATCGTAGCTTCGGAGATAAGAAAATCATATAGCATAGTTGCAATGATGCAATGGATTATCGGTGCGATCTTTTTAAGTCATTGGGGCAATCTTATTAGGTTACTGGTGTAATTATAAAATATTCAATATACAGTGTATCAAACAATTGTCCGTACAGCTATTTTTTCGTCAAAATAATTTTTCATTCTAATGTTCATAACTTTTTTATACGTCAATCATAAACGCTAAAATTTTGACCAATCATAAACAATACATTAAACCTCCATTGGTAAAATTTTGACCGAGAATTCAGAATAGGTTTTTGAAGGTATAGAACTTTAGTAAAACTTGTAAAATTTTTGAACATTTTTTGAAAACATTCTATCTCAATACATACTTTATAAAACTTTTCCATTCCGTGTTGTGCTACAGCTTATATGTAAAGCTTTCATATGCAGCTTTGTTTGATGTTTTATATTCACAACAAAAAATATAAAACATCTGTATATGTTCAGAATATTATTTGGAAATTTATCATATTTTGATGAATAAAAGTGCCAAGTGTTAACAACTTCTTAAAACTTTCCTAATGTAATATTTTTATGTAGGACCTACTAAACCACATATGCAGAGTAGGTCCTACGCGTTTTTCGTTCAATTAATGCACTTTTATTAGTGGGAAAAGTTTGGCAGATTATATGTGTAAAATATGGTAAATTTATAAACATCGTCAACTACATAAACAGATTTTTCATATTTTTTGTAGTGAACAAATTAACCCTAACAAGATTGCGTATTAAATGTTCATGTGTTAGTGTTCCCCTCAAAAAAGTTTGAAAATATTTCATTCAATATTTTTTGAGATATCCATCAAGCTTTACTAAAAGTTCTATAACTTCCAGAAAACCTTATTCAATCTCGCTCAAAATTTTACCAATGGAGCTTCAGTATATGGTATATGATTGGTCAATATTTCAGCGGTCTTAATTAACGTATGAAAAAGTTATGAACATTTGAATGAAAAAGTATTTTGACGAAAAAATGCTGTACGGACAATTGTTTGATACACTGACTGTAAGGAGTGTATCGTAAAGTAGTTGAAAATGTTTACAATAGCCTCAATAATAGTTCAATACAACTTTTAAGTAATTTTATTTTTGGAGCTACTGTATAAATCCTTGAAAAAAGTAATGGCTTTTATGATTTTCTAAAAATATTCTTTTAACTGGGTTTTTAACCTAGATTACTGAACGCATGTTTTTAAATTTTTGCACACCTTCTTAAAAATTGAAATTACGAAAAAAGTACGATAATGTTCGAAAGTGGTTAACTTTTTTATGCAAATATAATAGGCTCCAGAATCCTCATGATATAGGCAAATTATTTTTTTCAAGAAAAATCTCCACTGCATTTAAGCGCAATTCTTAAAAATGAAAAAAAGGCCATTTTTTAGGAACCCCTTTTTTCTATGCTCCTCCAAATCATGTTTACGCAAATAAAAAATACATAAAATGAAAAATTCGCATTTTTTTAATAGGGTATGTTTTTTAATTTATGGACGAGTAAGTTAGAGCAAAAAATTGAAGTTTCTAACCTTTCAAGATATTAAAAGCAGAACGTCAAAGATTGACCAAAAATAGACGTTTTTTGGAGTGGATCATTTTGTAGATATAGGAGATTTTTCTATCGAAAATATGAATTTTAAAAACCGGTGTTGAATGATATGTTATGTGCACATAACTGTTAACAAGCATCAATATTTTCCAGATTTTTTATCGTACAAATTTTATTCGCTACAGATTTTTGGAATGTTGAAAAATCTTAACAAAATTGTATTTTGTGCAGATTTTTATTTTGTGAGGTGTATTCATTTAACCATATTTTCTAAAACACTAAACATTTTCCAATTTTTTCCAAGCTGTTCTAAACTTAGCTATATTGTGAAGATTTCATAGAAGAACCGAAATGAAAAGACCAACCCAGCTTCGAGATAGAGCATCCTGAACATTTTCAACTACTTTCCGATACACTCCTTATGTCGCGAACAATTGTGAAAAATATAAATATCACTGTAGCAAACGAAGCTAGGGGATGAGTCTTTATGGAAATGCAATTCGCGCCACTGCAAACACACTGTATCAATTCGCACAAAATTGGTGTTACTGCAAAATTCCGCGGAACTTTTTCGAAAATTTCGTTTCGTTTCGAAAAATACCGAGTGGATTCGGATTTCGTATCGATCTCACGAAACATTTTTGAATTTCGTTTCGTTTCGTACCGCATCGTATCAGAAAATTTAAATTTCGTTTCGTTTCGTTTCGCCTTGAAAAAATCCCACACCGCATCTGTATCCTGTCACAATGTTGGAGAGAAGATAGATCATATTTTTTTTTTTCAATTATAAACGCTTCATTAGTACCTTATGCAATGCATTTATTGTGATATTTTGGCTAAAATGTTAAAAAAAACTTCAGAATTTTAGCGTAAATGGCTTTTGTTCAGGAGGCAGTACATATGTTTTAAACCTTCATCTAAGGTTATATAATTTATGCAACTTTTAGACCTTTGAATTGAAACCTAGAATAATAAAACATGGAGCAAGTTTACTTAACCCTAAAAGGGATACCTGGGGTCCATTGGACCCCAGGCGCCTTTCAGAGCTCGTCTTTGATGGAACACACTCAGCGAGGTGACGAAACTGAGGCCATGAAGGTATCCCTTTTAGGGTTAAAATTACAAAGCTCAACTTACATTTCAAGATTTGGAGCGGATCTGGTGTGATGGTGAAAGCATGTGGCTGTCACGCCGAGGACCTGGGATCGAATCCCACTCCCGACATACTCGCAAAATGTAAAGTGTGGGTCCCAAGATGAACTAACCTAAGGCTAAAAATCTCGTTAATACAGATAAAAAAAATCAAGATTCAGATTGAACAACGTTATAGAATGCGCAAAGTATATAATACTTCGGGATTCGTTAGGGCCCCCCAAGCCGACGGGCCCGGGGCACTTGCACCCATCCCACCCCCCCTTAAATCCGGGCCTGATCTTGATTAGTCCAGTGTACTTTGAGTTACATATTTAGTTATATTAACAGCATCCTGCATGTAGTTTAACATAAAAAGTTATAGAAAAATATTGTAACATCATAACACAACAAGATATAAACTTGATCTAATTTCGTATTCGAGATGTTCCATAGTTGAAATTCCTAGTGTAGTATCTACAGAAAATCCAGGAATTCATGGTCCAATTACTGAAAGAATTCCAGAAGGAACCTCTGTATGAGTTCCTGGAAAATTTGCCAAAGAAATTCTGAAAAAATAGGCCTGCAGAAATTCGTGCATGCCATAGAATTTCCTGATGCCATAGATTCAGGAGAAATTCCAGGAAATTGCTGGAGAAATGGACAAAGCAATTTCTTAATCAATTCCTGAAGGAATTCCTGAAGGAGATTCTGGAAGATATCTTGAAAAATTATAGAAATTGCAGGAATAACTTCTGGAGGTAATCTTAGAAAGAAATTTCTGGAGAAATTTAAGAGCAATTTTCTGGTCAAATTCTTGAGAAGAATCCTGAAGATTTTTTGGAGGAATTCAAGGATTAGTTTATAGAGAAAGAAGTTGATGGAAGAATTTCCGAAAAAATCCTCAAGCTATTCCTGGAGGGAATCCAGGAACAATTCCCGGTGAAATTCCTCGAGAAATTCCTGCAGAAATTCCTGGAGAAAATTCAGGTGAGATATCTAGATGAATTCTTGGAAGAATTTACGGGAGGAATTCTAGGAGGAATTCCCGGAGGAATTCCTTGAGAAATTCCAGAAAAAATCCTGGGGAAATTGCAGAAAAAATTCCAGAAGGAATTCCAAGAGGAATTGTAGGAGAAATTCCAGGAGAAATTCCAAGAGAAATTCCGGGAAGAATTCAAAGAGGAATTCAAGGAGGAATTCAAAGAAGAATTTCAGGAGGAATTCTAAGAAGAACTCCAGGAGGAATTCCAAGAGGAAATCCAGGAGGAATTCCTAGAAGATTTCCAGGAGGAATTTCAAGAGGATTTCCAAGAGGAATTCCAGGAGGATTTCCAAGAGGAATTCCAGGAGGAATTCCAAGAGGAATTCCTAGAGCAATTCCAGGAGAAATTCCAAGAGGAATTCCGGGAAGAATTCAAAGAGGAATTCCACACAGGGAAAAATTTCTACTCAGTGGCTGAGTTGGTCTTACTCATAAATCGAAAAATCCTTTGTTTTCTTACTCAGTTTCCGTTAAAAGTGGGACAACCCATTGGCAATGGGTTGTCCCACTTTTAGCCGAAACTGAGTAAGAAAACAAAGGATTTTTCGATTTCTGAGTAAGGCCAACTCAGTCATTGAGTAGAATTTTTTCTCGGTGCAGGAGTAATTCAAAAAAGAATTTCAGCAGGAGTTCTAAGAAGAACTCCAGGAGGAATTCCTAGAGGAATTCCAGGAGAAAAAATTCCAAGAGGTAAAATTACGAAAAAAATCAAGAAAGAATTTTACAACGAATTCCCATAGATAAATTGCACTAAAAATTACAGGAGAAATTTCAGTAAAACTCCTAGTGGAATTTCAGGAGAAATTCTGGATAAAAGATGACGTTCCAAGAGGAATTTCAGGAGGAATTCCATAAGGAATTCCAAGAGAAATTCCATAAGGAATTCCAGGAGGAACTCCAAGAGGAATTCTAGGAGGAATTCCAGGAGAAATTCCAAGAGGAATTCCGGGAAGAATTCAATTGGAATTCCTAGAGTAATTCCAATAGGAATTCCTAGAGGAATTCCAGGAGGAATTCCTAGAGGAATTCGAGGAGGAATTCCTAGAGGAATTCCAGGAAGATTTCCTAGAGGAATTCCAGGAGAAATTCCTAAAGGAATTCAGGAGGAATTCCTAGAGGAATTCCAGGAGGAATTCCTAGAGGAATTCCAGGAGGAATTCCTAGAGGAATTCCTAGTGGGAATTCCTAGATGAAATCCAGGATGAATTCCGAGAGGAATTCCAGGAGGAATTACAGGAGGAATTCCAGGAGGAATTCCAGGAGGAATTCCAGGAGGTATTCCAGAGGAATTTCAGGAGGAATTCTAGAGAAAATCTAGAGGGATTCCAGGAGGAATTTTAGAAGGAATTCCACAAGAAAATCCAGAAAGAATTCCAGGATAAAATCCAGAAAGAATTCCAGGAGGAATTCCAGAAGGAATTCCAAGAGGAATTGAAGAGGGCATTCCAGGAGGAATTCCAGGAGGAATTCCTGAATAAACTCTAGAAGAATTCCGGAAAGGATTCCAGAAGGATATCCAGAAGGAATTCCAGGAGGAATACAAGATGGAATTCTAGGAGGATTTCGAGAGAGATTTCTAAAACGAATTCAAGGTGGAAATCCAGAAGGAATTGTAGACGAATTCCAGGATATATTCCAGAAGGAATTCAAGTGGAATTACAGAAGGAATTCCAGGAGAATATCCAGGATAATTCCAGTGGAATTCCAGAGGTATTTCAGACGAATTCCAAGATATATTCCAGAGGAACTCCAGGAGAAATTTCAGAGGAATTACTGGAGGAATTTCTGTAGGTATTCCTGGAGGAATATGAGAATGAATTCCATTAGGAATTCCGGAAGGAATTTCAGTTGGAATTTCAGAAACAATTCAGTTGGAGATTCTGAAAGCACGACTTATGGTGTTTGTGAAAAATTGTCTGACAGAGTTGAGGAATGTCTGCCTGAGCCTGAGATTTCGGTAAAATTTTGTATGGAAAATATCTGATGAATTTCTGAATAAATTCGTGGAGGGAGTTTCTGAACAAATCTGTGACTGAATTCGAAGCTAAAATTTTCAAAAGGATTCCAGAAATTCCAAAACAATTCTATCGATAAATTTAGAATATTTGAAGATTGTCAGATTCATGGGAAATTCCCGGAGAAAATCATTAAAGAATTGGTTGAGGAATCCATGAAGGAATTCCTGGATAGATTTCTTCCTTGAAAAATAAACCCGTAAAAGAGATTCTGGAGAAATCCCAGAAATAATTTTGGAAGAATTCGTTGATGCAATGCCCGGAAGATTTTTTTTTTAAATTATGGAGGAAATGCTGAAAGAGCTCCTAAGAAAAATCTTGAGTTAATTTCTAAAGAAAATCCTGGACAAATTTCTACTGGAATTCCAATGAGATCTCTATAGAGAGCTCCTGCGACAACTTCTAGCAGTATTTTTGGGAACATTTCTGATGAAGTTCTTTAGAAAATTTCTTGAGAATTCCTAGTACGACTTGCTTGAAAGGATGAACAAATAGGAGAACCCAAGTAACACAGATTGTTTTATAAGAGTTTAAAATTCAAGTATCGTACTAACTCTGTTGTATTATTCTTGCATTATTCACGTCGTATGAGATACTTATATATTCAAAACAGCGTAAAAAATGGCGGCTTATAGAACATCTTAAAGGTTATAGAAGGTGTATCCCAATACTCTTATAGTACCAATATTGACTGGTTTGCTGAATATGATACACCGCGCGGCCTTTGTAATGTTCCAAACGCGCATTTGCACGAAATTCCACGCGGCAAATCCTCTTGGAAAGGAACAACCGCACTTCAGGAAACGCCGCAATGTTATCTCCCATAAGAATTAGGTAAAAGGGGAGCAAAAAACGCGGCTGTCCCTTTCCTCAGGGATTTGCCGCGTGTACTTTTGGGCAAATGCGCTAATAATTGCTTTCGGTTCAACTTTGATGCATTAATTAGTTGCAAAAAAGTTATTTGTCAACAATTGACACTTGGAAAACACTTGAATAATGCAACTATATTCATTAATTAAAACTAAGCTGCTTTTTAGTAATATAACCTGTAGAATACTGTTATATAGCATGTCACATGTATAGGTTTAAGTTGAGAAATTTTATATTGATATAACTTGCGAGAGCCTAATTTAGAACAAAGCAGTATAAACATAATCTCATAACAACTGTATTTGCAACGTAGTGGCTGACAGAAAAAAATATATTTGTAATTTCAACAAGCTGGAAAATTATTTTCAGATGATGAAGGCAAAGACCATGTTATTTTATAAAACAAATTAATGAAAATTCGCTGATTGGTTAATTATCAGCAAGGGTAGTGCTATTTTATGTGCGATTGGAGATTCATGGTGAAACATATGATTCTACTCATCCATAATTCAACCGCCGCTGTATTGAATTGAAATATGCAGATTGAATCAACCAAATGAAGCGTTTTTTTCAGTAATTTGTCTATTTTTTCCAAATTGAGATGAGAGCAACATGGCAACTTTTATATTTGGCCTACAGTGACGTTCAAAAGTTTTACTTTCAATATTTACTTTATTCAATAACTGAGTCTATGGCAAGCTACTGATTATTACTACTCAAGTAAAATTCAAGTATTTTAAAATGAAAAAGCATTTTTCTTAAAAGTTTTAAACAAGCAAAAGAAGCGTAAATTTTCACCATCTTTTTAAATAGTGTATTAACATATTTGTTCGGTACTGTAATCTGCATGACGTTCCTTGAATAAACAAAACTTTGCTCTGAAAGTGAAGTGTTTTGATTTGAGAACAAGTTAAAATTACGTTAAAGTTACACCATTAGTACACCCCGAAAGCAACTTTGCTATAAATAATGGAAATGCGTTCAAAATACGTCGAAATAACATCATTCGAACATACCTTAACGCTAGTTATAATTTTGTTTCCAAAAACTTATAACTACACCAAAATAACTTATTTAAAGCTACATTTTCAGCGGGGCTACATCTGTCAAACTGACAAAATAACTGGCAATAGTAAATAACTACGCTGCTGATGGAGGTTTGTTTTCCGTGAACGGTGACCGTGGGAGTATTCGGAACAAATCCGAAATTGCAGTGAAAATGACAAGGCTCGGCTTACTTTGAAAAGGTTCCGATAAAATGCATGCCTGCCATAGGTTGAGTTTGCGTAACCGTCGTAAACCAGAAAGTGCTAGCAGAACCGGAATGTCAGGAGTTAAAATAGTACCGACTGTTGGATGCTGACTCTTCCACGTAGGCCGGAAAACCAGCTGTGCGGTTATCCTACAGACCGGTTAGAAAAACAGGCTAGACCTTTTGGCCATCAGGATGTTGACCAGATTTGAGTACGCTAATTCTATTCGGACGGGGCGTTCGTATAGAAGGATGTGGTAGGTACCCGGTAAAAGGTATGTGGGACTGGAATCTTAATGTTGGCTCAACAAGGACGTGCTGTTTGAGTGTTTATTCTCGGATCAACTGGTACTTCAGGTCAGTTCCCTTGAACCACTCATTGTCCTCAATTGACCACAGCATCCCAGATACGGAGAAAATCAGTATTCATTGCATTTTAATTTTTCTTTTACTTTCTGTTATAGTGACGCAATTGCTTTCATAATTGAATTAGCAACTTGATGTTTATGTTCTATAATTGTCATATAAAAATATTTCATACGTGATTCAGAGAAAAATGTTTTTTGTTGTTGTTTGTTATCGATCAACACAATTCCAACTGGAAATTAACACAACATGTTTTCGGTGTCGCTTATAATACACTTAAAATACATCTTTGGAAATATTGTTCCCCTAAAATGTTTTCTGTGTTGCTTGGGAAAGATCCTGAAAGAAGGATGAATATGTATGATGAAAAAGAAAGGCAGATAAATAGCGGAATTGACAACAAAATAATAAAAGGTAATAAAATCACAAACAACATAAACATATAAATAGATAAAAAAGAAGGGGCTGTAGAAAGAGATATGCTGAAAGACTGACTTAAATATTGAGATACATTTAAAGCACGAATCAAACAAAAAGTCATAGAAGTTCCAGTAAACTTATTTTGGATTTAGTCTCCGTAGTTTTTTTTTTAAACGACTGTGAATTTCTCGTAGATTTCTTCATCAACATCTAGTAACTGAAAAAGCGTTAACCCACATCGAGCTGTCCATTGTCCACGACTAGCCAAAAATCCGACCATCATCATGTCGACCACTGTCCAGTCCTCCTTGAGCCCGTTCGACGTCGCATCGCAGCTTGAATCCAAACCAATTTGCACTCTCTTTTGGCCGCCAGTTCAACGTGCTCCTCCAAAAACAGGAAGCCTCAATTAGCAAGCTTTTAGCACAGCATCTTATTCGATTCGGTCACCGAATACCTAGGTATATCGCTGCTGTGACTGCCCCAAGCCAAATTCGACGAACTGGTCCACCGTCCACAGCTTTACGCTCGTAGAGAAAACCCCAAAACAACTCTTCCTTCAGATTTGGTTACATACCAGTCAGTGCAGTGTATAGTATACACTGTATACCGCACTATAGGATATCAGGCGGACAAAAATCAGAAAAGTGACTTCCAATCATGCTTGTTCTGAAATTTTCTATCGATAATAAACATATAAACTAAGAGAAATCTAGAATTTCAAGTTTCTAGCTGATGTAGTTACAAAGATATTGAGTATCAAAGTTGAGTAAAGCTAAAAAATGTAATTTTCGCAAAAAAACAACACATAATTTCAAATCGATATTTTCTAATTATTATCATCATTATCTATTAGTTTCAATACATCATTGGTAAGATAATGAAGCAAGCTTTTCAACAAACACGTGGTTTTGTGAAATAATTGAACCATTGTATGAAAAAAGGTACAAGAAAAAGAAGAAGTTGAAAATGGCATGAGATTCAAATTTTGATAATCGACATCTTTTTTTTCCCAAACATTCCCAGGCTCAAAATCAGTTTATGGTCAAGCTTTAGGTCTACTCTAATGATTTTGTATGCGAAATGCTGCGGTAAATTGCGGTCTTGGGAGATTCAGCGTTTTTTACGCACGAGACCGCCCGGGCGCACCCCTTGAGATTAAACGACGATTCTCAAACATTCTAAGCAAATTCCCTTGGAATTCATTTTTGAAAGTAACTACACAATAGTGTTGATTATTCTAAGCACAAAAAAAAAACAAAATAAAAATTTTAAAAATAAAACAAATTCAAACTTTTTATATATTATCAGTTATTTGACCGTATTGAAAATACGCTATTTTCAAAACTTGGTCATGATGTTTAAAAATGTTCATAAACAATACATTTTAGTCGAACCAACTACATAATACTAATAAATCCTCGAAAATATGACGAAAATATTTTTGTCCGCCTGCTTGTATGGGAATCCCCCATAGTGTACCGGTCTCACTTCAAAATTGAATCACGCCCGAACCGCACCGCAGTTCTTCGAGGCTAGAGAAGTTGGATTGGAAGTTGTTCATTTATTCAAATTTAATTTCTGTGGATGTGGCTTCCGGCCAACCAGTAAGACTTTGAACTCCCCGACAACCTTTCGTTCGATGTCGAAGGAATCCTGCCAAACATAGCTACCTGGCAGGTAGACAGGCATGCAGGCAGGAGGCGGTCTCTCTCTGTGGTCCGGTGTGGCCTTTGATCTTACCGGAAGTCGGAGTCTTCTTGGCTCTGTATTGGAATGTGGAAATATGGGTGGACGGACCAGTAGGGGTGGGAGCTTTGTTTGCTTTCAGTGTTGAGGTGAGAGTTCAGAAGACAAGAAATAACAAACATAGACATGTAGTCAAAGTTCGATGTTGTCTTACCGGAAGGAAGAGGGAAAATAGGGTGAGTTAACGTGTGTTTTATTGCATTGAGATATCTTTTCTAGGGTGGGTTACGGATTGATGTTCCATTCTGACAAAGGAACAATTGCTGTTGTGACATACAGATGTTAATAAATGGATACAAACATAATACATAAATACCTAAACTGAAAAAATATACAGATAGATGAATATATAATAAGGTAATAAGGTAGAAACACGAAAACACAAATAGAAAATAGACGTAAACAAATAACAAGACATATAAGTAGGACGACTAGAAGACATACAGAATAATACTGATAATCTTATGTTTTTGAACGTTATTCACGTCGTCTGCCACTTCAAAATGAACGAAAATTTAGAAAAAGAGAAATTGATGATGCATTCGCTCGCCCACTGTAGACATGACGTGATCATAGCGTCCACGCGACTTCCAGAATGGGTTGGTACTGGTACAGATTCGCTTTTGATTATTTGGGTTGCCCATTCGAAATCGAATCGAAATCGAATCGAAATCGAATCGAAATCGAATCGAAATCGAATCGAAATCGAATCAAAATCGAATCGAAATCGAATCGAAATCGAATCGAAATCGAATCGAAATCGAATCGAAATCGAATCGAAGTCGAATCGAAATCGAATCGAAATCGAATCGAAATCGAATCGAAATCGAATCGAAATCGAATCGAAATCGAATCGAAATCGAATCGAAATCGAAATCGAATCGAAATCGAATCGAAATCGAATCGAAATCGAATCGAAATCGAATCGAAATCGAATCGAAATCGAATCGAAATCGAATCGAAATCGAATCGAAATCGAATCGAAATCGAATCGAAATCGAATCGAAATCGAATCGAAATCGAATCGAAATCGAATCGAAATCGAATCGAAATCGAATCGAAATCGAATCGAAATCGAATCGAAATCGAATCGAAATCGAATCAAAATCGAATCGAAATCGAATCGAAATCGAATCGAAATCGAATCGAAATCGAATCGAAATCGAATCGAAATCGAATCGAAATCGAATCGAAATCGAATCGAAATCGAATCGAAATCGAATCGAAATCGAATCGAAATCGAATCGAAATCGAATCGAAATCGAATCGAAATCGAATCGAAATCGAATCGAAATCGAATCGAAATCGAATCGAAATCGAATCGAAATCGAATCGAAATCGAATCGAAATCGAATCGAAATCGAATCGAAATCGAATCGAAATCGAATCGAAATCGAATCGAAATCGAATCGAAATCGAATCGAAATCGAATCGAAATCGAATCGAAATCGAATCGAAATCGAATCGAAATCGAATCGAAATCGAATCGAAATCGAATCGAAATCGAATCGAAATCGAATCGAAATCGAATCGAAATCGAATCGAAATCGAATCGAAATCGAATCGAAATCGAATCGAAATCGAATCGAAATCGAATCGAAATCGAATCGAAATCGAATCGAAATCGAATCGAAATCGAATCGAAATCGAATCGAAATCGAATCGAAATCGAATCGAATTCGAATCGAAATCGAATCGAAATCGAATCGAAATCGAATCGAAATCGAATCGAAATCGAATCGAAATCGAATCGAAATCGAATCGAAATCGAATCGAAATCGAATCGAAATCGAATTGAATCGAAATCGAAATCGAATCGAAATCGAATCGAAATCGAATCGAAATCGAATCGAAATCGAATCGAAATCGAATCGAAATCGAATCGAAATCGAATCGAAATCGAATCGAAATCGAATCGAAATCGAATCGAAATCGAATCGAAATCGAATCGAAATCGAATCGAAATCGAATCGAAATCGAATCGAAATCGAATCGAAATCGAATCGAAATCGAATCGAAATCGAATCGAAATCGAATCGAAATCGAATCGAAATCGAATCGAAATCGAATCGAAATCGAATCGAAATCGAATCGAAATCGAATCGAAATCGAATCGAAATCGAATCGAAATCGAATCGAAATCGAATCAAAATCGAATCGAAATCGAATCGAAATCGAATCGAAATCGAATCGAAATCGAATCGAAATCGAATCGAAATCGAATCGAAATCGAATCGAAATCGAATCGAATTCGAATCGAAATCGAATCGAAATCGAATCGAAATTGAATCGAAATCGAATCGAAATCGAATCGAAATCGAATCGAAATCGAATCGAAGTCGATCGAAATCGAATCGAAATCGAATCGAAATCGAATCGAAATCGAATCGAAATCGAATCGAAATCAAATCGAAATCGAATCGCAATCGAATCGAAATCAAATCGAAATCGAATCGAAATCGAATCGAAATCGAATCGAAATCGAATCGAAATCGAATCGAAATCGAATCGAAATCGAATCGAAATCGAATCGAAATCGAATCGAAATCGAATCGAAATCGAATCGAAATCGAATCGAAATCGAATCGAAATCGAATCGAAATCGAAATCGAATCGAAATCGAATCGAAATCGAATCGAAATCGAATCGAAATCGAATCGAAATCGAATCGAAATCGAATCGAAATCGAATCGAAATCGAATTGAAATCGAATTGAAATCGAATTGAAATCGAATCGAAATCGAATCGAAATCGAATTGAAATCGAATTGAAATCGAAATCGAATCGAAATCGAATCGAAATCGAATCGAAATCGAATCGAAATCGAATCGAAATCGAATCGAAATCGAATCGAAATCGAATCGAAATCGAATCGAAATCGAATCGAAATCGAATCGAAATCGAATCGAAATCGAATCGAAATCGAATCGAAATCGAATCGAAATCGAATCGAAATCGAATCGGAATCGAATCGAAATCGAATCGAAACCCTGTCTAGTTTGAAAGTTTCTTAATGGAATTTGCTTGATTCTGAGGTGTTCCGGAAGTAATTCCTTCAATAGCTATAATACAGTTGACTTGACTAACGCTTTTTCTCTCTTACCTCTTTACAGTTATCGATGACGAGCAGCTGGTCCGGGACGTTGAATCCCGCATCCCGTCGCTTCCGATTGCCTACTGGAGCAAGCACAAGAATGCCGTCCAGAAGAAGGCTGCCTGTGCCAAGTATCCGTCGATCTTCGAGCTGGAGTTCAACAACATCTACTGGCAAACGCTGCGGAGTTCCAACGGCACGTTCCAGCTGTTCGGGGCGTACTACGACATCCGGAAACGAAGTCGCATTGGACCGGCGGTTCGTATTCTGGGGATGATCGACCGGATCGAACCCAAGGTGAAGACCTTCTGTCAGCTGTGGTTCGACGGACAGAAGGAGCCGTTCATCGTGAAGACGTTCGAGTACAAATACATCTGGTTCAACAAGTGGGGCAACTACAAGCAGGGCATCTACCAGCCGTATTTGATAGCCTGCCAGATTCCTAAGCCGTTCAGGGGATTGGTCCCGGCGTCCGTATCGCTGGTGGAGAAGCAGTGCGACACGGCAACCAACAATTTGAGGGTGCTATACAACCGGCCACTGGACGACAAGAAAAAGGGCTTTGCAGTCTGTGTGAAGGGCCTGGACTTCCTGTACGATGACCTGTCGGTGCGACTGGTGGAGTGGATCGAACTCCTAGGTATCCTAGGTGCGGACAAGATCTTCTTCTACGAGCTGCAGGTCCACCCGAACATATCCAAGGTTCTGCGGTACTACGAAGAGCAGGATCGAGTTCACGTGACTCCGCTGACTCTTCCCGGAGGTCAACCGAACGTCCCAGGATTCCAGCACCTCTTCCTGTCGAAGAAGACCACTCACAAGCGGCAGAACGAGCTGATCCCGTACAACGACTGCCTGTACAAAAACATGTACAAGTACGACTTCATAGCTTTGCTGGACATTGACGAAGTCATCATGCCCAAGTTGGACGAAGACCGCACCTGGAATGACCTCATGGAGCGGGTCGTCGAAAAGGGCATGAAGCTCAAGAACGACACCTACCCGAGTTACAACGTGCGGAACGTGTACTTCTTCGACCAGGACCAGCACGAGCACGACTGGAACAAGGACGTGCCCAAGTACATGCACATGCTGCAGCACGTCCAGCGGGCCAAGAACTACACCAAACCGAACCAGTACGTCAAGTGCTTCCACAACCCGGAGCGGGTCCTAACCCTGCACAATCACTTCCCGATCGCGTGCCTCGGCGGAGCGTGCCATTCGTTCCCCATCAGCACGGACGATGCCCAGCTGCAGCACTACCGGGCCGATTGCGTCCGGACGCTCAAGAAGAGCTGCGAGGAGTTCAAGGAGAACCAGGTCCGGGACACCACGATCTGGAAGTACAAGGACGAACTGGTGCAGCGGACGCGCCGCACCCTGGACACGCTCGGCTTTTTCCGGCCGTCGTCGGCGGTCGGCGGCATGGGGCGTGGCCGCGATTCGCTCTACAAGCGGTGATTGTTGCAGAAGCTTCGGCACATGTTTAATCTCTAGTTACGTTTGTTCATTTATTCGATTGACCAACGACGGCGGCGGCCGGTCGGCGGCGGTGGCGGCGGGTCATCGAACAACACTTCCGAACGGGGGTGTTGCGATCTGCGACGGTAAGGAGCCGAGACGAGCCGAACCGAACGCGACCCGAAGGTCTTCGGCTGGAGCCGATTTGCTTCGGCCGAAGGCGAAACATTCGTCCGGTTGATTGGATCCAAGCCGAATGAATGAACGATCGATTTATTTTTGATTCTTGAAATTTAGGGCAAGTTTAGGAAGAAACGTGTTATAGCAGTCCCGACCCCGCCGGGGCGACTTAGTGAGTATTGTTTTCTTCTTTAACCGGAAAAAAGAAATTGTAGGCATCAGTTAGACGGAAAATTTAGACAGTCAACAGAGAAGTAATTTATGTACGTACGTACGCATGTGGTAGCGATTTCCTCATCCTGATGTGTCCTACTTGAATACGTGTGCTAGGAGACAGGAGGAAATCATCCTAAACGTAGGATTCTAGGTTTAAGCGTTCAAGCTTCGTTAAGGTGTAGGAAGAAAGTCATTGCATTAAATAGACGAGTGTATTTATCAATCAATTATTATGATTAATGGAAACGATGTGTGCCTTTTCGTTAGATTCTACTACTATTAGCACTACCAATCAACGTTTTATTATCGCGTAATAATCTACCTGCATACTCCTGAAGGGGTGCGGTTCTGTTGGAATTTCTATTGGTTTGGTTTACTGTGGGAATACTTAACCCTGATGCGTATGGATTTATGCACCGTTGTACAAAATTCACTCGGTCTGAGAGTTTTGACACTAGACCGGGGCTGTTCCCAATCACAATTGAAAGATTCTAATTGGAAATGACCCTGCTCTAGTGTACATATTCTCAGACCGAGTGAATCGATGGATAAGTACATTATAGAGTATTGGTTCCCTTATTAAGCATGTGGCTCCCATTTTCATCCTACGAAAAACAAAGGATTGAAGCACTGTTTGTTTTGTTTCTTATTTTTGTGTTTTTTGTTAGAAGTGAGCACGCATGAAAACAAAAAGAACGGAATCAATCGGTGCCGTAATCGCTTGTTTTCGAATAGGATGAAATTGGGAGCATGAGATTACTGATGGCACACAAACCCTAAGTCCATCCTTGAACAAGTAATGCACTCGGTCATTTGACATTAGATGCGGATTCATTTCCAATTAGAATCTTCCAATTCTGATTGGACACGGCCACGCTCAAGTCAAAAAATTCTCGGACCGTGTGAATTCGGGTCATTAATGGAACAGTCCATAGACGAGTGCACCGATGAACTGAATTCATCGCGGTCCGAGAGTTTTGACACTAGAGCGGGGCCATTACCAATCGGAATTGTTCAGTTCTGATTGGAAATCGTTCAATTCTGATTAGGAACGGCCCTGCTCTAGTGTCAAAATTCTTGGACCGCGATGAATTCGGTTCATTGGTGGATAAGTCCATAGGAAGCATGAGCTGCATGAATATAGATCAACCACAAAAAGGAGCAAGAAAAAGGATGAACCAACTGTCAAACAAAAGTAAATTTTCCCTGGAAAATCTCCTTTTCTCAATGGTAGCTTCATCCATATTCATCCAGCTCCTTCAGCCTATTGAGAAAAGTAGATTTTCCATGTATAATCTACTTTTGCTTGAGAGATGGATCACCTTCACTCAAGATAGGTGAACCATTTCTTGTGGTTCATGAACCTGTGTATGAGTTCACTAATTTGACGTTTGAGCGGTACCTACCGTGGTTACATAAAATAAATACGTTCCCCTCAAGGCTGAAACGGTAAACGCAAGTGTATTCAGCAATATCACAGCCAAACAGACGTAACTCTTAGGAGAAATTCATCAAAGACCTGTGCCCGTTGTCTTTTTCATGAGCACAATGCCACCGGTAGAACCGCGCGAGACACTGTCGGCCATGATGGATTTCGATTTGACGTTTGTCTTACACGCACACTACTACACAAATCGCCTATAAGTTTCATTTGCATCATTCAGCAACGTGTACACTGGTAAACGTCAAAGCGATCGAACACTAGCGCCTCTGGTGGAAGGATCGCGGAAATCAAATGAAATTTGAATTGATCATTAAATGTATGTACCAAGCCATTTTGAAGGGTGTTACGTCTGTATGGCTGTGGCAATACCATGCTGAGAGTTCAATTGACAGTTGGGCCAAGCACTTTTGTTAGTTGGGACGCTACGCCAATAAGAAGGGTCAGAAGAATTTGCTTCCATGCATACGTAGACGCAGCTCCACTCAAACTTTAAAATAGTAAACACATGCACAGGTTCAGTCAATGGCATGAATTTTCTTGTAGTTTGTAATACTCTTGTGGAGCATCACCATCTTAAAAGTCGTGATATCTACATTTCCCTCCTGCATAGGCTTGACGGAGAGCTACAGCCAACCGTTTCTATGTTGCAAACAAACATATTTGCAACGAACGCTTCGATATGATGGGAAATTCTACAACGCTCTTTCTTTGAAAATCTCCTGAGCAACCCAACACATGTTTCGACGCATCCAATTGGACTCGGATAAGGGTCAATTGGTTCAGTACTATACTTCATTGCACAAAGACAAATGTTGACAGATCTGAGGGCATTTTGACAAATGATGCATGACCGCTAAAAGGCTCATGCATCGAAAATTCGAGCAGTTTGCGCTCCCTGTTTCATCGTGTGTAGATATCAAAAAGAAGAGACAACTGGTATTGTTGGATGTTGTTTACTGCCTTGATCGAGCATTAGCTTGAGTTGCTTTGGAGAGGTGCGATTCTGTTTTGATGGACGGTGTTTGTCATTTGACGTGAGAGTCAAAGTGAGTGTCGTTAGGCATCAACCATCCTGAAATTGCACGTCTCTATTTTTTTTATTTATCTTCAGAGGTGTGTTCGATGTTAACCGTGTATCGTAGATTTCAATATGTTGTTTTGAGAGAACATGGTCATAATACAGGGATTGTGCTCACTTAAAGTGCAAATTTATGCAAGAAAACGAAGAAAATCCCACTCACCAAAATCAGCTGATTTTAAACGTCTTCTGATAAGGCCTATTTCCAGGCAACCATGGAAACGAGTTCATTTTTTTTTCTAAACACTGCACCGTCAAACATCGAATTATTATTGTGCATTAAGTTTAACATTGGACTGTCGCAGAAGTGTACATAAGTGTGAAAACGCAAATATAAATGCGCCATTACATCAAATCAACTCTTCAGCGCACTTATTCAATATAGATCGAAGAAATATTGCACTAAAGACACCAACTCGATTTGTTGCAATCGCGCACTTTTAAGAAGGCTTTGGCGCTTATGAAAACCAAGTCCAATGTACTTGGTAATGCGCAATAAATGCGTACTGGACTGACGAAACTGGACGAATGCCGCCAAGAAAAAGTAGCTTTACTTATTCATGCCAGTTGGTTCTCGCCTGTGGACCTGTGTATGAGTCCACACTCAGAAAATGAGCTCGTTTCCATGACCACCTAGATAACACGGAATCACCCAAAAGTCAAACGAATGAATACGGCTGTCAGTCCATGGTTCGATGTTTTTGAGCATTCGTTTGTTTTTTTTTTTTTTGAGCGGCACCGTGTTATGAAGGAAACCATGGAAACGAGTTCATTTTCCGTAAACACGGCATCGCTTGAACGTCAACTCAATGAATCCGTGTACTAGTTCGTAGCATATGCCAGGGGAAATGGTTCATCTAGGAAGATCCAACCCCCTTTTTGCATTGAAGCATTGAAGCTTACGGGAGAAAAGTAGGATTTGACGTTTGGAGCTCCCCTGTGAGTTATCTCGTTGTTTCTGTGTATCCAGAGAGGTGTGTGCGCCGTGAACGCACATTTCCCAGTCACCCAGAGACCCAAAGGATAAAATTCATCACGCTTCCTTATAAATAGGACAGTTTAAGTGTTTTACTTTGGATGACCCAAACGTCAATTCTACTTTTTCTTTGCCATGAAACTTATGAAAAAGCAAGTAGATTTGACACCTATACATCTGTCTTGTAATGTATAATGGCACATAACCTCCAAAATGGATGAGTGCACCGTGAGTGTCGAGTTTACTCACTTCAAGATTGTCAACACCACAGCGGGGCCCACTCATCAATTTATACTCAACGTTGGATGATTGTGAACTGCGTTTTTTTCTTATCTGTATCAACAATATTTTTAGCCCAGGATAGTTCATCTCGGAGAGCCACGTTTTAGGCGTTTTCAGGGGTTTTCTAGGGTCTCAGGTGCGTTACATGGGGTCCCAGGGGTTTAAGGGAGATTTAGAAGGCGTTTCAGGAAACTTCAGAGGATTTTTGGCGAATCTCAGAGGCGTTACGTAGGCTTTTCGGTGGTTTCTGAGGGTCTCAGGAGCGTTACATGGGGTCCGAGAGGGTTTATGGGGGATTTTGAAGACCTTTCAGAAAGCTTCCGAAGATTTTTAACAAATTTCAGAGGCGTTACGTAGGTGTTTTCATGGGGTTTCGTGGGGTTTTCAGTTAGCCTAGTGGTTAAGGCTATGGACTGCCAATCCGAAGACGGCGGGTTCGATTCCCGTTCCAGTCGGGAAAATTTTCTCGACTCCCTGGGCATAGTGTATCATTGTACTTGCCTCACAATATACAAATTCATGCAAAGACAGGCAAAAAAAGCCCTTCAATTAATAACTGTGGAAGTGATCAAAGAACACTGAGTTGAAGCGAGGCAGGCCTAGTCCCAGTTGGGACGTAGATCCATAAAGAGGAAGAAAAAGAACGTAGGTGTTTTCGGGGTTTTCTGAGGGTCTGAATTGCGTTACATGGGATACGTGAAAATGTTTACGTTTTGAAAAAAAAAATTGAAGATAATGTAGTGATCCGATTAGCACATTTTTTTTCTTTATTTATTCAATTTTTTTTTTCTATATTTATTCAAATGAGGTTGATCTAATAATCTAATCTAATCTAATCTAATACATACGCAGCCAGTACAAGAAAGCATCCTGGAAAATAATCAGGTTAGATTACGCCCGATTATTTTTCTTGTCAATATTGAAGCTTGTGGCATATTGAGAATATGACACAAGCGTCAAAGCGGCCAGGCCTACTGCGCAGTATTTACCGCAAAGATGATTCTTGGAATTGCCTCGACTTCTACATTTTATTACATTTTGTGTCGAAACAATTCTAGAATCTACAGGAGTGGAAGGATGCGTGGACATACCGTACCAAACGCTCCATAATTTACGATATTGAATATGGTTGAAATATAATCATTATAGCAAAGGTTATTAAGATTCAAAATAATATAATATATGTTGGAAAGATCCTATATTTATACAAATGAGGTTGAGTACACAAACTGTAGACACTCGCCATGCATTTCTTTGGAAATTTGTCGAAGAACTCCTCCAGAGGTTCTTTCAGGAATTCCTCCAGGAATGTTCTTTGGGATTACTTCAGGAGTGCCTCAAGAAATTTCTCAAAAGACATTCATTAGGCAAGACACGACACTTGCGGTCCATACAGTCCTCTCAAAAGATTCCACCTGGAACTAGTCCATGGTTTTTAGAATGTTTTGCAGGTATTCTTCCTAGAATTCTTTCAAGTATTTCCAAGAAGTTCCTTCAAAGATTGCATCAGTGTATCATTGTGCTTGCCTCACAAGGTACAAAATTCATGCAATGGCAGGCAAAGAAAGCCCTCCAACTAATAACTGTGGAATTGCTCAAAGAACACTAAGTTGGAGAGAGGCAGGCCAAGTTCCAGTGAGAATGTAGAGCCATACAGAAGAAGAAGAAAAAGAAGAAGAAGTACATTCCATTTGAAGGAATTCTTTCAGAGATTTTTGTAGATGTCCTACTTCCAGTTTGCTTATGGGTTTCTCCAGTACTTCCAGTGATTTCTCGAGAAATTCTTGTTGGAGTTGCTCTAGTCTAGGAGTTTCCTAAGGAATTCCTCCAGGCATTCATCCTAGGATTTCTTGAAAAAATGGCGTTCGGGTTGAAATTTCATTACAGATTTTTGCAGGATAACATCTAGAACTGTTAGCAAAACTTTTCGCGGATATTTCTGCAGGAGTTCGTTCGTAGATTTCTTCAAAGATTCTTGTAAGAATTCCTCTATGGAAGCCTCCAGCTTTTTGTTCAGGAATTCTTTCAGAAAGTATTGTTGGCACTCATCCAGATGATTTTGCAGGTATACTCTTCATATACTCTCCTGGGATACCATCAAAGACTTCACTAGAGATTTTTTAAAGCTTCTCTTCTAAAATTCCTTCACAAATAATTCTTTGGCATTTCTCCAGAAATTCCTTTAGAAAATTCTCAAGAGATTTTCTAAAAGTTCCTCCAGTCACTCCTCCAAGGACTGTTTCGTAATTTCATTTTAGAATTTATCCAGACCCTTCTTCGTGTTTTTTTCTTAAGAAATTATTGTTTTATTTCTTCAGAAGTTCCTTCAGGTATTACTCGATTTATTCAGGGATTTCTCGGGCGTTTATTTGGAAATTCCTCAAGAAAGTTTTCGACCGATTTTTCTGGAAGTTCCTCCAGGAGTTTCTCTACAAGTTTCTTTAGTTATTCCTCCAGGCATTGCTTTGAAATTATGCAGACCTTCAGGGATTTTTTTTACAGATTTTTGAGATTTCAAAGATTATTTCAACAACTCCTGCAGAAAATACTAAAGTTTTAAGGTTGTTTCAAAAAAAGTATCTAGAAATACCTGCAGAGGATTCTCCAGTTCTTCGAGGTATTATTTCAAAGTTTTCTTCAAAAATCCTTTTTTTTTAATTTTTTTCAGTGGTTCTCTAAAAATTTCTAAGATTTTTCAGTATTTTTTTGTGAGATTTCTGGAGAAACTTCGGAAAAACCCCTAGCGAAATAACTGAACAAATTCTGCAGGGATCTCTACAGACATCCCATGAGATATTTCGGATGGAGCCGTAAGAGCAATTAGAAAAATTTCCTTGAAGAAATTTCAGCAGAAATCACTGAAAGAATTTCTCAAACAATTCTTGGAGAAAGCTTGAGAAGCATTTTCCGAAGCAAACCCTGCAGGATTTGTAGAGACATTTTAAAGCGAGTTTCTAAACAACTCCATGGATGAACCTCTGAAGAAATTCCTTGCTAAAAATCCTATAGCATATCTGATAAAGTTTCGGAAATGAAAATATCGCCTCAAAGGAGCTTTAGAAGGAATCCAGTAATTTCCGAGTAAAACCCTGAAGGATATCTGAAGAAATCTTCTTCCCTGTAGAAATTCTAGAGTATACTTTTGAATAAATCTCTGGAGGAATATCCTGAGAAATCCGAGAAAAATTCTTGAAAGAATCCCAGGAGGAATTTCTTGAGAACTTCATGGATAAATACCTGGAGAAATTTCTCGGCAAACCCTTGGTGGACTTCTTAGAAAAAAAAGAAAGAATTAGAAATTCACAGGAAAATTCCTGGGGAAATCCTTTAATTGAATTCTTGAAGGACTTTCTGAAAACAAAATCGGAATACCAAGATAAGCGCTTGCATACTCTAGAGATATTTCCAAAGAAATTTTCGTAGAAATTCCTAGAATAAGTTTTATTGAATAAACATCTAAAGAGTCCATGTGGAATTATCCTTAAAGAAAATGCCAGATACATATCTGGGGCAATATCCGGAGGAAATGCTAAAGGAATCTCTGTGTGGACCAATGCTGAAATCTCTTGAGGAATTCCTGTATGGTTTTCTGCAGAAATTTCTGGAATTTATAATGAAATTGAGAAATTTCTGAATAAATCCTTTGTGGACTTCCTGAAGAAGTATCTGAATAAATTTTTGAAGGAATATTTGTAAAATTTTCGAAGGAAACCACTCAGAGAATTTATTAAAAAATCTGTGGAAAAAAATCTATAGAAATCCCTGTAGAAAATTCTAAGCCTCTGAAGGATTTTCTAAATTATGCCCAGAAGCATTTCTGAAGTAATTCCTGGTGGAGTTTCAGAAGGAAAAAATACTTTTTGGAGAAATTAATGAGAAAATGACTGAAGGAATTCCGTTAGAAATATCTTAAAGAATCTGTGGAAGAATTTCAGAAAAAATCGCCAAAGGATATACTGTAAGAGATCTTGGTAGATTTTAAGGCCGAATTCTTGAAGTAATGTCTGAAGGAATCCTTGGATAACTTCTGGAAGAAACCCATGGAAGATTTACTTGGCTGGAAATCATTAAACAAAGTTATTGGGGAATCTCATAATAATTTTTTGAAGGAATCTTCAGGAAAATTTCTAAAAAAAGTCCATGAAAGAATTTCTGTAGGAACCTCTGTAAAATTTTCTGAAGGAATCAGTGGAAGCTCTTCACCAGGAATCCTTGGATAAATTTCTGGAAGAATCTTTGATTTTCTCACAGAATCGCTGGAAGCATTCCTGAGAGAATCCTTGGATGATTTCCTGGAAGATTTTTCGTACGCATTCCTGAACAAATCTTTGGAGGACATGTTGAAGGAAACTCATTGAAGCTTTTCTAGGACAATGTTTGGAAAAACTTCTGAAGGATCCTCTAACGAAAATTTCGAAGGAAGTTCTAGCGGAAATCTAATGAATTTTGGAAAGAAACCTGTGGAAGACTTTTGGAATAGAATTCCTGGGGATTCAAAGGCGTCCATGGAGCAATTTCGGAAGGAATCCAGCAAAAATTTTATAAAAACAAGTTCTTAAATTAACTTCTGGAGTTATTGGGGAAAACTTTGAAGAAAGTTTTAAAAGAAACTGATAGTTTTCTAAATGCATCAATGGAAGAATTCCTAAAGGCATTCATGATAGATTTTTTAAATCCTTCCTGGAGGGCCCATTGGAGAAATTTCTAAAGAAACACCTTGTGGATTTTTAGATGAATTTCTGAAAATATCTACGAGAAACTAAAGAAAAGTTGCGTTTTTTTTCCTTACAGGATTGGGTATGGAAGCGCAAACAAAAAATTAAGTATCAGGGAGGAAGTTTTTCTTTTGAGGGCGCTCGATTTAAAAAATCAAACAGGTGATATTCCTATAAATGAAATGTGAAAGAAAAACTCCGGATTTCCCATTCCCTAAGAAGAACTTTTTTTACTACTTGGAATATTCGCGAAGGAAATTTGTTGTAATTTTCTTAAATTAGTGAATGCGCATACATATGAAAAACCACATAGGAGCTTTCCTTATATTTAGGGAACCGGAAGGAAAATATTCAATGTTACAGTAATTGTTGCATATATGAGGGCGCAAAAACTTGGAAATGACTATAATTACGTACAATCCAATCCAATCATAAATGACACTTTTATACGTCTATATGAAATTAGAACACACTCAATTTTGCTGAAATAGGCTCATTTTGGGAGTAAATTCTTATGTTTTTACCGTCAGAGCTGGTTACTCAATGAGTAACTTGAAATAATCACGATAACACCACTGATTCAAATGAACGCGATCATGCTTTATTTGTCACGGTCGCCACGTAATTCAGAGAAAGTAATCGTTCAATTGAAACTGTTCTTTTATGTAGTGATAAATATTGTTAATGGATCTTTTGATTGATTCTAAGGTTTTTACTATTAAAATTCTGCGAAATTATGTGATAATGCATATTTGTCACGGTCGCCATGTGACTCAAAGAAAAACAAATCGTTCAAGTGATATTGCTCTTTTATGTAGTGACATTTTTTTGTCAAAACAAACTTATTCCAAAATTATTTTGATTATTTCTAGAAATTCAAAGAGTTCTTAGAAATATGTAACAAACCTGATAAAAATATTTTTAAGGTGATTTTTTTTTGCAGAAATAGCATCTTGGAAATCGACGTATTCAACTTGGATTAAAATATGTCTAAAAGGATATAAACCGGTTGTTGTTCAGCTTTGTGATAACGAGACTTATCACGATCGCCATGTTGCTTATCAAAACATGTCAAGAAAAACGTGTTTTCTGCATTTATGTTGCAAAAGAAATTCTAAACATTTGCTGGAAATGCTTATGTTTTAAATTAGAATATGTCGACAAGGGTTAGTAGAAGTGATCTAAATTAAAAGTTTCCATGCAATTCACTTAGTCTAATGGTTATCGCGTTTTGAATTATATCGAACCAACACTCAAAGAAAACGTCAAGTGAAACAAACAACCAAGCAAAAACGCACTAAAACTACTTCATTCTTACACCAATAAAAATCTACAGAACCGAACCCCGCACTTACCTGATACAAAAACACCTAGTGTTCCTACAACTGTTGGTTTTCAAAATGCTTTCAACGCTCCTATAAGTAATTTCGAATCACTTATTATTAGCCCACACACCACACTACTGCACACTACGAGTTTTACTTTTACATTTTAAGGGTTTCCTATTTTATTTTTCTCACTCAAACTCTGTTAAGTCATAGCTGCTAAGCCGCGAGAGGTGATGTTAATTTCAGTGATTAGGTACCGTTTCTCCTACAGTAGGTTATTAAAGAAGCAGCACAATGTTTTTCCGATGAAAGAAAATCGATCGAGAGCCAAGCTCTCGATTGCGGTTAATGTTAGAGTGTTAAATGTAAAATCCCCACGAGCCTAAACGGATCAAATAATGTTAAAAAAAGGTAAACCAGCCAGCATCACAAATCACAACCCTTGGAGGTGATTCGTAAACCGTATTGCTGTTAAACTCTTTGCGCAGTTGATTCCTCCTGCAAGTTAGGTCGTAGGAGATTTCACTATAAGTTATGCATTATGCACACCGAGAGAATATGAAGAGGGTTCGGGTGACCAGAATCGGGATCGCACGTCAAGCGAAACGATCCGGATGATGCTGATATAATGCTACGCAGTGCCATTTTAGACCTATATCAGCATTATGTGGTCGATTCGCTAGGAAACACTGGTCCCTGGACCCCAAAAGAAAGAAAACTACTTTTAGCTAGGATGTTCTAATGTAACACAATCATATTCTGTATATATCGAAGACTGAAAAAATATGAAACTAGACGAATGAATTGTATTGAATTGTCCAGATGAGAAGAGGGAATGCTCTGTTTTATTGTTCGAATCTGTATAATTTATAGGTGTAAAGTAATTTATTTACCAGATTTGCGTTCGGCGTCTGAACCAATCCAGTGGAACTTAAAGGAACTCTACTCCCTTGAAACCGCGTCGAGCGATCCTGTTATTCGGTTGAATAGGAAACGACACCAAACTCGCGCCATCAATCCTCGATTGGCGACGAACGGTGATCGAATGTCCCCGCACTTATTAAGTTTAGCTTTCACTTCACGGAAAACTCAATACTTAATTTGTTTGCTAATACGATACCGAAACTAAGTGTAATCACATTTAGCAGTTTTACATATCACTCTTAGTACCGATCTTGATTTTGAACTACCTACATATATATTGCAAACACCCGAGCAGCACCATGCTGTTCCATAAAAAAAAACCACTAGCTATCTGAAGACTATAACGTTGCGTTGTTGCAAACAATGTTAACTATGTACAGTAAAGATTTCCTTACACACAATCCCCAAGTCGAAGCGAAATGACCACCCTCCCTTCGAGAATAAACAGTAAAAAAAATAGAAAACTGTCGCATTGTTAAAACATGTACTGGTGAAAAGTGATAAAACAGATTAGAGAAGATGACGACGATGACGACACGGGAAGAAAAAATCTGGTCCAAGCTATGAATGAATGCGAATAAAGTCATTATATTTCGAAAAATGTGAAAAATAAACTCTTCGTGTTGGCTTTTTTCAATAGAGATTTGAAAGAAATACCATCTCATTCAATAAAATATGTGTACATCAGTGCAATCATGGTAGAATCAATGAGGTTTCGGATCATTTGACCGAATCATGTCCCATCAGTTTAATTCGAAAGAACAGCCTATAAAAAGGCGAAATCTCTGACAAAATATTGACACTATTGCGCATTTCCACAGACAACCAGTAATCGTATAAGATGTTGCATAGGATGATAAAGTGGAGGCCATATGCGTGCATGCCTCCATTTAGGCGCATGTAAAATGTACGCATATCGCTTCCACTTTTTTATCTTATGCAACATCTTATACGATCATTGGTTGACTGGGTCCCACCCCACTGAACCCCTTTCACAGTAAGCATGAGTGCGGGATTGTGGATAAAACTGCGATTTCGCTTTGAATCGTGTTGGTGTCTTCTGCGCACTTATTCAGCATCTTAAAATGAATAAGTGCGCAGAAGACACCGATACGATTCGAAACTGCGAAAGGGGTCCAGTGGAGTGGGAAATGCACAATATCAGCGCCATTTTATCCCTGAATGGTTAAACTAGAAAGTATAGCACCTATAATCAAAACAAGGAAATATTTCTGATGATCATATTGGCACCTAGAGTATCAGAAAGTTTCTCTGAATTCTTTTTATAATACTTAAGTACTTATCGAGTAGCGGTAGTCGAGTAGAGTAAGTCTTAAGTAAGTGCATTCGGAATTTAACCCTCAAATACCCAAATTTTTGGTTTGGATCTGAATATAATTTTACGTCATCTAAAATCGCTTTAAACATGTTTTGGAAGATGATTCTTTTTAATTCACGATTTCGTGAGTTTCAGTTTTTGATTTTTCTAATTTTTATTTTTGAACATCCCCATACTTTTAAATTTTTCCTGGAAGCCAATTTGGGGAACGGATTTTTTGAGATAAAAACATTTTGAGATTTTATGATTATTGTTGAAATATGTATTATAATTTTAAATTTTTTTTCACAGAAAATTTTATGGAAAATAATTTTAGAGTGTATTCGATTCCCTTAAACTATTAAACAAGGATAGAATGATTTGGGAAAAATTTAAAAAATGTTAATTGTAGCGATTCAATACAAAATAAACAATTAAAAAAAGGTGACTAAGAGGTGACTAAAACATCAATTTTTCAATGATTTAAAAAAAATGTAAATACTTTTTCAAATACACCAAAAATCATTTTGAGATATACAGAACAGTCCTAAATATCAGCCAAAAATATGAGAAAATTGATTTTCCACGAAACAAAAATTACAAAAGAGCTCAAACTATACCCCGTCTAAAGGCGGTATTGGGTATTAAAGGGTTAACTGATGAGAGATTCATAAAAAAGATTGAAAATCGGTTGAAAATTGAAAAAGTTATGACATTTGAACTGAAAACACCTTTTTATTACTAGAAAATTCAACTTTGAGGCGACTGCGCCACCTCTAAATCTCAATATTGTTGGCTCAAACTCAGAGGTTTCTCTTTTTACGTCATTTGAATCCAAAAGAGCTCACGAATTTCAACAACTTTTGAAAAATAAGCCGCAGCCTAATCTCCAGGAATTTTCCTTGGGATTTCTTCCCATGATATTTCTTAAAATATTTTTTTGGAACTAGTTCACGGTTTTTCCAGCAATTTTAGCAAGAATTCTTTCAAGGATGTTAAAGATATTCCTTCAAAAATAACTTCAGAAATTCGTACATGTTTTCCTTCCGAAGGAATTCTTTTAAAGCTTCTATTAAAATCTACGACGATTTTTCATTAGGATTACTCCAAGAAATTCTTCGGATATTTCTCGAGAATTTCTTGTAGGAGTTCCTCCAGATGTTCATCCTGGGATTTCTTAAAAAATTGCTTTCCAGTAAAAATTTGATTGCAGTTTCTTGCAGAATTACATCTAGAAATGATAGCAGAAATTCCTCCAGGGACTTCTGTAGGAGTTGCTCCGTAGATTCTTTCAAAGAATCTTGCTAGAATTTCTCGAATTTCTTTATTGATGCCCTCAGATTTTTTTCAGAATTTCCTTTTGACATTCCTCTAGAAGTGCTGTCAGGCATTCCTTCATATATTCTGCTGGGATACCATCAAGAATAACTCCAAAGATTTCGTAGAGCATATCTTTTAAAATTCTTCCACGAATCATTCCTCGGTATTTCTTTTGAAATTAGCCCAAAAAATTCTCAAGATTTTCTTCTAAAATCTAGAAGTCCAAGGATCCAAAGATTGTTACGTTTGTAAAGCAGTTGTGGTGAATGTAAAATAGTTTTATGAATTTTCCATGAATTGCATTCTCCAATTCATGGAAAATTCTTCGATTGTTGCATGGAGTGTGTTACGTTTGTAAATAAACGTGAATATTTTGTTTTTTACTTCTGTCTCTGAATTTTAATGTGCATTTGTAGCGCTCCAAACATTCTAGGAGCGATCCAGTACAAAACACGCAGGCCGTCCCCTAACACGGACATCAAATTGTTGACAGTCTTGTGTTGTTGCCCGAATCTAGATGCCCCTTAGGATTAGAAATTCCTAGACGTAAGCAACCAACGCTACTAACTAAAAGGCGAACTGCCAAACAAAATACAATTCTAGGATGACTGATGGATCAAGAACAATTATGAAACCTCGTCATTCTGGATTTGGACTTCGTTATCTATTTAGATAACTGGGCACAATTGATGTTATGTTTTGCATGTTTGTGTTTTGTGCATTTGTAATGTTTTTTTCTTTTTAATTTTCGTATCTAGTTCCCAAACGTGGGGCCTGACATGGAAACTAAAATGCGCATTTGTAGGGTTCTGTTAGAAGTTGTCCAAATTGTGGTACTCATCGTGAGCACAATGCATTTGTAGTGTTCCGCACAATTTTTTGTCGTTACAGGATTTCTGCAAAAGTTCCTCCAGGTACTCCTCCAAAGACTGCTTCATAAATTCATTAAATATATTTTACCGTTGATCCTTCAGGAGTTATTCCATAGTTTTGTCTTGGCATTTCTCAAGGGTGTTTTCAAGAAAAAAAAATGTAAGAGTACTGAAAGGGGTCCTTTCTTCTCATACCTTGATGAACTACACTAGAAATTCTTCGAATCAATTCTCCTGAAACAACTAATGAGTTCTTTCAGCGATTTGCTAAGAAATTTCATTCAGGTCCCTTCAGAAACTCCTCAAGTGTGTCAGTTAGAAATCTCTTTTGCGATTTCTTCAAAAACTACTCCAAGATAGCATGACGTTTTTTTTTTCAGAAATTTCTCCAGGAGTTTTGTTATATTTCAAGAATTTCTCCTGAAGGCATCTAGGGTTGTAGTTCAGCAATTCTTTCAGAAATTTTAGAAGAATTTCTTCTATGAATCACCACAGGAATCTTGAAGAATTCTATGAGGGATTCCTTCAGAAAATCTTTCTTTTAATATAATTGACGAAGTTGAAGGGGTGATTCCAGCTGAATGCGTCTGATGATGACCGAAGAATAGTAGGTCGAAACGCGTCACGCGAAATAAGCTGTTTCCGTTATTTTTCACCGATAATTGCCAATAAAACCACATAATAATCGTTCACGGTGCTCAACCCCGGTCAGTCTTTAAAGAATTCCTTCAGAAATTCAAAAGATCCTCCACTATTGTTTTGTGCAGTGGAAAAAATCTCTGGAGAAATCTATGAAGGTATCCCAGGAGACACTTTTGACGGAATCGAAGGAGCAATTTCAAAAAGGACCTTAGAAGAATTTCTACCAGATTTGGAATAGGGCTTTTTTTAAATCAATTGAAAAGCTTTTGCTGAAGTTCCTAATGATGTTTTAAATTTACTGAAAGAAACCCTGGATGCATTTCTGAAAAAAATCTGGAGAAATCTTTGAAAGAAATATGAAAGGAATCCTTGATGGAATTTTCGAATAAATCACCAGTCCTATTCCTGAAGGAGTCTCTTAAAAGGAACCCTTTTGAGAAATGCTTGGTGGAACTCCAAGAGAATTTATTGAGAAACTTTTGAAGAAAGTAGGGTGCCCGTACAAGTCATGGCATTACCAAAGAAAAACTATTTCAACAAAAACAACAAAATGACCGATAAATGTCGTCAATAGGTCAAAGGTTTCCATACTTACTGCAAAATATAGAAACGGAGCCAAAACTACTTTAACCCTTATGTGGCCGACAAGGTACCCGGGTACCCAGCGCCCATTTAAAAAGCACGGTGTAGAAAAAAGCAAAAAGTTTGTCGGACACATAACGGTTAAGTACTTAACCGTTACGGCATGTACCAATGATAGGAACCATGCAAAAGTTACGAACACGTTTTTTTTTATTTCGGTTCCGTTTCACACTACATAATGCATTCCTCATGGAATTAGCCATAACTGGTACACCATGGCGAATTCGGATGTAGGAAAGTCGATATTTTAAGAAAAATAATATAATATAATTTGAGGAAATTTCGTATTTCAATTGCGTGAACCCATCTTATGAGTTTGCTGCTCCTAATAGCAGGAAATCAGCAATTGCGTAATTGTGTGTGAGATAAGACAGGATAATGTTTAGCTTGCACCTTTTTGGTGAGTGATTAAAAATTCTTGGATATATATCTAGATAAATGCCTGGAATAACAGTTAGGTAAAGCTCTGTGAAGATACCCAACAAATTTTTAAAATTTGTAAATGGATTTCAGTAGATATATGTTTGGAAAAAATCTGAATGAATTCATAGGAGAAATTCCGTAAGAAATTCCTATCATTATTATCGAAGAATATTTTAGAAAAATTTCTGAGAAAATACTTAGAGAAAATCCTGAAGTTATCTCTGTATGAATTTATGCAGGATTTTTTTTTATCTGTATTAACGAGATTTTTAGCCCTAGGCTAATTCATCTCGGGACCCACGCTTTACTTCCCTTCCGAAGGAAGAACTCACATTTTGCCAGTTTGTGGGGAGTGGGATTCGATCCCAGGTCCTCGGCGTGATAGTCTAGTGTTCTAACCATCACACTAGATCCGCTCCACAATTTATGCAGGAATCTTCGGGGGAATTTTTACTGAAATCACTGAAAAAAAAAACAAGTCTCCGGAAGAATTCTTGCGGGCATTTTTAAAGGGAACTATACTGAAATTTTTGAAGCACTGATGTCTACTGAAGGATTTTCTAAAGGAATTCGTGACAGAATTATTGTGCCAATTACTGCAGAAATTTCTGAAGGAATCCTTGGAAAATCCGAAGAAATTCTTGGAGAAGCTGAAAAATAATCGGAATATCTCTCTCTTCTTGGCGTAACGTCCTCATTGGGACAAAGCCTGCTTCTCAGCTTAGTGTTCTATGAGCATTTCCACAGTTATTAACTGAGAGCTTCCTCTGCCAATGACCATTTTGCATGCGTATATCGTGTGGCAGGCACGAACATACTCTATGCCCAAGGAAGTCAAGGAAATTTCCTTTACGAAAAGATCCTGGACCGACCGGGAATCGAACCCGTCGCCCTCAGCATGGTCATGCTGAATACCCGTGCGTTTACCGCCTCGGCTATATGGGCCCTTAATCGGAATATATAAAGGGCTTTCTAAAGTAATTTCTGGAACAATTTCCTGTTGGAATTCGTAAAGTATTTTTCAAGAAGATTTCGAAACATTTTCTGAAGGTATCCCTGGATGATTTAAGGCGTAATTTTGGAAGAAAGATGATTTGTTATTAATCTTTGGAAGGTTTTCTTTTGGAACCTTTTGAAGGATGTGCAGAATAAGCTATAGTTAAAATTTACGAATAAAATGAAATTTTAAAAAAACCTTTTGAAGAATTTATGAAAAAAAAAATTGGAATAATTCCTAAGAAAAATATTTCGAGTTTTAAAAAAAAACCTTGGCAAGAACTTTCATTCCTTTTTGATGAAATCCTTGGAGGAATTCCTACATGCGTATTTGAAAGACTTTCCGAAAAAAAAAATCTGATGCAGTTCATAATAGAATCGATGGAGGAGCTTCTGAGAAGTTCTGGAAGTTTTTTTTTCTTGTAAAATGAAAATTTCTGGATCAATCGCTAGAGAAATTTAAGAAAGAAATCCTGGCGGAATTTCCGACATTCATTAAAGAATTTAATGAGCAATTCATAACAGGTTTATTATAATGAAAAAAAAACTCAGAAGATCATGAAAGACTTAATGAAGTTGTTTCTGAAGATTTGATGAAGTAATTTCTGAAGTAACTTTTGAAGGAATTTCTGGAAAATTTCCTGAAGGAATCCTTTGCTGTAGTTTTCAATGAATCTGTGGAATATTTTCTTTAAGAACCTCTGGTAGAATTTCTGAAAGAATCTTTTAAAGATTTTCCAAAAGAATCCTTGGAGAAATTTCTGAAGGACTTCAGAATATTCCATTCTCTAAAGGAATCCAGAAAAAGTTCATTTAAACTTTGTTTTCTTAATTTAAAACTTAAAGCCATTTTCTCTCTCTTCCATTGTAAGGCAGCATCCATACCGCTAAAATCGGCATTTGTCAATCCCCCCCATCCTAACCCTCCGTTACGCCTTTTTTGTAGGAAACCCCGAAACTTTTTGTGTGGGACGTAAAGCTCAGCCATTCTAACAGCCCCTTACCCTTCTTAAACGTTAAGAAAACATTGGACGTATGCCTCAGAGGTAGTCTCTCTAATAAAAAAAAATCTGAAAAGAAAGATATGGAAGATTTTCCGTGAAAATCCCTGATCCAGGTCGTGAAAGCATCGGTGGAAAAAATGTCTGCCACATTCCATGAAAGATTTTTTCTTGGTGAATCCTCGTGAAAATTGCTGGAGAAATCGCTAGAAAATTTCCGAAGAAAAGTCTTGCGGAAGGAAATTTTATGGAAAAATTTCGTAAGCAATTCATAACATAGTTTCTAAAAAAGGTCATAGTAAAATTTAGGAAGAAATTTTGTTGGAGTTTTTGAAGAAATTCATGAAGGATTTTTAAAGCTCTCTATGAGTGCTCTTTTAAAACAATCTTATAAAAAAATATTTGAAAAAATTCCTAGAAAAAAAAATCAAGATGAATCCCTGAAGGATTTCCTGATAGAATCCCTTACATTTTTTTAACAAACGGCACAGATGTCCTAATGGATTTTTGGAGAAATTTGTGAAGGAATCCTTAGATTAATTTGTGAATAAAATTCTGCAAACCGTCTTAAAGTCACATTAAACGAATTTCAAAAAGGAATCCCTAGAAGATTTTCTAGAGGAATCATTCGAAAAACTTTGGAGGCATCTCTTGAAAAAATTCTCGAAGATTCCCCATTAATTTCTGTATCAATCCCTGAAGATGTTTCTGGTCCATGGTGGCTTTTTAAATCCCTAGAAGATTTTTCGAAGGAATCGCTGGGGAAATCTTTGAAAATTTTTTGAAGGACTCGTTTTAGACATTTTTGAAGAAATCCCGTTTTCGAAAGAATTTCTGAGCAAGTTTCCAGAGGAATTTCTGAAGAAATTTATAGAGTCAAAATATGGAAGATTTTAAAAAACAACCTGTGGAGTATATACAAAAACACAAGCTAAGGAAGTAACTACCACTGCGAACTATCCGCAACCTGCCAGACAAAATACGATCACAGGATTGACTGATGGATCAAGAACAATAATAAATCCCTTTTGAACTAAATTATCCATTTGGAAATTTGGATTTGGTATAACTTTTATGACATCGTGTATTATTGTGCATTTGTAGTGTTCTTTTCCATTTTACGTAGCTAAGGGTTCCATATTCTTGACGTAATATCCTTGGATAAGTTTCTGAAGAAGCCACTGAAAAACTTCCTGGAAGCTTTTCTGGATAAATTCATGAAGGAATCACAGCAGGATGGCTCTACCCTATTTGGCATAATGACCATTTGGCATAACAAATATTATGCACATTCTTACCAAGAAGGCTGTTCTTCGTGTTATGCCAAACGGCATTATGCCAAATGGGGTAGAGCCAGCAGCATTTCGTTAAGAAATTTTGTAGTAATGTTCAAAGAAGTCCTTGAAATGTTTTCTGTTTCCAGAAATTTGTGAAAGAAACCGTAAACGGAAAACATACAAGAAATCCCCGAAGGGATTTAGGAAACAATTCGTGAAAGTTTTTTAGGAAATCCATGATGGGTTTTCTCCGGGAAACTTAAGAATATTGTTCGTGAATTTCGACTGGAATTTGATTTATGTTTTCGAACTGGCTTTCTCAGTCTAGGGAAATTCAAAACGACTGGTTTTGTATTGCCCGACGTTTCGGCCTTGTGTATTTGGCCTTTTTCAAGGGTAAACTAAAATAGAATGCATAATTTGGTATTATAACATAGAACGGAAAACATAACATAAAACCATAAAACTACACCTACACTGTCTGTCGTTCTTCGTTACATTAAGTAATGCCGAGAGTATCATTGCGTGCTTCTTGTATGCCTAGGTTTTCTAAAATAACACTTATTAGGGACATTTATCATTTTATCACATTTAAAGACTTACGAAATAGTTATTTAATTTTTGGTTTTGGGACACTGTACTGGACACACCTATTATCAACGACCTGGACTGTGCTATTACAATATGATTTTCAACGGTTGGTTCAAAGATGGCGGGTGAAACAAGGTAGAGCTTTCGTGTAGTTGGATAAAGTTTATCCGTAGAACTTGATCTAACATTAATTGTGTGTGCTGTGTGTGCTATTGCTAGGTTGCTCTCTGCGAGAGTTGGCTTTTTTGATTGTATGCAATATGCCAGCGTAGGCTGTATTGAGGCCATCTACGTCAGTGCGGAAATTTATGGTATTAGATGTGTTCTGTATATGGCACATTTCTAATATTGGTAGGGCGGTTGATCGGAAAGTGCGATCTACTATTTTTGTGCCGTCGAGATTGAAGGTGTGGTTGTGTTCGATCATGTGTTGTGTGAGAGCTGTTTTTGCATGAGTTATGTCTGTTGGTGTGTTAACAATCTTGTTTACATCTGATTTGTGTCCGCTCATTCGCTTTTTGAGTTGGTTGCTAGTCATTCCGATATAGACTCCTTCGCAGTTATTGCATGGAGTACTGTAGACAACGTTATGTTGATCATTTGGGGGGACTGGGTCTTTGATTGTTTTCAGCAGGGATTTTGTTGTTTTGATGTTTCTGGTGGCTATTTTTACCTGATCATAATCTTTTTTCAGGATGATGGAGATGGTACGGGTCAGTGTTGGAATATCTGGCATCGATCGATAGAGGACTTCTGTGACTTGGTGATGATGATCTCGTTGCGTGCTGTTAATTTGTTGTTGTTCTGTTGGTGGATTTGCAGCATTCGGTGGCGATGGATTCGGTAGCGGTGTCTGTAGTGGTGGTGGAGGTGGCGGAGATGGCAGCAGCAGTGTTGACGTTGGGGTGATTTGTGGCAGCGCAGGAGGTGGTGGTTCTGGGGATGGCGGTGATGGAGAGCGATGCGGTGGTGGTGGAGGTGGTCTTTGGCAAGTGGGTGGTGGAGGCGCATTGTTGTTGGTAATGCGGTTCATCATCCTGTTTATGAGCGAGGAGGGATAATCGTTTCTCCTCAGATTTTGGAAAATCTGATTCTTCTGTTGTTCGATTTGGCCATCCGTGGAGAGCTGCAATACGCGTTTCATAAAGTTCATCGCTACGTTCATTTTCATGGCTGTTGGATGGAACGAGTGGTAGTTGAGTAGGCGGCCGGACGATATGGGTTTGGAGTACCACTTCGTCGTTGCGGATTGATCGTCGTGTCGAATCACAAGCGTGTCCAGGAAGGGCAAGGTGCCATCCTTCTCCATCTCGATGGTGAACTGCAGATGGTGGTCATATTGGTTGAACGTTTCCAATGTATTCTGCACTTCGGTTTGCGGTAGAACGAGGAAGAGGTCGTCTACGTATTTCTTCAGAACGCGTACGTTGAATTTTAACTTCTTGGTCACCGACTCCAACAAGTCCTCCATGACGTAGTCAGCCAGGATTGGTGATAGGGGGCTCCCCATGGCCGTACCAAAGGTTTGTTGGTAGAATTTGCCTCTGAAGCAAAAATAGCTGTTGTTGATACACAGCTTCACCATTTCGAGGAAAAGGTCCAAATTGATTCTAGTTCCTCTACTAATATCTGGCCACCGATGTAAAATGCTGCGTATTATCAACTCCTTCGGAATGTTGGTGAATAAAGACACAACATCGAAGGATACGAGTGCGTGATCCGGTGGGATGGTGATTGTTCTTATGTATTCCGTGAAGCTGAAGCTGTCCCTAATGTTGTACTGACTGGAGAAATTTTCCTGAAGGATAGTTGCTATGTACTTGGAGAGGTGGTACGTGGGTGCGGTGATGTTGGGCACCACCGGACGTAGCGGCAAGTCTGGTTTGTGCGCTTTAGGCTGTCCGTAGATGCGGGGGCAGGTGGAGGTGTATGTCTGGAGTGTACGGAGCGTGCGATGATCAATCAACTTGAGGTCGTGGAGCCGTTTGGCCATGTTGTTTGTTTTCCTCTGCAGACTGGTTGTTGGATCGCTTTGGATGACCTTGTATGTGGAGTTGTTGAGCAACTGGTACATCTTGCACTCGTAATCTTGGATGCGCATTACCACTATCTTTTTCCCTTTGTCGGATTCGAGTACGCACAAATCCGGATGTTCAGCTAGAAACTTTCGAGTGACGACCGCTGCGTTGTTGCAAAACCGGCTGAGAGGGGTGTCTGCCTGATGGAGTTGTGGGCGGGCTAGGTAATTCTGGACTTGTGTACCGATGAGACATCTGTTTCTATCCTGTATTGCTCTGTCTGGGTTGGTGCGTATGATTGCTTCTACGTCAGCAATTAGATGGTAGACCGTGTTTGGATGGATTTGTTGGACCGGTAATGCAAATTTGGGTCCCAGGCTAAGGAGCGTTTCCATCTCCCTAGGTATGGCGATGTCCGTGGCATTCAACACAGCATTCTCGTTCAATGTTGGCACTGCTTCGCTATTTGCCTGAGTCGGAGCCAGTAGAGTAATGCGGGGCAAAAGTTCGCACCTAACAGACTTCACAAAATAACTATTGAACGAAAAGAAAATAATATCGTTTTTCTTCGTTAAACGGGTCCCTATTATGTTGCCTTCAAAACGTAGTACTAGATTTTTTCGCGTTCCTTTTGTAGTTTTAGTAATACAATTTTTAAAACAAGTACTCCAATGCGAACTTTTGCCCCATAGTGGGGGCAAAAGTTCGCATTATGCGGGGCAAAAGTTCGCACCTTGTACAGGGTAGTTTATTGGAGTGATGTTCATTTATTTCATGTTAATTCATGTTCATCTTTTCACTCTTGTCATGAAATCTGTTTTCTTCTGTTCTTAGAATTACGACCCAACTGGAATGCGACCTGGTGTTCAGCTTTTGTATAGAGTGTGTTTTATGAAGACTTCCACAACTATTAACTAAGAGCTTCCTTTACAGCGTTACTGAAGTTGTCAAAATACATTGTGGGGTAATCATAGAGATACGTGTTGCACAAAATGCATGAAAAAAAAAATCAAATATGCAGCAAAACTGTTGAACGAGACTGTTATCGAATCTTATCCCCGTCAGTATGGTGATGGATTATAACTGTGAATTTACAAACTAAGCTATGAAAGATCCCGGTAAAGTAGATGAACATAAGACCTTCAGAAACATACGAAAACACATGACGAGGATGACGAAGCAAATGTTTTAGAATGTTTTTTTAGCCATTTTTCATTTATTGATTTAAATACGTGAACATAATGTTTGCTTTACAATCAATCTTCTTACAAAACTAAGTTTAGACCCTCTGTCGCAACGATTTCAGGGTGCATACTACTCATATTATGCATATATAGTAGTTTCTATATGAAATTATCATTGCTTCAAAGATTCTGTAATTATATTGATGTACTAGACTCAGAAATCTAGTGCGAACTTTTGCCCCACACCTACTGCGAACTTTTGCCCCACTGTCGAGGTTTTAACAATGTCCCTTTCTGCAAGAAGCACTCGTAGTTTATTGTTTATTTGAGTGCACCTCGCGAACTACTATGGAATAACGATTCTCCGACATAAAGAGGTTATGAGATACTTCTTCTTCCTGTTACTACAAATTCTTATTTCAAAATACCCAAAAATTCTATCAAAACCCCTAGAAACACATTTTTTCGCATAACTCTGCCAAACCATAACGTAATCGTTCCAAATTTTATTGACGAGTAGCTGACCTGATTATATGTCGAACCCATACAGATTTGTTTGGGTCCTTAACTCGTGCTCAGAAAAAGACCCACTGCGAACTTTTGCCCCGTGCGAACTTTTGCCCCGCATTACTCTAGGCGGTGGAGCTTTTTTTGGGTTGTTCGTTCAGCATGAGCTTTTCTAGTCGTGAAAGCTCTTTGCTGAGTGGTTATGAATTCCGTGGCCAGGACCGCATTGGTGTTCGCTTCGATCGATCGTTGGGTGGTTAGCATACTCTGCTTAATCGTTTTGATTTTGAAAAATGTGTGCTGAATCTCGATATTCAGTATTGCTCTCTTGAATCTACCTACGATCCTGTCCAATTTGGAGATGTATGGGCTGCCATCTTCTAGTAGCGGATATATGCACTTCAGGGTGTTGATAATATGCGCCGGAAAGATTCCTTTCCTGCGGCATTCCAGGAGGTTTTAAAATGTCTCGCAATGTTGTGTCCAAAATCGCATTCTATTTTGTTGAAGAAGCTACCGTGTAAGAGAGCCATCTTGTAGTTTGTTCGTGAATTTCGACTGGAATTTGATTTATGTTTTCGAACTGGCTTTCTCAGTCTAGGGAAATTCAAAACGACTGGTTTTGTATTGCCCGACGTTTCGGCCTTGTGTATTTGGCCTTTTTCAAGGGTAAACTAAAATAGAATGCATAATTTGGTATTATAACATAGAACGGGAAACTTAACATAAAACCATAAAACTACACCTACACTGTCTGTCGTTCTTCGTTACATTAAGTAATGCCGAGAGTATCATTGCGTGCTTCTTGTATGCCTAGGTTTTCTAAAATAACACTTATTAGGGACATTTATCATTTTATCACATTTAAAGACTTACGAAATAGTTATTTAATTTTTGGTTTTGGGACACTGTACTGGACACACCTATTATCAACGACCTGGACTGTGCTATTACAATATGATTTTCAACGGTTGGTTCAAAGATGGCGGGTGAAACAAGGTAGAGCTTTCGTGTAGTTGGATAAAGTTTATCCGTAGAACTTGATCTAACATTAATTGTGTGTGCTGTGTGTGCTATTGCTAGGTTGCTCTCTGCGAGAGTTGGCTTTTTTGATTGTATGCAATATGCCAGCGTAGGCTGTATTGAGGCCATCTACGTCAGTGCGGAAATTTATGGTATTAGATGTGTTCTGTATATGGCACATTTCTAATATTGGTAGGGCGGTTGATCGGAAAGTGCGATCTACTATTTTTGTGCCGTCGAGATTGAAGGTGTGGTTGTGTTCGATCATGTGTTGTGTGAGAGCTGTTTTTGCATGAGTTATGTCTGTTGGTGTGTTAACAATCTTGTTTACATCTGATTTGTGTCCGCTCATTCGCTTTTTGAGTTGGTTGCTAGCCAAGTACATAGCAACTATCCTTCAGGAAAATTTCTCCAGTCAGTACAACATTAGGGACAGCTTCAGCTTCACGGAATACATAAGAACAATCACCATCCCACCGGATCACGCACTCGTATCCTTCGATGTTGTGTCTTTATTCACCAACATTCCGAAGGAGTTGATAATACGCAGCATTTTACATCGGTGGCCAGATATTAGTAGAGGAACTCGAATCAATTTGGACCTTTTCCTCGAAATGGTGAAGCTGTGTATCAACAACAGCTATTTTTGCTTCAGAGGCAAATTCTACCAACAAACCTTTGGTACGGCCATGGGGAGCCCCCTATCACCAATCCTGGCTGACTACGTCATGGAGGACTTGTTGGAGTCGGTGACCAAGAAGTTAAAATTCAACGTACGCGTTCTGAAGAAATACGTAGACGACCTCTTCCTCGTTCTACCGCAAACCGAAGTGCAGAATACATTGGAAACGTTCAACCAATATGACCACCATCTGCAGTTCACCATCGAGATGGAGAAGGATGGCACCTTGCTCTTCCTGGACACGCTTGTGATTCGACACGACGATCAATCCGCAACGACGAAGTGGTACTCCAAACCCATATCGTCCGGCCGCCTACTCAACTACCACTCGTTCCATCCAACAGCCATGAAAATGAACGTAGCGATGAACTTTATGAAACGCGTATTGCAGCTCTCCACGGATGGCCAAATCGAACAACAGAAGAATCAGATTTTCCAAAATCTGAGGAGAAACGATTATCCCTCCTCGCTCATAAACAGGATGATGAACCGCATTACCAACAACAATGCGCCTCCACCACCCACTTGCCAAAGACCACCTCCACCACCACCGCATCGCTCTCCATCACCGCCATCCCCAGAACCACCACCTCCTGCGCTGCCACAAATCACCCCAACGTCAACACTGCTGCTGCCATCTCCGCCACCTCCACCACCACTACAGACACCGCTACCGAATCCATCGCCACCGAATGCTGCAAATCCACCAACAGAACAACAACAAATTAACAGCACGCAACGAGATCATCATCACCAAGTCACAGAAGTCCTCTATCGATCGATGCCAAATATTCCAACACTGACCCGTACCATCTCCATCATCCTGAAAAAAGATTATGATCAGGTAAAAATAGCCACCAGAAACATCAAAACAACAAAATCCCTGCTGAAAACAATCAAAGACCCAGTCCCCCCAAATGATCAACATAACGTTGTCTACAGTACTCCATGCAATAACTGCGAAGGAGTCTATATCGGAATGACTAGCAACCAACTCAAAAAGCGAATGAGCGGACACAAATCAGATGTAAACAAGATTGTTAACACACCAACAGACATAACTCATGCAAAAACAGCTCTCACACAACACATGATCGAACACAACCACACCTTCAATCTCGACGGCACAAAAATAGTAGATCGCACTTTCCGATCAACCGCCCTACCAATATTAGAAATGTGCCATATACAGAACACATCTAATACCATAAATTTCCGCACTGACGTAGATGGCCTCAATACAGCCTACGCTGGCATATTGCATACAATCAAAAAAGCCAACTCTCGCAGAGAGCAACCTAGCAATAGCACACACAGCACACACAATTAATGTTAGATCAAGTTCTACGGATAAACTTTATCCAACTACACGAAAGCTCTACCTTGTTTCACCCGCCATCTTTGAACCAACCGTTGAAAATCATATTGTAATAGCACAGTCCAGGTCGTTGATAATAGGTGTGTCCAGTACAGTGTCCCAAAACCAAAAATTAAATAACTATTTCGTAAGTCTTTAAATGTGATAAAATGATAAATGTCCCTAATAAGTGTTATTTTAGAAAACCTAGGCATACAAGAAGCACGCAATGATACTCTCGGCATTACTTAATGTAACGAAGAACGACAGACAGTGTAGGTGTAGTTTTATGGTTTTATGTTATGTTTTCCGTTCTATGTTATAATACCAAATTATGCATTCTATTTTAGTTTACCCTTGAAAAAGGCCAAATACACAAGGCCGAAACGTCGGGCAATACAAAACCAGTCGTTTTGAATTTCCCTAGACTGAGAAAGCCAGTTCGAAAACTTAAGAATATTTTATGGAGGAATTCTCCGTGGCAGAAGGAGCAATCGCTGGAAGATTTTCTGAAATCAATCTCTGGAGGGTTTTTAAAGACATCTATAAATTAATTTCGGAAGAAACCTATGGAAAATATTCTAAAGAAGTTCTTAGGAAATTTTTTGGAAGAATCTCTACAAGAATTGCTGAAGGAAATGCTGGATAAATTTCGAAACGAATCTCTAGAAGATTGTCTCTTCTCGAGGAATCCTGGGTTAATTTCTTGAGCAATTCCTGGAACAACTACTGAATGTAAAAATGTATTCATAAGAAATTTTGTAGAGAAGTCCATTGATTAATTCGGACGAAATTCAAAGAAAACTTTTGGAAGGAGTTTATTTTCCATAAAGAGGTTTCTGAAGAATCATTGAGGAAATCTATAGAAGTTTTCTAAAGAATCCATGTAGAAATTTCTGAAAAAAAAATCCTAGAAAAAATGGTGGAGGAACTCTACAGGATGTTCTGAGAAGAACATGGAGCAATTTTTAAAATCTAATCTTTTGAGAAATTTTCGAAGGAATACCTAGACAAATATCTGAAGTGAAGTTTCTGGAAAAATTTCTCTAAGGAAACTATTCAGAAAACCAAGAAAATATTGCTAATCCATGCAGAAACTTCTGGACATGCAGAAACTTAAGGAAAATTGGACGCATTTCCTCTTTTTTTGTATTTTTTTTTTTAATTTCGGAATACTATTTTCAAAATCGAATTTCATGCATACTTAGGGGAAGAATGGAAATGTTTATGAATTTTGCAGAAACCATTTTTGAATCAAATTAAGAGGAGCATACAGTTTCGCCTTGAACTGATTTCTGAAGGATACTTTGGAAATCTTCCTGAAAGCCCCTCTGGAGAAAGTTTAAAAGGAATTAGAGCTGCAATTTTGGCATGAAACCATGGAGTAACTTCTTAAGAATTCTTTGTAAAGTTTTGTACCGTACACCTTTCAGAATTTTTTTTTTGGGAATCTCAATAAAAATTTCTTAAGGAATCTTCGGTAGATTTTTAAAAAAAAATCATTGAGGAACTTCTGTCGCCTGCTTGGTCAAATTTTTCTTAAGGACTCCTTTGAGGAATATCCGAAGAAATGCCTAAAGAAAATTTGCGAATAAATATGAAAATTTTCTGAAAAAAATTATGAAGAAATTCCTGGAAAATTTATGAGGGTATCATTAAATGAATTTCAAAAAAAAGCACGATGAATTTTCGAAATATTAAAAAAAAAAACTCCTGGAAGGAGATCATGATTTCATAGACCTAATTTTAGTGGGGAGGATAATTACTAATGTTGAAATAGAGATTATTCGAACATGTAAAAATACATTGGAAAAATTTGTAAAAAAACATAAATTATTTTTTAATATTCATGACGGCGCAAAAAATCAAAGAGCTTAAGTAAAACTGCGAATGAACCAAAATAGGATATTTTTTTTTCAAAGCATATGTTTAAACTGGGAGTTAAAAGTTATTATCTAAAGAGCTCGTTACTTAGTAATTAGGTTACTCAGAGTAATTAGGGGTAATCTCGATGACACTACTGCTGTTAATGTTACGTTTGCAGAATTTCACCATTCTATAACGTGGTTATCGAGATGTAGTGTACATACCGTTGTTGTGATATATCCTACTGCTTCCCAAGGATTGGGAAATATCTGTGTTGGCATCATTCGGTGGTGTCCTGATGGGTGGTGAATCCATTCAAAAAAGCATATGTGGTTATACAGCGGCAGCAAACCAACGACAGCTGATCCGGTAAAGTTAAGGGCGTAAGTGTCAACTGAACCATGGCAATTTGACGGACGAATGTCACATATGTAACTTGATGGCTTTCACAATATGCATTTGAAGTAATTACCCCCAGCTAGTAAAATAAGCGCAAAAATATCATTTCATTGTTGTTATCATCAATCACCCAAGTTCCACATTTAAAAATACAAATTCTTCTTTTACACTTCTGTACAGAAAATTCGAGAGATTTTGTATTTGATCTTCTTGTTTTCGTTTTTCTTCTTAAATAATCCTTAATATATACGTGGAGAGGTCTCTAAAATGGTCTAAGCTCTCAGAGTTGCTCTACAATGCGTTGGTTTTGTTTTTAGATTTTGGCTTGTATTTGCTGAGTTTGTGTTTCACTCTCGATTTTTTTTTTCAACTGTACATGACCATTACTGGTTTGTTTTTTATTTATTACTTCAATTAGTATTTGATAATTTAGCATAGGTAGACAATCCATTAGAATGGAGTTTTTTGAATGATTTATGGTACTAAATTCTCTGATAAACATATAATTATGTAAAAACTTTTCATAAATATTCATGTATTTCGAATGGTGGATCAACGAAAAATCCATTGTAATGGTTTGTCTACTTGAACAATTAGGCCAATATGAACCAAACTCCTGAAAGCTACCGTCGCCTGTAGTATAACAATTGATCCGAATGAGCTTCCAATCAATTTACTTCAATAAGTCGTATCGCATTCGAATCACTTTCCAACGAACACGTTCAAACCTATCAGTTTAGCACGCACTTTGTGTACAACATGTAATCTCTTGCGCTTGCTAGTCTATCTCCGGCACAGTGGACGAACCTGTCACCTAAACGTCCTAAACCGTCCTAACCAATTAACATCACAGACATATCACTGTCACCGTCGTCGTTGTTGACGTCGGCCAACAGTAGGAAGTTATACTTGCCATTGCCATCGCCATCGCCAGCGGCCTAAATGGAACAGATCGGGCCTCCCATCACGGTGGCGCAGCACGGTCTGGATACACCAGGGACCAATCGAAACGCATCGGAACACGCAATCCATTGTACTCTATTGGCAGAAATAACGCGGTCATTTTATTTTAATACTATCTTCTTCTTCTTCTTCTTTTTCTTCTTCGTTTTTATGGGTCTACGTTCCTACTTGAACTTTGCCTGCCTCTCTTCATCTTAGTGTTCTTTGAACACTTCCACAGTTATTAATTGAAGGGCTTTCTTTGCCTGCCATTGCATGAATTTTGTATATTGTGGTGACGCAAGCACAATGATACACTATGCCCAGGGTGCCGAGAAAAGCTCTCTACCAGATCTGGAATCGATCCCTCCATCTCCGGATTGGCGATCCATAGCCTTAACCACTTGGTCTCCAGTTAGTCTAGTGGTTAGGGCTATGGATCGCCAATCCGGAGACGGCGGGTTCGATTCCCGTTCCGGTCGGGAAAATTTTCCGACTCCCTGGGCATAGTGTATCATTGAACTTGCCTCACAATATACAAATTCATGCAATGGCAGGCAAAGAAAGCCCTTCAATTAATAACTGTGAAAATTGAATATTATCACGGTCACCATGTGGTACCTTTAAATCTGAGTATTTTCAAACTAAAAATTGTATCTTATAATTTGATTCGAATCTTACTTGAATTTTATATAAATTCCATTTTCTAGAAATTTTTTAAAAATAAATCCCATCCATCTTTCCATTTATCAAATAAGGCAGCCATTAATAAGATATAAACCTCTCGAGCTGACCTTTCTTTTCAGCTTATGAACAATAAGCAAGCACTTCTCCAAACGAACACATTATTTCTGCCAGCATTATACCTTGGCCTCAACTCGGCCTTCGCGGTCATCGGTCATTCGCCCGCACATTACAACTCGCAAACGAAGCTGCTCCGACTGCGGACGCTATCCTTCTTCAGTAGCACCTGAAACGATCCCTTCCGCTGGGGAGTCCTCATGGTGACCATTTCCAAACCGACGGCCCCTTTGTGACTGGACCCCGAGGCGGCAGTAGCAGAAGCAGATGTGGTGCTCGTAGCACCGAAGCTGAGACAAGGCTTCAACCTGAGGCTGTTGTCCCTGATGATGCCAAAGCCACCGCCACCGGCGCCAGTATTGTTACTAACTGACAGTGACATTGGGCCCGATGATGGTCCGGCTGCCGCACCACCACCACCGGAACAGGGCTCAATCATCGTCAACGTCGAGTCGGTCATTGCGGTCATGGCGGACGTCGACGATGGCGAACCGGGATTGGACGAGCGCTGCTGTAGTTGTTGGTGCTGGTGCTGGTGCTGTTGCTGGATGGGAAGGAAACAGTGTCGATGATTGCGGTGGTCCGGGTTGGCTGCCACACCGCCGGTTCGACGACGCGGATGGGACACCGTGTGCCGGCGGCCGACCAGCCCCGTTGTTGTCTGCTATTTGAACTCGTACACCTTGGTGTTGGTCGAGCCGCGGTCCTGCGGGATGGTATAAGGAAAGAGGGTATTTCTATTGAGTGAGCTATAATTTTTTTTTTTTTTTTTTTTTTCAAAGTGATTACGGCGGTAGCAACACTGTGCTTATGTTCTACACCGCACCCTTTCCCTACATTTGCTTCTAGGAGCCTCTATTTTTGTTTCAACACACAGAAGTACGTAGGCGTGCGTGGCCCAAGTCGACACTGTTTTGGCCTGCGTTGAACAAAAATAGTTTTAACAAAAGTTTCCCCTTTTTTCTTTTTGTCAATTGTTTTTTTGTAGTATGGTCCATGTAATTAGTTAGGTTCTTGTCAATTTGTCAGTTATTCGAAGCAGATCTCCAAGGTAATAGTAAATTAAGTCATTCTGATCTGTTCTGTCATAGCAGCTTTAGTCTTTGCTTTATTGAAGTGTAGTTTTATTGGAAATATGCTGAATGTCGTTATTGAAAAGAGACTTCTAGAACTGTATTCTGCTAGTTGTTCCATCATGCACATACGTCATGTCTTATTAATGCCTAGGAGATTAACGGTCAGCTGTCCATTGCGTAGAAAGTCAAGGAAAATAGGTTTCTTTATTGTCAGTTGTTATGCAAGCCTCGCTTGATGCACTGTCCGCGAGAACTCGTCATCTGTACACCAACTAATCCGTATCTTCATACACAGCTAAATACTGTACTGTCAACCGGCGAAAAGCCTACGGGTATATATTAAAACATGAATAATCATGCTGTCTAGCGAATTGTTTCCTATCGTCCATAATTGTAGTCTAGCCCCAACTGCAAGCTTTTTTCCAATCTTAGCGTAAATTGTCTTCTAGATACTTCTAGATAGATTCATCGAATCAGTCGAACCCGTATGTTAAAATACAGTCAGGTTTTTTTTTACGCGGGGGATACGTACCGCGTAAAAAAAAACTCAGTTCAAAATTCGAAAAACCGCGTAAAAAAAGTCTCACCATTTCTCGACGAATCATGCAAAAATAAGACGATGATTTTTTTTTTGTATGGAGTTTTATTTACGCGGCCGCGTGAATGAAAACCGCGTAAAAAAAGACCTGACTGTATAGCCGATCCTGTGTCAAATTGTTTTCTTGATTTCTACTTCTCTGTGTTCATCTCTTGTGTCCTTAAATTGTCATCGGTCCAAAACCTACAGAAACATGTAACTGAACTTCTGATATTTTTTCTGTTGGTGTCATAACACCATCTACGAGATAAACAAAAATACGCCAAGTTGGTCAGTTGATTGTAATAAAACAAAAATTGCTTGTCAATTATTATGTATTCATCCCCCTACAAATACTATGAAAAATATTCAAATTTGTTCTGTCCCATCGGTCCTACCAAGATAGACCATGTCATTTTCTCTCATGCGTGGCCTAGAAATGTCAACCTAACCTAGTCATACACAAGTAACGTTGTTCAGTTAATAAAAAGCAGTCAGTTTTTTGTCCAGTCCGAACTGTCACGTCAAACGCAATGCGTTTAAGTGTTCGCACGTTAGCTTCGAATCTATCAGCACAATTAAGTGCTGCAAATCTCCTTCCCACTATTAATTATTTCGGTTGATTTTATTTGCTTCATTTAAAGAAAATATAATCAAGTACCCAACATTATAAAAATTCGAAAAAGCGACTATGACATTAATAAATTACTAATCAAAATCAACCGAGAAACGTGAGAAATAGAGCCCAAACAACATTTTGAAATCAGCTGACTGTAAAAGGTTCCAAAACCAGTCACAAATCCTATAAAACTTTTATAAGGATTTGTAACGATCATCAGAACCTTCTCAAATCCAACCGATTTGGAACTATTGCTTGGGAATAGACTCTACTGAGCCCTGGCGGTTCCTCCGTGTTTATCGAGCATGTCTGATGCATATGATCAGCCATACTCCATCTGCAGCAGCCGGTTCGTGATGAACCGTTGGAGGCGCATTAAAGTGTTAAAAAGGTGATATGTTTCACTAAAGAACACTACATTACAATAATCAAAATGAAACTCCTTCACTTTAATACCGTCAAACCCTGCGAACTTGGCCAGGGATTTCTATTGAGTGAGCTATAATAGAATAAAATGGTGTTGAACTCAATTTACTACCCAGCAGAAGAAAATAACAAGAGAATAACATATCAAGGTATCTTAAATACTACCATAGCTTAATATGCCCTTCATTAGGTGGTGTAACAAAAACGAATACCAAAATTTTGTATAAATAACACCTAGAAAATAACAAGTCTTGTTGTTTCAATAACCAATGCATACCCAAAATTTCAAGTGCTGTATTTGTTATCCCAAAGTTATTGAATAACAAACTAATAACATTTCTTGTTATTAAATGTTTCATTTGTTCGATGACTTCATGATATAATAGCAGGGATAAAGACGGAGGCCTCTTGACGGACGGACATGAGGTGATCGAAAGGTGGAAGCAGCACTTCGATCAGCACCTGAATGGCGTGGAGAACGTAGACATGGGAGACTACGGCAACGGAGGAAACGACGACGCCAGTGCAGCGGAGGACGGAAATGAACCAACTCCCACGCTGAGGGATGATAAGGATGCCATTCACCATCTCAAAACCAACAAAGCAGCTGGTAAGGATGGTATCGCCGCTGAACTCATCAAGATGGGCCCAGAAAAGTTGGCCACCTGTGTGCATCGGCTGATGGTCAGGATCGGGGAAACCGAACTGCTACCGGAGGAATGGAAGGAAGTTGTAATCAGTCCCATTAACAAGAAAGGCGACCATTTGGAATGTGAGAACCTCAGAGCGATCACTATTTTGAATGCTGCCTACAAAGTGCTATCCCAGATCATCTTTCGTCGTCTCTCACCTAAAACGAATGAGCTCGTGGGAAGTTATCAGGCTGGCTTCATCGACGGCCGGTCGACAACGGACCAGATCTTCACCGTACGGCAAATTCTTCAGAAATGCCGTCAATACCAGGTCCCAAAGCATCACCTGTTCATCGACTTCAAAGAGGCATACGACAGTATCGACCGCGCAGAGCTATGGAGAATCATCGACGAAAACGGCTTTCCTGGGAAGCTGACTAGACTGATTAAAGCAACGATGGACGACGTGCAAGACTGCGTAAAGGTTCGGGTGAACTATCCAGTTCACTCGAATATCACCGGGGACTGCGACAAGGTGATGGACTTTCATGCCTACTCTTCAATGTCGCTCTGGAAGGTGTGATGCGACGAGCCAGGCTCTACTGTAACAGCCGGGGAACGATTTTCACAAAATCCGGTCAATTTGTGTGCTTTGCGGATGACATAGACATTATCGCCACAACATTTGGAACGGTGGCTGAGCTGTAAACCCGCCTGAAACGCGAAGCAATAAAGGTCGGACTGGTGGTGAGTACCTCAAAAACGAAGTACATGCTGGTTCCGTCTGGGTAGCAATGCACAGTGGTCCACGAACCAGATTTACGAGGAAAGATGCATTCAACGCATTCAAATAAGTTTTTAGACAAATATGGTCTTCTACAAAGTTGTCCCTAATAATAAGGCCCTCTTTAAAATATGCATGAAAATTAGGGTGGTCCATATTTTCAAAGAAATTGGTAACCAAACTTTTTTATTTGCTAGAATAACTGTACACATTCTCCGGGAAAGTTGTAGATCTATCAATTTTGAGCAAGTTTGCTGAAGACACTTTTTATGTAGCTTTAAAATTGACCGATCTAGAGGTATTTTTCTGAATAAACTTAGGGTGGTTCAAGAAAAACCGGTTTTCTAGCGTTAACTTTTTCAGTTTTGATTTTTCATCAAAGTCGCCCAAGAAACACTTGTAGAGCATTTGAAGACGCGTCGTTTCGTGAGCTGAGATGGTCGTTATCTCTTTTGGTTTAAAAATTACAGGCATTTTTCTTTAAAAATCATGGTTCTTTTTAAGGTGTTATGACCTATGTTATGACGGGTTGGGGTAAACATAAAAAATATCTTTTGTCCGCATTCAAAAGAAGAAATATTGTTATAAAACATATCAAAAAATTAGAGAGGTGTTAATTTTGTAACTCAAGTGAAAAATACTTGAAAAGTGCCTATTTTTTCTGGGGAATCATCAATATCTTTTGAACGGAATGACGTAGCAACATTCTCAGCGCACGAAAATGCGCGTTTTCGGAAGCTCTAAAAGTGGTTCTTTGGCGACTTTGACGATAAATTTGAAACAAAAAAGATAAAGCAATGAAACGATTTGCTCTAGCGTCACCCTATGAAAACTATGGGAAAATGTTCCAAATTTGGTCAAAACAATTTAAACGCTTTATCTTTTTTGTTCGTAAATCTGTTTCGTGGACCATTGTGCAATGTTACGATAGACTGGGATACTTTCAAGGTGGTGGAGGAATTCGTCTACCTCGGATCCTTACTGCCCATATTCGCATAGTTGACGTAAGCGCCGCTGTAGTTTTATCTACACTATTTCAATTTTAGCAATGAATAATACGTAATTCAATTTTTCCCGCGTTGACATTTAACTAACGATGGAATCTTTTATTTTATTGAATAAAATTGATCACAAATAGTACATGTGTTAGATATTAGCTTGTGTATTAAGCCGTCCTTCTTTTTGCAAAAGTTGGAAATGTTAAAAGTTCAATATTGCAAAACGATCGTTTTTTTTTTTTTTTTTTTTTTTTTTTTTTTTTTTTTTTTTTTTTTTTTTTTTTTTTTTTTTTTTTTTTTTTTTTTTTTTTTTTATGGGTTTTCAGTTGGAGCTGCGTGACAGCTTGATTGTCAAGGCTGAACCCGTTATTCAAATTTCATCTCTACCAAGACCAATGTTTAGACGGAATAGGCTATGTTGCCCAATTTAACACCAGTTTTTACATTGTGCCTAAGTAGTTTTAATCAAAATTTTGCATTTTCCCTCCCGTAGATGTATTAGTCATGTCTGTCTACCCTCAGTCATGTGAAGTATATGAAGCTATCAGAATAAATCTTTACCCGCGAAACCTGAAGCACCAGGAATGTTTATATCCTTGATATTACTTCTTGGAAATAACATAACACAAAATGCTGTCTATGTTGACAACTGTGCCTATGCTATCTCCAAGAAATATTATGTAAAATGTATAGTTGAATTAATTATGGTCAAATACCAATTGAAGACAACAACCATTACTGCAATAACACCTATGTTGGTAGCCACCTACAGCACTGGCGCCATCCCCAATGATAGACACTAGTTTTGAACATGTCATGCATGGGCTTCCAATGATACGAGAAACGAAAACAACCTAACTATTAAAACAGAGCCAATCCGTTCATTTGTCCTATCGGTCCTACCTAGATAAACCAAGTCATTTTCTCCCCGTAACCTAGAAATGTCAGCCTAGTCATACACAAGTAACGTCATTCAGCTTAGAAACAATCAGTTTTTGTCCAAAATGTCACGTCGAACGCATTGACGTCAATAAAGTGTTAAAGTATGGTCCACTGCACGAACTTGGGCCGGCCCGCTCACTCCCAAAGATAATTTGGCGTTTGAGCGGTGTCGTCACCGCTCAAACGTCAAACCATGTGTGAGAGCAAGCAGGCCAGTAGTATCGTGCAGTAATCCATTGTTCGCACGTTAGCTTCGAATCTATCAGCACTATTATGTGCTGCAACTTTCCTTCCTACTATTTGGTTGATTTTACCAGATTTATATAAAGAGAATATTACTGGATATCATCGTAATATTGAAAAAACAAATAAATTTGTTTTGATAAAATTACTAATTTAAATATATTTAATTATTGTAAATTGCTCAAATTATTGTAAATTTAGTAGTAAATCAAAATCAACCAAAAAACGTGGGAAAGAAAGCCCAAACAGCATTTTCAAGTCTACTGGCAAAAAAGTTTTCAAAACCTGTTACAAAACCTATAATATTTGTAGTAGGATTTGTAACGATCCTCAAAACCTTCTTAAATCCCACCAACTTGGAACTATTGCTTGGGTATAGAATCTATTGAGCCCCGGCGGTCCCTCCGTGTTTATCGAGCATGTCTGATGAATATGCAAAAACATATGATCAGCCATACTCCATCTGCAGCAGCCGGTTCGTGATGAACCGTTGGAGGCGCATTAAAGTGTTAAAAAGGTGATATGATTCACTAAAGAATACTACATTACAATAACCTTCACTTTAATACCGTCAAACCCTGCGAACTTGGCCAGGGAATATTGCAAAACGATCGTTTTAGCCTAAAAACCATCATGCCAAAATTTGAAGTCCCTATCTCTAGGCTAACTGGTCCTCCACGGGGCCTAAAGTTCTCAAAAATTGTATGGGGTCAAAAAAATCATGAAATTTTTCTGTCGAAAAAATACAGTATTCCACTAAAATCGATAACTTTAGGACCCTAAAGAGCCAAAAGTGTGCTCAGAATTGCGATATCTCTTTTCATTTTAGAGTTATCGGACAAAATATATCAAGTTTCCTCAAGGATCTCAAAAAATGGTCAAAATGTTCATTTTTAGGTAGTTTTTCAGAAATGAAAAGAGATATCGCAATTTTGAGCACATTGTTGGCCCTATAGGTCCTAAAACCACCGATTTTAGTAGAATAGTGGATTTTATTGACGAAAATTTTTCATGATTTTTCTGACCCCATACATTTTTTGAGAACTTTATGTCGTGGGGGACTACTTAGCCTTGAGATACGGACTTCAAATTTTGATATGATGGTTTTTAAGCTAAAACAATGTTGCAATGTTGAACTTTTAACATTTCCAAATTTTGCAAAAATAGGGATGGCCTATTGAGTATGCTGTCATTGCCAATGGTGGTTACGTTAACTATACGATCATGAGCAGTTCTTTGAATAATTCCGGAAGATGACCCTGGAAGAATTCCGAATAGTAGGTATCTGTGGGAGAATTTAAAAAAAAAATCTATGGAAAGTTTTTGTAAAGATCTTTTTGAGAAATTCCAAAAGCATAAATGTTATAATTCCGGAGCAATTTTTACTCATTAATCCGGGATGAATCTTTACGAGATTTCTAGGATAAATGCTTGAAAAAGTTCTAGGATAAATGTTTACAAGAGAGTTTCAAAGATAACCCATTGAAGAATTCTTGAAGCATTGTGATAATTTTAAAGTGTGTCACTGGATGTATTTTTAGAATTTCTTTTTAAGAATTCAGAGAAGAGTCCTTGGCAGAATGCTAAGGGGAGTTAAATCCTGAAAACCTCTGAACATTTTCTATCAAAATGTTTGGAATATTTCTGAGAGAATCTTTGGAAGAATTTTGGGATTATAGATTTGTGGATAAAAGTTCCATCCAGAGTCTCTGTGGGTATTTCGAAAGGTATCACTAGAGGAATTCTTTTAGAAATCACGGAACTAATTTCCGATTGTTTACGTAGAACAAAATCTGGGAGAATCCCTAATAAAAAAACGGGAAAAAAAACTTAAAAAGAGTTGAAAAAAAAAACCTTAGCTAGAATCCGGAAGAAATACCCAAAGAATTCGGGGAATAACCTGAATGAATTTACTGATATAATTTCAAGAAATCATCATGGGAAAATGGCGAAGAGCGTCCCAGAGAGCATGGCGAGAGAAATCCGTGAAAGAATTCCGGGAACACTCAGAGAAAAAAAAACAAGGAAAATCCTTTTTCGAAGCAATGCCTGGAAGATTTCCGGAAGAAATGCCTGGGAGAATACTGCCGTAATTCTGCAAAGTGACGTAAGCGCCATTCAAAATGCCGATATTTTTCGGTATATTATATATAATATCTGGAGTAAAAATAACACTGTGGTATGCCTGCAAGATCTAGTCGTAATCTATCATCAATGGAAAGAAACTTAGAGGATGAGCAAGAGTTTTATGCATAATAACCAAAAAATGGGCCAAAACTATCAATGTCACTTACGTCACTTTGCAGAATTACGGCAGAATAGTAAAAGGGAACTCAAGAATATTTTTTGAAAAAAAAACTTGGAAATATTCCGCGAAGAATTGTGAATGAATCTATGTAAAAATCAGGGAATAATTTATAGAAACAAAAATACCGGAATGATTCATTTTTTGTGGAAAATTTGTGAACATAGTTCTGGGAGCATCTATGGTAGAACTCTTGAAGAAAACTCTGGAAGAATACAATAGAATATTTGAGAGAAGAAGCTCGACAGGAAATTCCCTAAGAAAACCGGGAGAAGTTCTTGGAAAAAATCCGAGAAGAATCTTAAAACATTTTCGGAGTAAGATGTTTTGAAAAATTGTCATGTAAAAAGTCGTACAGTATTCTTGAAAAACTTCTCGGATTTGAAAACTCTGCGTAAATTCTCTGTTGAATATTGGAAAGAGTTACGAAATAAATCTCTAGAAAAAAAGAGGTATATTCCAGGAGAATTTTGAGTTAGAATCTTTACAAGAACTTCGGGCACAAATCCTTGGAAAAAACCTTGGTAAACTTGGAAAATCTCCGAGAGGAATTCTTGGAAAAACTTGAGCTGAAATCTGTACAATAATACCGAGTGAATCTGTAATTAATAACTCTTTATTATGGGGATTTTCTGCCGGAAGAAGGTCCATCCTCGAGGGGTAAATCATTGGGAAAACTACAAAATAAATTTCGGGAGCTTTTCGGAAAAAGATGCTATGCAAGTTCTTTCACATTTTTTTTTGAAAGGAATTACTGGAAGCATTCCGGGAGCATTCTCTGGAATAACTTCAGAAGCCATCTCCGAAAGAAGCACTCAAAATTTGGGAGAGAAATCTTTAAGCAATTCCGGGAAGAATCCTTGGAATTAGGTACGGAAGTAAACCCTAGAAGAGCTTCAAAAACATATCTGAACGAATTGAGGGAAAAGAGTTTTGGAAGGAATCTATGTTAAACATTCAAGAGAAAATTTAAGAAAAAATCCGGATGGAACCCTTTTGAGGATTTCAGGAGAAAACCTGGGAAGAATTTCGTTAGAAATTTCTGAAAAAAATCCGTAAAATCCATGTAATACTTCCGTTAGGAATTGCCTTAAGAATTTTGGGAGATTTTCAGATATTCATTTGGAGTAATTCTGGAAAGAATTAATGGAAGACGGAAGTAAATATTAAACAAAAAAATACCAGGTGCAATGCTTGGAGAAAGTTTCCTGTAAAAGTCCCGGGAGCAATTCCGGGGAGGAGAATTTCAGAAGAAGTCCCAGGAATAGTTTCGAGAAGAATCAATGAGATATTTTCAAGTAGAGACTCTAGGAGAGCTGAGGAACAAAGCCAAGTCAATAAAGTAAAAAGAGAAATTTCTGGAAAAAAATGCCAGATATAAGACGATGATTTCAGTGAGATGTCTGAGTTCCGGAAGATATCCCTGTGGAATTTCCAGGGAGAAATATTTGTAAAAAAAACCCGAGATGTAGCTTATTTAAAATTCCATGATAAATCTTTGGAAGAATTCCGGGAGACTTCTTTGGAAGAAGTCTGTGGAAGAACTTTGAATGAAATTTCTGAAATAATTCCGAAAGGAATTCTTGTAAGAATTCAGGAAAAAAACATTAGAAATATTCTGAAAGATGCTACTGAAATAATTCCGGAAGAAATTCCAGGAAGAATTTTAGTTGAAATCCCTGTATTTTTTATAAATTTATACATTTCTTCTTTAATAATCCATTTCATTATTTATTTATATATTTATTCAACTTATTCATATATTTTTTATTCCCTTATTTCCCAGACAACCATTAATCGTATAATATGTTGCATAAGATGATGAAGTGGAGGCGATATGCGTGCATGCCTCCATGTAGGCGCATGTAAAATGTACACATATCGCCTCCACTTTAACATCTTATGGAACATCTTATACGATCACTGGTTGACTGGGTTATTTTTATGTTCTTATATTGATTTATTTATTTATGTTTGTATGTATTTAATTTTAAACTTATTTATTTTTTCATTTATTTAATCATTCCTTTATTCATTAAATTATTTATTCATTTATTTGTTTATTTATTGATGTATTTATTTTTTTATTCATTAATTGATCTAATGATTTATTAATTTAGTTATTATTGATTTCTTTTTTATTTTATTTATATAAAGAGAAATTTCTGGAAAAGATTGCCAGATATCAGAAGAATATTTCTGGGACATGTCTGAATGCCGGAAGATGTCTCTAGGGAATTTCCGGGGAGAAATATTTGAAAAAATCGGGGTGTAGCGTATTTAAAGTTCAATAACAAATCTTTGCGTAAGACTATAGGCTGGAGAGCGATTAGCATAGAATTATCTTATAGTTTTTAATAAATTGCAATATTGTTGTCAACTTTGAAAATGACCTTGCGTTTGATTAATTATGAATTGTTTACAAGAAAAACGTTCTATCTCAACGATCTCGGATAAATGGGGTGAGTGGATAGTCTAAAATGCCATGAGTTTTTTTTTATTAATCGATAAAATAATCGAGCAAGGCGGTTATCGATTACAATTTAATCGATTAGTGGAACGATTAATCGATTAGTTGGGATAATCGATTAATTTGAGACTTCCCTAATTTTTCCAGATTATGAGACTGAAAGACGGCACAGCATCTTTTATTCTTTTCGTTTACTTCCTTCAATTTTTTTGTTTTGTTTTTCAATTTCCGAAAAATGATGGCCGATGCTATCAGGCAGGATTGGTGATCTAATGACAACCCCTTTTGATTTGCTGAATGTCGCATCCTTTTCCGCTTTAAGATTGAAATCATGAAAAAAAAACATCTATGCCTTCAAAGCTTCACACCACTTTAACCCCCTATCATCTGGAAACTTCATTTTATGGAAATTGAATGATTGAATAAAAAAAAGCTTACCTTTCGCTGCGGTATCCGCCTCGTACTTCCATTTGCAGTGGTGCTGTACGTCATCTGTGCAAGGCTATTCCTGAAAAAAAAAAATAATAAAGAAAACTGGTATTAGAACATGACAAAATAAATTGTATGAAAAATGATCCCATCGTAAATTGAACGAAAAATATCCGACTTGAGAAAATTAATGGAGTTTTCATTGATCCATACGCTTGCCGGCGATTTTATACCACCATCATTTGTTTCGCATGTTCCAACAGTTTTCAGCTGTATCGAAGCTCACTTTCAATCACTACCATTTTTCATCATTGTTCTACTCTTCTACAATTCAGCATTAGACCATGACGTTGAATGTACCACAAAACGCATGTGCTATTGATAGTCGTCACACTCGGGTGGATTATTACAGCAGATTTTTCAATCTGCAAATCAATTTCGTCCTTTCGTCAAAATTGCAAACAACCCATTCTGTTCATTAATCTCGCTTACCGCAGCAATTCATAATTGAACGACAAACCGAACCCAGAACAAAAAAAAATCCATCAGCGACATGCCATTCATTCTGCGGCGAAAATAATGACTTTTACCTGAACGCAAGCGGAAAAAAAAACTCCCAGACAAAATTTTTCCTCCCCAAAGCATTGATTGATGATCGACGGTTTTTCCACCGACGCGACCGCCACGCCGTACGACACAAATTTATCGATGAACTTCCGAGGTCTCGTTTGTCATCCTGGTTCAATCATTTGCGTCCCGTACGGGAAAGCGCGGACCGAAACGGGAAAACTGGCAGGTAAAGGATCAAGTTTTTCCTGTAATTATGCAACGCTAACGGGTGTAACGAACATGGCTGCGCCGGATAAAGTAATGAAATTTTCCTCTTCATCGTTTTGTCTTAGGGCTTGGAGGTAGGAAGGAAGGAAGAAAGGATACACTACTGCACTGAAGAAAACGTTAACTTTTCCAATTAATCTCCATCGTAGTGGTCCATAGTCGGTAAAGTGAGAGAGGAGTAACGGTGGAATAGTGTTGGAGTATGCTGATGCTGACCGACAACAACAGACTACAGAGGATAATGAAGTGAACTCATCGGCAGCTATTGTGATGGAAAGTTTGTATAAGAATAATCGAGTGTAGTGCACATAGTAGTTGCAACTCAATGATCGCAAATATACTCAGCCAACCAACTTCCATATGAAGATAAATGAAATATTTTAAACAAGGAGGTACCATGGGGTGCCATAATTTCGTGTGGGTCCAACTTTCACTAATTCATAGCACTAATTGTTGAATTGTCTAAATTTCACCTTGGGTATTGAGCTAAAGTAAAATTTGAACAATTGCACAATTAGATCTGATAAGGACTTCTAAATGTTATCAGTTAGCGAAATTTGAACCCACACGACATTAGGGCACCCCAAGAGGGTATTTATGAACCACGGAGACTAAAGGAACAAAGAGACTGTAATTCGACTAGTGATGTTGTGGTAAAAGCAGAGTTGGTTACTCAAGTTTTCCTAATTGGAGCGCCCCTTGTGGTACGCCTTATAGGATGCTGGGTCACTACCCAGACAACCAGAACTCGCAAAAAAAATGCATAGATTTTATCATATTATCACCAGAATACCTCACAATCACATAAATGTAAACTCCAAGTACGAACAAAGCGTGATATTCACCGCAATAAACAACAGCTTAATGTTTTTATGCGATGAACAAAACTGAATCGCAAAATTACACAAGCTAACTCGCAATAAGACATTAAAATTCGCATTTTGCGTACTGCGACGATTACAACTTGTTATGACAGCTCTACTTGTATTATTGTGTCAATCAACTCGCAGAAATGCATACGCAAATTTGTTTACGTTTACATACGAAATCACATAAGCAATAATCTGTTATGCGTACGTAGTATGATTTGAAATGTGATAATAAGGAAAAAGTTGCTGTTCGACTCCAGTTACGGTGCGGATCCACTGCGAAAGTTTAAAGAACGTGAAATATTGTTTTGCAATGATTTTTTTGTGATTGTTTGGTATCATTAGTGAGCTGTTCCAGTGGTAATTCAATTCCGAAGGGTTTTAACCTGGAAATGGTAGAGAAAAATGAAAGAAATTCACGTTTAGCTTCAGGTTGCTGGTACTCGGACATAACATAGGTAAGTCCTTTCTTGTTTAAGGAACTTAGAATTGAGGTAAAATGTCATTGCGTTTTATCTGCTAGTTCCGTAAAACCTGTGTGGTGTGTTAAGTAAAAGCTTCCGGTTGATAATCCGAATGTAATAAGTTCAACACTTGTGGCGAGGTGAGTTATTTTTTATGTTTGTGCAAAAAACAAGTCGCTTAATATGATTGATTACGTCGCGGTACGGTGCACATCGTTAGTCGCAGAAGATATCGCTTCAGCTCATATAACCTTATCTTTATTCTGTCAATACACGTATATCGCCTCCACTTTTGCATACATAAAGCATATCTGTCACATTTTATGCAATGAAACTTTTATGCAGACATGTCCAAACACTGCACTGCACGAGGAGTCGATGCTCAAACACAACACCGTGGGTGCCAAGCAACCACCTAGCTCTCCGTGTTTCAGAACGAACACGCACCGTGTCTGGCTCAACACCGGTGTCGGTGGCAGTGCTCAGGCACTGGGCACGGTGTTTGATGCTTCGGGTAACACGGAGCCCGAGTGTTTCCGATTATGCAAAACACTCGTGCGAGTTCAAGCGCTCGGTGCCGTTCATTCTCCAGCACCAGTTGCAAATGCTGTTGGTCGACGACGAGAGTGAAGTACTTGGCGGCTCCTTTTGTGTCTTTCTCGTCCCTTCTGACTCAGCGGCTCTGATGCAGCCAAGCTACCACGCACTGTGGCCGAGCTCACTGCTTTGGTGTTTCATACAATCGGAAACACTCGGCCTCCGTGCCCAACCAAAACTGAAACACGGAGCCGAAACTGAGGCTCGAAACACCGACACGAGTGTTTCGCCAAACGCACTGCGTGTTCATCAGTAGAAGCTGAACGAAGGTGGTGATATGAACACACACGGTGGTGTGTTTACGGGCAAACACGCCACCGGTGCGGCACGGTTTGGTGTTTTGCCCATGTCTGCTTTTATGGTTAGTTGCACGTATAACAAAGTCGTATACTTCGTTTTACGTGTGCATTGGTTGTCTGGGTAGGATGAATGGTTATTAGGCCGAATGATCATCAGGACGATTTGCAAGTCAACTGTTATGAAACTGAAAAGGGATCTGTTGTTTTGACATTTTTCAACTATTTTTGCTTAAACAATGAAACTTGAAAGAATAGCCTATATTCAAAAGAAGGAAACATTTATGAATTGAATATCAGCCGTTTCAACGCCAAAAACTATTTAAGCTATAATACTTGAAAGAAAAGCCTATGTTCAAAAGAAGGAAGAATTCATGGGTAAAATATTAGTAGATTCAGCATCAATAAAGTATCTTCGTGCCTATCACACGATATACACATGTAAAATGGTCATTGGCAGAGGATGATCTCAGTTAACAACTGTGGAAGTTGAGAAGCAGGCTTTGTCTCAGTAGGGACGTAACGGCAACTGACCATTCGGCCTAATGACCTTCAGCCGAATAGCCTGACACTGCCCCAAAGGAATTATCTCCAATATTGCACCTAACATTTAGAATTATTCCGGGAAAACTCTTTCGTGCATCATTGCTGAAATCGTCCTTAAAATTTCTAGAAAATTCTCCAGGATTACCTTCTTCTTCTTTATGGCACGACGTCCCCACTGGGACTTGGCCTGCCTCGCTTCAACTTAGTGTTCTTTGAGCACTTCCGCAGTTATTAATTGAAGGGCTTTCTTTGCCTGCCATCGCATGAATTTGCATATTGTGAGGCAAGTACAATGATACACTATGCCCAGGGAGTCGAGAAAGTTTCCCCGACCGGAACGGGAATCGAACCCGCCGTCTCCGGATTGGCGATCCATAGCCTTAACCACTAGGCTAACTGGAGACCCCAGGATTACCTCTAGGGATTGTTTACAGAAACAAGATTTCTTAGAATGATTTTGCCAAGAATTTCTTTTAAAAATCCTCTTCAAAATGCATCCCTATAGTTTTCTTTAAAATTTTCTCGAGTGATTCCTACAAATATTCTTTGAAGAATTCCCACAGTAATTAACCTTCCAGGACGCGCGCCGGCCCATATAGCCGAGGCGGTAAACGCACGGGTGCGCAGCATGACCATGCTGAGGGTGACGGGTTCGATTCCCGGTCGGTCCAGGATCTTTTCGTAAAGGAAATTTCCTTGACTTCCTTGGGCATAGAGTATGTTCGTGCCTGCCACACGATATACACATGCAAAATGGTCATTGGCAGAGGAAGCTCTCAGTTAATAACTGTGGAAGTGCTCATAGAACACTAAGCTGAGAAGCAGGCTTTGTCCCAGTGAGAACGTTACGCCAAGAAGAAGAAGAAGAAGATATTTCGAAGTTTTAGAAAAAATATTATGGAATTTTTCTGGATGCTCCTCCAAAGGTTTCTTCAATAGTTCTTTTGAGTATTCCGCCATGCATTGCTTTAAATTTACTCAGATCTTCAGAATTTGTTTTCCAAAGATTCCCTAAACAATTCCTGCACAAATTACTCCAGAATTTATTCCTGAGCAATTTCCATGTTATTTCTCAACAAATGTTTCTATGCAAAAACAATTTTTCAATTGTCAATTTCTTGATTTTGCTTTGGCTGACGAAGCCATGTGGGAAATTACACTGTTGAAAATGCTTTGACATCCATGTGCACAACAGAACATGTGCTCGATGAACAAATTGAGATTTGAAATTATGAAAAGAAATCCACGTACTCCGGTGAGACTCGAACTCACGACTCCCAATTCACTATACGGGCGCTTCTATTCCTTCAAGCTACGGAATCACTCGACTATATCCGTCGCCAGTAGGCCTAGAACTGAACTCGATTCCACAATCGCACATGGTTATCTTCTTTTCACAATCCAAACCTCCTTCGGATGGGATTAGATAAACATTGTCTGTTGTGCACACCGACCCGTCGAGAGTCCGACTGCACACTAATTGCCATACCAATAAGTGATTGGGAGGCAGCGCCCGAAGCTCTCGACAATTAAAAATAACTTCCTCTCCCACTTTCACATACATGTACACAACAGACAATGTGTTAGATCTTTTTTAAAGATTTTTCCATGAATTCTTCCGTGGATTTTAAAACAATTATTTTTTGGAATTATTTCATCCAGAATTCATAAAATAAAGGTGTTTTACCAGATATTCTCCTAGTCAAATTGTTTCAGGATTTTTTGTCCTAGAATTCCATCAGATTTTTTTCTACATATTTTTCTGAGAGTATCCATAGATATCTCCAGGAGTTTATTTGGTTTTTTTAGACAATCCTTCAGCGATATCTCTGAAATTTCTTCAAAAATTCTTTAAATAACTCTTAAGAATGTTTGTGCAATTGTAACGTTTACCTTTTAACATCGTATAATAATTTAAATGAATTAGCCTTTGGTTACACTTCACGGGAACCGGCTTAAGCTACTCGACTTACCTATTACCTTTCCATCCCAAACTGCTCGAATTGAATTTCCGATTTACATGCGAAAGAAGGAAATGAAACTATGGTCCACTGCACGCATTGTTGCTGGCCTGCTTACCCTCACAGGAAATTTGACGTTTGAGAGGTGCAGGCACCGCTCAAACGTCAAATTTCGTGTGAGAGTAAGCAGGCCAGAATAAATTCGTGCAGTAATCCATACTAAAATTTCCCGCGGTACCAGAAGATGTTTTTGCCTCAATCAAGGACAAGGCAGAGATACCATTTTATTGTTATTTTAATACGGCGCAAATAAATTTGTATGGCTGATCCAAGGCCATGGGGCTTACAATAGATCATCCAAAGAAAATCTAATCATTTTTGTTGAGGTGCTAACAGTCAGTGAACGGTTCGCAAATGATTTTATAGAATTTTCTATGCCTTGATTTTAATGGTGATTTTTTGACAAAGCAAGAAAAGTAAGTGTGCCAATTAGGAATTCAAATAAAATGCTAATGTAAATTGCTTTTCAAGGAAATTTGTCATATTACGGTTAGCTACAAAAAAGCGCCCGTGGAAAGCTTGAATAATTTTTCAAATTGATTAAAACGGACCTAGGTAAGCTCAAGTGAAGTTAAATACAATGATTGTATGTTATAAGACCCTGAAACACGTTGATAGATTTCCCATTGACGTGGGAGCTTGGTTTGGAGTGAGATTTCGGCTCCGACATGAGAGTGAGGTACGACTAGCGAAGAATAACGATACGCCAGTGGTAAAGCGACTTAACCGAACAAGATTTCCGAACCGTTGCCAATGAATTAACTACATCGGCTGTTTTCCTACTCTCCGCATCGACCAATGTGGCGCTAGCTCTATGCGCGAAAAATCGCTAAAAGTAAATCGCAAAAATATTGTATGGCGAATACCATCTAAAGGCAAATTTTTCAAAGTGGAACACATTATTCGAAAACATATTTGGTAGTGGTTGTGCACAATGGTGACCACTATTAAGCCTACCAAATAGTTTTTCGGGAAATGCTTTGTATTTCAAATAATCCAAGTTTAGATGTATTTCGCCATACAAAATTAAATTGATTTACTCCTGCTGATCAACTGTGGCTGCGCGCAAAGCGGGTAGTCCATTCAAACGAATTTCGAGCACCCTAACCTAAAGAAGACGCAATCACTCCTTGAGAATCGGTTTACCACCCACCGCCCGTCGGAAAATTGCTACAAATCGAGTGCCGATGGCCGTCTCCGATTCTAACCTCTCACCGACAATCGAGAGAGTACGCTTAGTAGTCGGATTGGCGTAACGCACGAAGCGAAGCTTTCGCGCAGTTTAGACAGCAACCAACTAACGGTAGCAGAGTTCGTCCCACATGCAGAACTTGATATACACAAAGCAACGAGTAACTTTCACGCAGCGACCGAAAAGACAAAAGAATTTCACGCAGATTTGTGTACCACCGGATCAGCACATTTTTTGTGTAGATCCAGTCATACACAAATCTGCGTGAAAAATCCTTTGTCTTTTTGCTCGCTGCGTGAAAGTTACTCGTGCGCTGTGTTGTTTCATTTAAGGGTGCATCTCACTACACCCTTAAATTAAATTTGATTTTACCTTACAAGCATCATCAATAGGTTGTCCCAAAATTGCACATGGTCAAAAAGCTTGGGGGCTCACCCTGCAAATGATAGCTAAGGGTGTTAGAAACAAACTTTTGTATGACGGAAACTTTCAGAAATGACGTTTAGAGGTCGCTCCAGCGAGATTTTTGAAAAATGGCCATTTTTCGTAATAAATTTCATACGAATATTTTTTGCCGTACAAAAATTGGCAATACACACTATTTTTATATTTTTTACAGCTTGATATGGATCCAAACTTCTTGGAAAAAATAATAAACGACATGTTATGCAGGTAGCATTTTGATACTGAATTTTTGAATTTACTAAAATTTGTCATTTTTTGATATACTGTGCATTTTACCCATCATAAAAAGCATCTGAACCTAATGCTTATTTAAAACAATTTCCATAAAAATATAGAAAAAATTATGAGGAAAAACTTTGCCGAAGACAGCATGGCGTTTTTTCTATCCGTTTTAGAGTTATTCACGATTTACTATTTGGTGAAATTTGAATTCTTAGGAATGGACTACCCGCTTGGCGCGCAGCCACAGTTGATCAGCAGGAGTAAATCCATTTAATTTTGTATGGCGAAAAGCATCTAAACTCGAATTACTTGAAATAGAAAGCTTTTCCCGAAAACAATATTTGGTAGCCTTAATAGTGGTCACCATTGTACACAACCACTACCAAATATTTTTTTCGAATAATGTGTTCCACTTCGAGAAATTTGCCTTTAGATTGTATTCGCCATACAATATTTTTGCGATTTACTTTTAACGAATTTTCGCGCATAGAAGCTAGCGCCACATTGGTCGATGCGGAGAGTAGGAAAACAGCCGATGTAAATAATTATTTTTTTCAAAAATTGATTCATAAGAACTTCCCAAAAACACATACAAAGTAAAAAATCACATATGCTCAACAAGTTTTTGTCTTGACTGTGTTATGGAATTATGGTGACATCATTATTTGATTTTTATTTTTTGTTATTCAATCCCTTTATATAGAAATTAACTAGCAAAGATGTCTTAAAAAGCTAGCTCTTGACAAACTTCGTACTACCTTTTGATTTTTTAAGGTGTCATGATGCATCACTGCGCTTTCATACGAATCATTGACTTTTTGCTTTTCAATGATTATTTGCCTCGCGTTTTTGAAGTGATAAAAAACTGATAATTCTGCAGTGACGCAGCTGAAAAAGTATCACCATAATCACTGCAAGTGAGCATATAGGATGATACTTTTTCAAGCGAATATTCGCTTCTGTGGCTGAGAATTATCACTTTGAAATTTTGAACCACCTATCCAACATGGCTGTCGATGCTGATGATGCCGTAAAAAGCCTTAAAGATATTCTCCACAAAATGTTTAGCCACTTCTATCTTACTTTCATGTCGATATTTTCAATTATTTTTCTACACGAAGACGTATGAGTCCTGGACCAGTGAAACAGCCCAGGAAACAGTTGCAAAGTGAATAAAGGTGAATATGTTGATCCATATCAAATTCAAATAGCGACTACGAACATCTTACGTAAGAATACCAGTTTTTAGTTACTAAGTTCCAATTCAAGACATTCCAAAAAACAGAGCATGTCTTTTTTACATTTACTGACTTGAACTATCTTATCAACACCGAAAATAAGATACACCGAGGCAAATTGAAACGGGTGGGATAAGATGAACCAGTGAGTTAACGTAATGTTATCCAAGATTAAAACAATTTGATTACCATAACACATACACGGCATAAAATAAGACAATGTAGGCTACACAACAAAAATCGATTTGTGATTTCAGCAAAATGGTTTACTGAACAACAATCAGCAAACCTTCGTTTTACCGATAAATCAGCAGTTTGGATTAATTAGCTGAAAATCAGTAAACTAGTGCGGTTTTCTGAATTTTCAGCAGAATTTTCCACCGTCGCTCCGTCGGCTACTTGTCAAAATGAAAAAAAAATGTTGAAGTTGTGCGAGCTGCTTACTAAGTGACACCTTGACGGAATCGTATCCCTATTTAACGAATTTTTATCGACGTAATAAAGTGTGTAACCGGACAAAATTATACTGCTCATCTCTCTTGCATGTAAGAACATGGTAAGTATTAAAATTCCAAACGAAATTATAGAATAAAACAATTCTTCTTTGCACGGTACACACCAATTTTTTTTCGCTGAAAATCAGCAAAGTTTTGCTGAATTTTGCCGAGCTGTAATTTCAGCAAACACCCGGAGTAAAAAGGCAAAATCGTAGATGTCCGACGCATGGTTCACGACCCGTTCATTAGAGATATTCCAGCCTAATTTGAGTAATCCGAACCATTTAATTAGTTTCGTTTTAAATGAATAAAATAGAATTGATCCAAAACAATTTCGTTCACTGAAAGATTTTTTTTTTTTTTGCAAAACGATGTTTTGTTCTGATTTGCTGAAACTCTGCAGCTAAGTGGTGGTGAATCCCACGTCGGCCGAGTTCACTGAAGTTTCAGCACGATTTGCTGATCATTCAGTAAACCGTTGACAATCAGCAGATTTTTTTACTGAATCGTTTGCTGAAATTACAGCTCGGCAAAATTCAGCAAAACTTTGCTGATTTTCAGCGAAAAATAAAATTGGTGTGTATTCTTGATAAACAACAGTTTTGGACGTAAACAAGTAACGTCATTTTTATCGTCCTATATTTAGATCAAAATGATAGGGACTACTAGAACGTTTTATTCATGTCTTTGCACGATTTGAACAACATCACTGAAAAACAAAATCGGCATGTTTTGCGGAATGTATCATCTTCTGAATGATATAGAAAATGTGCCGTGCGTTTGATTGTGTATTATGCTCGTATAAACCATTGTCAGTACATAACCGTTAAAAATGCCATGGCCTACTGAGGCATCTCAAAATGGTACCTAATGATAAAGTTTCTCGCTTATACCTTTCTATATCAAAGAAAATGGATTTGTCAACGGAAACAAAAATTCAATAAATGATGCCACCATAATTCCATAACACAATTAAGACAAAAACTTGTTGAGTATACGTGATTTTTTACTTTGTATGTGTTTTTGGGCAGTTCTTTTGTGATTTCTTTTTTAAAAATACCTAAAAATCCAAATTTCACCAAATATTAAATCGTGAATGCCTCTAAAACGGATAGAAAAAAAGCAATGCTGTCTTCGGCAAAGTTTTTCCTCATAAAATTTCCTATCTTTTTATGGAAATTGTTTTAAATTAGCATTAGGTTCAGATGCTTTTTATGATGGGTGCATGCACAGTATATCAAAAAATGACAAATTTTAGTAAATTCAAAAATTCGGTATCAAAAAGTTAGCTGCAAAACATGTCGTTCATTATTTTTCCCAATTAGTTTGGATCCATATCATGCTATAAAAAATAAAAAAAAATAGTGGGTATTGCCAATTTTTGTACGGTAAAAAATAATTGTATGAAATTTATTACGAAAAATGGCCATTTTTCAAAAATCTCGCCGGGGCGACCTCTAAACGTCATTTCTGAAAGTTTCCGTCATACAAAAGTTTGATTCTAACACGCTTAGCTATCATTTGCAGGGTGAGCCCCAAAGCTTTTCGACCATGTCCAATTTTGGGACATCCTTATCATCAATGTTCATAAGTTATTCTTATGGCATCCATACTTTACATTTATGACTAAATTTCATAAAGTTTTTTGATGAATTTCGGTAGTTTGAAAATCCTCCAAAACCCCCTTGAGATCAGCTCGGACCCCATGTGGGACCCTCGGAAACCCCCAAAAATGTACCTGTAATGCCTCCAAAACCCGTCGAAAATCTTCTGAAACTCAGTGCAGATTAGAGGGGCAGAGGGGCAGATTAGAGGGGCTCAAACTAATAAGTGTTCAGATTACATGTGTTCAAACCAACGAGGGTAGACGGTACCCACTTGGCGCACACCCACAGTTGATCAGCAGGATCCATTTAATTTTGTATGGAGAAAAGCATCTAAACTTGAATTAACACCGCTAGCCATGATGGTCTCCAATAGCGGAAGGTCCGAAAGAGCTTGAAACTATTGAGAAATCATCATGTCTACAGGTCGTAAGCCCTGATAAAGTGTGGAACGTTTTGATGGCTGTGATCCCTGACCATCATGTCAAAACCCAGGGATACCCAAGTGACCATACTGTTAGGGTGTAGGGGTTGCATGTGTGAGGCGCATATATTGACAGGCATTGCTATGGACCGTTAGGGCTGAGTAGGGTCGAAGAATGGATCTACGATTGCTGAATTATACTGAAAAACTCGTGATTCAGCAGTGGTGGCACCGCTTTCCGCCTTTGTTCGGCCTTGGTGGTTTGTGTGGGGTGGTGCGTGTCGGTGTGTGTGTGCTTTGTGCGTGTGGTGCTTACGGCTTCAGCAGGGTGGTTACTTGGGTAGTGTGGGATAATTGGGTTTGGGACTGAGGGGGTCGTCGTTGATAAGGCCGACATCATTGAGTGCTCAGTGTTGGCGGTTGTATTGGTGACGATTTCTTCAGCCTTAAGATCTCATTTATACCACGCACAGATTTTTGGGAAAAGGGAGTACTTTGTAATGCAAGAGAGGGACTTAAACTCTGCGTTACGGGTTGGGCGAGGTCATGCAGATAGACTCAACCCAGGTGACCGTGCGGCTCGGACAGTGATGCATGAATGAGTGCGGTGTGGGTGAGGTGCGCTGCCCTGTGGGTGCAGTTGAGTCCGGGTTGGAGTGGAAAGAGACCCTTCTCTACTCTAGGTCGGGTTCGGTTGTACGGGCGTGGTAGTGTTTGTCTTATTTGTGCCGTGTTGTGCGTGATTTGCGGCTCGAGCTGTGTGGTTACTTGGGAAGTATTGTGCTCTGTAATCTAGATTTTGGTTTTAAGGTGAAGCTAAGGCTGGGCTGTGCCTCGGATTTGTTGGGCGCAGGTCGGGAGAGCTGGTGGCAGTTTGTGCTGGGGGGTTTACTCGATTGGTTATTCACTGATGGTGGCCAGTCGATCGACTTATCGGCGCTGCCTGTCATTTGGTTCTTGGGGTTTGTGCTCTCGAGGTTCGGGGCGTTGCTTCGTTGTATCTTCGCTTTAATACTAATATTCCTTGTTTGATTTAACTGACTGTTTTCTACAGGCGTTTAACTCATTCTATTTCATAGATTGCCAAATTTAAGGGTAATGGTTCAATAGGGTGTTAGCTAGCAGAATGGATTAGAACGAGTTGGCGCCTACAATACACCAACACTGACACACACACTCCAATACTTACACGCACACATGCACCTACAACTAGCTGTAAAAGACCAGTGGGCGGGACAATGGTGCCTACCCAACAGTTGTAGGTGGGGTGTTTGGCTTAGCTACATGACTTGGTCCGGCAAGCCCATAAACATCAATTGGTAGACGTATTGCCTAGTGAAAAGACAACGCAGATGGGCGAAAGCCAGGGGATGCGTTGATAATAGCAGAATAGCAGAATAGCAGAATAGAAAAGCATCTAAACTTGAATTACTTGAAATAGAAAGCTTTTCCCGAAAAAAATATTTGGTAGCCTTAATAGTGGTCACCATTGTACACAACTACTACCAAATATTTTTTCGAATAATGTGTTCCACTTCGAGAAATTTGCTTTTAGATTGTACTAGCTGTACCCGGCAAACTATGTCTTGCCTACTGCGTTTTTTTGACATTTCAAGTTTCTAGCCAAGATCAAGTCCCCGGTCAAAATGTATGAAAGTTCAATTTTCAAAAACTCTTATTTTCTTCAGGTTTTATGCCTCATAAACCTTCCTTGGGTTAAAACTAACGGAACAAAACTAAGACGACCTAAATCGGACCACCCGTTCGCAAGTTATGCGCGGTCCCACGTATGCCACTGCATTTTTATATATATAGATTCGCCATACAATATTTTTGCGATTTACTTTTAGCGATTTTTCGCGCATAGAAGCTAGCGCCACATGGATCGATGCGGAGAGTAGGAAAACGATATAATTAATTCATTGGCAGCTGCACTTAAAATTTGTACAGCGCCCACATGTATTCTATTCTAATTCTGCTATATCGAACTGATTGCCTTTACCTTGCTGTCACTTTTCTACCCTGTCCATGGTAGAATCATGAGCACGAGGGTGTTGATGTATGGCTCTTGTTCCTTTTCCAGTCCGATTGGAGATCAATGGATCACTAAAATAACTAGAACTGCCGCTATGAAATGAACAGATAACGCCACCGTAGCCTTGTGTGTTTGACGTAACTCGACTGCTGTCACTGTGTTACTTTCCATATACGGTGGCGCCTTTGTCTTGATTCGGTGAGTAGCGGAAAAGTCGGCTTCAATGATCCATTATGAGTTACCGTTAGCCGATATCCAAGTTTCTGAATACCTTAAAGCATATGTTCAGAAGAGAGACAGGTGGCAGCCACTGTGGAGGGCATGAACAACTGACGAAAAATTGCAAGTGCCGCGGCTCGGATGGAACCCATGACCATCCACTTATGCTGTGAACGTGGCACTTATGCTGGGGGGTGGCCAAAATGTTTGGGATAGGCAACTTTTTTTCTCCCTCAAAAAAAATCAACATGCTGTAACTTTTCATAGAGTGCATCAAAAAATCTCAAATTTTGACTGTTTATCAACCTGTTATATTTGCATCATTGGTACAAATTTGGGCTCGATTGAATAATTTTTTCGTGAAGTTAGAGCCGTTTGGGTGAAACACTATTTTTTAGACAACTCATTTTTGAGCTGTCATATCTCGGAAATCAGTGAACAGAATTGAATGAATTTTTAACGTTTATCATCAATATATTAATACTTAATACAACGTTATAAAATGTAATATTTTCTCACGGCGAATTAAGTTATACCACGTTGAAATTTTTACCCATATAGAAGAAAATAAGTCAAATTTACAATACCACACAAAAATTACTAAATGTGTTCTTCCTTTAATCTAAATAGGCTCTAATATATCTGATTAAAGATAACATGAGAACAGAAGTGGCAAATCTTTGGACATCAACACTAAAATTTATTGACATTGACGTAAAAAAATTACATTTTTTCGTGAAAAAACCAAAAAGTGTTAATCCATGATAACTTTTTTCAACATTCAAAAAATATCTATGTTTTTATAGTTTGTGAAGCATTTGTATATTGTAAGTGTACGTTCAAAATTTCATTCATTTAGGTTCACAGGTTTCCGAGATATGACAGCTCAAAAATGAGTTGTCTAAAGAATAGTGTTTTACCCGAACGGTTCTAACTTTGCGAAAGATTAATCAATCGAGCGCAAATTTGTACCAATGATGCACATATAACAGGTTGACAAACAGTCAAAATTTGAGATTTTTTGATGCACTCTATGAAAAGTTACAGCATGTTGAACTTTTTGGTGAGAGAAAAAATTTACCTATCCCAAACATTCTGGCCATCCCCTGTATATAAACTGTATGTGTGAAAACAAACTTTTGTTTACGTTGTTCTGGAGTTCTGGAGAGCTAAAGCTGAGCGATTTGTATGGAGATTTCACTGTTTGCGTTCCATCCCGAATAGGGTATAGTAGGTGTCCCTCCGCATTTTACTGAAAATTCGCAAAATCCCTCTTATGCCGCCTTTTGGAGGGCGCAGAAATATCAATAAAATCACCAGGGCGGTTTTCTTATACATATCCAGTAGGGCGGAAATAATTCTTAATTTCACTGAGAAGCTATTTTCTTGCATATGTATGAAAAAAATCTTTGGTTGTTCTTATATATGCGAAAGCGCTTATACTGGGAGATAACATTTTTAAGAGCTCATTACTCACTTATTTGATTATAATCAAATCTAGTTTACAAAATAAAATGAAAGTCGTGAACTTCTGTCAACGACCAACATTTTTGAAGCATAATTTAGCGCTGATTTCGAAACCGTGCTTCAAAAAATTTAAAGTAGAACAGTTTTTGAGTTTTAGCTCAATATCTAGTTTTACAACTTTTTAAAATTTGGAATTTAATAAAATTCAAATATCTTGCGTTTTGTTCAACCAATTTTAAATCTTTTTCATAAATCAAAAGCTGAATATAATATCATTCGATCATCTGAATGCAGGTTTTGCGTCAGAATGATATTCAATACATTGGCGAGTTTTGGGCACGATCTCCTTAAAATTTAGCAAAATTTCCAAAAATGTATGAAGATTTTTTTTTTCAATAAAAAAAAACAATCAAAACATTCTTTCTCGACGTTTATTTGACATATCATATGTAGGCGAGTTACAGTAAAAAACTCAGCTCAATCGGAGCATTGATTACGGAGAATGAGATGTGTGAAGTGAGCGACTTTGCTTAAACCATTCCGGGGATATTCCGGATTGTGCTGGGGTCAGGGGGTAGCAAAAAAGGGCAAAACGTAATTATTTCGTGAGTTATTTTGATTGAACCATCAATTTTTAGCGATTTTTCTACTGCGAACAGTGAAACACAACTGCAACAACCAGATTTGAATGAGTTGACCCATCCGGATCCCGGTCACAGGTTCCACGGGGCCTTATTGGGGACACTTCTGATTTTCAATCAAAACATGCAGTGCGACGTATCAATCTTCATGATTTCGAGAGAATGGGGCAGAACAAATTGACTAAAGTATGTATTATCTGATGTGGCCGCTCCGGAACACCTGGAATAGGTTCCGCGGGGGACTCTCAAACACAATAACACATAAAATAATCACTTTTAGCCATTTGGCAAAACAGACTCCTTCCCCACCCCCTGACCCCAGTACAATCCGGAATATCTCCGGAATGGTTCCGGATATTACATGGCCACTTGAATATAACAAACTTGCACCAATTTATGATCGATTGAGGGCGACCGTAAAAAAGTTGGATGAAAATTGAAGAAACGCCAGCATTTTGAAAATGAGTTGTCGGGGTGCGGGTACGTGAAGGTTAAGCATGTTGTTCGCTTATATCGTTTGCGCTTACCACGTGAACAAACTTACCTCGAATCTATCGCTGAATCGTATCCGTTCAGCTCGTGCGACGCGCCGCATGGTAGCGAGTAGAAGAACCTCGTTAGCTAAAACGATAAAAAGCACATAAAGTTTACATGTTCGAGTTCAGCACAAAAGAAGCTTTAGCTCGTTCAGCTCAAGCTCCGATAACCCACCCACCTGTTGCTTGAACTGTGCCGTCGTCAGTGTGTAGAGCACCGGGTTCAGGGCTGAATTCACCGGAAGAACCAACACAGCTAGCCACGCGTATAACGATGGCGAGATCTGGACGCCTGGAAATGGTGAAGAATAGGGAGTTGAAAAAACGTTTTGAATAATTTAGGAATTATGTGCACAGGGAGGGATCACAAAAAGAATGATTCTTTGTTGGGCTGATTAGGCTTGATAAATGGCTCCACTAGGTGTGCTATTTCAAAATGTTGGGGCCACGGGGCTATTCCAACATGAAGCGGTTATTGCCTAAATGCTGGCAAAGCAATTCGAAAGGAAACGACTATTTCCGGTGTCACTCGAAGTTGCAGCGGAAATTCAATACGTGTGCTGCACATTTTGGCAATCAGCCATGATTGCTTGAGGGTGCTTTCTATTTTAGTGTTTTATGTTTAACTCATAGAATCGATGCATGGGAAGTACACTGTGATAGGGAGCTATTTTTTATGTACCGAAAGTTGATTTTTTTTCTAAACGTAGTCACGCAAAAAAATCCGTTCCGATATACGTGAACTCCCAATCACGGCAACGGGAACAAACGGGAACTATGTATAGCAACGATAACAACAATAAGAAATGTACACCGTGAACTAGATTTCACGTTTTCTAGAACGCCCATATTGACAGCTGGAACTAGTTCCAGTTCACGGTGTATATTTGCTTGTTCTCATATTTGCGTTTGTTTGTTCACGTTTATCAGAACGGTTTTCTGAGCGTGTACTTTACTTGTTCTTCTCATTCTTCATCATCTTCTTCTTAGTGTAACGTCCCAATTGGGGCAAAGCCTGCTTCTCATCTTGATGTTCTACAAACACTTCCACAGTTGTTTATTTGCTTTGCGATGCTTATTGCACATCGTGTTGCAGGCACGGAAATACTGTATGCCCAAGGAAGTCAAGAAATTTTCCTTTACGAATAGTTCCGACCAACCGGTAATCAAACTCATCACCTTCAGCATGATCTGACCAGTGCTGAAAATGTTGATTCGACATATCCAGCTCATTTTAGAAGCTCAACCTGAGAATATGGTATATGAAAAACTTGTGCGGCTAGATCAGCTCTACAAAAAAGTCACAGAAAAACCGATTTTTTCCAAATTTTTAGGATAAATGTCATGGTGAATATCAATTGGCATTTTTCGAAGGTAGCCCGTGAGATTTACCATAAACATTCAAAAAAGATCGGTTTTCCGTGACTTTTTTGTAGAACTGGTCTAGCCGCACAAGTTTTTCATATACCATATTCTCAGGTTGAGCTTCTAAAATGAGCTGAATGTGGTTGAATTTAGATATGTCGAAATAACATTTTTGTAATTTCTCATCGTAATAGGCTGTTTTACCTCACGCAAACCTGCCAGGAAAAGGCCTACTTTCCCACACCAAATTAACAGTGCTGTAATGGATCATTACAGCACTGATTTGCGTTACGTAATGAACCATTACAGCACTGTTTTCCATTTTGATCAATATGTTGATACTTTCTGGGCGCAGTTTTGAAAAATTTTGACGACTGCACAGTATAACCTGCAATGATCAGATTTTCTTAAATTTGGTATGAATATCAGTTTGCAGTTTGCAGTTTGACGAAACAATTTTGTTAAAAACTATCCTCAAGCGGTAATTTATGAAATTGCTAAAAATGTCGTACGCAGCTCGGTGCAGAACTCGATTTTTACAGCACTCATCGTAATTATCCAACTCGGCAAGCCTCGTTGGATAAATGTACAACTCGTGCTATAAAAATCTTCATTCTGCACCTTGTTGCGTAAACTACTACTTCAGCACTAAATCTGACTCTGCATACCCATGCGCATATCGGTTATCGGCAATGTGGGCCCTGGTAGCATTTAGTGTCTACTACACAGTTCAAAATTGTTACATCGAGTTCGCTGTAACAAAATGACCTCCATCGCCTTCAACACAATTATCGGATTCTAAAATCACAGGTTGCCTGCAGTATGGAGCTTGCTTACAACTTTGCGTGCAAAACTTTCTTCTATGTAAAATTGAATGAAATGAAATGGAAATTTAAGCGTTCTAATATTTACGTCAAGTGTAGTTTTCAGAACTTCTTTCTGTGTATAAACAACTTTTTTTACATGCTGTGTAAAGTAAGAATGCATCGGTAGTAATAAAAAGTAAAAACAAAACTATTAATTTCAACTGCTCACATTGTGCAACACGGAAACATGCTAGAAGCAATTACCCAAAAACAGCAAATAAAACGAATTAAATATACTTGATTCATGTTTTGATCCAGCCATGGAAACAAGCTGCAGATATTCCGCGCAGCATGAATTGTGTAGGCAAACCAGAAGGGGTCCTTCAGTATCACACACAACCCCAAGGTCCACGAAAGTTCCACTCCCAGACCCGGAAGCAGTGACAGTAGCAGCAACAGAGGACATAGTCAGTTTACCGTAATTTACTTTTTGTATGGTGGTGTCGTTGGGGCCTGTCCATAAACCACGTGGTCATGAGGGGGGGGGGGGGGGGGTTCGGCCAATGTCCATTTTGTAAGGACGAAAAAAAAATTTTGTATGGACTAATGACCACGCGGGGGGGGGGGTTTAGAAGTCCCGAAAAAATGACCACGTGGTTTATGGACAGCCCCTTGTTGTCGTGCTGTCTCCCCAAAACGTACAATCAAGGCAAAACATCGTGTTTCCAAACCGCACGGGAAAAAATCCGCTGCTCGAAACCTGCTAAATGAGTCATGATTTCGCGTAAAATGTGTGTTTTCATGTTATAAATATACACCACAAAAAAAGGTCATACTTTCATGACTCATGTTGCCGTAACGTCATCTTGGCGTTACGTTTTTCATATTTATTGACAAAAAATTGTAAGTTAAGTCATGATATCATGCCCATGAATACCAGAACTATCAACTAGATTCATAAAACCAGAAGCGGTATTCATAGAATTAGTAGTTGTCATTTATGGTTCCAGTTTTATTAGCGAAATTTAGTAAGTCGGTTCATATTATCATGAAGTACGTACTCAAACTATGAACTAAATTTATGAAAGCTTGAGCATTACTCATGGTGCAAGTATTTGTCATTTATGGTACTGGATCGATTTGCGAAAAATGGTAGTACTGGTCATGTTATCATAAAGCATGTTCTAAATTTATTACCTAATGTTACAAAAACATAAGCAGTATGCATGATTCTAGCATTTGAAATTTATACTATCGGATTAATTGGTGCAAAGTGGCATTTAAGGCCATGTTATCGTGAAGCACGCACTCTGAAATCAAGAACAAGGTTCCTGAATATTGAAGTAATTTTTATGATTCTGGTATTTGTCATTTGGCTGCACTTTTTTCTTTTGTCTTGTTTGGCTGCAAAAAAAAACAAAGTCTATTCTTCATTACACCACGAAACCTAACCTCGAAATGTTTGTCATTAGCCAGGTCATTTTGACAGATCACACACATGCAAGAAAGAGACGAACAATTTTCTTGCAGTTTGCCGTCCTTTTCTTGCTCGTGTGAGATCTGTCAAAATGACCTGGCTCCATACTGTCAAATTTTCATTCATAAAATGAGCGATCAGTTGTTCTCGTAAAATGGTCCATAGACATAGGGGGCGTCCATAGATTATGTCATGCATTTAGCCAAAATTTTGTGCCGGAATTGTCCGTGAGCTTGATTGTTCTGCTGCTGATGAAGCTGGCCGGAGTTTTGTGCCGGAATATGGAGTTTTTCCACTTTCAACTTCTGGAATGTAGTTCAATAATAATATAGTTTACTACTATTTAAGTAAGAACAATTCACTACACTTTTTCGAAAACCAAAAAAAAAAAATCTCACCAGAAAACACTGCCGCTCACAAAAGGCGCCTTGACAGAAGTGACAAAAATGGCGTAGGTGATTCTGCGCGAGGGTTTGCGTAACGCTTACAGTGCCCAAATTCGTTTGTTGTGATTCATGATTTTATGACTCTGCGTTATGTTTATACGACTCAGCGTCTGGTTGAGATGACTCAGCGTCATAGTTTTATGACTCAGAGCCATGCTACCATGACTCAGTTTTATGGTATTCAATTTATGAAAACGAGCCTATTTTTTCATAACGCTTTTGACGGCCATGGCTTTTGTTGATGGAATCAGTTATTATTATTCATGATAATCGTTGTTAACGTCACGATATCATGACTTGTAGTTACAATATCATGAAGCGACAAGTTTTATGATTTCATAACATTTTAGTCATGGATCCGGCAACGATTTTTTTCCCGTGCGGAGAGGATATGGGGTTTGTAACTGTAACTGGGACGAGCGACGAGCGTGCCTCTCGCAGTTGCAGTGGGGCAATTTTGGTAACGAGCAAAAATCGAGAGAACATAATATATGTGGGTAATGTCATTTAATTTATGGGGACTTTTTTTTGTGCTCATTTCGGATGCAATGGACTACCCTTGGGTGGTTTAGATTTGAATTGCATCCAAGCGCAAGAGTAGGTTAACAAAGTAGTGGGTTAGAACGCGGTGTGTTGTTCTCTTTGCTACAAACAGAACACGTATAGCATCCAGAGTTGCTTTCTGTCACTATCAAAGGTAGGCAACTCTCCGATATTGATAGGTTATCTGCGATCAAGTCAGCGTGTACTCTGTTGAGTCACTGTCATTTTGCTTCGTCCATCACAACTCAACTGACTGTGATGGCGTGTAGATATCACTGATAGGCTATCTTTAAAATTCGTTTAAAAATCGAATTGAACTCCCACAGTGATGATATTTTAATATATGGAATAAAATTACAAGTAGGGTAAATGTACCAATAGTGGTGCTATTAATAGCTCATTGTAGTAGATTAATGGAATAAAATTGATAATACCACAAAATAAAAAGTCTGAAAACGATTAAGGTAGATTTTCATTGACAGTTGCAAGGAAAAATGTAAAAACCATCGTTAATGTCAGATTTTTTCAATAAATCGCTTGCACCAACTATAGGTACACGGTTCCTATTATGGTGGTAAAATTTAATATTGGTTCCTATAGTGGCGCATTCCATTGAATTCTTATGGGACCCATCACTATAGGAACACTACAACCACTATAGGTGCAAAGGAGCAAAAAAAAAATAAGGAAAATAATTGTTTTGAATTGGGTTTTCGACAAATCTTGAACACAAAACTTAAATAAAGTCATTAACTAAGCATAATGCGTCTATTAAAAATATCATTTGCAAGCTTTTTCTATGAAATAGTGCTAAATTGCCACTACCACCACTATTGGTACTACCTCCACTAAGGGAGCGTTTACCCTATTACATGTTGGTCATTTTAAATTTTGAGATTTGGCTTGAATCGCCAAAATATCAGTTCAGTTCTCATGATAGTGACCTGGAGTGCGAGTCAGTATCAAGTCGTTGCCTATATTTGTCGTCCTGATATTGATCGACCTGCAGTGGTAGTGACGGTAGTGCCAGTAGTCAACTGACATGACTGATATTATGCAGCTCTGATAACAGCGAAACCACAGAAGCACTTCAACCAGGAGCTGAAAGTTCTACCCTAAAAGTTGTACTAAGTTAGATATTATACTTCAACTACTTCATTTTATCCACTTTTTGATGCGTTATATGTTGAAACATTATTGCGTAAGGGAGCGTCAATAAATGACGTAGCTTTTGGTGAGGGGGAAAATGGTTTGTTGTTTTGCGAGGAAGTGTGCCGATAAGGGGTGGGGGGTTATGACATGCTACGTGCGTAGCTTTCTACTAAGCCTATTAAAAAAAAAAGTATTTCGTAATCAATAAAACGTTTACTTGTATTATTGCACGAATATTTTTTTTCTCATTCACAATAATATAAATATCAAAAAACGGAAATGAATGACAGCTTCCTTCCATAAGACATGTAGCTATCGGACGCATCAAATGGATATGAGAAAATGATTTAAAATTCCTGCGTATAAACAATGATGTATTGTGTATGCATACAGAAATCAATTTCACTCAAATGCGTTACACGACAAATAGTTTGCTATAGCGATACTGCACGCCGCGGTTGCTAAGGAAAATTTGTCTTTGACGTTCCATGGCCTTGTTGTTTACAATTCGGACATTCTTTCATAATTTCATCGGCTTTCCTTGGGTAGTGTGATTGAATTCTAAATTTGTGGTTCGTCCTGGCTGTAAAGCGTGATAACAGGAAGGTTCAGCCTACGGTAGTAAAAATTTTCATAGAATTGCTATGGTACGACTTAGGAAAATTCGATGGAAATGTAATTTCTAATGACGTGAGTAAAAGAATTAGAAAGGGATTCTAGGAGAGATCTGATGCAAATCAGATCAATATTTGTCGAGATTTGTTGTGGGTGCCGGCGAGTTTTCGACTAGGAGATTCTGAATGGCTTTATGGGCTGGAATCTGGTGAAATTTCGGATAAATTGGGGTTTTTCCAGAAACTCGCGGGAAGGGAAACCTCCAGGAACTTCTTCCAGTATTTTTGCAGAAACTCCTTCTAGGATTACTTTTGGAGCCTAAGATCTTAATTAAACATAAGAAAGAGTCAAATCAATGTCATCTGACTGATCGCAGCAGTCCGCGAACGCGTGCCGGTGTGAAAATGTTTCGCTGTAATTTTTTTTTTCGTTTCCGCGAGTTTTCGATTTACGATTATTTGAGCCAATATTGGAATGTGAAAATTCGGCCGATGTTATGTCCGCGGATACGGTTTTACAGAGTGGAAACCAGGGTGGCAATGTTATCTTGGTAACAAAATCCGCTGAAAGTGCTGAAAATATCGTGCCACCGCGTGTCCGGTAGTCATAAAAAGTGCCTTGTAGTGATTAAATGGTCCAAACGTGAAAACATCCGCGACAAAGAAGTGTGAAAAGTGCGTTTACTGCACTTAGTCTACAGCCGCGGCTTGTTTGCCAGTGGAATTGAAGGAAAAACTCCTGCTGTTTCCCGCATCATTCCGATATCTCTACGAGTTACATACGAAGAGTGTGCAAGTTTGGGTCGCTTCCCCATGGTTCGATTCCGGATCATTTGGAAGACTCTTGGAGTTTTTATCTCGCGGTTCCACTCTGTGTAAGGTTAAGCATCGAAAGCAGCGAGAATTTCGTGATGTGACTGAGGGACGTCCGAAAAAAAATCACTTCTCAAGCGGATCTATGGATGGATTATTCAAATTCGGTGAGAACGTTTCATGCTTCTTTTTTTTTCAATTAAAATATCATATCTTACACCATGGAGCGTTTGGTACGGTATGTCCACGCATCCTTCCTCCCCTGTAGATTCGAGAAGTGATTCGATTCTAAGTTGAAATGAATTGAGATCGAATCATTTCAAAGAATCATCTTTGCGGTAAACACTACGCAGTAGGCCTGGCCGCTTTGACGCTTGTGACATATCTTCGATATGCTGCAAGCATCAATACTGACAAGAAAAATAATCGGGCGTAATCTAACCCGATTATTTTCCAGGATGCTTTCTTGTACTGGCTGCGTATGTGTTAGATAAGATTAGATTAGATTAGAAACTCCTTCTAGGATTCCTTTTGGAATTCTTTCAGATGTTCAATAGAAATCTTCCAATATTATTTTTCATCAAAGTTTTTTTTATGGAATTCTTTATTCCAGGAGCTCCTTATATGATTTCTACAGGGCTTCCTTGAAAAATTCCCTCAACAATTTCTTAAATTGGGTTCTTTAGGGGTATCCACATTATTCCATAATCGGAATCTCCGTCCAAAAATTAGTCGAAATCCAAAATTTTATCATTTTTGATGCACGGAAACTATTTTTAAAATGCAAGTTTATATGGGGAAAACTTTTTGTTCGAGATGGGCTGTCATTCTATCCATAAAAATAAAACCGGTTTTGTTTATTTAACCATCAAAACAAAGGTATTGCAACGCAATAAAATCGCAATATACTCAGAAAAATGAGATCTTTCTATTAACCCAATTGCTGAAGGAACATATGTTTTAATGGATTACTCATGGTGTTCCTTCTGAATTTCCTAAATCAGCTCCTAACAGGAGAAGGATAACATTTTCACAGGAATTTCTTCTGGGAAGCCCAGAAAAAAAACTTCTAAAAATATTCCAAAAGGAGCTGGATTTCAGGAGGAATCCCTGAAGGAACTTCCACAGGAATTTCAGAAGGAGCTCCTGGAGAAATCTTGAAAGAAATCGCGTGAGGAGTTCTTGGATTAATTTTAGATGGAACTTTTAGAGAAATCCAGATTAAACCTCTGGAAGAATCTCAGAAGGAGCTATTTGTAGAGTCTCAATGGAATGGAATGGGTTAATTTCTAAAAAAAAAACTCGGAAGAAATTTTTGAAGGAATTCCGGAAAAAATGTCTGAAGGAATCTATATAATAACTTTTGGGGAATCCCTGAAGATATACAGCTAGCACTCCTTGTGATATCTTAGAAAGAAAATTCTGAAAAAATTTCAGCAGGAACTATGGGAGGGGAGGGATTCATCGTAGAATTCTAAGAGATCTTAGAGGGATCCTAGCCAAAGCAAATGGAGGGATACCGAGAGAAGTTCCTGGAGGAGTCCCGGGAAAAAAATCTGGATGAATCCTAGAATGAACTCCTCAAGGAATTCCAGAAGAAACTCCAAGAAGAATCCAGGAAGGAATTCCTGAAGGAATCCGAAAAAGTACTCCTGGAGGAATCCTAGAAGCAACTCCTGCAGGAATTTTGAAAGAATGCCGAAAGATTATTTTTGCAAATTCTCATCGTAATAGGCCATTTTACCTCACGCAAATCTGACAGGAAAAGGACTACTTTCCCACACTAAATTAACAGTGCTGTAATGGTTCATTACAGCACTGATTTGCGTTGCGTAATGAACCATTACAGCACTGTTTTCAGTTTTGATCAACTTATTGATGCTTTCTGGACGCAGGTTTGAAAAATTGTGACAACTGCACAGTATAACCTGCTATGATCAGATTTCCTTAATCATGACTACGAACATCAGTGTGTGTAGTCTGATGAAAAAGTTTTGTTAAAAACTATCCTCAAGCGGTAATTTATTAAGTTGCAAAAAACGTTGTACGCAACTCGGTGCAGAACTCGATTTTTACAGCACTCATCGTAATTATCCAACTCGGCAAGCCTCGTTGGATAAATGTACGGCTCGTGCTATAAAAATCATCATTCTGCACCTTGTTGCGTAAACTACTATTTTGCTATTTCTCATCGTAATAGGCTGTTTTACCTCATGCCAATCTGCCAGGAAAAGGCCTACTTTCCCACACTAAATTAGCAATGCTGTAATGGTTCATTACAGCACTGATTTGCGTTGCGTAATGAACCATTACAGCACTGTTTTTAGTTTTGATCAAATTCTTGATGGTTTCTGGACGCAGGTTTGAAAAAATGTGACAACTGCACAGTATAACCTGCTATGATCAGATTTTCTTAAACATGACTGTGAACATCGGTGTGCAGTTTGGTGAACAATTTTTGATAAAAACTATCCTGAAGTGGTAGTTTATGAAATTGCAAAACAAACTTTGTACTCGTCGTAATTATCCAACTCGGCAAGCCTCGTTGGATAAATGTACGGCTCGTGCTGTAAAAATTTTCATTCTGCACCTTCTTGCGTAAACTACTATTCTTTGTGGGTTTCGTGGTCGTGCGAATAGATGCGTCTGCCGTCGGGCCGTTTCATAAGCGTCGGAGTGTGAATTCGATTCCCACTCCAGTCAGTGAAAATTTATCACTGGGTGTTTCGTGTGTTGTCCGTTTTCTCATGTTTGTGATTGTTCAGTTTGTGCAACCTCTGGTTGAAGACGGTGTAGTGTCTTTTTTTAAAGAAAATCCTGCAGAATTCTCGGGATGAATATCTGAGTGAATTCCGGAAGGAATTTCTGATGGGAACTCCTGGAGGAATTATGAAGAAACTTCTTTTGGCAACCCAGAAAGACCACGCTGACCACGCTGATAGACGGTCTGCAAAACTTCGGTTTCAGGTGAACTATTGTTACCGTTGGAACAAAAAAATCCTTGTTTGTACAGTTAAGTGTATATATATGTTGATCCTTAAAACAAGATACCAAATAAAGAAAACCCTAATTAAGAAAGAAATGAGACAGTATACCGAGGAAAGAAAGCAGACAATATTGAAAGGGAAAGGTAGCTGGGCATTGTTGCAAAAGGCGAGAGGTCTATTCCACTTTACCACTTAAGCGAAACGGTTCAGTGCACGTTGAACCGGAAATAACAATTTACCAAAGTGCAGAGTACAGTGGTTAAATAAGTGGAAACCGTCTAAGACGAATATAAGTTCGATCCCTCGACCCATCCAGCGAATCAGAACTGTACATGGCCCGTAGCAAAGCACAGAAACTCACCTCTCCACCCCCACCTTTCTTCTGAAGTGCTAAGTCAATGGACGGGTCATAAGGATACCATGCACCAGATCAAAACCAACGAAGCAACTGGTAAGGATGGTATCGCAACCGAGGTCATCAAGATGGGCCCAAAAATGTTGACCATCTCTCTGCATCGGTTGATAGTCAGGATCTGGAAACCGGACAGCTATCGGAGGAGTGGAAGTAAGCGAAAACTTTCCCCATTCACAAGAAAATCTATCTTCTCACATTTGGGATGTGTCTGTCTTAATCATCGTCTGTCACCTAAAACGAATGAGATAGTGAAAAGTTATGTAGCCCACAGTTTCGCAAGCTATGGGTCGCGACCCATTGGCGGGTCGCAAAAGTTTGGTTCGATATTGTAATAAATGTCTTCCTTAACGCAAACGTCAAATTATGCAGTAAAGTCTATTCGAAATTGACAAATGCTCTCCTGGAGAATCGGCAAATTTGTTTATAGAAGTGAGGTTCCTTCGTCACTTTATCCAAACATTTGCATCTGGCTTTGTCTGGACTTCTATTGAAAATCGATTCTGGAGCCATAAATAACTATAAGATAATTCCCAAGTAACACACATGTTATATATTAGTTACGACAGCGCAAGTTTTGGTTGTATAGAAGTTAATTTTACGTAATTCTAACATTACGTTAAAATAACGTCAAATAAACTTCTATACAACCAAAACTTGCGCTGTCGTAACTAATATATAACATGTGTGTTGCTTGGGTTAAAGATACAGCGGGCTCAACAACTAGGTACGAGCTGTCAAAGGAAACACAAAATAGGTTGAGCATTTTTAGTTGGATTTACATGCAAAAAATAGTATCAAATCATTGATACAGCTCAGCAGTTAGAAGTTCCGAATAATACCAGAATATCGAAAATCAGCAGAAGTTACCACATTTCGACAAGAAATCTTTGAACGTTTGGTAATCTCTACTGAATCATTTATACACACTTAGTTCTGAATTGCCTGATTGGTACTTTATTGATGGAAAAAGAACATCAGAATGGTTTCGACAGTTTCGGTAATCGAGTTTATTGAGGTTCAGTACAACTGTCAAAAACGTGTAAAAGATAAATAGGGTATGTGTACCATTCCTTGGCCTAATTTGCAAGCCGCCTTGGCAATTTTGACCATAACTCATGAATTAATATCACTAGAAATAATATGTTGACCCTATTACACACTCTAGGCAATGCATGTTTCTCCAATTGGAAGTAAACTTACGTAAATATTCAAGAATTTACTTAATTAAGCTGAAAAGATTCGATGCGATGGTATGCAACGTTGGTCTATGGTACAAAAATTGGCCTATTAGTGGATACAACGTTGGCCTATTGCTTTCCATGCACTAGAACCACTTATTATCTTATTTTTTTCAATATTTCTGCTGAAGTATTATCTCTGTTTGTTCACCAATCTTACTTTTAAATTACATTTTTGGAGCCAAATTTTGAAAAAACTATAAATAAATCACTTTAAGTAAAGTTCTTTCTCATTAAGTAACGAAAACAACGCAACCCTATTATTGTGTTATATTTTTACAGTCACCGTACACAAAATCTTTCTTCCTGTTCGTTCTTTTTGGTTCCTACGCAAAAAATGTTGTTGACGCCTTTTTATCGTTGTTTTTTACGTCACTTTACTGATGGGCCAAGATTTGGGTACATAGTGAAAAAAATGTCCTCAATATTCGGCCCACTTTCAATTTGTAAAATAGGTATTATTCGTTGGAAACAAATACACAAGTTCAAAATAGCGTCTTTAACCGTCGCATCAAATGTTCAGTTATTGAAAAGTCAATTCGAAATGTTCCAGAATCATGCCATTTATGATCATGTGTTTAGACTACCCACTAAGCCGAAGAATCATGGCGTCTACAAAAGTTAAACAAAGTGACATTTTCATTCAATTTTAATGCTCCAAAGTGCTAAAATTGAAACGAAATGTTACAGTTGTTTGGCGCATAGCTTTTCCGATATCCAGTTATGCGTGTTTGTTTGAGTTTTTGGTTTACATTGAGATAGGCCGAACGAGGGGGCTATGCCAACGAAGCATCCCGATACCCTATTCAATTTTTGATGAACGAATTCGATGTAGAGATTCCAGGGTATATCCAGTCGAAAATACATCCCAAAGGCCCAAATTAAATATATAAGTGAATACATAGATTAAACTTTCAAGAGGACTTACCTTTCAGTAATGCTAGTATTTTAAGGATCAAATAGATCAATAGATCAAAAAACTGGTCGCAGTGGAAAATGTACCCAACAGGAAAAAAAGGGATCAAATGAGAATTGTAAATTTTCCAAAACTGAAAAGCACTTTCTACCAAAATGATCTGCAAGGTAACAACTACGCATTCGAATAAGCCGTAAAGCAGACCGTATTGAGCATTTGAACTGTATGCTGCCTTACATAAGCAGTTCATGCTGCCTTACATAAGCAGAATGCATAGCTGTTTTAAACTAGCATAAGTTGTGCTGCTTAAAAGCTTTCTGCTGTTAATTAGCTTTTCAACTGCATGACGCGATTTCGCTTGAAAGCTTCTAGAATGCTTTTTAACTGCTTTTCAAATGCTAAAAGCAAAGAGTATGGGAGATACGTTATGTGTCTGACTTATGCATACTGTCTCTATCTTACAGAGTCTGTGCCTCTGCTGACAAATTTGTACATCTGAGTTGCTTATTCGTTTTTCCCTTTCTCATCTATGAGTTCCGCAACAAACATTACTGCATCTGGTTTGGATTAGGAACATGTCCATCGTCTCAAAATATGTGCCTAATCAGTGGATGCTTTGGCGGATCATACTATTATTCAAAAGAGGGAATCATTTTCCAGACCGAGCAAGGAATAAAAATGCTTTATGCACTCTTAAAACAAGTGTCGGGTCTTGTGGCTAAATCTGCTTTCCAGTATTATTCGTGATATTGGGGATAAAATCAGCGCACACCATCGGCACAGCTGAAGCATATTCTGTAGCGTGCAGCAGAAACTTGAGCAGCAAACATGATTGAGTAATGTCCGGATCGTAAGTTCAAACCACAATAACTACTAAAACATGCAAAAAAGTAGGGTAAACAGTAGGCCTGTGTCCACCTTTTCAAAAATGTTCTCTGATTCTCAAGTCTACCCCCATATTTTGATTGGCATCCTAAAAGAAGAACCTGGTCGAAATTTCAGCCAAATCCATTGAAATTAAGAGGTGCAACAAATAAATTTTGTGTTTTTCGACTATTTTTGAACTTCAAAAAATCATAACTATACTAAAACTTGTCAAAATTTAATTCTTTCGGTACAAATTGAAAGCTATACTTGTTTGCTGCAAGTTCTCCGAACAACGTATGCCAATAAAATTGTAGGAAAAATATGTAATTAAGACATTTGTAACCAGAAAAACCTTTAAAAGTTGTTTTTTTTATAGATTTCGTTCTGGAACACCCTAATATACGTATTAAGTTGGATTTTTCAAAACGGCATCATATTCCACAATGTTTTTTTGGTTATTTGCTTTTTTGACACCAATGCTGTAGAAGTTGAGCGAAAATTACTAAAATTCGTGAAAGCCAATTGTGGCTTAAAAACTAGCTTTTCAGGTGCAATCAGGTATAATGCGCCCCCACGAGACAAAACGTCCCCCTTCAATTTCCAGGGAATCTGAAATATTTAATAGATAAAATCATTGTATAAAGCTTCATATTCATGAGAATTAAATTTTGTAATTAATAAGTTTTTTCATAGTCACACACAAACGAGCAATATGCCCCATCGTCAGCTGGATAATATGGCTCACAGCCAATGCACTGCATCAGCAGATCTCAGTACCGATTTTTGACGTTTGTCCGGCTCGGATTCATTCGGTAAAGACATATAACCCCGTTGTTATGGAGCGTAATGCCCTGCTACAGAGGGGTAAATATACTAACCCGTTGTTGTGGATCATATTATACCGTAGCTGGGGCGTTTAACCCCGATGCTTTTGTGAGTTTTTGATTTTGTTGATTTTAGAAAAACGTTATTGCGGAATAAATGCTGTTGTTTCGTGCAAAAGGTTATTATCGAATTATTACCCGTTTACCCTACCCTACCCCCTCTCAAACACCTCCCCCACCCCCTCCAGCTGGACATCAGCTGGAGTGGGCAAGGACGAGGAAGCGGGAAAAGCGAGAAGTTTATTTTTGTTATGTTTTGCTCGATGAGGCGTTTCGCTTCTTTGGCATTTTGATACAACGTTCCTGAAGGGGCTGCACTCAAACAGCCCGTTATTTTGCCATAACCTGCTGTGAGGTAGCACTATAGGCGCATATACGGCCAATTAGCATTAAATGCCTTGTCGTGGGGACTACTATAATGCTGAAGAAATGCTATTTTTAATGCTTACTGGTTACCTGGGCGGGATACGATTTTCACGAAATCTGGTCAATGGGTGGGCTTTGCGGACGGCATACAAGCCAGAGTATTTGGAACCGTGGCAGAGCTGTACCAGTGTACACCCCCCTAAAAATCGAAGCAGTTAAGGTCGGACTGGTGGTAAGTGCGTCAAAAACAAAGTAAGTGCTTGTAAGCGAAGCCAAACATGACACGATGTAACGTTACAATGGACAGGGATACCTTTGAGGTAGTGGAGCAGTGGAAAAATTCGTCTACCCAGGATCCTTACTGACAGCTGATAGCCTGTCTTCGCAATCGCTCACTTACTGCAACATACGGGAACTGCGGGCATAACGCCCCCCGGGGGCAAAACGCCTTCACGCGATTCCATCATATTGTGGAGGTTTTCGTTAGATGCAAGCAAACTAGAACTAAAACTGAGCAGGTTAAGCCCAAGAACGGCTGATATTGTCAAAAGAAAACCTGGAAAAACGATGATTTTCCACATTTGTAAAGATTCCCTAATTTGCAGCGCACAGAAATTAAGACATTGCGCGCTGATTATATGGAATCAACCCATTAAACTACCACGCGCCTCCTACTCCTTCATTTGCTGCTGGGAAGAGTTCGATGGAGCCCCTTGGTATTTCACAACAAGTCAAAGCGAGAAATGCCAGCGGGCGTTTTGCCTCACCCAAAAAGACGTTTTGCCTCCTGCAGTTTTCCGGCACCTATAAAGTAACACTTTTTTAAATTGTGAATTAGAATGGGAAATTTTGTGGACACTCGGGCCAAAAGTTGAAGTGTCTTAGGAAAGGGAGTAAACAGCTCTCCAAGGCAGAATACGACTTTTAAAATAAGCATCATTTGAGGTTTATGACCACATATGCTTAGCCGGGGCGTTATGCCCTACTTTCCCCTAACTGTTTCCTATCATTAATTTATCGTCTCTATAACTTTCAGGGTTGTGTACATAGTCGCAGATTTTCTCGCAAACTCTTGCAAAATCCGTAGGCAAAACTATACAAAGCTTTAAAATAATGATGGCAAAACCGTGACAAAGCAAACCGCTCTCCATTTGTCTATCTAACCGTCTAGCGTGTGATGAACATGTTGATTCGGATTCCGCGGAGATGATTATGACACCGACGATGATGGAGATGATGTTGACGACCGAGAGGAGATCCCGCGGGCGCACAAACACACGCGGGAACCGAATGGCTGCGACGTGACGTACACGAGCTTTTCCTTCCAGTTGCAACGAATCCCACGTGGAAACTGCTCGCTTCTGCTTGCGGCAGGTTCAGCTTTTCCGAGTAGAAGTGTATAACAAAAACACATTTATATTGTGTAAATCTCTATGTGTAATTACCAGCATAATCAAAATTCTCTCATAAGGTATATAAATCACAAAAGTTCAATTGGGAGAACATAAAAATGAGTAAATAAAAGAATTGCAGATGATCGCGCAATTCGAAGTTGCACGGGAATCGGGATACGGTACTAGCTATTACTATATTTAATGTACACAATTAGAGAGTTCCTAGTAGCTGTACCGGCCACGTCCTTAGAATCATCAGGGAGTTAGGGGAATATTAGTTCATCTATCGCTGTTTCTGGACACCGCATATGCCGCTGCATCTACATAGTTGTTTCGGAAAAGAGATCGATTCCCAATAGAGTTGGAGAAGATGATTACCATTAATCATATTCGGGAGCAATGCACTCGTAAAAAAGTCTTTTGATACGAGTATCACAATAAGAAATTAGGATATGAAAAAATCTAGCTTGGTTCAACTCGTTTGTGCTAAAACTCAACCATCTTTTGTTATCCTCACTTACTAGGAGGGATCGGATCATGACTGGTCGTGGTCGGTAGATGAAGCAGCCCGCGGAAAGCTCTGAATGACATGTTTATGGGATGAATTAAATTTCAAATTTATTACCATAACTCTGATACCACACTGAGTGACTAGTCCAGACCGGGGCGCACCAAATGATAAGAGTAAGGGGTAAAACTCGCATTTACTTTTATTGCATTTTCCGGCATTGTGGGATGCTTTTCACTATGTCTCAGCCTCCCTGAAGGGAAGAGGGCGGAGTGGAGTTTCCACGCCGACGAACGAAAAGCAGAGCATATGCTTCGGATTGGAAGCGAAGGCAATGGGAAAATGCGTGCATGGCAGATTTTTATGACCCGGGCTCGATTGAAGATCTACTTAATTGAGTGGTAGATTAAAAATTTGACCGAGGACGACTGTTTTTGACAAAGATTGCTGGTCGTTAAACGCAATGGACCCTAACGGAGAAATGATTACTAAATACAAATAAAGATCATGAAATGGTGTATGAATAATTTGATTTCTATTGTTTTTGCCACAGATGGAGGTCTGTGATACATACATTCGAATGCTCCACCTATGAACAGAAGAAGATATCAGAATAGAGTATGGATTCATTGAGAGAGACAAATATCACTTTCGCAAACAGTTGTCCTTATTGTTTTGACAGCAGCTGAAGCCGAAAGAGCGAAGCAGAAATCCCGTATTGTCCATTGATTCTTTTCAAAGTGCAGTCATACAGGGGATAGACAAAATGATCGGGACAGGCAAAATTTTCACTTTCCAAAAAATGTTCAACTAGCTGTAACTTTTCGAAAAGTGCATCAAATATTCTCAAATTTTTACTGTAAGTTCTTCAACTAGTTGTGTATCAGTGGACAAAGTTTGGAAAAGATCGGACAATTTTTCACGAATTTATAAAGATTTTTGAAAAAGATAAAATTATCCGATAGCCAACTTTGAGCTGTTATATCTCCGGATTCAATGAACCGATTGCAATGAAATTTTGACCATTCATGACTTATATAATGAACTCTGGAAAACATTTAACTTAACTTGAAATTTTTAACAAGCGAAAAAGTTATAGCGATTTTATTTTTTCACGATTTTTTAATAAATTGGTCTATTTTTAATATGCATCCTATTACTTTTTCAATTTATTGACGGCTATGTTGTTACTTTCCTTCAAAACACATTTATATATAAGACATTTGGAGGGAATTTAAATGAACTATAATTTGCATCTTGAATTTTGAAACGATGTTGAAGTTTTGGATAATTTGGTGTTTTATAAGGAAAATAATCTAACCGTTGTAATTTTCTTTCGTGTTAAGAATTTTAAGTTGAGTCAAACGTTTTCTAAAGCTTATTATGTAAGTCATAATTGGTCAAAATTTCATTTCATTCGGTTCATTGAATCCGGAGATATAACAGCTCAAAGTTGGCTATCGGATAAATGTACCTTTTTCTTAGAATCTTTATAACTTCGTGAAGAATTGTCCGATCTTTTCCAAATTTTGTCCACTGATACACAACTAGTTGAGGAACTTACAGTAAAAATTTGAAAATATTTGATGTACTTTTCGAAAAGTTACAGCTAATTGAACATTTTTTGAAAAGTGAAAATTTTGCCTGTCCCGATCATTTTGTCTATCCCCTGTATGTAGGTGTACACTAGCTTCTACAACTTTTGTGGATGAAAATTTATGGACCATTGAACTGTGCAGTTATCATCATATCTAGCTAAAGGGTACAGCGCTGGGTCATGATACTTTTACCTCATATTCATAGGAAAGATGTTCGCGCACCACACAAACAGTGGGCACCAAATTCAAACTGATAGAAAGCATTGAACCATATTCGCTACCCGCGAGTGACATGATGTCGAGTAATTTTTCGCAATTTCTTCATCCACTCTACCAAGTAATCGATTCCGAAAAGTTTGAAATACGCCCGTGAATACTCTACACGCTCCGTTCGTTGTCATTCGTCAACTACCTAACAAACTGCCGTGGTGTAATGGAGGATGAAATGTCATCATCCACCTACGTCCTTTCGATCCGACATCACGCGCCAAAAATTTCATCAGTAACCAATCAAATACGCAACGCACTCACCTCCCAAGGCCACCAATTTGACGACAATCACCGGCATCCAGCAGAGGCAATCGGTAGCCACGATGATGGCGAACCTGCGGGAGAGGAGAAAAGAAATCAACTGTAAGTTTGTTGGTCGTTAACGAAGGAAGAAAAAGTGGGGGATTTCGGTTATAAGGGTATACGATTCAACTGGGTAGGTTTAAACGCAATAATACGGAATTCCACAAAATAACGGAAAGTTTTTGAATTGATATTGGTTTTTAACAATAAAACATTGTACACAAGCCCGTGAGCAGAAAAGGGATGGGGGTGGGAGGCTCGAGCTCAAACCCCTAACCTCCCCCTCCTCTGCGAACGGCCTTGATTGTACAGTCCGTCACTACTAGTGTCAGCGTGAAATTTTAAAGTACAGTTTCAATAAAATAAACATTCCCTCATGAGGGAGCATCCATTAAGTACGTCACTCTTAAATTGGCAATTTTTTACCCCCCTCCCCCCTTCGTACGAGTTTTTTTCTATACTTTCTACACTGCTTGTCATACTTTAACAAACTTCCTCTCACCCCCATGACCGTGACGTACTGAATGGATGGCTCCTGATAAGATTGCATTAATTATTAAAATCGTGCCAATACGCTTGTTATACATTTATCCAACAATCATTGTAAATATCATTTTTACCTTATATTGGTAGGAGTCCACTAATCAGGTGACCCCTAATTCATGGTGTTATGCGGCTTTACGCTTACCGTGCCTAGGGTTGAATGGTTAGGGGGGTCTCATAAAAACCTTATCGCAAACGGAGCCTGTGGAGTACCAGGGCACCCTCCACAGTATTTACCCTTACTGTGCTAACCGGAGCAATAGCGCGGTGGACCTTGTGTTTCTCCGTGACAATCAGCTACCCTTCTTCAATCTCATATTTGAGGCTGAATAAGGGTGGGATTATGAAGATGTTATTTATTAGTTTAAATTTTCACCTATATGGTTTCGCATTATGCGTTTTAAACAGTGTATTCTGTGCATCCTCGCCTTTGGCGCACTCAAATCGATACCGATCTGGCTTTATTGTTGCTGTTCTTTTTTATGCTGTGATTGTTAAGAGTTTAATCTGGCCTAGTTTTGGTAGTGGCTACGGTTAGGATAGCTCAGATCAATCTTCAGCACAAAAGAACAGCAACGACCAATCTTTGTAGACTTATGCAAAATGGTACAGCCCAAGTGGCGTTAGCCCAAGAACCTTACTTTCGTAAGGGGAATTTCTATCTAGAAAACCTTGTGAATCCAGTGTTTGCTACTTTCAGTGAAAATGAAATGGCAAACTCACGTGTCATGCCTCGAGCATGTGTGCTTGTCGACAATGCAATCGTTGCTACACTCATCTCTGAACTAACTACTAGAGATGTATGTGCTATCACAATCGATGTATCTGTTGGAAACCTCAACAGGAAATACGTTTATTGTTCGGTTTATTTACCGCATGATGAACCATCCCCTACGGATGCTTTCAAGCAAGTCATTGCATTCTGCACTTCAAAAGGCCTTCCGCTAATTGTTGGTAGTGATGCTAATGCTCACCATATCATCTGGGGCAGCTCAGACATCAATTTGAGAGGCTCCAGTTTGATGGAATACTTAAGTAGTACAGATCTTGGATTACTTAACATAGGCAACTGCCCAACCTTCATGGTATCTGGTAGAGAGGAAGTGTTAGCATGCCCGGATTAAGGATTGCGGGGGCCCGGGGCCGGAGCGAATGTGGAGGCCCCTCGGAGGTACAAATGTGATGAGCAAAATAGTTTTTCTTTGTTTCTGAACAATAAAGTTAATGTACAGCAAACATAAACGGTTTTTGTAGGGGCCCTAAAATGTGGGGGCCCGAGGCCCTGGCCCTCAGGCCCCCCTTAGATCCGGCCCTGAGTGTTAGACATAACCACGCCTTTGACATGCCTATATCAATAACATGGAGTGACAGTAGAGACATTACCCGAGCAGAGGAAAATAGCTCAATAATAGCATATTTTGATATGGAGAACAAAAAGTGATATTTGTTTGTTTGAGATAAGAGGTAAAAGTACTGAAAATAATATCACAATTTTACTTCTGAAATATCATCATCATAGCACATTTAGCTCTTCGTAAGATCTAGCGAATATCAGTGAGCTATTTGATTGATCTTCAAATATCATATTTTGCTTTTGGTTAGATGGTTCAAGAAAAAATTTTAGCTATTATTTTCAGTAGTTTTACCTCTTATCTCAAACAAATCAATATCACATTTTGATCGTCAGTACTTGAACTCTGACCGGGTAGGGGCCCATTTTCGTTTGATCAACACATTTTGGGCCCGTTATAACAAAAGAGATGTTGACAACAATGCCTGCCACTGGGCTGGACATAACGCTTTGCTCTAGAGAATTAGTTTTGAGCTGACCAATTGGCATTGACAGATGAAGAATCTTTACCTGACCATCGCTACATCTTCTTTGAACATTTAAATGCTACTTCACTAACTTTGCGATTCAGGAATCCCCGGTCAAAAAACTGGGATCTCTTAACTGATTTGGTTACAGCCAAATTTCATAGATACTCACCATCCATTGATACTTCAACTTCGATGATGGCGTTGATACATTCAATAGATTCATCATGGAATCTTTTGAAGAAGCATGCCCTCTACGGTCTGTGACGATCACAAGAGGAACCCCTTGATGGAATTCTGAACTGGCGAAACTCAGGAATCAATGTAGAAAGAGTTGGAACAGACGACGTTCGGCTGGTTCAGAGGCTTTCAGGTCGACTCGCAAGGCCTACAGGAGAGCTCTCCGGTCTGCTGAACCATCCGACCGCAAAAACCTTTGTACAAATGTTTTCGATTTGAGTGAAGTCAGTCGGTTAAACAAAATCCTTGCGAAATCTAAGGATTTCCGAGTGAATCAACTTTGTTTGCCAAATGGCGATCCGACTTCCTTTGATGAGGTAGTTCTGGAATGTTTATTCAGCACACACTTCCCTGGATGTGTGAATATTACATCTTCGGATGAACCTGATGTCTTTACTTGTAGTAATGATTCCCTGGCTTCGGCTCGGAGTCTTGTAACTACAGAATCGAATGAGAGAGCACTTAATAGCTTTGCTCCTTTCAAATCTCCTGGGACAGATTTTGCTTCAGAAGAGATTTGATTATTTAAAAAAAAACTTGTTTGCAGTTTTGCTACAGGGTATATTTCCAAATCTTGCCGGGATATTACAGTGAAGTTTATTCCGGAAGTGAGTCATGCGTCGTATGAAGAAGCGAAGAGTTTCAGACCTATCAGTTTGACAGTCTATTCTTCTGAAATACTTAGAACGCATTGTGGATCACATTCGTGATGTTCATCTGGCGAACGTGCCTCTTTATGTGAACTTACATGCCTACCTATCTGATAAGTCCACTGTGACTCTTTTACACAACCTTACGATATCGAGAAAGCATTCGCTCAAAAGCAATCTTGTTTGGGTGTTTTCTTAGATATCGAGGGCACCTTTGACAATGTGCCTTTCGATGCCATATTGGAAGCCACACGGAGTCATGGTATATCTTCAATGATTTCCAATTGGATTCACCAAATGCTCAAAACCGATATCTCTTCTCGACATTGCGTCTAGCAGCGATTAGGAAATTGAGTGTTTGTGGATGCCCCTAAGGGGGAGTCTTTTCACCGCTTTTGTGGAAACTCGTAGCAGATACGCTATTGAGGCAACTCAATAATAGCGGTTTTCCCACTTATGGTTTAGCTGACGACTATCTAACAGTGTTAATTGATATGTGTATCATCCGAGGGGGGCGACACATCTAAATCGCTCAATGGATGCCAACGAAGATGCATCTAGTTTTTTGGATCGGTGTGCTACTTGCAGATTTTCCTATCTACTTTGCGCTGCATCCACTTTCGATCCTGAAGAGCGCTGCCTTAAGATAGAAGGAGATGTGAATGGATGGGATGCGATCTTTGATGCGATGTACGAAAGCTTATCCAGTACAAAATTTGAAAAGGGTTTAATTTTTTTTTTCAAACAATTATGTTTTGGTTTATTAGCATATGTTTCAACTTATCCAGGGTAATTAAATCCAAAAAAACTTACAATAAATGCATATAAAAGCATCTATTTACATTATAGCTTTTGATTGGTTGCGTAATTACTTCTAAACAATCACAAAATGCATGAGAGTAAAGTTGGTACCACAAAAAGCGTTAGGCTCTCTTAATATAGTGTGATAATCACTAATGTTTTTGTTTTCAAACTAGGTCTGCAAGTTATCAGAAGAATCCTCCAGTAATTCTTTCCTGGGAGCTCTGCAGCTGTTCATTCCGCAGGATCAAGGTTGTTAACCGATAAATTATCGACAGTTAACTTAACGCAAACTCGATAACGATAAAGGTTGCTCGATAATCTTTCGATAACGATAACCAAACGATAAATCAACGCGAAGATCAACGTACCTTCGATAATTTTGCGATAAATCTAGTTACCCTAGTGACGGCATCAACAACAGTTCAGATCGCGAAGAAAATTTTTCGGAGACGTCGATAATTTCCACAGTTAACTGTATCGCCGATGACGTTTCCACCTGAAGACGTTATCGTTATCGACGATAAACGATAACAGACGTTAACTTTATCGCCGATAACGATAATTTATCGATTAACAACCTTGCGCAGGATCCTTCAGCAATTGCTTTCAGAAAATCCATCATGAATTACCTCCGAGAAACATTCTAGCAAACCGTTCCGAGGAATGCTCGTATTTTTTTTTCAGCGTTGCGTACCGGTCCTATTTCTTTGAGGAATCTTCTACTACTAGTATATTGTTTCAACAAGTTTTCCAACAACTATTTCCGGAATACTCTGTAATTCAGTCCAGCAGCGATATCTTGCCAAAACCCTTCATTGCGAGAACGCTTAAGCTAATCCGTCGGAGAAATCTTCAAGCAATTCGATAAGTAGAATCCCACAGTCGGTTTCCAGAAAATTTGTCATATATAACCGACAAGAAGCCTCTTCCAATCCTCCATTAGTTCCTTCCCACGAATCCACCCGCTAATACCTCCTCGATTACCTCCGGGAAATATATCAGACAATCCTGATTTGCAGAAACTCTTGAAGGAACTTCCGTAGCACTTTCCGTAGAATTTCTGGAAGAATTGATGGTAGAGAACCCGGAAGAATTCCCAGTATACTTCTGAAGTGATCCCCGCAGTGTCTGACAAAGAAAATTACCGGAATACACACATGTAAGATTCTTAGCACATAATTTCCGAAAGAAATTCTCCAATAATTATTAATTTCTTCCTGGAAGTTCTTCAGCTAGTCGTTTTGAATACCCTTAAGCAAATGCGTCCAAGGAATCTTCAAGCAATTTCCGTAGTATCCTCCAGTCGTTTTACAGAAAATTAGCCATCAATAACTTCAGGGGAACCCTCGGTCCTCTTTTAATGCCTTTGAGAGATTACATCTGACATTTCCTACGGATAAACCCTAGCAATTTCTTCCAGACAATCATAACGAAAAAAATCTTCCTCGGACTCCCGGAGGACTTTCGAAAGAATTCACGAAAATGATTCCGGAGCAACTACTGAAGTGATTCCTGAAGGAAATGATAAAAAATCTAATCTGAAATCCTCGCACAATTTCTGAGAAAACCTCAGAAAACAGTCCCTGGGATCACCACCGGCAATTTTTTGGAAAAAAAAAATCTTTGAGCTACCTTTGGGGAAATCAGGGGGGAAATTTACTTATTTAGGTTGCGCAGTTTGTTAATGAAAAAAAAACGGAACCCTGATTCCGAGGTACCAACAGTTCTGGCTTCTTTCTTTTCGGCAAGATTTCATTCCTTGGCAAAATTCCAGCATCACAGCATGTTACACCATAGCGGGACTTGTGATTGTAGTTGGTTCCGGCAGCTGCGCCTATGATTCGACGTTGCGTTTTTTTCACGTTTCTGGTTGTTCCGACGTGGCAATCTGGTTTATTTGCAAATTCTGTGAACTGCTCTTGCAATCTAATCCGTTGCTAGAGTACTCGTCGATTATGGGAAATTTTAGTGGGGCGTCACCTCAACCGGGTTATGCGGCCACTGGGTTGCTCCGGTTAATCCTCTTCCGGATGAGCCTGGTGGTGCTCCGTGCTGCTTCCCGACGACCAACTTTAGTTGCGTGGTCCTGAATTGATCAGTTTGACAACCAAATCTGGTTTGCCTTGTTTACAACGATCGCACCAAATGTAAAGAGATGCGAGTAGTTCGAAAAAAGATTTGAGGTGGATTTTGGATGGAAGCAGATGGCAGCAGATGGAAACGGATAATGCACAGTGCGTAAGATTTTTGGTAAAAATGTGAAAATCTGGATGTGTCGCCCCCCTCGGTATCATCACCCTTTTCGACCTGATGCAAAGCGCCCTTCATGCAGTTGAGGGTGGGTGTCGCCAATATGGTCTTTCGGTTAATCCGAGTAAAACATCTATTGTTCTTTTTACGGAAAGGCGAAACCGTAATGACGTTTGGCCTTTGCGTCTCTTTGATTCTGAAATCGATGTGACTGAACAGGTAAAGTACGTTGGAGTTATTTTTGATTCCAAACTTTCCTGGATACCTCACATTGAGTTCAGAATCAAAAAAGCTTGTATGGCCTTCGGGCAATGCCGGCGAACATTTGGCACAACTTGGGATTCAAAACCCAAGTATATCTAATGGATTTACACAACTGTGTTCGTCCAGAATCGGCCTATGGATGTCTTGTGTGGTAGCAAAAGGGCGAAGTGAGAACGGTCCAATCAAAATTAGGCCATCTCCAAAGGATGTGCTTAATTTCCATGTCTGGAGCGTACTCTTCAACTCCCACGGCAGCGCTCGAAGTTCTCTTTGACGTTTCCCCACTACATATTCATCTCAAACAAGTAGCACTTTCTTGCACTTACCGCCTAAGGGTACTCGGTTTACTAGAGGAAACTCCTGTGAACCGCAGCTCAACACACACCTCGTTGTTTCCACTTCTGGTGAATTGGGATAAAGTTGTCCTTGCTCCAAGTGATCTTACGATTGCTTGTAATTTGCCATGCAGGACATTTTCCACGAAATCCCCTTTCCGGGAAGAGTGGACATCTGGCTATCTGGAGAGAAGTATTTCAGACGGCATCGTATGTTACGCACTGATGGCTCCCTTCTCGAAGGTCGAGCAGGTGTTGTTGTTTATTCTCGTGAGTTAAGGCTGTATCAGTCTTACTCACTTGGTAGACACTGCACCATTTTCCAGGCCGAAATCTTTGCTCTTATGTGCGGAGTGCAATCAGCACTTCAGCAGCACGTAATGGGCAAAATAATATACTTCCGGTCAGATAGCCAGGCTGCTATTAAAGCACATGCTTCGGCCAACTCCAGGTCGAAGATAGTTATCGCTTGTTGAACTCAAATCGAGGAGTTGAACTCAGCAAACGCTGTTTACCTTGTATGGGTACCTGGCTATTCTTCCATCGCTGGAAATGAATTGGCTGATGAGTTAGCTCACACTGGAGCATCACATGACTTCATTGGCCCTGAGCCAGCTATTCCGGTATCCAATTGTTGGGTAAAGCTTTAGATTGACACTTGGGCTGCCAAACAATACTGAAATAGTTTGGATTCATGTCGTCAAACCAAATTGTATTGTACTGAGCCATCTCCAAGGGTGGCGAAGTATCTTACAAATCTGTCAAAGCAGAATTGCAGCATCCGGATTCCCGGATAAACTGATACGGTTGATCAAGGCGGCGATGGATCGAGTGATGTGTGTAGTTCGAGTATCAGGGACACTCTCTAGTCCCTTCGAATCTCGCAGAGGGTTACGGCAAGGTGATGGTCTTTCGTGCTTACTGTTCAACATTGCTTTGGAGGGTGTAATAAGAAGAGCGGGGATAAACACGAGTGGGACGATTTTCACGAAGTCCGTTCAGCTGCTTGGTTTCGCCGATGATATTGATATTATTGCTCGTAAATTTGAGACGATGGCGGAAACGTACATCCGACTAAAGAGTGAAGCCAGGCGAATCGGATTAGGCATTAATGTGTCGAAGACAAAGTACATGATGGCAAAGGGCTCCAGGGAGGAATAGCCGCGCCCGCCACCCCGAATTCATATCGACGGTGATGAAATCGAGGCGGTTGAAGAATTCGTGTACTTGGGCTCACTGGTGACCGACGACAACGACACCAGCAGAGAAATTCAGAGGCGCATTGTGGCAGGAAATCGTGCTTACTTTGGACTCCGCAAAACTCTACGATCGAATGAAGTTCGCCGTAACACGAAGTTAACTCTCTACAAAACGCTGATTAGACAGATCGTCCTCTATGGGCACGAAACATGGACCCTACGTGCAGAGGACCAACGCGCCCTTGGAGTTTTTGAACGGAAGGTGTTGCGTACCATCTACGGCGGAGTGCAGATGGAGAAGGCGAATGAACCACGAGCTGCATCAGCTGCTAAGAGAACCAACCATCGTCCATACCACGAAAATCGGGAGGCTATGGTGGGCGGGTCACGTCATCAGGATGTCGGATAGCAACCCGACTAAAATGGTTCTCGAGAGTCATCCGACCGGTACAAGAAGACGTGGAGCGCAGCGAGCTAGGTGGGTCGACCAAGTGGAGGACGATCTGCGAACCCTACGCAGAGTGCGGAACTAGAGACAAACTGCCATCGACCGAGTGGAATGGAGACAGCTACTATGTACAGCAGAGGCCACCCCGGCCTTAGCCTGATTGGTAAGTAAGTATCTGACCAACGTGCTTCTTCATGTGAACCAACATGCCTACCAATCTGGTAAGTCCACTGTGACTCTTTTGCATAAGGTTGTTTACGATATCGAGAAAGCATTCGCTCAAAAGCAATCTTGTTTCGGTGTTTTCTTAGATATCGAGGGTGCCTTAGACAACGTGCCTTTCGATGTCATATTGAAAGCCGCACGGAGTCATGCTATATCTCCAATGATTTCCAATTGGATTCACCAAATGCTCAAAAACCGATATCTCTTCTCGACATAAACCACGTAGACCAAAATTTGGCCATCTCAGAGCCCCACCACCCCCTCCCCCCTCGTAGACTTTTGCCCATACAAAAATTTTGAAATTTGTAGACTTTGTAGACTTTGGCCAGACCCCCTCCCCCCAAAAAGTCTACGTGGTTTATGAACGGCCCCAATCCACAGCGTTTTATTTTGCCGATTTCGTGCGCTTTTTTAATTACGTTTCAACCGATGATTTTAGCGATATAGTTTCTTTGGAGAAGTTTCTACATTAGACAAGGCGCTTCTTTTGACATAAAGAGTTGAATGATCAATCCACCTATAAGTGAGATGAAAAAAATATTTTTTCGAAAAATGCAGATAGACGTTTGATATCTTCGGCAAAGTTGTGCAACATGCAATTTTGAACAGCTTTGTCAAAGACGCTATAATGCTGAATCTCATACTTTACGAGATATATTGCGTTGTATGTGCATGACCCCTAGAAATCATATATTTCATCATAACTTTTTAACGGGATTTTTTAGATTTTTTGCGTCTTCTACAAAGTTGTTTGGAATGTAAAAATACATGTTTCTGCTGAACATCGAAAAACGCTAGCTTTTGAAATAAGAAAGTTATTTACAAATTACTGATTGTTATATGGTAACTTTGAACTCGTGTTACTTTTTTCGGCGCAAAATAGCGCAGAGAACCGTTTCGAATAATGAAACAACTATATTTCTACTATATGAAAATGGATCAAGCTTTTGTATGCAAGTGTATTCTTTATGTGTCGTGGTAAATATACAAACAGTTATAAAATATTGAAATTATTCAATAACTTCTTATATTAAAGAGATAGAATGTCGCAATGTTCAGCAAAACTGTGTATTGTATGTGAAAAATTGTAGAAAATCTTGGTAAAAAGCTATGATTATTTTAGCATATTAAAAAAAATCCATATTTAGAAATCACTCAGAAATTGATTTTTATTATAACTTTTAATACATAATTTTTACATTATTTGCATGTTCTGCAAAGTTGTTGATCATATAAAAATACACAATTTTGCTGAACATTGCGACATTCTATCTCGTTAAATGAAGAAGTTATTAAAGTATTTAAATATTTGATAATTGTTTGTTTACTTACCATAACACATAAAGAATACACTTGTATACACAAGTTTAAGCCATTTTGATATAGTAGAAATATAGTTGTTTCATTATTCGAAACGGTTATCTGCGCCATTTTGCGCCGAAAGCAGTTAGACGAGTTCGAAGTTACTCTATAAATATAAGTAATTTGTGAATAACTATGTAATTTTAAAAACTAGCGTTTTTCAATGTTCAGCAAAAACATGTATTTTTACATTCCAAACAACTTTGTAGAAGACGCAAAAAATCTAAAAAATCCCGTTAAAAAGTTATGATGAAATATATGATTTCTAGGGGTCATGCACATACAACGCAATATATCTCGTAAAGTATGAGATTCAGCGTTATGGCGCCTTTGACAAAGTTGTTCAAAATTGCATTTTGCACAACTTTGCCGAAGACATCAAATGTCTATCTGCATTTTTTCGGAAAAATATTTATTTCATCTCACTAATAGGTGGATTGATCATTCAACTCTTTATGTCAAAAGAAGCGCCTTGTCTAATGTAGAAACTTCTCCGAGGAAACAATATCGCTAAAATCATCGGATGAAACGTTATTAAAAAAGCGCACGAAATCGGAAAAATAAAACACTGTGCAATCATGTGACAAATTTGGTGCAATTTGATGAAAAAAATCGTTTTGTTTCGAAATAATATCAAGTACATATGTTATGATTTCGTATCGCTCTCTCGAAACTTTCCGAATTCCATTTTGTTTAATCGTCGACAGCATTTGAAATTTTGCATGTCGTTCTGATCATTTACAAAAATCTCATTCCGGATACCCTTAATTTCGGTGATTGTGATGTTTGATATGACTGGAATACTGTGAAGAAAGATTTGTGTAACGCATCAAATTGGCTTCTCGATCAAGTTAGAGACGAAAAATCAATTTACTATTTTATGATTCTTGTTAAAAAAAAAAGGTTGACGAGTTTTGTGGTCTAATTGTTACTACCGCTGCATTTTGCTTCTGTCTTCGGTAGATTTCGGTAGCCACCGTTATTCTGCTATATAATTGTATTCTGCAATGCAATATAATGGTTACAATATCGACAACCGACTAGTTTCAAAATATCGCTGAATGCAGCTTAAAAGAGAATTTTCAGTACATACAACATCCAACACGCAGCCACTTGCATTATTGTGACAGTGGCCCCAGATTACGCGAAACCGAAATTGTACTCCGGCAAATTGAATTTCGCATACCTACTCCATCGTTTCGAATGTACCCACAACTGCAGGAGAACGAAACGAGGAGAAACGATGAACTCGAGGATGATATGAAACCAATGAGAGTATATTACAGGTGGGGAAGAAGAAGAGATGGCTATGTATTAGTAAGGAAAGAAAAATGTAAACACAAATAGTGACGTCACTATTTGACACGCGTTCTTATGGGAGCTCGCTTTGATTGTAGTAGTGACATGTTTTGCACCAGACACGGATCTCACGCACACGAACTATCTTCTTCCCCACCTGTAATATACTCTCATTGATATGAAACCACAACCCAACCAAGCTCATGAAGATGTTTCCCCAGCATCCGCCGAACCGATCGAAGCAAATGGGTCAAAGGGTTCGGTTGCATCCCACTCGCTACTAGTCACAACTTTTCCGCCTCCTAGTTGCACCGCACCCCTGGATTCCGAGATTCGTATCCATCCATCCATTCGATTGCTTTTGTCTTGCGAACGATGCGCAATGTGGGAAAGAATTAAATTTAAAATGGTCAAAATTTCTGGGGCTCTGGGTCTTCGTGAAAGAATTCACACCCAAGGCACAAGGCAACAGAATCCCACATTCCCTTGGATTGCCGGCTGGTGGGTGCTGTGAAGCTCTCGAATGGTGCCGAGTACCTACTTGGCGGCAAAACCCCGGTTGGCATAAAGTACCGATTTACGTCAATAACCGGTGACGGTCGCGTGATTTTGTGGCGCCATGCTCGACTGGACTCCTGGGTTCGGTCATTTAGTGCTGAAGGAGCTTCTTCTCCGAAATAGTCAGCTCTGATGTTGGCGGTAGGTACCGACCGACCGACCCTTCTACAAAGGTTCTAGGTCAGACTGTTGGCTGGTGGGAAATGGATGTGTCTGGGCGGAAGAAAATCTCTCGATCGTTGCCGTGATGGCAGAAACTGTGTGAAAAGACGTCCATTATGGTGTGTACAAGTTGATACGAAAGAGAGTTGCGCTGTGATGGAAGTGGCAGGAAACTGATTGGAGATGGAGGTTTTCTGATTGTTTAACGAGTGCATGATAGTTTGGATTGGCGAGTTGCGACAAGATGATTCTGTTGACTAACGCCAAATGGAATTGATTGGTGGTTGGAGAGGTGAATCCTTGAAGATACACCACTATTGTTTTTGGTAGCACGAAGGGAAAATTTCACAATAAACTGAACATAAACTTGAAGCAAGATTTGCTGCAATGTTAAAAATGCATTTTTAATTTTCTATTTTTAACGCTTTCCAAATGCTTACGTAGTGTTTACTCGTGTTTTTTTTCGCGTAGGACCGACGGAGGATTTGTTGTTCTACCCGTAGACATAGGAAGGTCATTATTACCCCGAGGCCGCCGCCAACGGACAAGGATTGATTTTGTGCTAGATATTGCTTATATTGCTTTCCAGTGGTAAACAGAGAAACCACTGCGTTCCATTGTGCGGGTTTCCCTGTGTGCTCATCCTTTCGGGTGAAAAAAGGGGATGTGAGCAGTGCCGACAACAACAAACTATTGCTCTTCGGGTGTAAAAAACGATCACCAATTTACATATTACACGCGCAGTGACCCATTGCCACAAAGTGAATCTTTGTAGAGAGGAATAACCGTGAAACGTGAAGTTACCTTTGACCAATCGCTCCAGTTTCTTTACGGGAAAAAGGGCACGTTAATGGTGTCGGTGTATATCCGTTTTCGGGTATCTAAGTTAATCTAACTCACCAATCGAGTGTGAGAAACTTTATCGTCGTCAGATCCTGCTGTTAGTGAAATATCTGTTTCTTGTGATCCCGTTTTGCTCCCGGAGGAGATTGTTTATAACGAGCTTTAGGGCCTTCCGCCGGCATGGCGCTGGCGGCCAACTTTCCGTCCCTCATTGTGGACCCATGGGGCCCCGGAGGAGGTGGAGGGCATTCGAATATGATGAACGGTGAGTACACTGTCGCTAGATACCCGTCCTTCATGGACCCCACAGGTGCTGCAGGACCACTCCGAAAGGCTGATGTCTATGGGAATATTCCCCAGGACCCGCTTCTGCTCCGAACATCGATCGAAAGTGCCGTTGGCGGCAAAATAGAGAGAGAGCTTTTAAGGAAAAAAGGAATGGCCTACGTTCTCAAAATGAGGAATCCGGACCAGTTCAAACGTCTCCTTTCGATGTAAAAACTTGCGGACGGAACGGAATCCAGATTGCTGAACACCCGACGATGAACCAGCGTTTGGGCGTCGTCTTGAACGCTAATGTCACAGATATCTCGGATGACTACAGGGGGTGGCCAAAATGTTTGAGATAGGCAACTTTTTTTTTCTCTCACAAAAAAGTTCAACATGCTGTAACTTTTCATAGAGTTCATCGAAAATTCTCAAATTTTGACTGTTTGTCAACCTAATATATGTGCATCATTGGTACAAATTTGAGCTCGATTGATTAATCTTTCGCGAAACTAGAACCGATTTTGTAAAACACAATTTTTCAGCCAGTTTATTTTTGAGCTGTCATATCTCAGAAACCAGTGAACCGAATTTTATTGAAATTTTGAACGTTTATTAGCAATACAGGGTGTTAGGTTCATGAGTGCAAACTTTTTAATGGGTGATAGAGGACCATAAATGGTGAAAAAAATTGTTCTACGCATATGGTCAAATCTCAACCGTTACGTAGTTATTGGACTCCCCATGTTTTTGACTCTTATTGCCTTAACTGGCTATAACTTTAAAATGGTCAAACTTATCGCAATTTGTTTACCCTTATTCGAAAGATTATTGAATTTTCTATCAAATGGCATCTTTTAACCCACTAGTTTAGTTAAATAACCAAGTTTTCTAGAGCAAATAGCCTAATAAAAGTTGTGTGTTTTAATTTGTTTTTGTCAATTATCTTTTAAAAATGCGTAATGATTTAAAATTATTTCTTTGGCAAAATGGTGGCCCCTGTTCCACTCTACAACTCGTTCTTTGACATCAAACTTCTATCTCTTATCGTTTTCTTGAAATTTTGATTTAAACGTCGCATTTCAGATCATAAATTTGCAGTCGTCATGGTAAGCACTTTTTTGCGCACTGTGCCGCATATTTAAATCAAAATTGCAAGAAAACGATAAGAGTTAGAAGTTTGGCGTCAAAGAACAAATTGTAGAGTGGAACAGGGGCCACAACTTTGCCAAAGAAAGAACTTTAATTTATTACGCATGTTTCAAAGATAACTGACATAAACAAATTAAAACACGCTATTTTGCTCTAGAAAACTTAGTTAATTAACTAAACCAATCGATTCAAACATGCCATTTGATAGAAAATTCAATAATCTTTCGAATAAGGGTTAAAAAACTGCGATAAGTTTGACCATTTTAAACTTATAGCCAGTTAGGGCAATAAGAGTCAAAAACATGGGGAGTTCAATAACTACGTAACGGTTGAGATTTGACCATATGCGTAGAACAATTTTTTTCACCATTTATGGTCCTCTATCACCCTTTAAAAAGTTTGCACTCATGAACCTAACACCCTGTATATTGACCCAATAAAAAATTCTGCCTCATTTTCGCAGTACTGAACGACTGGTACCTACCACTGGAAAGATTTGAATATATGGGGTTTTGAGAAATCTAACGTAACGTACAAAAATATTAGTTTCCCACGAAACATTTTGCAAAATTTTCGGTACGTAATAAATGGCCTTTTGTTGTCGTAAATGGGAAGTACACGTCCAAGTGTCTGCTTTTTTGGTTATTTATGTCCTACACGAACAATTGAAACTACCTTATTTTGGGTAGATTTTACCCGAAAATGAGTATATCAAACTGATTAGTTACCCAAAATTAGGTTGTTTTTCCTCTCTCTCCCACAGATGATGTCGTAAATAAACAGAAATGCGTGTATCCAATGGGGGTCCTTGAGGCCAATAAACCAATTTTGGGTAAATGAAGATTTACCCAAATTTGGATTGAATGAAGGGGGTCAAGGGTTCAATTTACCTACTCTTGAATATATTTTTAGTTGGAGGTAAAGGCAATTTACCTTGCGTGAGTTTAATCGATTCACTCAAATGTTGACTTATTGGGCCGAACTATAGGATTGCGTCAAAAAAATTCAATTTTTGGTAGTTTGGCGGTTCCGCATACCACGTGCAGCATTGTTGTACTTTGTCAATACGGATTCCCATAGGCATGATTCAGCAAATAATATCTTTCTAAATTCTAAAATTAATTTTCAGCATTTTATGGGTGCATGAAATAAGCTGCTGAAATGCACTCCGCCAAAGCAACATGGCGAGTTAATTTTTACCACAAATGCCTAAATGTTCACTCGCAAAATGATGGGTAGACTGAGGCGCGTTGAGAATACGATGCTAAAATGCGTAACTTACCGATAAATCTGGAACGGCACACAAAAAGACGTTCTCGGTCAGCTTTATTTGCTGCATATTTATGCACACAATTTATTATTCACATGATCGAAACTGTTGATGCATAATAACTGGCAATGACGAATGTGGTGACTAGCTGACTGGTTGTCGAATCGGTTACCATTTTTTAAGTCGACTATAAGTTGTATCTTGGTTATAATTCGATTGCGTATTAAAACCGTTTATATCACAAATGGATGTTTTATATTGGCTCCACCTCTTGCGCTTTTTTGGTTGCAATTTAGTCGTTAATAAGACGATTGGTTTAAATGGCATAACTTTCAATATAGTTGCATACAAATTACAGGAACTTATTAATGTCCAAGTGTGTTGCTTGGGTATGTTAATGCTCTACAAGTTATTAAACATAACTACTTTTAAACGTTTAAAAAGTTATCATGGATTGATACTTTAATGATTTTTCTCGAAGAAAAGTTATTTTTTTTACATTAATGTCATTAAATTTTAATTTGGAAATCCAAAGATTTTCTACTTCTGTTCTCAAGATATCTCTAATGAGATATATTAGAGCCTATTTGGATTGGAGGAATAACACATTTACTAATTTTTGTGTGGTATTGTAAATTTGGATTATTTTCCTTTATATGGGTGAAAATGTCAAACCGGTATAACTTTATCAGTCGTGAGGAAACATTACGTTTTATAATGTCGCATCAAATATCAATATATTGTTGATAAACGTCCAAAACTTCATTCGATTCGGTTCTCTGGTTTTGGAGATATGACAATTCAAAAATTGGGTTTCTAATGTCGAATTCGTTTATTCCCGACGGTGCACTGCACCGGTGTAGCAATTGACACCGGAAAAACGAACGGTTTCGGTGCAATTTGTTGACAGCTTATGATGGTATTAGTAAGAGCGCGTGAGCGCGTCAATGAGAACAATTTCATGATTTCCGTTATGAACAAAATTATTTTTATTTTTTACTTTCTATATACAATTGAACAATTTTAAAAGTTTTCAGAAAACCTCTTGTACATAATAAACTTGTAATGATAAATGTTACTTGAAAATTGTTATCCAATGTTTTAACACTCCTACATTAATTATCTTCGTCAAATTCTTGTAATATCATAATTTTTCAATTAAAAGCTACTTTTTAGAATTTAACAATTTCCGTTGCACAATAAAAAAATATACTAACATACAATTGTAAACGATCTACGTGCACAAATTTAACACCAAAAATGTTGAAGGCAGTTTAATAGAAAACGTTTAGCTACAACGTAAAACGGAAAATAAATAAATGTTTTTAAAAACATAACGTTATTTAAACGCAACTTATATTAAAAACGCTTGAACCATCCTTTAGTGACATTTGTTTGACTTTCAATGTAATTCAAAAAATCAATATTTGTTGTAAGAAAAAAATAGAATTTACGGTTTTTGAAACTGTACCTACAAAATGTTACTCCAGTAATATTTCAGTCCAATTTGAATAAATAGATTTTTATTTTATACTGGGCTTATCAAATCTTTATTACGTAAATTTTTTTCATACATCATAGATCACCATGCGATAGAAAGTTCTAATGATTAAAATCATTAAATAAATCCACATATTTTCGATAATCAAAAAAAAGTGATGGAGAAAATATACGTTGAATCAACTCTTTGAAATTTCATGTTACCGATAAATTTTTAAGATTCCTCAGAAGTTGAAAGACGTGATAATCATCGATCAAGTTTAAATCATTTTTAAATGCACAGATTTGCTGTTTGGAAATTAAAACATCTCAAAATAAACGAATATCCAAGAAAACTGTTTACCTAATGCCGAAGAGAAAATCATCATTCCTACCAAAACAAAATCACTATACAAGTTCAGCGATATGCATGTATTGGTAAAACTAGCTTTGTACCTGCTACACCGCGCTCAAACTGGGTGTAGCATTTTCTTGCACCGGTGCCAATCGGGTGTCAAAACAGAACAGTACCTGCGAATAAACGAACGCTTTCGGTGCAAGTTTGTTACACCCGGTGGCAAAGCGGTGCAGGCGGTGCAAATAAACGAATTCGACATAAGTAATAGTGTTTTACGAGAACGTTTCTAGCTTCGCGAAATATTAACTTGTCGAGCCCAAATTTGTACCAATGATGCACATATAATAGGTTGACAACAGTCAAAATTTGAGAATTTTCGATGAACTCTAAAAAAACTTTTAGCTTGATGAACTTTTTTGTGGAGACAAAAAAGTTGTCTATCCCAAACATTTTGGCTACCCCCTGTACCTGATCACACAAATGGCTCCACAAGGCGTCAAAGCGGTTCGTCGAATCCGTAGGAAAAATGCTGGTGGCGATTGGGAGAACACACCAACGATTATTCTGACGATTTCGGGTACGGTAATCCCTCCACATGTCGACTTCGGTTAGTCACGACGCCGGACGCGTATCTACTATCCCTCCCTGATGCTGTGCTTCCACTGCTGGGAATATGGTCACACCGGAAAAGGTGTCAACAGCCTACGCGAATTTGTGGAAGATGCTCGAAGACACACACAGTCAAATCTAACAATCCAGCAGACATGTCCTTGAAGGACAACAGTGCGAAAAATACGGACACCGTAAAACAAACTCCCGAAATTAACGTGTAATGCAACGACGCTGCCTTATGTAAGCACTGCAAGGCGAACGATCATCCAGTCTCCAACCCGAAGTGTCCGTTCTACCTCCGCGAGGTGGACATCCAGAGAATTCGTGTCGATGAAGGAATTGCGTACCTTCAAGCCAGTTGAACCTTCGAGACTCGCTCAAACGCGGCAAGCAACCAGGTGGCTTATTCAGGTACCGTAGTCGCGAGCAAAGACGATGCAATTATCGCGTTGAAGAGAGATAATGCTCGACTCGATGCCAATTCCAAAGCTATGAAGAAACGCCTTCGAGAGATGGAGAAGCCGCTTAATGCAGGTCATGTGAACCCACAACTGGAAGTCACTAGCAACCAATTTCAGTTCTTGATGAATTCTTTGCTGATGACTCTGCGATAACTAATCTGTCTAACAACGGAAAACGAGCACTGTAAAAAAAAACGGATCCACAAAAGATTCCTCCTCAGGCCCCTCCGTAGCCAAGCGGAACTCCAAATCCCGCAAAGGACAGGGTGGCAATCACTCCAATAGTAAATCTACACTCAGTTCTTCCAGCGGCCTTTTATCATCATCATCATCATCATCATCATCATCACTCAGTTCTTCCAGCGGCCTAACTTCTTCTGCAAACATTTTCCCTCAAAACCCGTCTATTGAGGATGATCTCAACGAGAAGTTAACTGAGTGTAGAAACAACCCACCCGAAACGACATACACCGCCTGCGAACAGGAAGAATTAAGAAAGATGACAGGGGTCATGGATAGCCAGGGCAGCCCTAGTGCGGACGCTAAACCCCAACAGGAACTGGTGGACAACCTCTGCCTCTGGTATCCTGACGGAACTGTTGTCTCCGGGACGCACAAGGGACTATGCATCCGTTCCCCGATTTTCCCAGAAATCCACCCGGACAGTTAGGGCCCCGCCGGTGCGGAAGTCTTGGCCGTACCGGAACCGAAGGACAACCTTTGGCGTTCGAAGTGGTCTGGAAGAGAGACGCACAAAGAACTTCGGTTCTGTTCCCCTGAGGAATACCAGGGAATCAAGAAGACAAACACAACATGAAAACTCGAGGATAACCAAACGCCCACGCTGATCCAGAAGGTCGGAACGTTAACCCTCTAATACCCAACCCCGCCTTTAGACCTATACCCCGTGAGCATTTTTGTTATTTTTGTTTCATGGTGAAACAACTTTTGACCCCGGGAGTCAATCCCGCTGGCCCAGAAGGGGACGGCCTAAGCCCCAAGCTGCTGGTCCAGCCAACGGCAGCTTCCGGGGTGGGCTCACAAGGCCTCTTTTGCCTCCCGGGTCCCAGGGCGTTTTGGATGGGGGAGCTTTCGGTGGGGTGGTCCTAAAGGAAAGAGTAAAAAATTACCTTTTAAACGTTGTATCTATTGATTGGTTTGTACAAATGGTGGTGTTCGTGGTGGTATTGTTGTCGGCGTTCGTCCTGTCGAAATACGGGACGCCTGGACGATCGTGATGCGGTAACTGGAAGCGGAGAGGAACCCCAAATGGTATCGCCGCCCCCTTACTCTGCACTTCAGGGGGGGGTGTCGGTGTGACCAGCGGCTGAATGACGATGGCAGCGCTGTTTGGAGGATTAACAGATTCGGTGATACTTGGAGTGTTGCTGAGAGCGCAATAAGGCCGACCGAACGTCGAAGGTCACCGGTGGCAGTCGAGTGCCACTCGTTTCACCACGAGATTGGGCGGAACTTCACAAAGGTAAGCAGAGAGCCCGGAGTAAGTACCGGGGCGAATTGTCCACAGGCTTCGGACGACGGTAGTTGTAGTGTGAGGTGCACCTGATACCGTGCTCACTGGGTTTCGTCCGGGCAGGATAGAAATAGTGGACTGCAGATTAGCCTTCTTCCAGTAAAGTCTTCTTTAAAAATCGACGAAGCTCCGGGGGGGGGGGGGGGGGGGGGGGGGGCCTTGGTATTTCGTACTGAATCGCCCCGATCCCGTCCCACGTGTTACTGTCCTGGCTCGGTCCTTTTTGATCGACCAAGGTTTTGACACATTCCCGGTTTCGGCGCGCAACCCAGTCACTTGCACTCATGCACCGTCAAAAACTTGTCACAAGCACTGTCTCGAGTCCCCGAACCGGTCTTCGTTTCGTGGTAACACACATCTATCTTCCCGCGCGATCTCTCGGTGACCCCCCGATTTTTCTCCACGATCATTCATCGGTCAGAAACGTCAAACGATCTTCTCTCCTAATCTTCCTCTCTCTCAGCATTTCCGCCCACATCGCCACCCCCTTCAGGCGGCTGTCTAAGTTCACCACTGCTTACACCTGAACATGCGGCATTAGGTCGACACGATTGTCACCTACTCATTTGAAGTGACCGTTAAGCTAGCTAGACAATTATAAATCCCTACACCCCCACCATAAACAAATCCAAGTTACCGTTCGGTAACAATGGAAAATCAAAATTTTTATATTTTTGGCTGATATTTAGGACTGTTTTGTATATCTCAAAATGGTTTTTGGTGTATTTTAGAGCGTAGGGTATATGTACCATTCCTTGGCCTAATTTGCAAGCCGCCTTGACAATTTTGACCATAACTCATTAATTAATAGCACTAGAAATAATATGTTGACCCTATTACACACTCTAAGCAATGCATGTTTCACCAATTGGAAGTAAACTTACGTAAATATTCAAAAAATTACTTGATTAAGCTGAAAAGATTCGATGCGATGGTATGCAACGTTGGTCTATGGTACAAAAATTGGCCTATTAGTGGATACAACGTTGGCCCATTGCTTTCTATGCACTGGAACCACTAATTATCTCATTTTTTCAATATTTCTGCTGAAGTATTATCTCTGTTTGTTCACCAATCTTACTTTTATATTACATTTTCGGAGCCAAATTTTCAAAAAACTATAAATAAATCACTTTAACTAAAGTTCTTTCTAAATTTAGTAACGAAAGCAACGCAACCATATTATTGTGTTATATTTTTACAGTCACCGCACACAAAATCTTTCTTCCTGTTCGTTCTTTATGGTTCTTACGCAAGAAATGTTGTTGACATCTTTTTATCGCTGTTTTTGACGTCACTTTACTGATGGGCCAAGATTTGGGTACATAGTGAAAAAAAAATGTCCTCAATATTCGGCCCACAAACAATTTGTAAAATAGTTATTATTCGTTGAAAACAAATACACAAGTTCAAAACAGTGTCTGTGACCGTCGCATCAAATGTTCAGTTATTGAAAAGTCAATTCGAATTGTTCCAGAATCATGCCATTTATGATCATGTGTATAGACTACCCACTAAGTCGAAGAATCATGGCGTCTACAAAAACTAAACAAAGTGACATTTTCATTGAATTTTAATGCTCCAAAGTGCTAAAATTGAAATAAATTGTTACAGTTCTTTGGCGCATAGCTTTTCCGATATCCAGTTATGCGTGTTTGTTTGAGTTTTTGGTTTACATTGAGATATGCCGAACGAGGGGACTATGCCAACGAAGCATCCCGATACCCTATTTACGTTTTTGCATTTCTCGTACACTAAGTGTACAGGAAAGGCTATATGTTCACTCCAAAAATTACTTTTTGATAGAAGGCACGGAGGGTCGATTCACATATACCAATCAACTCAGCTCGACAAATTGAACTGATGTCTGTGTGTGTGTATGTATGTGTGTGTATGTGTGTGTGAGTATGTGTGTACAAAACAAACTCACGTCACTTTTTGGCAGTAAACCTCAACCGATTTTAATGACCGATGGTTCATTCGACGGAGAATCTGGTCCCATTGTTTCCTATTGAAAATAGTTCAGATCGGTCCAGCCGTTCCGGAGATATGGCCATTTAGATGTTCCGGAACGGTACCCCAGGAAGGGGTCAGATATGATAATGCAACAAACCCATGCATGCGACACATCAAACCACGGCATTTTTAATAACCTGACCCGAGCAGAAAAGAATAGCAACATCATAATAGAATATGTTATTTTGGAAAAATAACTGAGTAACGGAAAAAGTTATTTTCATGTTATTTACATAACATATCCTGTTATAAACTTGTCTGTCATAAGCGGCAAAATAACAAAAATTATAACATAAAAATGTTCCTGGAAGACCTGTTTAATAACATGTTTTGTTAGTTTCAATAACAACTTAATAACTGCGTATTTTTAAAATATTTCAATAACAAATTTTGATATGAATAAGTTATTGATAACAATCTGAAAACAAAATTTGCTTTTTTCTTTTGTGGATAGGTACTCCTCCAAAGTCCCATATGCATTCAATGGGATACGCAACAATAGGATCTATTGTTGAATGTTTCATTCATAATTGGGACGCTATTGTTGTCACAAGCGGTTTATTATCGAAAACAGAGAGAAACAATAGTTTTCGTTTATTTTCCAAACAACTTAACGATCGATCAAAAACGATCAATTCTGACTATACATATCAATGGTTGCTCCTCCGTGATTGATCTGAACTGGTACCAGTTGCACTGTGATCCAACTGAATAAGGGGCTGGGACATTCCACTTATTCTCAAAGTGCAATTTTAGCAGCTCATGCATATTTGATCAATAACGGCGCCGGCCAAGTCCTTATAGTCAGCTGGGAAGGGAAAGGAATGTTAGAGTGTACTGGTTGTTGCTACTAGAGACCGAGAGCACTCTGCGTCCCACAACCCGCACGGACTGGGGTATTTGTTAGACGGAAAGGATGGGAGATCTGGGAGTCACCGTTGGGTCGGTGATGCGATCCATGGATAGGGTTATTTATAGTGTTCGTGATAGATTGTGTGGTGAATAAGGTGAATAAGGTCAAGCGGCACAGCACGCTTTGGTTGCATAACTTATAGGCGTTATATATACACTGTGCTGTGAGAGAGAAGAGAGAGTGAGAGAAAGTGGATAGAAAGATACAAAGTAGGATGAAAAGGACGGGCCAGGGATTGAACCCATGACCTTCTGCATACGAATCAGAAGCGGTAGCCACTAGACCACCAAGCCCGTCCCGTTTATTTTCCAAACAACTTAAGATGAAAAACTATCGACGTTTTGAAGCCCTTTATTAGGTGGTTCATTGTTTATAAGAGTAATTTACATTATTACCTCATTGATTGACACATGTATCCAAGTGAATCTAAGTGGGCTCGATGCAGTGAAATCAATAAAAATAAAATGTCTAAAAATAATCAAGAGAATTCTTCTTCATGATGACTTATTTTTTTACATTTTTGTCGAAAATGTGTTGTTCGTCTTTGAATTCCACCAGTTGATCCAAAATGTTTCATAAAATGGCTAACACTCTATTACACTCTCTATATTCGTATTCATTCCTAACTGAAACTGGGACAAAAAAACAGGTTTACTTTTCAAAGTGCTTATAAAACAAAAGGCTGATAAGTAGGCTCTGTCACGGTTAAAACGTAATGTAAGAAAGAAGAGGAACTGATGACAAAATAATATTTTCTCTTACAGTTCCTCACGGAATGATGTGAACAACGAAAATCTCCAATAGTGTAGTTTTGATTGCAAAGCTAGTTATGTTGTAATATGTTGATGCTAGTTATGTTGATCAAATATTTGAACAGTCTCAATGACACAATAACAACTGAACTTGTGCTACAACAAAACATGTTATTGAAATGTAATTTAAAGAAAATATACCAAGAGCACGATCATAACAAAATAAGATTGCCCAACAGAACATGCTATGGAACGGTGATGACTTAATAAGTTAATAATAACAAACCGAGATATAAAAACAGGTTTTGTGATTCCGTTGTTATTATTTTGATATTTTCCTCTGCTCGGGGATAAGCGGTAACCAGAAAAATAATTTCAGACCTTATCTGAATTGGCAATGTTTCGGGCGCCCCGCTGGAAGTGACCAAATATTAAAGTGAACCAAACCCATGCATGCGACACATCAAACCACTGCATTTTGGATAAACTCATGAGCGGTAAGCAGAAAAATAGTCCCAGACTATATCTGAACCGGTAGTGTTCCGGAACCGGTTCCGGACGTCCCGCCGGAAGTGGCAAAATATACAAATGAACCAAACCTATGCATGTGACACATCAAACCACGGCATTTTCAATGGCCTGTTGAACGGTAAGCAGGAAAATAGTTTCAGACCATATCTGAACCGGTAGCGTTCCGGAACCGGTTCTGGGCGTCCCGATGGAATTGGCCAAATATACAAGTGAACCAAACCCATGCATGCGACACATCACACCACCGTATTTTCGATAACCTGATGAGCGCTAAGCAAGAAAATAGTCTTAAAGCATATCTGAACCGGTAGTGTTCCGGAACCGGTTCTGGACGTCCAAATAAAAGTGAACCAAACTCATACAAGCGACACATCAAACCACGGCATTCTCGATAACCTGATGAGCGATAAGCAGGAAAATAGTCTCAGACCATATCTGAACCGGTAAGGTTCCGGAATCGGTTCCGGAAATCCCGCCGGAAGTGGACAAATATAAAAGTGAACCAAAGCCGTACATGCGTCACATCAAATAGCGCCATTTTCGATTACCTTATGAACAGCCAGCAAGTGTTTCGGAATCGATTTTGTGTGGCCAGTAGAGGCCAAATGTAAAAGTGAACCAAATCCAGGCATGTGACACTTAAAACCGTGGCCTTTTCGATAACATGATGAACGATTAGCAAGAAAATAGCCTTAATTTAAAAAAGACGCGGACACGTTTAATGCTTCCAGTGAGCTGTTCGCTCTTTGAAGGAAGCATGACACTAGACAACGGACTAGCATGCAACGCCCAGTGGCACAGCTGAAAAATTTTCCTGCGGCTGCGGCGGGTATCGAACCCGCGCTCAGCGGCACGATGCGGCTAAATGCCTGGTGACACTAGCCGCACGACCACGAAGCCACAATTACATAAGAGGCAACTGATAGTGTTTCTGAACCGGTTCCGATTGTCCTGCCGGAAATGTCAAACCATGCATACGACATATCAATTAGCAGCGTTTTTGGTAACCCGATGAACAGTTAACAAGAAAATAGTGTCAGACCATATTTGGTTCTGCAGATACCCGGAACGGGATCCGGGTAGTAAAATGTAAAATTTAACCAAACCCATGGATGCGGTACATCAAATCACGACTAATCGACAACATAGAAGAAAACGGGCTAAAGCTATGTTAGTAGCAAAACTTCTATCTGCGGAGGTAGATGCACCTAACTTGCTTCGGATGATCAACTTCAAATCGACCCAGCTCGACGAATTGATATGATGTGTGTGTGTGTGTGTGTGTGTGTGTGTGTGTGTGTGTGTGTGTGTGTGTGTGTGTGTGTGTGTGTGTGTGTGTGTGTGTGTGTGTGTGTGTGTGTGTGTGTGTGTGTGTGTGTGTGTGTGTGTGTGTGTGTGTGTGTGTGTGTGTGTGTGTGTATGTGTGTGTATGTGTGTATGTATTTTTTTTCCTTCTGAACCATAGGGGGATAATCTGCAAACAACAACAGGGAGGTTAGGATAGTGTGGGGCTGAGGCCGTCTTCTACTACAATAGTAGAAGCCAGGACTACTCTCTCCTCGACCCACTAAACACATTCCTATGGTCGCCAAACCCTACGTCTCTCCTGAACCACCAAGAAGGTATTGCTTCAGAGAGGGGCTAGTGCATATTGCACCCTCAAGGTTAGCTGCGTAGCCTGCAGCAACGAACATCGATGACTCGCTTTGGAGAGTCCATCACGGTAACATGCTGGCGCTTAGCCAGTTTCCCGAGTGGCCCTCACCACTCCCTTTGTCCTCGGAAGGCGGACAGGGTCAACCCCGCCCGCACCCTACTGCTGAGCGGACATCAAGAACTGATGCCCACGTGCAACCCGATCTGACCTGCCCGTAAGGAAGGGTATCACTACCCTTCAGGCCCTATCAGATGCATCCGTAGGTTGCAGACAGCAGGGTCTCACCTACCCCGACCCTTGCCGGGGACCCCTTTCCAACCACGGGCTCGGATCCAACCCAGTAGACCGACGCCACGACAGCACCGCTACCGGGACTTCCTCTCCGCGGCCACTTAATCGCTGTAAGGGTCGATCTCGACCGCAGGGCAACGGTATGACCTACGAAGCCGACTTCGAACCCCTGGACCACCTCTTGCACTGCATCTGGACTAGCCATTCTCCGAGTCCACGCGCCACCTCCTCTGTAGCTCCCAGACGATATGGGTGATAGCCGTTGAAACGGCGTTCCAGCCAAACTCATCCCTACACATCCTCTGGACCAAATTGTCCGGGTTTGTGTCCTCCCCGCATGTGGCAAGCATGCGGTCACGCATTGTGCGAAAACGCGGGCACACGAACAAAACGTGTTCCGCCGTTTCCTCTAAACCATTGCACACTGGGCATTCGGGAGAATTCGCATACCCGAAACGGTGTAGATACTGTCGGAAGCAACCATGACCTGTAAGGACCTGTGTCAGGTGGAATGTAACTTCCCCATGGCGCCTATTAATCCAACTATCTACCCTCGGTATCAACCTATGGGTCCACCTTCCTTTGGTGGAACTGTCCCACGCGCGCTGCCATTTGACCATAGAGGCCATCCTGGCAGTCCTGCGTATGCCTCTTGTGCCGCGCATTTCGAAGCACTCCATGTCCTCACTGATAAGAATGCTGATAGGCACCAGTAATGACGCAGAGAGCGTCGTGATCTGACTAACAGTTAGCAAGAAAACAATCTCAGACCATATCTGAACCGGTAGTGTTCTGGAATCGGTTCCGGATGTCCCACTGGAAGTGGTAAAATATAAAAGTAATCTAAGACTATGCAAGCGACACATCAAACTGCGGCATTTTCGATAACTTGATGAACAGTTAGTAAGAAAACAGTCTCAGACCATATCTGAACTACTAGTGTTCCGGAACCGGTTCCTGGTGTCCGGAAGTAGCCAAATATAAAAAAAATCAAATCCACGCATGCAACATATCTAAGCGGGTCTTTTTTGATAACCTAATGAAAGCTGACATGAAAAGAGTCTACACCACTGGCCCATCACCCGAAAGGATTTGGATTTATTCATATTTCTACATGTAGAATGCAACGAAAATAGTCCGGTTGAAATACCCGGGGGACACCATCGTAACCTTCCCTTGTCAGACCATAACTGGATCGGTAGTGTTTCGGAACCGGTTCCGGGTGCCCCGCCGGAAGTGGCCGTATATACAAGTGCACAAAACTATGCATACGGCATATCAAATCACGACTTTTCCGACAACTTGATGACCGCTAATCAAGGAAGTAGGCTAAAACCACATAAGGGACTGACAGTAGTGTCGAAACTAGTTCCAAGTTCCCCTCCAAAAGCGACTAAATATAAAATTGAACCAAACCCATGCATGCGAAACAGCAAAGCGCGGCTTTTTTGATAGCTTGATAAACTTAGCAAGGAAATAGGCTCAAACCAAACCCATACATTGAGGTATCGTGGTTTTTTAGGTAACATGATGAACAGTTGCAAAAAAAAAGACGCAAGCCATATCAGTGTGTTACGGAACCGATTCCGGGTGTCCCGCCAGAAATGGTCAAATGTAAAAGAGAGCCAATACATGCCACATATCATTCACTTATTCAGTAACATGATAAACGGTTACCCAGCAAATAATCACAGACCATATTTGGGAGAACCGGTAGTGTTCCAGAACTGGTGATGAGACGAGTAACCCGCCGGAAGTGGTAAAATATAGAAGGAAACCAAACCAGAGCAGCGTTTTGGTAATCTAATGAACGGTCAACAAGAAAATAGTCTCAGGCCACATCTAGAACTACTAATAGTATTTCGGAATCGGTTGCGGGTATTCCATTGGAAGTAATTAAATAGAAGTGAACAAAAATCATGCATGCGACACATAAATCGTGCCTTTTTCAAAAATTTGCCGAACGATTAGCAAGAAAATAGCCTCAGATCACATTAATATTCGGCTTTTTAGGTAACTCGATGAACAGTTGACAAGAACATAGTCTCAGACCATATTTGAGATAACCGGAAGCGGTCCCGCCGGTAGTGGTCAAACGTAAAATTGAACAAAACCCATGCAAGCTGCACATCAAATATCGGAATAATAAAAGTGAACAAAATAAACGTCAAAGCAATAAACTGGGTAAGATTATAAGTGAATAAAAAGTGAAAGTCATCATATATGCAAGAAAACAAAATCGTGACCAAATCGATCTCATCAAATCACACCATTTCAGATTCAAGCGTGGTAAATAGGGTAACCAATATCATTTGGACCCCCATATATTTTGGACCCCCTAGGTCGTATTATCACAACTTACACAGATTTAATGTAGAGGTGACTGAAATTTTTAGAATCATTCGCTAAATAAGATTGCTCTGTACGGGCAGCAATCATTTCCTCACCGGAAATATCCTTATTAGCTTTGAAATTAATTTTTGAAAATCTCATCATCCGTGCGAGTGTCACATCATGTTTACAAAAAGAGATTGCGGGGCTGCGGAAACTTGCCGATGTAAACAAAAACGTTTATCATTCTAGCGCATTAAATTCGCAAAGTTCGTGTAATCAGCCTCTGTCAATCAAGTAATTAGGATGTGATCCAGCATATTCAAGCGGCAAATTCTTCCAAAATAGTTTCAAACGAGTTTAAACACCGGGTGTCCAAAATATACACTACCCGTCATAAGTACGGACTCAGAAAAAGTATTGCAACAATATTGCATCACCCTGACTCACCTCGATATCTCTAAAACCAGAACACCTACAAAAATGCCGCCTTCAGAAAAGTGGTTGATTTTGGGCTTCTGAATAACTTTGCTGAAGACAGCATCTTTGTAAGTCCTCAGGTTTTGGAGATATCGAGGTGAGTCAGGGTGATGCAATATTGTTGCAATACTTTTTGTGAGTCCGTACTTATGACGGGTAGTGTATACTGAAGAAGGTCCAAAATATATTGGGGTGTCCAAAACAGTGAAAACTGATGCTTCAAAAATCGATTATTTTCATCAAATTTTCTGCCAGAAACGACCTTGCGGATATTTTTAACGGACAGTGGAGGCTTTTACGAACATACTAACATCATCATTATGTGTAAATACCCCCTGATTTTGTTTGATTTTGACTTAAATTCAAACTAGTGTCCTCTAGGGGTCCAAAATTCAACCGTTACCCTATATAGTAGGATGGATCAACGTTTTATGGAAAAATTATAATTTCATCGCATCAACACCGAATAAAGTTTTTTCAATCTTCAATCTCCTTTTGCTTCTAAATTTGCAGCTCACAATTTGGGTGCGGCTGGTTGAGCCCTCGCTCTTCTCATAGCGATTGAAATTTGAATGGAAAATTTCCATGTTCTGCATTTTTCTCGTAAGGAGGTCAAATTTCACATGGATCGTGTTACCAATGATAATACATAACCTAGTGTTGAAGATGATGGTAAATAAATAAATAAAATATAGCCTAGAGTGTGCTAAAAAAAACATTGTCGAAGATCACAAAGTGATCTGTGATTGTAAATAAAGTTAACCTTCTTCATGCATTAGCTGACGCTCACGCCGCTGCCGTAGTGAATGGAATGGAGTCATAATGATCCCAATGCATTTTGCAACTTTGTTTTGCTGCTGAACATAACATCGAAATATGTACCACCAAATCCCAAATCGATGGTGGCTTTGTTAAAATTGTTGCTTTTCTATATAAAGGACTCAGGAACATTTTTGAGGAATTCTACGGAGTCATGTCAGTCCATCCTGAGCGATCATTTCAAAAATATCTGAAACTTTGCACAGTTTTTCAATTTCATATAAATCGCCATTTTTCGATATTAAACCTTCATATTCACTCACGACTAACTTTTCAAAAGGGTGTATGCGAAAATGGTTCAAAAATATTCTAAAAGCTGTACAGCAAAAACGGATTGTTCGATTGTTATGAATTTTTCAGCAAAGTTAGATAACTAAATTATGATTCCTCAGAAAATATACACTGTAAAAAAATTCTTTTTTTACTTTAAAAAAATATGATCTTTGTCACAAAAACTCAAATATCTCAAAACCCTATTTTTGTACCAACGTCATTTTTTTAGGGGAAATGGCCCATTATATCAGCTATCTACCATAAAATTTTGGTGATGGTAAACTGATAAATAAAAAAGTTATGACATTTCAAACATTTCACAATTTTTACATTTAGTAACAAAAAAAAATTTTTTCTGTGTAAATTATTTCGAGAATTATATTTTGATGCTGATTTTATTGTAAAGGCTACCGCCTGAATTAAACAAGTTGTTTTCATGATATTTGAGTTGATTATTCATAATTACTTTAGTATCTATTTGAAACTTAGACGCGATCCAGTGTTGTGATCAAAAATATTGAGAGTGTCATACTTTTTATTGTACGTGACTGGTGAAAAAATCCCTTGATAGTGTTGAAAAACTGTTGATTATAAGAAAAATGGAATTAAACTTTTTTTAAGACAAAAGCTGTATAAAAAAAGTTTTATATACGCGTAAACGTCTAGTTTATCTGCAAAAAAAATACCTCTTAGAGAACAGACTTTATGATCGGAAGAATGCGAGTAACATCAACAACAAATGCATGAGAGGTACATACCACAGACAAACAGACGAAACGCCTAGAACAATTTTAGTGAAAATCCATCGCCCAGTTCACACTACCACCACCTGGTGGAAATGTTTCACGAAACACTGCGTTGTGCAATATCGTCATCAGAAGGCGCTAGTGTGAAACGTCAAACGCAAAGAAAAACGATGGGCGCTCTTCTGGTTATGAAAGCTACAACCAAGATTCAAAATGATCGTTAAAGGCGTGGTCAATGAAAATTTCGTCAGTGTTACGTATGTTTGTCTGTATACATACCATGACAATGCTCACGAAAAAGCAAAAAAATACTACCGCTATGGATATTAAAAATTGTATAGTGAATTTTTTCTTCAGCCACCCACCAACACCAAACTAGTCAGTTAAAACTAATAAGTGATTTTGTTTATTATAATCTAACGAACAACATGAACAATCGCTTTCTCAAAGGTCTTCAACTCAACGCTCTCTTGTAGACCGTTTGATGAAAAAAAAATGTTCAAAAGAGTTACGAAATCTCACCGAAAGCACCATAGATAAACCCAAATGTCCACGCATTTGCACGTCCAGCCGTCTAGAATTTGACAAACGAGCCATCTGTATATCATCGGTAAAGCAGGGCGCAGGAAGTTCAAAAACGACAACAACTGAGAAATTGCCAGAAGTGCTACGTGCAGAGAGTCATGCCACCGTACCATCAGCGACATCTGTTTAAACAATTTAATTACGCCCCTTTTCAAAAATGCTTTGAAATATTCTTCAACATCTATACCCATTTCAATATTTTTAACGTTGCAAAACATGATTTCAACATTCATCTTGAAGAAGAGGGAAAACACTTGTCCTCAAATGTAACAGCAAATTAATGAATAAACGACCAATGCGCGGAGAGCGTGATAAAATCGGAACATTACTGTGCATAGTATATTATATGTATACTAGCTGTACCCGGCAAACTTTGTCTTGCCTACTGCGTTTTTTTGACGTTTCAAGTTTCTATCCAAGACCAAGTCCCCCCGGTCACAAAGTATGGATGTTCAATTTTCAAAAACTCTCATTTTTTCCATGCTTTTCACCTCATAAACCTTCCTTGGGTGAAAACTAACAGAACAAAACTAAGACGATCAAAATCGGACCTTCCGTTTGCAAGCTATGCGCGGTCCCACGTATGCCACTGCATTTTTATATATATATAGATATAGATAGATATAATATATAATAAAAACAACTTGTTTTACTCACGCAAGGCCATTAACAATAAAATCAGCATCAAACTGCGATTTCCGGTCGAAATAATTTACACTAAAAAAAATTATTACTAAATGTGAAAATTGTGAAATGTTTGAATTGTCATAACTTTTTTGTTAATAAGTTTATCATCACCAAATTTTTATGGTAGATTGCTAATACAATGGACCGTTTTCTCTAAAAAATTACGTTGGTAAAAAAGTAGGGTTTTGAGATATTTGAGTTTTTGTGACAAAAATGATATTTTTTAATGTTAAAAAAGATTTTTTTTTCACAGTGTATATTTTCTTAGGAATCACCATATAGTTGTCTAACTTTGTTGAACAATAAAATCAGCATCAAATCGCGATTTCCGGCCGAAATAATTTACACAGAAAATTTATTTTTTTACTAAATGTAAAAATTGTGAAATTTTTGAAATGTTATAACTTTTTTGTTTTTTAGTTTACCATCACCAAATTTTTATGGTAGATTGCTAATACAATGGACCGTTTTCCCTAAAAAATTCAAGTTGGTAAAAAGATAGGGTTTTGAGATATTTGAGTTTTTGTGACAAAAATTATATTTTTCAATGATAATAAAGATTTTTTTTCACAGTGTATATTTTCTTAGAAATCACCATTTAGTTATCTAACTTTGCTGAAAAATTCATAACAATCGAACAATCCGTTTTTGCTGTGCATATTTTTGAATATTTTTGAACCATTTTCACATACACCCTTTTGAAAAGTTAGTCGTGGCTCTAAATAAAAATTTGATATCGAAAAATGGCGATTTAGATGGAACTGAAAAACTGTGCAAAGTTTCAGTTCAATAGAAAATCATGAATTAAAAAATTTCCTTAATTTTGATGCTGTTGCTTGGAATCGCTCTTTTGCTAACGTCGACGAAAGATCATGAGATTTTATTCGACGAGAAAGGCACTATTACCACTAGGTGGATTAATCTGTTTTTGCCTTTCTCGTACACCAAGGTGTACCGAAAGGCTATATGTTCACTCCAAAAACGAAAATTTGATAGAGCCCCCGGAGGGGTCAAGTGTTATATACCAATCGACTCAGCTCGACGAGTTGAGATGATGTCTGTGTGTATGTATGTGTGTGTGTGTGTGTGTGTGTATGTATGTGTGTGTGTATGTGTACAAAAAGGTCACCTCATTTTTAGATAGTAAATATGAACCGATTTCAACGACCGATGGTTCATTCGACGCGGTATATTGCCCCATTGTTTTCTATTGAAAATGGTTCAGATCGGTCCAGCCGTTCCAGAGTTATGGCCATTTAGGTGTTCCGGACCGGTACCCCAGGAAGGGGCCAGATATGAAAATGCAACAAACCCATGCATGCGACCCATCAAACCACTGCATTTTCGATTATCTGATGAACGGGAAGTAGGAAAATGATCTCAAACTACACCTGAACCGGTAGTGTTTCGGAACCGGTTCCGCGTGTACCGCCGGAAGTGGCCAAATATAAAAGTGAACATAACCCATTAGCGTGGTTCAAAACATCGTTTTTGCTCCACACCGCTTATTCGATTCCTAACCAGATTACATGCCTTCTCTCAAAATTTGAGCTCATTTAGTTAAAAATTGAGACTGCACAAACCCGTCAAAGTTTGTATGGGAATTACTATGGGAGAACGATGTTATTTATTCAATCGACCGTAGCATTTTCCCAAGTGCCCTAGTGGGTTAGTCGACCCTTGGTAATCCTAGGCTGGTCTCTCAGCTACAACTTTGCCGAAGACCGCATTCAAATTGGACGCCTCATTAATTAGTTACCAACTAAGGTGTGCGGACTCAACTATTTTGGTCATTCAATTTGAGCACGTACGTTTTCTTCCAGTGCTTCCCTTTGTTGAGTTTCTCATCTCTATGGAGATGTATTTCAAATTGCACGCACAAACTACTCCACACAAAGTTTAAACAGATGAATAACAGCAAAAGTTACACTCAAACGTATATATTGAGCTGATTTGGTCCTTGCAAATATTGGGCAAATTTTACACATAATTTTCAAATAACTAAATGTTAGAAAAACATTTTCGTATCTGATGGCAAAGTTTAAGAGTCATTTAACGTGTTACTATGTTTTACTTGTTTTAGCGTGACTAAGTAAACCGAACTTGTATCCAGGCACACTCTGATCATTTTGGAGGTTTGGCAGCAGCCTGGCTGCTGTCATATTTCAGTCCGCAATCCTCAGGTTACCAATTTTTATCCAGAATCGAAATCTTTACTCATGATTGTTAAACTATTCGGTGGGCATCACTGCATTTTGCAGTGAAACATAGTAGCCATGATTTCAGTGTGCTATCTTTGGCGCCATATGCAGCAATGTTGCCTGCTGGGAAGCTGGAGGATCACTGCTAAAGTTTGCCCAGTTGGATACAAATGGATAACTAATTAATGAGGCGTCTGATTTGAATTCGGTCTTCGGCAAAGTTGTAGCTGATAGAGTAACCTAGCATTACCAAGGGTTGACTAACCCACTAGGGCACTTGGGGAAATGCTACGGTCAATTGAATGAAAAACATCGTTTTCCCATAGTAATCCCCATACAAACTTTGACGGGCTTGTGCAGTCTCAATTTTCAACCAAATGAGCTCAAATTTTGGGAGAAGACATATAATCTGGTTAGGAATCGAATAAGCGGTATGGAGCAAAAACGATTTTTTGAACCACGCTAATAACCCATGCATGCAACACGTCAAATAGCGGCATTTTCGATAACCAATTGAATGGTGAGCAGGAAAGTAGTTTCATACTATATTTGAACCGGTAGTGTTCCAGAACCGGTTCCAGGTGTCCCACCGGAAGTGGACAACTAAAGAAATGAACCAAACCCATGCATGCGAAACATCAAACAACGGCTTTTTCGATAACCTGATGAACGGTAAGCAGGAGAATAGTTTGAGACCATATCTGAACCGGTTGTGTTCCGGAACCGGTTCCAGGTGTCCCGCCGGAAGTGGCGAATTAAAAAAGTGAACCAAACCCATGCATGCGACACATCAAAGCGGCTGTATCGATAACCAGATGAATGGTAAGCAGGAAAATTGTTTCAGCCCATATCTGAACCGGTTGTGTTCCGGAACCGGTTCCAGGTTCCCGCCTCTGTCTACTGCCATTTTTCCATCGTGCTGGAAAACGGCTGAGATGTTTCCTGTATACAAAAAAGGAAGCAAGCGAGATGTTAACAACTATCGCGGAATCACATCACTCAATGCGGTAGCGAAGCTGTTTGAGCTGGTTGTTATGGGTTTCCTTAATGCGCATTGTAAACAATATATAAGTGCGGATCAACACGGGTTTACTACTGGTCGCTCTACAACCACAAATCTGCTGTGTTTCACGTCGTATATCACCGATAGTATGACTATGCGCACTCAGACGGATGCGATATACACTGATCTATCTGCCGCATTCGATAAGCTCAACCACGACATTGCGATTGCTAAGCTTGATAGACTTGGAATTGGTGGTAGCCTCCTGAGATGGTTCCGTTCATATCTCACAGAACGTCAATTGATAGTGGCAATAGGAGACTCTCGCTCGTCGAGTTTTTGCGCTACGTCAGGTATACCACAAGGTAGTCATCTGGGACCGTTGATTTTCCTTATCTACTTCAACGACGTGCATCTGGTTCTCAAAGTTCCTCGGCTGTCCTTTGCGGACGACCTGAAGTCATTCCTGCGTATCCATTCAACTACAGACTGCCGCTTACTTCAGGAGCAGGTCAACTGTTTCGCAGAGTGGTGTAAAGTTAATCGTCTCACCGTTAACCCTGAAAAATGTTCATGCATCTCCTTCTCGCGAAAAAAGCAATCATTGCCTTTCGACTACAAGATATTCGACACGCCTATCGGACGAGTGCAGTGTGTTAAAGATCTGGGCGTGCTGTTGGACTCGCATCTAACATACTCTCACCACATATCCTTTGTCGTAGATAAAGCATCGAGAACCCTGGGTTTTGTGTTCAGAGTTGCGAAAAATTTCACCGACATTTACTGTCTGAAAACGCTCTACTGCTCCCTCGTCAGATCAACGCTGGAATACGGATCAGCAGTCTGGAGTCCTAACTACAATAACGGCTCTGAGCGAATCGAATCAGTTTAACGTCGATTTATCCGATACGCGCTCCGTAGGCTACCATGGAGGGACCCGCTTCGCCTTCCGAGCTACGAAAGGCGGTGTCAGTTGATTGATTTGCAACCTCTGCGTGTACGAAGGGATGTTTGTAGAGCCTTGACCGTGGCCGATACTCTTCAAGGGCGAATAGATTGTGATTCTATATTACGACAAGTGAACATCAATGTTCAACCACGGCTGCTGCGGAACAGCTCGATGCTGAGGCTTCCACTTCGCCGTAACAATTACGGGATAAGAAGTGCTCTACTAGGTTTGCAACGTATTTTCAACCGTGTGGCATCAGTCTTTGACTTCCATCTGACAAGGAACGTAATAAAGCGAAGGTTCACTGACTTTTTCAATAACTTGACATAATTTTAAGTAGGAAATATTGTACACATGTGACTCGTAATGTAATTTCTGTTTGTGATTTGTGACATTTTTAAATAGTTTTAAGTTCTTAATATCATTGGGACTACAGAAAGTCTGTTGATGTAAACACAAATAAATAAGTGGCCAATTAAAAAAGTAAACCAAATCCAGGCATGCGACACATCGAAGAGCGGCTTTTTCGATAACCAGATAAACGGTATGCAGGAAAATAGTTTCAGACCATATCTGAACCGGTTGTGTTCCGGAACCGGTTCCAGGTGTCCCGCTGGAAGTTGCCAATTAAAATAAAACAATCCCCGGCATGCGACACATCGAATTGCGGCTTTTGCGATAACCTGATGAACGGTAAGCAGGAAAGTAGTTTCAGACTATATTTGAACCGGTAGTGTTTCAGAAACGGCTCCAGGTATCCCGCCGGAAGCGGCCAACTAAAAAAGTGAACCAAACCCATGCATGCGACACATCAAAGAGCGGCTTTTTCGATAACCAAATGAACGGTAAGCAGGAAAATAGTTTCAGCCCATACCTGAACCGGTTGTGTTCCGGAACCGGTTCCAGGTCTCCCGCCGGAAGTGGCCCATTAAAAAAGGGAACCAAATCCAGGCATGCGACACATCAAAGAGCGGCTTTTTCGATAACCAGATGAACGGTAAGCAGTTTGATAGTTTCAGTCCATATCTGAAGCGGCTGTGTTCCGGAACTGGTTCCAGGTGTCCCGCCGGAAGTGGTAAACTATAAAAGTGTACCAAACCCATGCATGCGACGCATCAAAGTGCGACTTTTTTGATAACCAGATGAACGGTAAGCAGGAAAAAAGTTTCAGACTACATCTGAACCGGTTGTGTTCCGGAACCGGTTTCAGGTGTCCCGCTGGAAGTGGCCAATTAAAAAAATAAACCGAAAACAGCAGGAAAACAGTCTTTGACCCAAGCTCTGACCACACCTAAGATTACCGGCAGTGTTGTAGAATCAGGATTAGATGCATCGCTGAAATTACAACAAAACAAAATCGATGCAAGCGATACATATGCGTGAAAGAACAAAATCTTGATAAAAATTTAAGCGATCACGTCAAATCCCACCATTTTCCTGAGGCGTATTTATACAGTAGGATGAATCAACGTTGTATGGGAAAATTTTAATTTTATAGCACTTAAATTACTGCGCACAATTTTGATGCAACTGGTTGAGCCATCGCGCTCTGTAACACGGTTGAAATTTGAATGGGTTTTATTATGGGAAATTTTAGTTGCTTGCACTTTTTTCTCAAATTTTAAATCAATCCACGCCCAATTGTCCCATGTTATATGGGAATCCCATATAACATGGGATAATCATGCGTAGAACGGCAGCATAACCAATGATAATAAAATAAAGGCTAAACTGTGCAGAAAAAAATGCTGAAATGTCTTAATGTTCGGCATCCAGTTCCAGTAAAGGTGGTCAAGCAGTCAACTGAGAGGTTTAATATTTTTCAGCTCTGCTTATACGTTTAAAATAATACATAACATAGGAATATGAGCCATCAATAAGTTTCCAAATTCGATTATGGCTTTGATAAGGTTCTTGCTTTTCTGAACAAGGCTGACACAAATTTCGATTTTCTCTTAAGCCAAGTGGGGTCCCCCCTTGGAAATTTTGGATCGGAATTCAACATTTTGAGGAAGGGCACAAATGCATAAACCAATAAACTTTTAAATTTTAAGGAAAATTTCTTACCAAACCCGAAGAGTTAAGCGGTTTTGCGTCATTGTTTGAGTATTTTTTTCATTCAATGCATTTATTATTTATCAACTCCATCCCCTCATTGTCGAACGAGCACTGTGACAAAAGAAGAAAATGATATTTGGTCCGTTCTAGAGTATTTTCAGGATTCAGGTACACTTCGGCTTATGGCGACGGCAATATCTTAGAGTACATATTCGACGAGAAAGGCACTATTACCACTAGGTGGATTAATCTGTTTTTTTTTTTAATTATTGAAAAATTGATGTTTCAGTCACCTTCTAGAAGTCATTGTTTATTTTGTATTCAATCGCTACAATTAACATATTTTAAATTTTTCCCAAATCATTCTATCCTAGTTTTATAGTTTAAGGGAATAGAATACACTCTAAAATTATTTTCCTTTAAATTACACGAGAAATAAAATTTTCTATGGAAAAAAAAATAAAAATATTTCAACAATAATTATAAAATCTCAAAATGTTTTCATCTCAAAAAATCCGTACTCCAAATAGGTTTCTAGGAAAAATATAAAACTTTGGGGATGTTCAAAAATAAAAAATAGAAAAATCAAAAACTGAAATTCACGAAATCGAGAATTAAAAAGAATCATCTTCCAAAACATGTTTAAATCGATTTTAGATGACGAAAAATGATATTTAGATCAAAATCAAAAATTTGGGTATTAGATTCGGGTTAAATTCTCCGAAGGACGACGGAGATCCTGTCATTGTTCAAACTCTCTTGTAAATTCCAACCGGATGTGCTACGGAACAAATATCGCACTGATGGACCCTCTCTGCGAGGCGTTTGGGCATCCCGGGCACAACAACCCGGGCTGTAACTCCCATCATCAGGTCTCTAAAGAAACCACGCTGCTAGATCTACTTGGGCCAACTGCTCGAACACTTCGGAGTAGCTACCGGTGGTATATCAGAACAGAGTAAAACATCTACCACTCGATTGCACTGGGAATAGCCACACTAACCCAGACTAATCCTCGACGACGTTAACAGCCATCATCAAGCATGGGGAAGCAGGACAGCAAATCTACGTGGTTCTATCCTTTTCAACACTGCCAGCAAACATGGGCTTTCTATCTTGAATGATGGTTCTAGTACCTTTTGTCGGGTTAACCGCAGAAGCAAGGACAACAAAATAGAATCGGCAATCCTCTAAGGCATGGTTTCCCAAATTGTGGGCCGCCGGCCTTCATCCAGGGAGTCACGAAGGTTAGTTGAATACTTTACTGTAACAGACAACAAATGAGGGAATTTCTATGGTGGGTCGCCGAAAGCACGTCTACTGGCAAAAGGGGGTCGCCCACCTAAAAAGTTTGGGAACCTATGCTCTAAGGATTCCTCAAAAATGTTTTTTTTCTATTATGTCGGTGGGTCAAAAACTCATTATTAACACAACAACTTTAAAGTTTTTTTTTTACATATGAAGAGTCAATAAAAAAATCCAACGAGTTATTCCCTCCGTGTTATGGAAACACATCGCAAGCAAACCTCGTAAACCAGCCTCTATCACTCCCAAAGTCAAGAACTTACCTTCGCGCCACAATCTTCTCCCGGCAGTTGAGCGTGTTTCGAGTTTCGTTCCTCGAAACCCGGATGGCTTGCAGCATCCGCAGGTAGGACGTCCCGATGAACAGCAACGAGAACGTGTTAACGAGGATGAACAGCCCGGCCGAGTACTCCCAGCCCATGGCGTACGGGTCGTGGATGTGAATCGAAAGGCACACCCCGTTGGTTCCGTAGAACTGCGGTCCGAAGTAGTCGGTGGCCGAGAGGGGGGCCGCCGCCGCCGAAGCTGCCACTCCCCAGAGCAGCGCCAACCGCAGGATGACTCGGGTTTTACTGCCGGACCGCTGGTACAGTGGACGGGTGACCGAAATCAATCGATCCCAAGTGACCAACGTCAGGAGCAGCGTGGACGACTGACAGCTCAGGGTGCTGAGAAAACCGCTGAAGGCACACAACCCACTCGCTCGCCATTCCTCCTCGTACAGCAGGTACTGGCCTCTGTGGGTGACATGGGGGGAAATCGGATTCAATTATTTCCTGTCTGTGTGATTTGATTTCATAGAAAATAGGAGTTTGCTTTAAGAGATGGGATCACTTCATACTGTTCCTCATTCGAGCTATTTTTGGCACTATAAACCTAAAGATCTCACTCAAATCGTTAACCGTTAATTATCGCATCATAAAGAATCATCACCTACCGGAACATAATGTCGGCCGTGGCAATAATGGCCAAATAGATTCCCATCATGAGATCGCTGGCGGCCAGGTGCCTCAGGTACAGCGAGTGCTCGGCGTGCGCTTGGCTACTCCTGGTTCCGACCATATAGCGCCCGAACAGGACCAGCAAATTACCGATGATTCCAACCGCAGCCATAATCCATACGCTGAAATGAGGGAAGAAAAATCTAATTTAAAGCTCGGCTGGTTAGACGCACAAAATGTGGTGTCGAAAAAAAGGGTCTTTAATGAGATAATGTTCACTGCCGGTCGGGACGGGTGATGCACATAAAATAAAAAATGCCAAACGCGGACACGTGCCCTTATTTTTTCGTCTTTCAAACTGTTTTGGCTCGATTTCGGGAAGTAGCAGGTGGTATGTCGTTCCGATAAAATGAAATTTTTAATTAAACTTTTCCGGGTTGTCCTGCTTGGCATGTCTTTCGGTACTTAATGGCGTTTGAGAGGCAAGCTCAAACTAATCAAGTAGAGGACAAGAAAGGAGTATCGTAATTGAGAATACATCAAAATGGCACAATACATAAATTGTTAATAGAATAAAACGATTCACATTGTATCTAGCTATGGTATAACAATATCAGTATGACATTCTAAAAATGCTACGTTGATGAGATTCAAATATATAATTTTAGCAATAATAAACTCTTTGCATGCCATATGCTGGGGGCGTAAAAAAATAGGGCAAAAAAAGGATGGAGTTTTGTATACAAATTAAGTCTGAGCTTTAATGAGGATATGTACTTAGTTTTCGAAAACAGGTACTGCTCATTGGCATTTGAAATTGATCCAAGAAAGTTTTAAGGAAGTTCCCAAAGATTCCAAAAAAGGGCTTCAGGGAGGTTTTTAGGGTTGTTTCAGGGGGTTGCAGGTGCCTTTTGTAGGCGTTCCGACAGGTTTCATTGCCGATTTTATGAAATAACGAGGATTTCAGGGGCTTTTTAAGGAATTAACATACATTTCAGAGAGATTCAGGGGGTTTTAGGAATGTTTAAGGGCGTTCCGAGAGGTTTCAAGAATGTTTCATAACATTTCAGAGGTGTTTCAAGAGGTTTTGGAGCCTGTTATAGGCCTTCCAAGTGGTCTCAGGGGAATTTTAAATTGATTACTGGGTTTTCAAAGGTGTTCAATGGGATAACGGGGTGTTTCAAGAGCTTTCAAGAAGTATAGTGCGTTGGAAGCCATTTCAGAAGTGTTACATGGAGTTTAAGGCTCGGTTAAGACTGGGTATGTTGCGCAATCAGGCTTGATAATCCTCCTCGAAATCAAAAGAGTTTTACAACATGCTCTAGAGCGGTGTTTTGCTTTTGCCTCGTCGCGAGGGAGCGAACGAACTTCAAACAGAGAGGTAATAAAAACTGAGCGAGGAAGAGGGGAACGAAAAAAGAGCCGATGATTATTTCGGGTTTTTGAGTGCGATTTTCGCCTCGAGAGTCTTCCTTTGTATGGGAGTGGAACTCGCGAGAGCTTTTTGAGTGTGAGTGGACGTGAGAAACACAACAAGCAATTATGAGTGTTGGACGAACTCCTCGCTGCGCGGCAAGCTCGCGCTCGGTGCTGTTGAGGATTTGCGTTGTGATATCTGAGTTTTATTTTCACTCCTCAGAAAATCGCTAAAATCGCTTCCTCATTTTCTCGCGAGGTAGTTTCTGTCAAGCCTGTGCGCAATTCAGATCCCATTGTGATCCACTAGCCTCTGCCCAGCAACTCCTATCCCTACCTTCTCGTGGTACCGGCCGGAAACTATGAGCAACCTTAGGTAAGATCGGGTAGCCAACCCCGGTGGAAACATTGGTCGTAGGCTGACAGGGAAGGGGGGTGGGTTTGCTTCGGGAAACCTGAGCGTCTGTTCTCCAGGAGGAGCGGCTCACTACAGCGTCTGATCCCCACGTTGGGGGCGGCTGATCTACGTCTGAGTGCCAAGGAAGGACTGTAAGCTCAACTGTTCACTATGGTCCTCTGGAAAGTAGGGGGTTGGTGTCAGGCCCTACGAGCCAGCCGTAAAAAACCATTGTAGCGGAAAATCAGCAACAGAACAATACGAACCGAGACCAACGGCAACGACCCCAGCGAACAAAAAGGGCTTGCGATTGGAAACTCGGTACGTGGAACTGCCGATCTCTCAATTTCATTGGGAGCACCCGCATACTCGCCGATTTACTGAAGGACCGCGCGTTCGGCATCGTAGCGCTGCAGGAGGTGTGTTGGACAGGATCCATGGTGCGAACGTTTAGAGGTAATCACACCATCTACCAGAGCTGCGGCAACACACGCGAGCTGGGAACAGCTTTCATCGTGATGGGTGATATGCAGAGGCGCGTGATCGGTTGGTGGCCGATCGACGAAAGAATGTGCAGGTTGAGGATCAAGGGCCGATTCTTCAACTTCAGCATAATAAACGTGCACAGCCCACACTCCGGAAGCACTGATGATGACAAAGACGCATTTTACGCGCAGCTCGAACGCGAGTACGATCGCTGCCCAAGCCACGACGTCAAGATCATCATAGGAGATTTAAACGCTCAGGTAGGCCAGGAGGAGGAATTCAGACCGACGATTGGTAAGTTCAGCGCCCTCCAGCAAACGAACAAATACGGCCTACGACTCATTGATTTCGCCGCCTCAAAAAATATGGCCATACATAGCACCTTTTTCCAACACAGCTTGCCTTATCGTTACACCTGGAGATCGCCACAGCAGACGGAATCTCAAATCGACCACGTTCTGATTGACGGACGGCACTTCTCCGACATTATCGACGTCAGGACCTATCGTGGCGCCAACATTGACTCCGACCACTAACTGGTGATGGTCAAACTGCGCCCAAAACTCTCCGTCATCAGCAATGTACGGTACCGGCGACCGCCACAATACAATCTAAAGCGACTGTGAAGAAATGGAACTGCTGTGCCGTTCCCAAGAAACACGGATGTTCTATCAGAAGCTTAACGCATCCCGCAACGGCTTCGTGCCGCGAGCCGAAATTTGCAGGGATATAGACGAAGGCCTCTTGACGGATGGACGTGAGGTGATCGAAAGGTGGGAGCAGCACTTCGATCAGCTCCTGAACGGCGTGGAGAACGTAGGTACGGGAGCCCACGGCGACGGAGGAAACGACGACGCCAGTGCAGCGGAGGACGGAAATGAACCAACTCCCACGCTGAGGGAAGTTAAGGATGCCATTCACCAGCTCAAAACCAACAAAGCAGCTGGTAAGGATGGTATCGCAGCTGAACTCATCAAGATGGGCCCAGAAAAGTTGGTCACCTGCCTGCATCGGCTGATAGTCAGGATCTGGGAAACCGAACAGCTACCGGAGGAGTGGAAGGAAGGGGTAATTTGCCCCATTCACAAGAAAGGCGACCATTTGGAAAGTAGAATAACTAGCCACAGAAGTCCAATGTCGCGACTGTTCTTGTGACTAACATCTAGTTTGCCACGCCCTTACAGCGTCAGCAGCGGTACTAGAAGTGTCAAGTTAATTTTGTTTGCAATAACAAAAGGTCCTCTACCAGATGGACACTTGAAAATAGTAAATTATTGCAATTAAAGTTATTAAAATAATTAAATAAGAAATGTGACTACAGCGCCATTGGAGTTCTAGTGTATTTCTATTATTTGGAATGTGAGAACTTCAGGGTGATCACTATTTTGAATGCTGCCTACAAAGTGCTATCCCAGATCATCTTCTGTCGTCTGTCACCGAAAACGAATGAGTTCGTGGGAAGTTATCAAGCCGGCTTCATCGACGGCCGGTCGACAACGGACCAGATCTTTACCGTACGGCAAATCCTCCAGAAATGCCGTGAATACCAGGTCCCAACGCATCACCTGTTCATGGACTTCAAAGCGGCATACGACAGTATCGACCGCGCAGAGCTATGGAGAATCATGGACATAAACGGCTTTCCTGGGAAGCTTCCTAGACAGATCAAAGCAACGATGGACGGTGTGCAAAACTGCGTAAGGGTTTCAGGTGAACTATCCAGTTCATTCGAATCTCGCCGGGGGCTGCGACAAGGTGACGGACTCTCATGCCTACTCTTCAACATCGCTCTGGAGGGTGTGATGCGATGAGCCGGGGATGGTGTGATCCGATGAGACGGGGATACTTTCGAGGTGGTGGAGGAATTCATCTACCTCGGATCCTTACTGACAGCTGAAAACAACGTGAACCGTAAAATTCGGAGGCGCATCATCAGCGGAAGTCGGGCCTACTACGGGCTCCAGAAGAAACTGCGGTCGAAAATGATTCACCCACGCACCAAATGCACCATGTACAAAACGCTAATAAGACCGGTGGTCCTCTACGAACACGTGACATGGACCATGCTCGAGGAGGACCTGCAAGCACTCGGAGATTTCGAGCGACGCGTGCTAAGGACGATCTTCGACGGCGTGCAGGAGAACGGTGTGTGGCGGAGAAGGATGAACCACGAGCTCGCTGCACTTTACGGCGAACCCAGCATCAAGAAGGTGGCCAAAGTCAGAAGGATACGGTGGACAGGGCATGTTGCAAGAATGCCGGACAACAACCCTGCAAAGCTGGTGTTTGCAACTGATCCGGTTGGCACAAGAAGGCGTGGAGCGCAGAGAGCACGATGGGCGGACCAGGTGGAGCGTGACCTGGCGAGCATTGGGCACGACTGAGGATGGAGAACGGCAGCCACAAACCGAGTATTATGGCGTACTATTGTTGATTATGTCTTGTCTTAAATGTGATGTTGAACAAATAAATGTATGTATGTACAATAAATGTTACACTAAATAACAAAACTTGTGTTAGCGACGCATCTCCACGTTTGGCAACCTTGCCAATTAACGATCGTGGTTCAACGTAGACGACGAAGACGGATGCCAGTATGTGAACTTATTCTATTGTAGTTTATGCGATAGCGCACATGCTTTTAGATGATCGATGATCAGATTGTGAACTAAATACATTTTCTAATATTTCCGATTCAAAAAGTCCATCAGTTTGTTACCAATAGCGAGCGTTTTGGAAATACCGTGGTTGAGTGACTGGCTGTAGTGTGATATGCTGGTTTTGATGAATACATGATGATGATCGTGAGGTTAGCTAAAGTGAATCGTTTATTGAATTGCAATACCCTATAGATTATACCTTGTCTCCATAGCAATTCCAGATGCTAGTATTGGACCACTAGTCAAGCCGTTAATTGTCAATTATAATAATCGGACTAAGTATGACATTTTCCTCTTTAATTATACAATGCCTTATTATAATATCATAATCTTAACTTTAGCGCGAGATCAGAATTACCAATCAATTATTGAGGACTAATTCAGCATTATGGTGAACCAGTTAGTCTAGTGGTTAGGGCTATGGATTAGACGTGTGCGCCGCCGCGCCGCGCCGCCGTCGCCGACGATTTTTTTCACGCCGCCGCCGCCAGCTAAATTGGCCCGGCGCGCCGCTGTTCATATTTTTTCACGCCGCCGAACAAAATTTTCCACGCCGATGAGAAAACGACAAAGGTTTTTTTCTCGCCAACACTTCACCAACCACATATTTAAAACTAATAGCAATTTTTAAACAGTTTCTATTGTTTTTTCTTCTGCATATTAGGTGTATTTTTCTGAAGCTCTTCTTGTTTATTTTTTGTAACATTTTTATGTGATTAACTTTAAAGATTTCTTACAGCTATACTTTGTAGATCCTCACTTACTATATTTCAAGTACTAAGCGAGTCTCTTGTCAAAATTCTTGGCAGTGATCTAATTAGGTTCACAAACACATCCTCCTACATATTCTTTATTTATAAAGGGTGATACGGTCAAAATTTGGTCAAACAATTTGTTTCATAACTTGAAACTGAGTACACCAAAACAGCTGAATTTTGGACCAGTAATGGTACTTTATATGTAGCTTATACCACAAAATTTTCATCAAAATCGGTTTAGTATTTGCGGAGATATTGTGAATCCTGAAAACTGCAATTTCAAAATTTTGTACAAAGAGGATTAAAAAATAAGAACACATTTTTATTCTTTTATTTATAGAGCCAGAAATACTGAACCAATTTCAATGAAAATTTTTCTGTATGTAAAGTATACATATCAAAATATTGTGTAAAAATTTCATTCAATTTGATCCAGCCGTTACAAAGTTATATTTGTTTAGGTGGTCAAATTTTGTCAAATTTTGTCAAGTCAAGTCAAATTTTGGTCACATAATTTTTTTCATAACTTTAGATTGCGTACACCAAAGCATCTGATTTTTGGATCAGTAATGGTACATTATATGTAGCTTGTACCATAAAATTTTCATCAAAATCGGTCTAGTATTTGCGGAGATATTGTTGAACCCTGAGATCTGCAATTTTAAAATTTTGTGCGAAGAGGATTCACACATTTTTACTGTTTTATTTATAGAGCCAGAGATACTTAACCGATTTCAATGAAATTTTTTTTGTATGTGAAGTATGCATATCAAAATGTAATGAAAAAATTTCATTCAATTTGATCCAGCAGTTACAAAGTTATATTTGCTTAAGTGGCAACCGGTCAGTTTTTTTCATATTCAAACTGCTACAACTTTGAAAGTATTCATACAATACTGTAAAATTTTGATAAAAATCGGAGCAGTATTGGTAGTTCTATAATCAAAATTGTGCTTTACTGACCTTAAATTTCCGAAAATTTACTATGGAGCGCCTTTGTACAAAATTTTAAAAAGGTAGGTCGATGTTTTTATCTATATATCAACCATTACTTAATTGATTTTGATGAAAATTGTATGGTATAAGCTACATATAATGTAGCATTACTGGTCCAAAAATTAGCTGTTTTGGTGTACGCAGTCTAAAGTTATGAAAAAAAATGTTTGACCAAATTTTGACCGTATCACTCTTTATCTTGGAAGATTTTCATGGCAATTTACGAATGACATCATCAGAGGCATATATTCCACGCAATATTCAGAAATTTCTATAGAGGACCCTCCAGAAATTTCACCATGAATTCTTCTAAAAACCCAAATTAATCCACCTAGAGGTGATAGTGCCTTTCTCGTCGTATATGTTCTCACGATCTTTCCGTCGACGTAAGTCAAAGTGTTCCTGAATCCTGATATTTTTTTAAGAAAAGCAAGCATTTTATCAAAGCCATCATAGAATTAACTTAAAACTTATTGATGGCACATACTCCGACGTTGTGTTCAGCGTAAAAGCAGAGCTGAATAACATCAGATTTCTCAGTTGACTGCTTGAGTACCTTCACTAACATTGGGAGCTCATCAATATCAAGACGATACTAACAAGCTAAGATATAACTTTTTACACATTCACAGATCACTTTGCGGTCTTCGATAAAGTTTTTTCTGCACATTCTAGGTTATATTTTATTGACCGTTAAAAACAAGAACGTAGTGAGTATCGTGAGACGTCTGTTTGTATGTGGGTTTAATATGTCAAGATTTTGTTCTCTTACACATATTTATCGCTTGCATTGAATTTATTTACTTTCGTAGTTCCGGCGAAGCATCAAACGCTGGTTGTGCAACCCTACCAGTAGTCTCTAATGTGGTATGAGCCTATTTTCTAGTTAACCGTTCCTCAGGTTATTAAAAAAGCCGTGATGTGTCGCATGGTACATTTGGTTACTTTCCGGAACAGGTTCCGGAGCACCACCGGGTCTCCCAAATATAGTCTGAAGCAATATCATTGCTAACGTACATCAGGTTACCTAAAAAAACCACGATTTGATTTATCTTATGCATGGGTACAAATCACTTTTACATTTGACCACTTCCAGTGGGACATCCAGAACTAGTTTCGGAACACTACCGGTTGTCTAAAATATGGTCTGAGGCTATGTTCTTACGAATCGATCATCGTGTTATCAAAAAAGGGTCTCCAGTTGGCCTAGTGGTTAAGGCTATGAATCGCCAATCCGGAAACGGCGGGTTTAATTCCCGTTCCGGTGGGGAACATTTTCTCGACTTCCTGAGCATAGTGTATCATTGAACTTGCATCACATTATACAAATTCATGCAATGGCGGGCAAATAAAACCCTTCAATTATTAACTGTGGAAGTGCTCTAAAGAACACTAAGTAGAAGAAAGGCAGGCCAAGTTCCAATGCGAACGTCGAGCTATAAAAAAGAAGAAGAATTTATCAAAAAAGCTGCTATTTGATGTTCTGTCAAACCCCGCGTATTCATCACTCTTTAACCCTAAAAGGGATACCTCCATGGCCTCAGTTTTGTCACCTCGCTGAGTGTGTTCCATCAAAGCCGAGCTCTGAAAGGAGCCTGGGGTCCAATGGACCCCAGGTAACCTTTTAAGGTTAATAAGACACTTTTTAACTTGTACCCCGCTCACTCGAAATTTATTGCATTAAAAAAATGTCATCAAATGTCATCAAATGTCACAGTGTAATACACTGTAAGTACGAATGATACGATATTGTGATGTTACTTACACCCGCAGCGGCTCCTCGTGCAGCTGCTACTTCCGAAAGTTCTAATTTGGTGCATTCCGACACCTGATCCGTTTGGTGATCAACCGCAGTGAACCTCGGAAGCCAACAATCGTAAAATGTACAAGCTATCAATTCGTACCACCACAATATCTGTAAGATTTGTGTTCAAAAACAAATCATACAATCTAAACAAAACTAAAATAGAGTTAGTTTATCGAATTGAAAGTTGTCACAGGTAATTTGACAGCAATCATTGTCGAATTAGTGTGGTTTTATGGTACGACACGCATGGATTTGATTCAATTTCACATTTACAACTTTCGGTTCACATTTTACCACTTACCGATTGTCCCTGATGTGGTCTTAGACTAGTTTCATGCAAATTATTAATCAGTTCTCCAAAAAATTCGCAAATTGATGTAATGCATGTATGGGTTTGGTTCATTCGTGCATTTCGCCAGTTCCGGCGAGGCACTCGAATCTGGTTCCGGAACACAACTGACCTAAGACTATTTTCTTGCTGACCGTTCTTCGCGTTATCGAAGAAGCCGTTATTTAGTGTGCTGCGTGTATGCGTTTGGTTTTTTTTTCTACATTTGACCACTTCCGTCGAGGCACCTGGAACCAGTTTCGGCACACTATTGGTTTTCCAAAGTATGGTCTATGATTTTTTTTGTTAACCGTTCATCAGCTTACCTAAAAAGTCATTAAATGTGTCGAATTTATGGGTTTGGTTCTCCTTTACATTTGACCACTTCCGATGGGGCAACCGTAATCGGTTGCGGAACAGAACCGGTTGTCCCCAATATGGCCGGAACCTTTTTTTTTGTCAAATCGAGATGCCTTAAAATCCGCGATTTGATGTGTCGCTTGCATGGGTTTGGTTCCCTTTTATATTTGGCCATTTCCGGCGGGACACCCAGAACCAGTTCTGGATCACAACCGATTCAGATATGTTCTGAAAATATTTTCCTGCTTACTGTTCATCAGGATATCAAAAAATCCACGATTTGATATGTCCCTTGCATGGGTTTAATTAACTTTTATACTTTGCCACCTCCGGCGGAACATCTGGAACCGGTTCCGATATGGCCTGAGAATGCTTTCTTGCTTACTGTTCATCAGGTTATCGAAAAAGCTGTGGTATGATATGTCACATGCATGGTTTTATTTCAATTTTATATTTGGCCACTTCCGACGGGACACCCGGAACCGGTTCCAAGACACAACCGGTTCAGATATGGTCTGAGAATATTATCCTGCTTACTGTTCATCAGGATATCAAAAAAACCACTATTTGATATGTCGCATGCATGGGTTTTGTTAACTTTTATACTTGGCCACTTCCGGCGGGACATTTGCAACCGGTTCCGGAACACTACCGGTTCCGATATGGTCTGAGAATGTTTTCTTGCTTACTGTTCACCACGTTATCGAAAAAGCCGCGGTTTGATATGTCGCATGCATGGGTTTAGTTCACTTTTATGTTTGGTCCTAGGTTTGGTCACTTCCGGCGGGACACCCGGAACCGGTTCCGGGACACTACCGGTTCAGATATGGTCTGAGACTATTTTTCTGCTTACCATTCATCAAGCTATCGAAAATGCCGTAGTTTGATGTGCCGCATGGATGGGTTTGTAGCGTTTTCATATCTGGCCCCTTCCTGGGGTACCGGCCCGGAACACCTAAATGGCCATAACTCCGGAACGGCTGGACCGATCTGAACCATTTTCAATAGGAAACAATGGGACCAGATTCCGCGTCGAATGAACCGTCGGTCAATAAAATCGGTTGAGGTTTACTGCCAAAAAGTGATGTGAGTTTTTTTGTACACACACATACACACACACACACACATACACACACACACACACACAGGAGACACCGGAGCACGTAGTGTTCATCTGCCCCAGATTCGAGGAAGTAAGAAGATCGATGCCGGCATTAAGCGTGGACAACGTCGTCGACGAGATGTGCCGCACTGAAGAGACGTGGAATGCGATCAGCAGGGCAGTCACAAAAATGCTGACGGAGTTGCAGAGGAAGTGGAGGAGCGACCAGCAAGCTGGGATCGCTTAAAGAGTAAGTGCATAGACGATGAGCACAGTTTAGAAGCGACAAAAAGTGCATGAGCACTATAACAGAAAAGCGCATGAGCGCATTGCCCCCCCTGAAGCAGTCGCATCAGTGGTACCAGGGGGAATGAGGCATCTAGGTGTAGCAAAGTTTTTCCAATCGGTTTTCTCTGCTGGGGAGGTTGGGAGGAAAAAAAAACACACACACACACACACACACACACACACACACACACACACACACACACACACACACACACACACACACACACACACACACACACACACACACACACACACACACACACACACACACACACACACACACACACACACACACATACACACACACAGACATCACCTCAATTCGTCGAGCTGAGTCGATTGGTATATAAGACTTGACCCCTCCGGAGGCTCTATCAAATTTTCGTTTTTGGAGTGAACAGCCTTTCGGTACACCTTGGTGTACGAGAAAGGCAAAAAACACTCCATGCTTGAGAAACTCCCCCATGGATTATTTCAAAAATTTCCCCGGAGTTTTTTTTTTTCAGAAAACCATACATAGATTCCTGACATTCTAAGGTCGTTCGCAATGCTGTTTTATTTTGTATGGCGAGTTTTAAAAATTTTAAAACTCGCCATACAAAATAAAACAGCATTGCGAACGGTCTAAAGGTCCCATTAGACATGACCTCGGATGAATGTCGGACTACAATGGCAAATATTTGTCATTATGACAAACAGTCTAATGGCCCCTTAACAGTGTTCTATTTTCTTAAAAATAAAAAATCCAGAATTCTATCAGAAATCTATAAAAAAAAATCGAATGTTCCTTCGGAAATATTGTTTAGAGGTGTTTTAAATTCCTCCATAAATTTTCTAAAGAATTTCTATGGAATTCCTGAAATGGCTCCATTGATTTATTAGAAATTCCATAAATAAGGTCACGCAAAAATGCCAATTTTCAAATTCCACACCACCCCCCCCCCCCCTCCCTTCACTTCTATGGCACATTGTTTGTATAGGACTCCTCTGAATCTGAAATTATCACACTCTTCGGAATCCCTGCGCGGCGTAACTTATGGGTGTTCAACCTTCAGAAATAGCTCCAGGAGTTGTCCCAGGGTTCTTTCAGGAATTCCTCTATCGGATACTCCGAAAATTCTTTTAGGGCTTCTTCTATAAATTTCTTCATGGAGTGTCTCCATGACATTCTTCAGAAATTCTTCCATGATTATGTTTTGTAATTAGTAGATATTCTTTCGGTGATTTCTGAAAAAAAAAAATCATACAGTTCATGAATTCCTCCGGGTATTCCTTCACGTATTTCACCAGTAATTCCTCCTGAAATTATTCCAAGAATATCATTAGGAATTTTTCTTCGGATTCTTTGGGAAATTTGGAAGAGTATTACTCCAGACATTCTTTCAGAGATTCTTTTAAAACCATGTTCATAAATTCCTTGGGGAATTCTTTCCGAATATCCACCATGATTTTTTTTTTAAATATTTGTCTTGGATTTTTCTAAATATTTATTAACAAATCCTTGTGGGAATTCCACCAAGGGTTTCTGAGAAAGAGTTTCCAGAAATTTCTTCAACAACTGTTTCTAGAAAAAATTCAGAAAATTCCTTGGGATTCTTTCACAATATTCAGGAATTTAATAAACAATTTATTCAAAAAATCCTCCAAATTTCTCCATGGATTCCATCTAAAGTTTCTGATAAAATTGGTGAATGAATTTTTGAAGAACATCCTTGAGGAGTTTCTAAATTAAATCATGATGAAGTTTATGAAGGAATCCTTGAAAACAATTCATCGGGAATTCGTTCAGAAATTGCAGACAAAGGTACTAAAATAATATGAGCAAATCTCCTAATGAATTGTTAAAGGATGATTTGGAACAAACCCTGGAAAATCTCCTGGACATTCTTCTGGATTCTTAAAAGAATTTCATTCACAATTTCTGCACGGTATTAGTGGATATAACTCACTGATACTCTTTCCCTAGAAGAACTTGTGAAGTATTCATAAAGGAATCGCAATAAGAAATAACCTGGAAAACTGGAGATTGCTGTGCAGTAATTCCAAAAAGAGATATTCTTGAGAAATTTCTGGAGAAACGTCAAGAAATCAATCCTGAAGTGATTTCTAAAGGAGCTCCTGAAAGAATCTTTGGAGGGATTTTTCAAGGGTTGCCGGAAAAAAAATCAATTTGAAAGAATCCATGAAGGAAGGTTTCATAAATCTCTAGAGAAGTTTGCGATCCCACCCGTGGAAGAATATCTTAGGATCTTCCAGGAAGCCCCCTGGTAGAACTTCCAGAAGAATCCATTGAGAGTTTTCTGAAGGAATTCCTGAAGAAACGCATGCAAGAATCCTTTGAGGAATTTCTGAAAAGAACCCTAACAGGAAAAATAAATCCAATTTTACCATGACAGCACTGGTCTAAAATGAGTTTTTTAAAAGAATATCCTAAGAAGAGACGTGAGACGAGAGGAATCCTTTATAAATTTTCTAATTACCGTCCTCAAGAGTTCACTCTTAAATTTATAGCATGCTTGCAAGGATAGTATTTATTGAAATCTCCGATTAACATACGTTTACACCTTTCACACAAAATAGATGAAAATTGTTCTCAAGTACAGAAAACAAATTATTTTGTATTAAAGATTTCTAGCATTTCACAAAAAAAGTAAGGTTGCCCGTGTAGCTGCCGGCTTAGAATAGCACTACGGACCACCTGTTCCGGGGGTAAAAGTCCACCAAACAGGTAACCCCAATCCAAGGTGTCAGGCGACCCGTGCTGAGGGATGAATGATTGAGGGGGGGGGGGGTTTAAAAGATGCTCGATCTTTAACGGAGCCCGCAGCGTGAGTAGATCGCCTTTTTGGGTTGCGTTGCGGCGATAGATCTACCAAACTGAAATCTAGTGTCGTCCTATTTTTCAATTTTGGGAATATGTGTTCTGGTAATTCAAGGATTTATAGTATTTATTCCTTACTACTGGTGTTTTGGTGACTTACAGTTTTTGAATAAAACTGAGTTTACCAACTTGACTTTGCATTAGTTGAAAACCTCACCATCTGAGGCTAAACCTGCTAAAGTGCTAGTACGCAAGGAACATACTAGAATCCTTATTACTGACCGCATGTTCCATTATTGGAATGGTATTGCTGCTAATGTTAAAACCCGGTTCTTTCTACTGGGGAGAATTTAACGGTTAACAAGGGTGATGCTAGGTTTCCGATGCATGGCCAATTATCAGTGCTCTTGTTTCGTTTTCTATAAGAAAGAAATTTCTAAGAAAGCAAAACAAAAACTGTATCAGAATCGATACTTTATTGCCCTTCAATGGCAATTGAGTAATGCGACATGCACTACACTAAGGATACGGGTAATGTCACAATAGATCTAAAAACTGGTCGCAGTGACAAACCCGAACAGGAATAAAAAGGTCACGCCGATTACGCCGCCGCCGCCGAATAGGGCTAACGGCGTGGCGCCATCGTCGCCGCCGCCGCTGCTTCAAATTACTATACACGCCGCCGCCGGTGAAAACTGCTTAGGCGCACACGTCTACTATGGATCGCCAATCCGGAGACGGCGGGTTCGATTCCCGTTCCGGTCGGGAAAATTTTCTCGACTCCCTGGGCATAGTGAATCATTGTCCTTGCCTTACAGTACACAAATTCATGCAATGGCAGGCAAAGAAAGCCCTTCAAGAGCCATAAAGAAGAAGAAGAAGAAGAAGAAGAAGGTGAACCGAATTTTTAAGCTCACTGTCGCCGCAGAAACCGAGAAGCTGGCCACACTGTCATCCAGTAGTCCTGAAGGGAGCGAGAAGCTGTCAAAGTGCCGCTGCAATACGAGTGACAGCTATCATCGTGAAATCAGGCCAAACATATCTAAAAGTCCAATCTGCAGAAGAGAGGCTCTCTTTGGTTTCCCTCTCTTTCGTTAATATCTCAGCTGTTTATTTGAATTATGATTGTCTCCTTGCATAGAACGATTGTCAAAACAATCGTCTTTTGATTTGTACTGCAAAAGTAGTTGAAAAGTGTACCATTACTTTGCAATAATTGAAAGAGAAAGTTAACAAAGAGAGCCTCTCAAATGCAGATAGGACCTATTGAAATGTTTGGCCTGAAATGTCATAAACTGTTTCCGGTTATTCTAACACAATTGTTCTGATTCCATACGAGCAAGACGTGAAAAGTTTAATGATAGAAGTGGTTGAGAAAGTTATCCGATTTGAAGGTCGTGATTTAGTGCGCCGATTGCTGAATTGTGTCACAGTTCGTGTATAGATTCTAAATTAACAGTCCGCAGATCGTTTAAAAGTGAAAAGTAAGATATTAAAGATTTGTTGTATTTCCAAAATTAATAGAATAACTTGCCCAGGTAGCGTCACACAGTCGAGGTTTGGTTTGAATTGTACTGTCACATTGAAGCAGCAAGGCCTACCGAAATGTAAGTGGGAGAATGTTCCCAAAAATTGTATACTAACACTTGAATTCCTAATTACAGTTTGAAGCGTGCATTACGCTGTCGGAATCGGATTTGCCTTTTATTCAACCCTAACCCCCGCAACACTCACTATAATATAAGAAATCTGGACTGCATTGAACGTGTCCGTGTCTTTAAATCGAATTGGAAATTGCAATAACGAAATATACTTTCAGCTTGAAGCATGTTGCTACAAAGCATCGGTCTACTTTTCCTCGAACAACTTGCATTCAAACTTGTGCATCATCCGCATCTTAACATTAAAAAGCCGTGACGTCTGCATTAAACCGTATAGACGTTATGGCGAAAGAATTTAAACTATTGATGACCGATAAAATGTCGCAAATATACACATTCACGACGCACGTGTTATGTAATACGATGGGGACTCCTACCTCGTTCACTCTTTGCAAACCTCAACAGCAGTCCAACGCACATTACCGTCACTCGGACACCGAAATGATGACTCTCAATGACCGACCTCAAGTTTGATTCGAAGCAGAAATATGAATGAAAGACACAAAAAATCATGCAGTCGGAGCTTCGTATTTTTTCGTGTGTTTCGAAAAGAAGAGACGATCGCTGTTGTTGGATGTTGTTGATGCTACCTGGTACGAGGTCACTTCACGTTGGTTTAGATCCAACCAATTCTTCATCCTCCAAAATGTTTCCTTCACGTTCACTGCACATGTGGGTTTTGGCGCAGTCTTGTATAGTGCACCATTTACATTTGTATAAAACTTCCGCATATTGCTTCTATTCATGCTTTCCTGCGCTTTATCAATCACACACTCTACATGTTACCGTTTTTTGATACAGTAAATTAGTTGCTCTTCTGCTGTAACCATCCTGCCACGACTACTGGTGTCATTCTTCCCGTTAGTTACCCGTGGGCACTCCTCGTCGAACCAACTATTGCGTTGACGTCATGGTCGCTGAAGGGTGCCTGTTATCACCGTTATTAAGCCTGTGTTGGGCTGTTGTTGCTGATGTTTCTATTCTATTCTATTCTATTCTAGTGCTTGCACAGCCAGTATTGAAGAGCATCCTGGAAATATCAAAATTTCTTCTGATATTTTCTTGTCAGCATTAATATTTGCAGCATATCATAGATGTGATACAAATATTAAAATGGCCAGGCCCACTGTGCAGACTATTGGATTAAAAGATAATTCAAAAATATAAGGCAATCAGGTTACCCACTTATGAATGACATGATTGACAAACCTTTTTGAATTGATTGAAGGAAGAAACGGGGACAACCGTACCAACCGTTTCGGTTTAGGGGAATGATGTTTGAATATAGAATCGTTGGGAGTGGTGCTGCTAAGAAGGTTAATGCACACTCCGTCATAGTTGGGGTCTCTTCTCCTGGGATGGGGCACAGGCATTTGTCCATGTGTCCTGGCTTTAAAGCCTAGGCTTAAGCGCCATTGCTCGCTCTCTGGAACGAGAAAGAAAGAATAATAGTCCCATCCCCGAATGCAAAAATAAAGTTTTATGTACGTCAGCAAAAATGTTTTATTTTTTATCGCGGAAATAGTAAGTATTAGCAATATAGTTTTTTAAATCAATTGTTTATGCAAATGTGTATTACCCTGGTTTCTTTTTGTGATGTAAATCCCTTATACCGCCAATGGCTCGCAGTTCACAATTTTCGCGAACTTCGAGACAAATTAAATTACAGTGTATTCGCTCGTTGGGGTCTTGAAAAATGGGTTCGTGGGAAGGGTAGGACTGGTGAACCAGTACAATATTTTTGGCTTTTGATACCATGAACTCAATATATTAAGACAAAACTTTGTGCCGACACCAACAGTGACGGACCGCACAAACTAAGGGAATTAATATTGAAACTTCTTGTAAAACAAAATTGTGTAAATGAACGAAAGATGGATGTACGAGGTATATCTAAACAGATACATAATAGATAATACTAAAACAATATATGCCTGTCAGACTGCGCTAACCTAAAGTCTAAGTGTTCGCTTTAATAAAGATAAAGCGAAAGAGAAAATTTGCAAAATTTGATGAAGGAATATTTGAAAGATGTATAGTACACACACAATAATAAAAATATAGTCTACAAACTAGAAGAAAAAAAGTAAGGAACAAACTCACCAGATAATTCCGATACTCGCCCTCAAATTCATCAGGTTGCTTCAGATATCAAAAACCGCGGATCGCTCTTACGGCATACACATGGTTGAATCACGATTAGTTCACCATCATCACCGTCCTTAGCACCAAAGATCGTTACGGTCTTTCAGCAGTTTTGCGTAGCTCAACCGTAAATATCCAACACCAATCGACTTGAACCTCAAATTTGGGAAACGGCTGGTAGCACCAAATTTCTTAGCAATCTCCTCTTCTCCTCGAATGTATTTTCACGCTTGAATGGTCTCTTTCGAATTTCAAAGTTTCCCTTTCGGAAGGGAACCAACGGACTTCCACAACGCCAATAGGAGGAAACAAAACTTGATCGATGACCCTCGTCGAAACCAAAAATCCGGAAAAAGGCCTGTATTCGAAACCTTGTGATAGTGATCCAATTTGTCTTCGAAATTTTTCAGATGTATTTCAGCAGAAACTTGACAGCGCGGAAAACAATACTTGTTACTCGGCCAAGGCCTACTTCGTCTCTCGCATCAATCACGGAAGCTCGAACTTACACAAAACATACGATCATCTAAAGAAACGCAAAACTACTCGGGCTGTTGTTGCTGATGTTTCGTGGCCAAACTCTCTTAAACTTATGACATCGACATCAAACTTATCAAAAAACTGAAATAACATTTCTCTTTTTCTTGATCCTTTTCCGAATGATAATATAACGAACGCACAAGTTGAGATTCAGTAACAACGACATAGCGCAATTTAATGATTCAATAGTAATGGAGAATACCCAAACACCATCCAATCGAAATTCTTTTTCAATATGTACCATCTTTACATTAATCAAGCGTATGATTCAACCGATTACCCAATTTTCCGTTAACATAATTTGCATTACATTAAACCCAATCGAGTGTCGATGAAACCATTCCAAGCCCAATGAGCTGTGGAATATGAAATCAACTCGATTGGGATGCGGAATTCGATTGGTTATAGTGTGGCCCTTCCATCTGTTGGCTTAATAAATTAAATGGGGGAAGCTATAGTATTTCCGGCAGCTTTATTCTCTTCGTCAAGGGGTGTTCACTAAAACACGATGAACTCAAAATTTGCCTATTGTTCTCCTATCCATAACTGATTATTATGACCAAGTTTGAGGCAATTTTACCGACAAAACCCCTTTACAACAATGTGAACAAATCTACCGAAAGACCAGAGTCACCCTATATACTTAGAAATAGTTCAATTCGAGCCACGCGCTGTATAATAACCAAGATACGCCATAACAATAATAACAACATCCTTTTGTTCACTAGAAATAACTACAATGCAATTAACTTCGTACATGTATTGCATTGGATAATGAATAATGCAGTAGAGTTCCGAGCCACTTGAGCGATATCTGGATTTTTGGACACTTTTTTGCTATATCTAGTCAATTCCAAACCAATTCACTTGCTATTTTGTACACGGATAGATACTATACGTAATACATATCACGTATCTCACTGGGTTCCGAAAATTGGGCCAACTGGCTGGAAATTAACTGTGTTATAACTGAAGAAGGCTCAAAATAGAAGCACTGTCGAGATGGTTCCACTTTCCTATCATTTATAACAAGCGGTTATGTGGCCTAGTTGGTTGCAGCGCTGTTCTAGCGAACACGGCGTAATGGGTTCAAGTTCCATCAGAACTAGATTCTTTTCCCAAATTTATCTTTCAACTTGTCCTTTGATCTACGAACTGTGTCTTCGAATTTCAAGTTCTTCAATATGTTTCAGCGTTACCAGCTAATTTGTAAACCAGCCCGTACAAAGGGACAGTTTTTCATTTTTTATTGAATGTAAAAAACTGCCCCAAGAAATGTTAGTGAATTCTAAAACTTCAAATCAACAATGAATTTCAAATAACTCAACGTACATATGTACAGATGGGTAAATTATTGGTTAAATTGGGAAAAAATCTACAGCTCAGGTGAGATTTGAACTCACGACCCTTATTCGCTAGACAAGCATCACCAACTAAGCTACCGAGCCAATTAATGACCCGGCAACTTAGTTGTCATAAGGTTCAATTCTAATCTCATCGATCTATATCATCTTCCCCTAAACCGCAAATATAACCATCTCTGTTGTACATATGTACGAAGAGCGAAAGCGATTTGTTTATTATTTGAAACTGTATGCCTATCATACACGCAAAGCGCTTCCTCAACCACTTGTAGATGAAGAACAATTGCTACCTGGAAGGCGATCAAACGCTTCGTTCGCATTCTGTTTGATACGACGGATAACTACGTAGAGGTAGATGTTCGAAAACGACTCACTCAAAGTGCAAATTTTCGGTACAGGTCGGACTCGATTATCCGGAGTCGGGTTCACATGCTTCTCAATCATATATCTGGGTAACGGAACGCTCTATAAAGCTGAAATTTTGACAGTATGGCAAGCCAACTTTGATTAGTGATCAGTCAAAATTTCAGCTTCTTACAGCATTCCGTTTGTGAGATTTTATTATGGGAAGCGCCAGAACCCGACTCCAGATAATCGAGTCCGACCTGTAATACCAATCCGTGTGGTCAATTATGAATTTCAAATAACTCAACAACAAATCAACAATGCCCGCACCCATGCCTTCCTGTCCAACTTACCTGGCCCTCAGAACGGGATTGTCCAGCAGGTGGCTTTTGCTACTGATGCCATCACCCTTCGGATCACACACCCTCACATGCAACGCCGCTTTACAGTGATGAAACTCGGAAAAGTGTCTGTAACAGGAATGTATGTCAAATAAGCTGCCTACAAATCATTCGCTTTGTGCTGCTGTGGCTTTGTAACCTTGTTTGTATGCATAGGAATTTCATCACCACTTACATGTGATTCAGGCTGGTGAGATTCTGCAGCACACGGCTGTCAATTCGGGTGAATTTATTTCCCTTGAGGTTCCTGTTTAACATATGAAGAGGAAAATGCAATGATTAAGACACATAATTCCTTGAACGAATCACATCAGTTGACAGGGGTAAACCAGACGCAAATCGGTACAGTAGTTATCTTCAATCCAAATGGACCACATCTCTCGCTCTGATTGTTTACTTGAACTGATGCCAACTGACATTAACCTAGTTAGTCACTCTCCTTTCCGCTATATTACTGAACTAGAGTCAGTTACTACGATACACACATACAAAGTACTTACATCGTGGTAAGATTATGGAGGCCGGTGAACGAACCTATCTGGAAGTGGCTTATTTCGTTGTCATTTAAAAATCTGCAACAAGAAACATACGGTGAAATGAAAGAACTGCCCGATAATAAGAAAATTACAAAATTGTTACAAAAGCTCTTGATCATAGTAGAATATGTAACTATGTATAATAAAACTAGTCTTATGGTAGTGGGAGTATTACAGTTAAATATGTAAATTTAACATACTTTTATGTAAACATGTACCGTTGATATGAATTTGTAACATTTCTGCAACACTTTACTAATCGGGTTTCCCTCTTTTCCCTCCATACTCACAATCCTAATAAATTCGGTAGTTTACTGAAGGTGTCGTTGGCCACCATCCACAGCCTGTTCTCGGACAGATAGAGATGCTCCAGCTTCGGGAGGTTCAGCGCGCCCACGGCAATCGAGCGGATTTGATTCTGGGCCAGCGAAAGTGTCCGCAACGCCGGAAGCACCGGAATCATTCCCGCATCCAGCCGGGTGAGTTTGTTGTTGTTGAGGTACCTGCGCGCGATGAGTAGCCGATTAGCGCTTCTACAATAGTAAGTAATTTTTGTTGGAAATTATTATTTACAACATTTGCGAATGGGTCATCATTCATACATACATGCACTCTAGGCTGCGGCTTATTTTTCAAAAGTTGTTAAAACCTGGATTTCGTAAGCTCTTTTGGATTCAAATGATATAAAAAGAGAAACCTCTGAGTTTAAGCCGAAAATATTGAGATTTAGAGGTCGCGCAATCGCTTCAAAGTTGAACTTTCGAGGAATAAAAAGGCGTTTTCACTTCTAGTGCCATAACTTACTCAATTTACAACCGATTTTCAATCTTTTTTTTTATGAATTTCTCAAAAATAAATTTCGGATAAACTTGTAGATTATCATTTTTTTTCAAAGCCACGCAAAATATGAGTTTTTGAAGATTTAATTTAATTTTTTCTTCTTTTTACCAAAAATTTAAACTTTAGAGCCTAGTTATAGGCTAGATATTTTTGTTACTTTTGATGAAAAGTTTGTTTGGGACAAAGATAGGCAACAAAAATATCCACAAAAGCAAGTTAAAAAATTTGAAGTTGGTTAAACGGTTAAAAAGTTATAGGACTCTAAAGTTATTTTGAAGTTATAGGACTCTAAATTCAACTTTGAAGCGATTGCGCGACCTCTAAATCTCAATATTTTTGGCTTAAACTGAGAAGTTTCTATTTTGGTTTCATTTGAATCCAAAAGAGTTAACGAACTCCAGGTTTCGACAATTTTTGAAAAATAAACCGCAGCCTAATGCACTCTTTACCAAATGTTTGTGGTGAAACATAGTATATATTCGGGCTCACATCTCAACCAATTTTCGTTCGATTTCAATAGTCCTTTTCTTGTTTTCGTTTGAATCAATTTGATTGAAGCATTCAATCTTTTGAACAAGACCTTTTCGTATGTTTAGATTATTCTAATTTTCTATCGAAAGAGTATTTCCGTTCATTTTGTTTTCTCTACTGGGACCCTGCGGATCCAACTGAAAAAACAAAGACGACACATAAAATTACCTTGCAGAAATTGAGAGGTTAGCGAAAAATACTAGTGCTTCAGTTGAATCGCTGCACTGTGCACATTTTAAGTGCGGAATGCCATCCCTGGCATCGAATGGTTTCAGGTCATGGTCATATCATAAGAGACGCCATGTAATTCACCTGAGACCTACCGAATCCCCTGAAAACGCCTCCGTAATGTATTGAAAATCCTCTCAAAATCCTCGGAAGTTTCCTGAATTACCTTCGCATGCACTTAAGACGCTCAAAAACCCCCGAAAACGCCTGCGTAACGCCTCTGAAATCCGCCGAAAATCCTCTGAAACTTCCTGGAATGTCTCCGAAGTCTCCCTAGAACCCCTTTGGACCCCATGTAATGCACCAGAGTTTCCAGATTCCACCGTAAACGCCTGTATAACGCCTCTGAAACCTGCCGAACATTCTCTGAAGCTTCCTGTCTTCCTGCCTCCGAAATCCCTCTAAAACTCCCTCGGATACACGTAACACACCCCCGAAAACGACACTACGAATCTCTAAATCTCCCTGTTCCGGCATCACTGATTCACGAACAGGTAGTGAACTCGCCGATACAAAGAAACATGTTGTTAATGCCGATAGAAGGTGTAGGTAGCAAACGTGAAACGTGATTAGATGACAATTTATCCACTGTTTTGAGATGCTGCGAATGAGTGAAGCAAAATTCCTAGAAGTAAGTTTCGTATATAATACCACAATTGTGAAACCAATTTAGAGTTTTTTCTCAGAATTTGTAAATTACGCCGTACATATTTCTGCAAGTGAACTGTAGCAGTCTGAATTGCCAGAGTTCGATAATAGATACCTCAACTTAACCCTTATCGGAATACCCTTTTTGCTAATTTAATATTTTTTTTTCTAAAAGGACGATAAATCCTCATAAGGGTTTGCTCAGGATAGACCACGAATTTGAGGACTATCGTAAGTTCACATGAAATCCCCAAAACTATACCTGACTAATAAAACTGTTGTTTTGGTTTTGAGCTTCGTTAGACAAAAAAGCTGAAAAGGTCCTTCTACAATCCGAACACTCTCAAAAGATACCACTCTAATCGACTCTGATGGCTACAGTGAATCCACCTCAAGGAGGCGCCGGTGACCACGACTGCGGGGCCTGCAACCTGCCTAACGATTCCGATCCGCAGATGGTACAGTGTAACGCCGGCCAAGTCTGGCACCGTCTGAATTGCATCGGAGAGACTCCTTGTGTTGAAAACAGATCGTTCAACTGTCGTGCGTGTCAACTGCCTTCCAATGTCGGTAAGTCGAAGTCTAAGAAGACCTGGTCGCAGAAGGGCTTGAGTGAAGGTCAACTGAAGGTTCCCGTTGCATCTACATGTGGGATGACACCGAAAAAGCACCCGGAAGTTCCCAAAGGTGCTACGAGCAAAGCGACATCAATCGAAACCACTTCGTCGAATTGGCGTTCCAGAGCTCTGACTCTGCATAGGAGGATTGAAGCGGAACAACTTCTGGCGAAAATTAGGTTGGCTGAAGCAGAAAAGCAACTCGAGGAAGATTGTCTAATACAGGAAAAACAGCGAGCACTACGTGAGGATAAGATTAGGTTGCAGGAAGACTTAAATACTGCGGAAAATTCAGGAGCTGAATGAAGCGGTTGTCGATGAGAGATGTTCCGAGTACTGCGGCACCAGCGGAATGCGTAAATCTAAGGAATGGCTAGTAGAACAACGACAGGATAACCATCTTCTGGGCCAATCCGTGCCTCCGTTTCTGCCCTCCAAGAAGTCGGAACACAACTCCCATTCGTCGATGGGACGCGGAATACCGAATTCAACAGGCGATTCAGATCGTAAAGATTTCGATGATCTGGAAGACCCGATTTCACCGAATACGAACAGAAGCATGTCTTTGGAGAGGTTACCCGCTACACAAATCCATAAAGGAGTGGGGCTAACTGCTAATCAAATAGCTGCTCGACAGGTTTGACCAAAGAAATTGCCGAGCTTTTCCGGCGAACCGGAGGAATGGCCAATTTTCTATAGCAACTACGAAGGGGCAAATGCGGCTTGCGGTTTTTTAGATGTTGGGGTCATCATCCGTCTACGAGAGTGCCTCCGAGGACCAGCGAGAGAAACGGTCATCTCGAAGCTCATGTTCCCTAAGAGCGTACCATCTATCATCGAGACTCTACGACGATTGTATGGACGGCCGGAGCTGAAGGTGAAAAATTTGCTGGGCAAGGTTCGACGGTTAGAAGCACCGAAACCTGAGCGGCTGGGCACCCTGATAAATTTCGGCATGACGGTGCAACCGTTGAGTGACCACTTGATAGCAGCCGACCTTCAGAGCCACCTGGCAAACCTAACGCTGATGTAGTAGCTAGTGGATAAATTACCTGCCGCGTATAAATAAGAATGGGTATGATTCAAACGGACATACGCAGTACCAACCTTGAAGGATTTCGCTATGTAGCTGATGCTAGCGAAGTCACTGTTTTGTCACATCCGATGATGAGTAAGACCAGGCACGAGAAAGAGAAGCACAGTCAGAAAGGGCATGTCCAAGTGTCACTGAGCTCGCAGCTCCTAAAAGGACCGGAGGCGACGTCAGAGAGATTTTCCACCAGGTACAAATCATTCCAGCAGACAAACACTCTCAGAAATTCTTCTTTCGATTTGATCCTGAATAGCCGTCGCAAATCCTCCCGTAACATCTTTCAAGCATCGGTTCTCCCCTTGTTCCTCGTAAACCTCATCCGTGATTCATCAGGAACATACTATTTCGTCCACTTGAGTACATGTGCGTCGCTGGTCCACGGCACGCCGGTGTGAAAGTGTTAGTGACAAACGTCTTGACATCCCGCTTTAACAGTGCATCAAAACTTCAAACGCACAAATCTCAAGAAGCAAGCTTCACACAACAAAGCATTTTATTACTCTGTTCTTGCTCACTTATAATAAGAAGATCAGATGCGCTGATTTTGTTTACGAAGAGATTTGTGCCTTCGAAATCGTGAGTAGCTGCCAAAGTCGGCCATTTCGGCGGCCATTTTGGGATTCTAACAAGTCTGTCCTTAAAGGAAATTCACGGGAATTTCAGGATGTCTACTTAGGGGTTTCAAGGCGTTTCATGGCATGTTAGTGGATTGAATACTTCCGCGGATTTCCATAGCATTCCATTGAAACAAATGGTGCTCTTGAACTTAATGAAATTCCATTGAATTCTATTGTATTTTATGGAGCTCCGTTGTATTTCGAGGAACCCGATGTTGGTTGAAGGTTTTTTTTGGTTCCAGGCCGTGGTGTAATCAATGTTAGAATGAAGAAAGTTCAAGTATGAATCACACGTATTTCTTTCAAAATCCTTTAAATTTTTTTCATGAACTCCATGGCATTTAGTGGAGCTCCACAGTATTCCATTGCAGCCTATGGTACTCGTTGGAACTTTATAGAATTTCATAATTTACTTTAAATCTCAAGAGAATTGCGTGAAATTCTGTGAAATTCTATGGTATTCTACGAAAATCCATGGTATTCTACGAAAATCCATGGTATTCCGTAGAAGTACGTAGTCAGTGTGTCATGGAAGGGCAAAGCATTCTGTACAAATCCAAGGTATTCCGTTAAAATACATGGCATTCTGTAGAATTGTACATTTTTAAAGGCTCAGGATTTTCATGAAATCCATAATAATCCGTAGAACTGCATGAGATTCAGTGGGATTACATGGTATTCCATGGAAGCTTATGGTTTTCTTTGGAATACATTTCGTAAAATTTCGCAGTTTTCCACAGAATTCTATGACATTCCATGATAATCCTTGGTACTTCACTCCGTGACACATGGTACTCCATAGTATTTCGTTTAAGCCTAAAGTGTTCAGTGGAACTCTACAGTATTCCTTTGAAGTACATGGTATTCCAAGGACCCAATCTCTATGGTATGCCATGGATGTTTATAGCATGCCGTGGAAATCTGCCTTCCGAGGAACTCCATATTCCGTGGAACACCATGGTAGGGTGTCGAGTTCCACGATGTTCTCCAGAAGTCCATAGTGTGGCATAGAAGTTCAAGGTTTTCCCTAGAAGACTATGGTGTTTCGTTGAAGTCCATGCACACTTAATTCAGATTGCCGGGATATCAGCATTTTTCCATTCTTTTGCCGAGATTTGCACAGCCGAGTAATCAGCAAACAACAATTTTGCTGGAATCTCAGCAATTTTGACAGTTCATTGCTGAGCTTCGGCAATCGTTTTGCTGAGAGTCAGCTAACAAATGTCACTTTTTGCTGGGATATCAGCTGATAGTTTTACTGAGCAGACGGCTGTGCGCGTTTTTGCCGAGCCCGCAAATCTGTTTTGAGTGTGCATAGTACTTCGCCGGCTGTTCGAGTCCGTATGAAGTTGATCATCAATATTAACTTCTTTTCTCGATCAGCCTAGATAGCTGTGTAGTGTCGGTAGCGATTGTCTCAATTGGCTAAGAATAACACTACGGACCGCCTGTTCCGGTGGTAAGAATCCACCAACAGGTGACCCCTAATTCATGGTGTGATGCGGCTTTATGCTTACCGTGCCTAGGAATGAATGGCTAGGGGGGTCTAATAAAAACCTAACCGCTAACGGAGCCTGTGGAGTACCAGGGCGCCCTCCACAGTATGTAGCCCTTACTGCGCTAACCGGAGCAATGGTGCAGTGGACCTTGTGTTTCTCCGAGACAATCAGCTGCCCTTCTTTAGTCTCACTTGAGGCTAAATAAGGGCGGGATTATGAAGATGTTGTTAATTAGTTTAAATTTTCACCTATATGGTTTCGCATTATGCGATTTACACAGTGTATTCTGTGTATCCTCGCCTTTGGCGTTTTCCAATCGATACCGATTTGGTTTTATTGTTGCTGTTCTTTGTTGTGCTGTTGTTGCGAAGAGTTTAATCTTACCTAGTTTGGGTAGTGGCTACGGTTAGGATAGCTCAGATCAATCTTCAGCATAAAAGAACAGCAACGATCAATCTTTGCAGACTTATGCAAAATGGTACAGCCCAAGTGGCCTTGGTACAAGAACCTTACTTTCGTAAGGGAAATTTCTATCTAGGAAACCTTGTGAACCCGGTGTTTGCCACTTTCAGTAAACATGAAATGGCAAACTCGCGTGTCATGCCTCGAGCCTGTGTGCTTGTCAACAACGCTATAGTTGCTACACTCATCTCTGAACTAACCACCAGAGATGTATGTGCTATCACAATTGATGTATCTGTTGGAAACCTCAACAGGAAATACGTCTATTGTTCTGTGTATTTACCACATGATGAACCATCCCCTACGGATGCTTTCAAACAAGTCATCGCATACTGCACTTCGAAAGGCCTTCCGCTAATTGTTGGCAGTGATGCTAATGCTCACCATATCATCTGGGGCAGCTCAGACATTAACTTGAGAGGCTCCAGTTTGATGGAGTACTTAAGTAGTACAGATCTTGCATTACTTAACATAGGCAACCGCCCAACCTTCATGGTATCTGCTAGAGAGGAAGTGTTAGATATAACGCTTTGCTCTAGCAGAATTAGTCACGAGCTGACCAATTGGCATGTGTAAGATGAAGAATCTTTATCTGACCATCGCTATATCTTTTTTGAACATTTAAATGTTACTTCGCAAACATTGCGTTTCAGGAATCCTCGGTCAACAAACTGGGATCTTTATACTGATTTGGTTGCAGCCAAATTTCATGGATATTCACCATCCATTGACACTCCAAGTGATTTAGATGATGCCGTTGATACTACAACGACCTTCATCATGGAAGCTTTTGAAGAAGCATGCCCTCTACGGTCTGTGAAGATCACAAGAGGAACCCCTTGGTGGAACTCTGATCTGGCGAAACTCAGGAAACAATGTAGAAAGAGTTGGAACAGACGACGTTCGGCTGGTTCGGAGGCTTTCAGGTCGGCCCGCAAGGCCTACAGGAAAGCTCTCCGGTCTGCTGAACGATCCGGCTGGAAAAACCTTTGTACAAATGTTTCCAGCTTGAGTGAAGTCAGTCGGTTAAACAAAATCCTTGCGAAATCTAAGGATTTCCGGGTGAACGAACTTCGTTTGCCAAATGGCGATCTGACTTCCTCTGATGAGGAAGTTCTGGAATGCTTATTCAGCACACACTTCCCTGGATGTGTGGATATTACATCTTCGGATGATCCTGATGTCTTTTCTTGTAGTTATGATTCTTTAGCTTCGGCTCGGAGTATTGTAACTATAAAATCGATTGAGTGGGCTCTTAATAGCTTTGCTCCTTTCAAATCTCCTGGGGCAGATGGGATTTATCCTATTTTGCTTCAGAAGGGATTTGATTATTTCAAACATGTTTTGAAAAAACTACTTGTTTGCAGTTTTGCTACAGGGTATATTCCCAAATCCTGGAGGGATATTACTGTGAAGTTTATTCCGAAAGTGGGTCGTGCGTCGTATGAAGAAGCAAAGAGTTTCAGACCTATCAGTTTGACCTCTTTTCTTCTGAAATGCTTAGAACGCATTGTGGATCATCACATCCGTGATGTTCATCTGGCCAACGTGCCTCTTCATGTGAACCAACATGCCTACCAATCTGGTAAGTCCACTGTGACTCTTTTACACAAGGTTGTTTACGATATCGAGAAAGCATTCGCTCAAAAGCAATCTTGTTTGGGTGTTTTCTTAGATATCGAGGGTGCCTTTGACAACGTGCCTTTCGATGCCATATTGGCAGCCGCACGGAGTCATAGTATATCTCCAATGATTTCCAATTGGATTCACCAAATGCTCAAAAACCGATATCTCTTCTCGACATTGCGTCTAGCAGGGATTAGGAAATTGAGTGTTTGTGGATGCCCCCAAGGGGGAGTCTTATCACCGCTTTTGTGGAATCTCGTAGCAGATACGCTATTGAGGCAACTCAATAATAGCGGTTTTCCTACTTATGGTTTTGCGGACGACTACCTAACATTGTTAGTTGGTATGTGCATCAGCACCCTTTTCGACCTGATGCAAAACGCCCTTCAGGTAGTTGAGGGTTGGTGTCGCCAATATGGCCTTTCGGTTAATCCGAGTAAAACATCTATTGTTCTTTTCACGGAAAGGCGAAACCGTAATGGCGTTCGACCTTTGCGTCTCTTTGATTCTGAAATCGATGTGACTGAACAGGTAAAGTACGTTGGAGTCATTCTTGATTCCAAGCTTTCCTGGACACCTCACATTGAGTTCAGAATCAAGAAAGCTTGTATGGCCTTCGGGCAATGCCGACGTACTTTTGGTACAACTTGGGGTCTAAAACCCAAGTATATCAAATGGATTTACACAACTGTGGTTCGGCCAATATTGGCTTATGGATGTCTTGTGTGGTGGCAAAAGGGTGAAGTGAGAACGGTCCAATCAAAATTAGGCCATCTCCAAAGGATGTGCTTAATGGCGATGTCTGGAGCGTTCTCTTCAACTCCTACGGCAGCGCTAGAAGTTCTCTTTGACGTTGCCCCACTACACATTCATCTCAAACAAGAAGCCCTTTCTTGCACTTATCGGTTACGGGTACTCGGTCTACTAGAGGAAACTCCTGTGAACCGCAGTTCAACACACACCTCGTTGTTTCCACTTTTGGTGAATTGGGACAAAATTGTCCTTGCTCCAAGTGATCTTACAATTGCTTGTAATTTTCCATATAGGACATTTTCCACGAAATTCCCTTCCCGGGAAGAGTGGACATCTGGTTATCTGGAAAGAAGTATTTCAGACGGCATCGTATGTTACACTGATGGCTCCCTTCTCGAAGGTCGAGCAGGTGCTGGTGTTTATTCTCGTGAGCTAAGGCTGTATCAGTCTTATTCACTTGGTAGACACTGTACCGTTTTTCAGGCCGAAATCTTTGCTCTTATGTGCGGAGTGCAATCAGCACTTCAGCAGCACGTAATGGGCAAAGTAATATACTTCTGTTCAGATAGCCAGGCTGCTATTAAAGCACTTGCTTCGGCCAACTCCAGGTCGAAGATAGTTATCGCTTGTCGAACTCAAATCGAGGAGCTGAATTCAGCAAACGCTGTTCACCTTCTATGGGTACCTGGTCATTCTTCCATCGCTGGAAATGAATTGGCTGATGAGTTAGCTCGCTCTGGAGCATCACATGACTTCATTGGCCCTTAGCCAGCTATTCCGATATCGAAGTGTTGGATTAAGCTTCAGATTCACACCTGGGCTGTCACTCAACACAGACAATATTGGAATAGTTTGGAGTCATGTCGTCAAACCAAATTGTATAGTGCTGAGCCAACTCTACGGGTGGCGAAGTATCTAACTAATCTGTCTAAGCAGAATTGCAGCATTCTGGTCAAAGCATTGACTGGCCACTGCCGACTCAGCTATCACATGGCGAATATTCAGCAAGCTGATTCATTTGCCTGTGATAGCTGTGAATCCGATTATGGAACTTCGTATCATTTGATATGCAACTGTCCAGTTTTCGCGCAACTGCGTTTCCGAGTATTCGGTAAACACTTATTAAGTGAAACTGACTTCAGAAACCTGAATCTTCAGGATATTCTGTTGTTCTTAACCCGCTGTGGTAAAGAGCTATAGGCTCTCTTTCGCTTTATGCGTTATTACAGTGCCCTTTTCAGGGCGCTGTTTGAACCCATTGTGGTACGCTTGTGCGTTAGTACCCTCTTCCAGGGTATTTTTCCTATTTCCCTACCTGTCCCTATCCCCATCCAAATCCTTTTTCCTTCCTTTTCCCTCAGGTAGATGATGAAATAGGCTGTTATTTTGGCGATGGCACAAATGTCCCAAATGGAGGATAACGTGCCTCTGGAGCCGGCCTTCTGATACCTGATACCTGATGGTGTTTCGTGGAAGTCCACACACTTAATTCAGATTGCCGGGATATCAGCATTTTTCCATTCTTTTGCCGAGATTTGCACAGCCGAGTAATCAGCAAACAACAATTTTGCTGGAATCTCAGCAATTTTGACAGTTCATTGCTGAGCTTCGGCAATCGTTTTGCTGAGAGTCAGCTAACAAATGTCACTTTTTGCTGGGATATCAGCTGATAGTTTTACTGAGCAGACGGCTGTGCGCGTTTTTGCCGAGCCCGCAAATCTGTTTTGAGTGTGCATAGTACTTCGTGAAGTATTCTTTGAATATCCATGGTTTTCATGAACTTCATGGTATTTCGTCAAACTAGATGTTATTCTGTTGAACCCCAGAGAACATAAACAGAGAACAGATTAATATAATTGAACATACTTTGTCAAAGAAATATGTCTACATATAATGAACGACACTCACCGTATGTTTTTTGCCTTTCTCGTACACCAAGGTGTACCGAAAGGCTATATGTTCACTCCAAAAATGAAAATTTGATAGAGCCTCCGGAGGGGTCAAGTCTTATATACCAATCGACTCAGCTCGACGAATTGAGGTGATGTCTGTGTGTGTGTATGTGTGTGTGTGTGTATGTGTGTGTGTATGTGTGTGTACAAAAAACTCACATCACTTTTTGGCAGTAAACCTCAACCAATTTTAATGACCGACGGTTCATTCGACGCGGAATCTGATCCCATTGTTTCCTATTGAAAATGATTCGGATCGGTCTAGCCGTTCCGGAGTTATGGCCATTTAGGTGTTCCGGACCGGTACCCTAGGAAGGGGCCAGATATGAAAATGTTACAAACCCATTCATGCGACCCATCAAACCGCGGCATTTTCGATAACCTGATGAACGGTAAGCAGCAAAATAGTTTCAGACTATATCTGAACCGGTAATGTTCCGGAACCGGTTCCTGGCTCCCCTCCGGAAGTGGCCAAATATAAAAGTAAACTAAACACATACATGCGACACATCAAATAGCGGCTTTTTCGATAAACAGATAAACGGTAGGCAGCAAAATAGTTTCAGACCATATCTGAATCGGTAGTGTTCCGGAATCGGTTCTGTGTGTCCCGCTGGAAGTGGCCAATTAAAAAAGTGAACCAAACCCAGACATGCGGCACATTAAACAGCGAGTTTTTAGATAATCAGGCGAATGGTTAGGAGGAAAATAGTTTCAGACCATATCTGAACCGATTGTGTTCCAGAACCGGTTCCAGGGGTCCCGCCAGAAGTGGCCAAATAAAAAAGTGAACCAAACCCATGCATGTGACACATCAAATAGCGGCTTTTTCGATAGCCAGATGAACGGTAAGCAGGAAAATAGTTTCGGATTATATCTGAAACGTTAGTGTTCCAGAACCGGTTCCAGGTGTCCCGCCGGAAGTGACCAATTAAATAACTAAACCAAACTTATGCATATGACACATCAAATAGCGGCTTTTTCGATAACCAGATGAACGGTAAAGAGCTGTTTGCAGTTCGGAAGGAACTTCTCAGCCTATCTTGATGCATGGGAAATTCCTTGCCTGAATCACTCAAGAAATCGTTTTTCTTCGATCGCAGTACGCAGTTGGGAAGAAATGACAGTTCCAATGGCAGTCATTATAGAAAGTTTCTGCCAGGAATCGGTCAAGACATTTCTTGAGCGATTCCTTTCGAACAGAAAAATAGTTTCAGATCATATCTGAACCGCTTATACTGACGGAGTCTAAGTGGTGAATCCAGCTGAAGGCATCTGATGAAGACCGAAGAATAGCAGGTTGAAAAGAGTCACGCCAAACAAGCTGCTTCCATTATTTGTAACCGATAATTGCCAAGAAATCCAGATAATAATATATCTGAACCGGTTGTTGCGGGAGGTGCTCGATACCACCGGCTCTTTCAGTAGAAATTAAACAGGTATTTGTCATGATCAGCTACAAAGCTTATTATTATTATTATTTATTTTTTAACTAAAAATTTTGAAAGAGGGAAAAACCCCTTTGAGTGATTTTCGCAATTTTGAAAGCTTTTGCAGCTTTGTAGCTTTCAAAATTGCGAAAATCACTCATATTTATTAAATTATAAGTTCAAATATATTCAAATATACAGGGTGTTTGCTTCCTGGTTGTACATATTTTAAGAATAGTTAGAGGACCTCGAGCCATGAAAAAGTGTCCAAGGAACATGGGGTCGGAAGTCACTGCTAAGTGAGTTATTCAAAATTCGATGTTTTTAAAAAGGCCCAAATTCAAAAACTTATAACTCAGCGATCTTTTAACGGAATACAAAATTTTTTTTACGAATCAAAAGCTTGAACCTTTGAGATTTTATGCTTCTTGGACGTAAACTTGATAAAAAGTAATTTTCATTCATAAATTTTAAAATGTTTGTGGCAGAAGCCAAAAAAACAGTAACTTTTTGTGCTATTTTTGATGTTATTTAAATGAAAATGACATTTTTTGGAAAAATGTTCTTCTACAAAAGATTGTTTATTTAATTATCTAGAAAACCTTCTTTGTGACCAACATTGTATGATTTGTAGTTTGGTCACAATAATCAATTCAAAGTTATGTAAAAAACTCATCGAATTGCGGAAAACATCGCCCCGATTGCATTGAACCGTGCTTTGGCAGCACTTCCCGTTTGGTGCTTGCTCGCACTCTCCCCAAAAGCAGGCAAGAGAATCGGGGGCCAACTCGCACACCACTCGGATGGTTGGCACACGACCGACCAACTCGCTCAGATTGGTGCTGTGTATGGTCATTAGTATGGGACAAACATCAAATTCTCGCTCCAGTCGACTTTTTTGATTCCATTTAGGTCCCATATGATCTGTGCAAAATTTCAGCACAATCGGTGAAACTATAATTTAGCGCAAGCGGTTCAAAGTTTTCATAGGATTTACTATGGGAAAAGTTACACTTTCAAACAAAAAATCCCAGAGGTCGCCCTTTGTCTCCTTAATTCAAATCAATCAATGCTTCTTGTAGAAAAATCATTTATGAAACTTTCCTTCGAAGACCGCAAAACGATTGGATGCTTGTGGAAAAAGTTATTGATTTATTACCAATTAGTGATCCAACGAACGGCTTTTTGCTTTGTTTTATTAGCAGCACTGTATCTGCTGCCTTGGCTGCTGCTGTTTCTGGGGGTGGTGATGCCTCCCGCCACCCCATGCAACAACGACAGCAGCAGTGCTGCTGATAAAACAAAACAAAAAGCCGTTCGTAGGATCACTAATTGGTAGTAAATCAATAACTTTTTCCACAAGCATCCAATTGTTTTGCGGTCTTCGAAGGAAAGTTTCATAAATGATTTTTCTACAAGAAGCATTGATCGATTTGAATTAAGGAGACAAAGGGCGACCTCTGGGATTTTTTGTTTGAAAGTGTAACTTTTCCCATAGTAAATCCTATGAAAACTTTGACCCGCTTGCGCTAAATTATAGTTTCACCGATTGCGCTGAAATTTTGTACAGTTCATATGGGACCTAAATGGGATCTAAAAAGCCGACTGGAGCGAGGATTTATTTTTTCCATACAAGCGGGTCCCATACTAATGGCAGAGAAGAGAAGGTCCTCTCCCGAGTCAGAAATTGATTAAAATTTCATGCTGTTGGTCGCGACACCTAGCGGTTGAAACCACACTTTTTACACGGAAAATTTCAACCGTGTTGACACGATAGAGCAAAGTTTTTTGGAGGCAGGTATACCAACTCAAAAATTTATTCGCAAAAAGATTGTGTTCAACTAGAATGTATTTCGGGGACACAGTCAACGTTGCTTATTCATTAAAATCTTAAAAAGGGTACGCGATACAAAAATGCGGGGAATATGCGTATGGTAACTAAGAAAAATGGGTAAACACCATTATTATGCTTTATAACAGCTTGGAATTGCAAAAACATCGTTGGTACGTCTACCATATTACTGCCATAGTGGTTGAAACAATAATTGATATGCTCTCAATGAAACAAATTATCAAAAAATAAAAGAATCAATCATCGATATGACGTCATTTATTCATTAATTTTGGTTATACCTGAAAGTAATCAACATACTTTGATCCATGCAGTTGTTTTGACGTTTAGACACGATGAAAACGAAATGAGCAGAAACAAAATAAATCGGGTCGATTTTCGACGTCAAAAATTAAACACTTTTCGTGTGGTCGATTTGTTCTAAGATGCCCTTCTCTTCTCTGCTAATGGTCATGTGTGACCAACATTACATCAATCTGAGCGAGTTGGTTGTCCGTGTGGAAACTTGAAGTAGCATGTGAGCTGCTCAACGTCTTTGTTATTGTAGATGCGATCAATACGCGCGTGGTTTAGAAAATCGCATCGATCCTCCGCTCATAAGGAGACGACGACGCGGTGGTTATTTGTCAAAGACGTGCGTACAAGATTAATTGTAGCCGCAGCGATATTAATGTTGGCTGCTGAGCGAGGAGAGCAGATGAGAAACGAGCTACGGCGGGGTGTTTAAATCCTTCGCTGATTGTTTATTCTTTGCACTCGCAGTCAAACTGTGGTGCTGATAAGGTGGGGTGGCGTGCGCTAACGTACTTTTGAACAATTTTTAACAAGTTTAAATGTTTTGTTAATTTTCAATGTCAAATAACGTATTTTGATGGATATTTGGGATTTTAAGATAATGCTGGGGAATAATTTTAGGAATTGTTGGCGATGCATAAATCATGGTTCAGAGATAACGGGATTTATTCCAAGGGATGTTGCGTATTCTAATGGTAACTTTGAAGTTTTTAGGAAATGAGGGGCACATTTACAGAATTTTAGGGATTTTTAAAGATGTCGGGGTAAAATTTAAGAGAAACTTAAATCTTTGAAAAAGTTTTAGACATTTTGGAATACGTCATGGTACATTCCACAGGTTGTTGCGGATTTCTAAAACAAACTGGTAGTTTCAGAAGATACTGAGGATAGTTTGGAGGAAATGCAGAACTTATTCGGTGACTGTACGGGTTTTTTAGGAGGTGTCGGCGCCCATTGTAAGAGATGTTGGGGACTCCAAAGGAGACTTTGGTCATTTAGGAGATACTTGGGGTCTTTTAGAGAAAACGGGGAACTTATTCAGCTACTTAGGGTTTTTTAGGAAATGACGGTGCTCATTCCATGAGATGTTGGGGATTCCAAAGCAGACTTTGGTAATTTCAGAAGATGCTGGGGGAAGTTAAGAGAAAGCAGGGAACTTATTCTGCGACTTGGGGTTTTAAGGAGATGTCGGGGCTCATTGTAAGAGATGCTGGGGATTCCAAAGGAGACTTTGGTAATTTCAGGAAATGCTTGGGTTATTTTGGAGAAATCGGGGAACTTATTCTGCGACTTAGGGTTTTTAGGAAATGTCGGCGCCCATTATAAGAGATGTTGGGGACTATAAAGGAGACTTTGGTAATTTTAGGAGAAGCTTGGGGTATTTTGGAGAAATCGGGGAACTTATTCAGCGACTTAGGGTTTTTAGGAGATGTCGGCGATCATTGTAAGAGATGTTGAGGATTCCAAAGGAGACTAGTAATTTTAGGAGATGCTGGGGGTAGTTTAAAGAAATCGGGGAACTTATTCTGCGACTTAGGGGTTTTCAGGAGGTGTCGGCGATCATTGTAAGAGATGTTGGGGATAACAAAGGAGACTTTGGTAATTTCAGGAGATGCATGGGGTATTTTGAAGAAATCGGCGAACTTATTCAGCTACTAAAGGTTTTTAGGAAATGTGGGGGCTCATTGTAAGAGATGCTGGGGATTCCAAAGGAGACTTTAAAAATTTCAGGAGATACTTGGGGTATTTAAGAGAAATCGGGGAAATTATTGAGCGAATTAGGGTTTTTAGGAGATTTCGGGGCTCATTGTAAGAGATGTTGGGGATTTAAAAAAAATTGGTGATTTCAGGATATGCTTGGGGTATTTTGGAAAAATCGGGGAACTTATTCAGCGACTTAGGGTTTTTTTAGGCGATGTCGGGGCTCATTGTAAGAGATGCTGGGGATTTAAAAAAAAAATGGTAATTTAAGGATATACTTGGGGTATTTTGGAGAAATCGGGGAACTTATTCAGCGACTTAGGGGTTTTAGGAGATGTCGGGGCTCATTGCAAAAGATGTTGCGGATTCCAAAGGAGACTTTGGTAATTTCAGGAAATGCTTGGGTTATTTTGGAGAAATCGGGGAACTTATTTAGCGACTTAGGTTTTTTAAGAAGGTGTCGGGTATCATTCCATGAGATGTTGGAGATTCCAAAGAAGACTTTGGTAATTTCAGGAAATGCTTGGGTTATTTTGGAGAAATCGGGGAACTTATTCAGCGACTTAGGGGTTTTTAGGAGATGTCGACGATCATTGTAAGAGATGTTGGGGATTCCAAAGGAGACTTTGATAATTTCAGGAAATACTTGGGGTATTTTGGAGAAATCGGGGAACTTATTCAGCGACTTAGGTTTTTAAGAAGGTGTCGGGGATCATTCCATGAGATGTTGGAGATTCCAAAGAAGACTTTGGTAATTTCAGGAAATGCTTGGGTTATTTTGGAGAAATCGGGGAACTTATTCTGCGACTTAGGGTTTTTTTGGAGATGTCGGTGCTCATTCTATGAGATGTTGGGGATTCCAAAGCAGACTTTGGTAATTTCAGAAGATGCTGGGGGTAGTTTAGAGAAAGCATAGAACTTATTCTGCGACTTGGGGTTTTAAGGAGGTGTCGGCGATCATTGTAAGAGATGCTGGGGATTCCAAAGGAGACTTTAAAAATTTCAGGAGAACCTTGGGGTATTTTGGAGAAATCGGGGAAATTATTGAGCGACTTAGGGTTTTTTAGGAGATTTCGGGGCTCATTGTAAGAGATGTTGGGGATTTAAAAAAAAATTGGTAATTTCAGGATATGCTTGGGGTATTTTGGAGAAATCGGGGAACTTATTCAGCGACTTAGGGGTTTTTTAGAAGATGTCGGGGCTCATTATAAGAGATACTGGGGATTCCAAAGGAGACTTTGGTAATTTCAGGGGATACTTGGGGTATTTTAGAGAAATCGGGGAACTTATTCAGCGACTTAGGATTTTTTTAAGGCGATGTCGGGGCTGATTGTAAGAGATGCTGGGAATTTCAAAAAAAAATGGTAATTTAAGGATATACTTGGGGTATTTTGAAGAAATCGGGGAACTTATTCAGCGACTTAGGGGTTTTTAGGAGATGTCGGGGTTCATTGCAAAAGATGTTGCGGATTCCAAAGGAGACTTTGGTAATTTCAGGAAATGCTTGGGTTATTTTGGAGAAATCGGGGAACTTATTTAGCGACATAGGGTTTTTCGGAGATGTCGGCGATCATTGTAAGAGATGTTGGAGATTCCAAAGAAGACTTTGGTAATTTCAGGAAATGCTTGGGTTATTTTGGAGAAATCGGGGAACTTATTCTGCGACTTAGGGTTTTTTTGGAGATGTCGGTGCTCATTCTATGAGATGTTGGGGATTCCAAAGCAGACTTTGGTAATTTCTGAAGATGCTGGGGGTAGTTTAGAGAAAGCATAGAACTTATTCTGCGACTTGGGGTTTTAAGGAGGTGTCGGCGATCATTGTAAGAGATGTTGGGGATTCCAAAGGAGACTTTAGTAATTTCAGGAGAAGCTTGGGGAATTTTGGGGAAGTCGGGGAACTTATTCAGCGACTTAGGGTTTTTTAGGAGATGTCGGCGCCCATTGTAAGAGATGTTGGGGACTACAAAGGAGACTTTGGTAATTTCAGGAGATGCTCGGGGTCTCTTTGAGAAATCGGGGATCTTATTCAGCGACTTAGGGTTTTTAGGAGATGTCGGGGCTCATTGTAAAAGATGTTGAGGATTCCAAAGGAGACTTTAGTTATTTTAGGAGATGCTGGGGTTATTTTGGAGAAATCGGGGAACTTATTCTGCGACTTAGGGGTTTTTAGGAGATGTCGGGGCTCATTGTAGGAGATGTTGCGGATTCCAAAGGAGACTTTGGTAATTTCAGGGGATACTTGGGGTATTTTAGAGAAATCGGGGAATTTATTCAGCGACTTAGGGTTTCTTTAGGCGATGTCGGGGCTCATTGTAAGAGATGCTGGGGATTTAAAAAAAAATGGTAATTTAAGGATATACTTGGGGTATTTTGGAGAAATCGGGGAACTTATTCAGCGACTTAGGGTTTTTAGGAGATGTCGGCGATCATTGTAAAAGATGTTGAGGATTCCAAAGGAGACTTTAGTTATTTTAGGAGATGCTGGGGTTATTTTGGAGAAATCGGGGAACTTATTCTGCGACTTAGGGGTTTTTAGGAGATGTCGGGGCTCATTGTAGGAGATGTTGCGGATTCCAAAGGAGACTTTGGTAATTTCAGAAGATGCTGGGTGTAGTTTAGAGAAATCGGGGAATTTTTTCAGTGACTTAGGGTTTTTAGGAGATGTCGGGGCTAATTGTAAGAGATGCTGGGGATTCCAAAGAAGACTTTGGTAATTTCCGGAGAAGCTTGAGGTATTTTGGAGAAATCGGGGAACTTATTCAGCGACTTAGGGTTTTTAGGAGATGTCGGGGCTCCTTCTGTGAGATGTTGGGGATTCCAAAGCAGACTTTGGTAATTTCAGAAGATGCTGGGGGTAGTTTAGAGAAAGCAGGAACTTATTCTGCGACTTGGGGTTTTAAAGAGGTGTCGGCGATCATTGTAAGAGATGTTGGGGATTCCAAAGGAGACTTTGGTAATTTCCGGAGAAGCTTGGGGTATTTTGGAGAAATCGGGGAACTTATTCAGCGACTTAGGGTTTTTAAGAGATATCGGCAATCATTGTAAGAGATGTTGGGGATTCCAAAGGAGACCTTGGTAATTTCAGAAGATGCTGGGTCTAGTTTAGAGAAAGCAGGGAACGTATTCTGCGACTTGGGGTTTTAAGGAGGTGTCGGCGATCATTGTAAGAGATGTTGGGGATTCCAAAGGAGACTTTAGTTATTTCAGGAGAAGCTTGGGGAATTTTGGGGAAATAGGGGAACTTATTCAGCGACTTAGGGTGTTTTAGGAGATGTCGGCGCCCATTATAAGAGATGTTGGAGACTACAAAGGAGACTTTGGTAATATCAGGAGGTGCTTGGGGTCTTTAAGAGGAATCGGGGATCTTATTCAGCGACTTAGGGTTTTTAAGAGATGTCGGCGATGTAAGAGATGTTGGGGATTCCAAAGGAGACTTTGCTAATATCCGGAGAAGCTTGGGGTATTTTGGAGAAATTGGGGAACTTATTCAGTGACTTAGGGTATTTAAGAGATGTCGGGGCTAATTGTAAGAGATGCTGGGGATTCCAAAGGAGACTTTGGTAATTTCAGGAGATACTTGGGGTATTTTGGAGAAATCGGGGAATTATTCAGCGACCTAGGGTTTTTTAAGGAGATATCGGGGCTCATTGTAAGAGATGCTGGGGATTCCAAAGGAGACTTTGGCAATTTCAGGGGATACTTGGGGTATTTTAGAGAAATCGGGGAATTATTCAGCGACTTAGGGTTTTTTGAGAGATGTCGGCGATCGTTGTAAGAGGTGTTGGGGATTCCAAAGGAGACTTTGATAATTTCCGGAGAAGCTTGGGGTATTTTGGAGAAATCGGGGAACTTATTCAGTGACTTAGGGTTTTTTAGGCGATGTCGGGGCTCATTGTTAGAGATGCTGGGGATTCCAAAGGAGACTTTGGTAATTTCAGGAGATACTTGGGGCATTTTGGAGAAATCGGGGAACTTATTCAGCGACTTAGGGTTTTTTAGGAGATGTCGGCGATCATAGCAAGAAGATGTTGGGGATTCAAAAAGAGGCTTTGGTAATTTCCGGAGAAGCTTGGGGTATTTTGGAGAAATCGGGGAACTTATTCAGCGACATAGGGTTTTTTTTGGAGATGTCGAGGCTCATTCTATGAGATGTTGGGGATTCCAAAGCAGACTTTGGTAATTTCAGAAGATGCTGGGGATAGTTGAGAGAAAGCAGGGAACTTATTCTGCGACTTGGGGTTTTAAGGAGGTGTCGGCGATCATTGTAAGAGATGTTGGGGATTCCAAAAAGACTTTAGTAATTTCAGGAGAAGCTTGGGGAATTTTGGGGAAATCGGGGAACTTATTCAGCGACTTAGGGTTTTTAGGAGATGTCGGCGATCATTGTAAGAGATGTTGGGGATTCCAAAGAAGACTTTGGTAATTTCAGAAGGTGCTGGGGGTAGTTTAGAGAAAGCAGGAAACTTTTTCTGCGACTTGAGGTTTTAAGGAGGTGTCGGCGATCATTGTAAGAGATGTTGGAGATTCCAAAGGAGACTTTGGGGATTTCAGGAAATGATAAGGTTATTTTGGAGAAATCGGGGAACTTATTCTGCGACTTAGGGTTTTTTAGGAGATGTCGGGGCTCATTCTATGAGATGTTGGGGATTCCAAAGCAGACTTTGGTAATTTCAGAAGATGCTGGGGGTAGTTTAGAGAAAGCAGAGAACTTATTCTAAGACTTGGGGTTATAAGGAGGTGTCGGCGATCATTGTAAGAGATGTTGGGGAGTAAAAAAAAATTTGGTAATTTCAGGATATGCTTGGGGTATTTTGGAGAAATCAGGCAACTTATTCAGCGACTTAGGGTTTTTTAGGAGATGTCGGAGCTCATTGTAAGGGATGCTGGGGATTCCAAAGGAGACATTGATAATTTTAGGAGATACTTGGGGTATTTTGGAGAAATTGAGGAACTTATTCAGCGACTTAGGGTTTTTAGGAAATGTCGGGGATCATTTTATTGGATGTTGGGTACTACAAAGGAGACTTTGGTAATTTCAGGATATGCTTGGGGTATTTTGGAGAAATCAGGCAACTTATTCAGCGACTTAGGGTTTTTTAGGAGATGTCGGAGCTCATTGTAAGGGATGCTGGGGATTCCAAAGGAGACATTGATAATTTTAGGAGATACTTGGGGTATTTTGGAGAAATTGGGGAACTTATTCAGCGACTTAGGGTTTTTAGGAGATGTCGGGGCTCATTGTAAGAGATGCTGGCGATTCCAAAGGAGACTTTGGCAATTTCTGGAGATACTTGGGGTATTTTAGAGAAAGCGGGGAACTTATTCTGCGACTTATGGTTTTAAGAAGGTGTCTGCGATCATTGCAAGAGATGTTGGGGATTCCAAAGAAGACTTTAGTAATTTCAGGAGAAGCTTGGGGCATTTTAGAGAAATCGGGGAACTTATTCAGCGACTTAAGGTTTTTTAGGAGATGTCGGCGATCATTGTAAGAGATGTTGGGGATTCCAAAGGAGACTTAAGTAATTTCAGGAGAAGCTTGGGGAAATCGGGGAACTTATTCAGCGACTTAGGTTTTTTAGGAGATGTCGGCGCCCATTGTGAGAGATGTTGGGGACTACAAAGGAGACTTTGGTAATTTCAGGAGATGCTTAAGGTATTTTAGAGAAATCGGGGAATTTATTCAGCGACTTTGGGTTTTTTTAGGAGATGTCGGGGCTCATTGTAAGAGATGCTGGGGATTCCAAAGGAGACTTTGGTAATTTCCGGAGAAGCTTGGGTTATTTTGGAGAAATCGGGGAACTTATTCAGCGACTTGGGGTGTTTTAGGAGATGTCGGGGCTCACTGTGAAAGATGTTGAGGTTTTCTGAAAAAAAAAACTTTGGTTATTTCAGGATATGCTTGAGGTATTTTGGAGAAATCGGGGAACTTATTCAGCGACTTGGGGTTTTTTAGGAGATGTCGGCGATCATTGTAAGAGATGTTGGGGATTCCTAAGGAGACTTTGGTAATTTCAGGGGATGCTTAAGGTATTTTAGAGAAATCGGGGAATTTATTCAGCGACTTTGGGTTTTTTAGGAGATGTCGGGGCTCATTGTAAGAGATGCTGGGGATTCCAAAGGAGACTTTGGTAATTTCCGGAGAAGCTTGGGGTATTTTGGAGAAATCGGGGAACTTATTCAGCGACTTAGGGTTTTTAGGAGATGTCGGAGCTCATTGTAAGGGATGCTGGGGATTCCAAAGGAGACATTGATAATTTAAGGAGATACTTGGGGTATTTTGGAGAAATTGGGGAACTTATTCAGCGACTTAGGGTTTTTAGAAGATGTCGGGGATCATTCTATGAGATGTTGGGGATTCCAAAGGAGACTTTGGTAATTTCAGGAAAAGCTTGGGTTATTTTGGAGAAATCTGGGAACTTATTTAGCGACTTGGGGTTTTTTAGGAGATGTCGGCGATCATTGTAAGAGATGTTGGGGATTCCAAAGGAGACTTTGGTAATTTCCGGAGAAGCTTGGGGTATTTTGGAGAAATCAATGAACTTATTCTGCGACTTAGGGTTTTTTAGGAGATGTCGGGGCTCATTCTATGAGATGTTGGGGATTCCAAAGCAGACTTTGGTATTTTCAGAAGATGCTGGGGGTAGTTTAGAGAAAGCATAGAACTTATTCTGCGACTTGGGGTTTTAAGGAGGTGTCGGCGATCATTGTAAGAGATGTTGGGGATTCCAAAGGAAACTTTAGTAATTTCAGGAGAAGCTTGGGGAATTTTGGGGAAATCGGGGAACTTATTCAGCGACTTAGGGTTTTTAGGAGATGTCGGCGCCCATTTTAAGAGATGTTGGGGACTACAAAGGAGACTTTGGTGATTTCAGGAGATGCTTGGGGTCTTTTAGAGAAATCGGGGATCTTATTCAGCGACTTAGGGTTTTTAGGAGATGTCGGGGCTCATTGTAAGAGATGCTGGGGATTCCAAAGGAGACTTTGGTAATTTCCGGAGAAGCTTGGGTTATTTTGGAGAAATCGGGGAGCTTATTCAGCGAATTGGGGTGTTTTAGGAGATGTCGGGGCTCATTGTGAAAGATGTTGAGGTTTTCTGAAAAAAAAACTTTGGTAATTTCAGGATATGCTTGAGGTATTTTGGAGAAATCGGGGAACTTATTCAGAGAATTAGTGTTTTTTTAGGAAATGTCGAGGCTCATTGTAAGAGATGCTGGGGATTCCAAAGGAGACTTTGGTGTTTTCCGGAGAAGCTTGGGTTATTTTGGAGAAATCGGGGAACTTATTCAGCGACTTAGGGTTTTTTTGGAGATGTCGGCGATCATTGTAAGAGATGTTGGGGATTCCAAAGGAGACTTTGGTAATTTCAGGAGATACTTGGGGTATTTAAGAGAAAACGGGGAAATTATTCAGCGACTTAGGGTTTTTTAGGAGATTTCGGGGCTCATTGTAAGGGATGCTGGGGTTTCCAAAGAAGACTTTGGTAATTTCCGGAGAAGCTTGGGGTATTTTGGAGAAATCGGGGAACTTATTCAGCTACTCAGGGTTTTTTAGGAGATGTCGGGGCTCATTGTAAGAGATGTTGGTGATTTCTTAAAAACTTTGGTAATTTCAGGAGATGCTGGGGGTAGTTTAGAGAAAGCAGGGAACTTATTCTGCGACTTCGGGGTTTTTAAGGAGGTGTCGGAGATTATTGTGAGAGATGCTGGGGATTCCAAAGGGGACTTTAATAATTCCAGGAGATACTCGGTAAACTTATTCAGCGACTTAGGGTTATTAAGGAGATGTCGGGGCTCATTGAAAGGGATGTTGGGGATTCCAAAGGAGACATTGATAATTTAAGGAGATACTTGGGGTATTTTGGAGAAATCGGGGAACTTATTCAGCGACTTAGGGTTTTTAGGAGATGTCGGGGATCATTCTATGAGATGTTGGGGATTCCAAAGGAGACTTTGGTTATTTCAGGAAATGCTTGGGGTATTTTGGAGAAATTGGGGAACTTATTCAGCGACTTAGGTTTTTAGGATATTTCGGGGCTTATTGTAAGAGACGCTGGGGATTCCAAAGGAAGCATTGGTAAATTCAGGGGATACCCCGATTTTGGAGAAATCGGGAAACTTATTCAGCGACTTAGGGTTTTTTAGGAGATGTCGGGGCTCATTCTAAGAGATATTGGGGATTTCTTAAAAAAACTTTGGTAATTTCAGAAGATGCTGGGGGTAGTTTAGAGAAATCGGGGAACTTATTCAGCGACTTAGGGTTTTTAGGAGATGTCGGCGATCATTGTAAAAGATGTTGGGGATTCCAAAGGAGACTTTGGTAATTTTAGGAGATACTTGGGGTATTTTGGAGAAATCGGGGAACTTATTCAGCGACTTAGGGTTTTTTAGGAGATGTTGGGGCTCATTGCAAGAGAAACTGGGGATTCCAAAGGAGACTTTAGTAATTTCAGGGGTAACTTGGGGTATTCTGGAGAAATCGGGGAACTTATTCAGCTACTTGGGGTTTTTTAGGAGATGTCGGCGATCATTGTAAGAGATTTTGGGGATTCCAAAGGTGGCTTTGGTAATTTCAGGAGATACTTGAGGTTTTAAGAGAAATCGAAGAACTAAGAGATGCTCGGAATTTCGAAAAAAAATTTGGTAATTTAAGGAGATGCTGGGTGTAGTTTAAAGAAATCGGGGAACTTATTCAGCGACATTGGGTTTTTTTATTAGGTGTCGGCGAACATTGTAAGAGGTGTTGGGGATTTCTAAAAAAAAACTTTGGTAATTTCAGGAGATGCTTGGAGTATTTTGGAGAAATCGGGGAACTTATTCAGCTACCTGGGGTTTTTTAGGAGATGTCGGCGATCATTGTAAGAGATGTTAGAGATTCCAAAGGCGACTTTGGTAATTTCAAGATATGCTGGGGGAAGTTTTGAGAAATCGGGGAACATATTCAGCGACTTTGGGTTTTTTGGAGATGTCGGGGCTCATTGTCGCTGAATAAGTCCCCCGATTTAACCAAAATACCCCAAGCATATCCTGAAATTACCAAAGTTTTTTTTCAAATCCCCAACATCTCTTACAATGAGCCCCGACATCTCCAAAAAACCCTAAGTAGCTGAATAAGTTCCCCAATTTCTCCAAAATACCACAGGCTTCTCCGGAAATTACCAAAGTCTGCTTTGGAATCCCCAGCATCTCTTACAATGAGCCCCGGCATCTCCTAACAAAACCCTAAGTCGCTGAATAAGTTCCCCGATTTCTCCAAAACACCTCAAGCATATCCTGAAATTACCAAAAAATTTTTTTAGAAATCCCCAACATCTCTAACAATGAGCTCCGACATCTCCTAAAAACCCTAAGTCGCTGAAAAAGTTCCCCGATTTCTCCAAAGTACCCCAAGTATCCCCTGAAATTACCAAAGCCTCCTTTGGAATCCCCAGCATCCCTTACAATGAGCTCCGACATCTCCCAAAAACCCTAAGTCGCTGAATAAGTTCCCCGATTTCTCCAAAATACCCCAAGCTTCTCCGGAAATTACCAAAGTCTCCTTTGGAATCCCCAGCATCTCTTACAATGATCGCCGACATCTCCTAAAAAAACTTAAAGTCGCTGAATAAATTCCCCGATTTCTCTAAAATACCTTAAGCATCTCCTGAAATTACCAAAGTCTCCTTTGTAGTCCCCAACATCTCTCACAATGGGCGCCGACATCTCCTAAAAAACCTAAGTCGCTGAATAAGTTCCCCGATTTCCCCAAGCTTCTCCTGAAATTACTTAAGTCTCCTTTGGAATCCCCAACATCTCTTACAATGATCGCCGACATCTCCTAAAAAACCTTAAGTCGCTGAATAAGTTCCCCGATTTCTCTAAAATGCCCCAAGCTTCTCCTGAAATTACTAAAGTCTTCTTTGGAATCCCCAACATCTCTTGCAATGATCGCAGACACCTTCTTAAAACCATAAGTCGCAGAATAAGTTCCCCGCTTTCTCTAAAATACCCCAAGTATCTCCAGAAATTGCCAAAGTCTCCTTTGAAATCGCCAGCATCTCTTACAATGAGCCCCGACATCTCCTAAAAACCCTAAGTCGCTAAATAAGTTCCCCGATTTCTCCAAAATAACCCAAGCATTTCCTGAAATTACCAAAGTCTCCTTTGTAGTCCCCAACATCCAATAAAATGATCCCCGACATTTCCTAAAAACCCTAAGTCGCTGAATAAGTTCCTCAATTTCTCCAAAATACCCCAAGTATCTCCTAAAATTATCAATGTCTCCTTTGGAATCCCCAGCATCCCTTACAATGAGCTCCGACATCTCCTAAAAAACCCTAAGTCGCTGAATAAGTTGCCCGATTTCTCCAAAATACCCCAAGCATATCCTGAAATTACCAATTTTTTTTTTACTCCCCAACATCTCTTACAATGATCGCCGACACCTCCTTAAAACCCCAAGTCGCAGAATAAGTTCCCTGCTTTCTCTAAACTACCCCCAGCATCTTCTGAAATTACCAAAGTCTGCTTTGGAATCCCCAACATCTCATAGAATGAGCCCCGACATCTCCTAAAAAACCCTAAGTCGCAGAATAAGTTCCCCGATTTCTCCAAAATAACCTTATCATTTCCTGAAATCCCCAAAGTCTCCTTTGGAATCTCCAACATCTCTTACAATGATCGCTGACACCTCCTTAAAACCTCAAGTCGCAGAAAAAGTTTCCTGCTTTCTCTAAACTACCCCCAGCACCTTCTGAAATTACCAAAGTCTTCTTTGGAATCCCCAACATCTCTTACAATGATCGCCGACATCTCCTAAAAAACCCTAAGTCGCTGAATAAGTTCCCCGATTTCTCCAAAATACCCCAAGCTTCTCCTGAAATTACTAAAGTCTTTTTGGAATCCCCAACATCTCTTACAATGATCGCCGACATCTCCTTAAAACCCCAAGTCGCAGAATAAGTTCCCTGCTTTCTCTCAACTATCCCCAGCATCTTCTGAAATTACCAAAGTCTGCTTTGGAATCCCCAACATCTCATAGAATGAGCCTCGACATCTTCAAAAAAACCCTATGTCGCTGAATAAGTTCCCCGATTTCTCCAAAATACCCCAAGCTTCTCCGGAAATTACCAAAGCCTCTTTTTGAATCCCCAACATCTTCTTGCTATGATCGCCGACATCTCCTAAAAAACCCTAAGTCGCTGAATAAGTTCCCCGATTTCTCCAAAATGCCCCAAGTATCTCCTGAAATTACCAAAGTCTCCTTTGGAATCCCCAGCATCTCTTACAATGAGCCCCGACATCGCCTAAAAAACCCTAAGTCACTGAATAAGTTCCCCGATTTCTCCAAAATACCCCAAGCTTCTCCGGAAATTATCGAAGTCTCCTTTGGAATCCCCAACACCTCTTACAACGATCGCCGACATCTCTCAAAAAACCCTAAGTCGCTGAATAATTCCCCGATTTCTCTAAAATACCCCAAGTATCCCCTGAAATTGCCAAAGTCTCCTTTGGAATCCCCAGCATCTCTTACAATGAGCCCCGACATCTCTTAAATACCCTAAGTCACTGAATAAGTTCCCCAATTTCTCCTAAATACCCCAAGCTTCTCCGGATATTAGCAAAGTCTCCTTTGGAATCCCCAACATCTCTTACAATGATCGCCGACATCTCTTAAAAACCCTAAGTCGCTGAATAAGATCCCCGAATCCTCTAAAAGACCCCAAGCACCTCCTGATATTACCAAAGTCTCCTTTGTAGTCCCCAACATCTCTTATAATGGGCGCCGACATCTCCTAAAACACCCTAAGTCGCTGAATAAGTTCCCCAATTTCTCCAAAATACCCCAAGTATCTCCTTAAATTATCAATGTCTCCTTTGGAATCCCCAGCATCCCTTACAATGAGCTCCGACATCTCCTAAAAACCCTAAGTCGCTGAATAAGTTCCCCGATTTCTCCAAAATACCCCAAGCTACTCCGGAAATTACCAAAGTCTCCTTTGGAATCCCCAGCATCTCTTACAATGAGCCCCGACACCTCCTTAAAACCCCAAGTCGCAGAATACGTTCCCTGCTTTCTCTAAACTAGACCCAGCATCTTCTGAAATTACCAAAGTCCCCTTTGGAATCCCCAACATCTCTTACAATGATCGCCGACACCTCCTTAAAACCGCAAGTCGCAGAATAAGTTCCTGCTTTCTCTAAACTACCCCCAGCATCTTCTGAAATTACCAAAGTCTGCTTTGGAATCCCCAACATCTCACAGAAGGAGCCCCGACATCTCCTAAAAACCCTAAGTCGCAGAATAAGTTCCCCGATTTCTCCAAAATAACCCAAGCATTTCCTGAAATTACCATTTTTTTTTGAAATCCTCAACATCTCTTACAATGAGCCCCGACATTTCCTAAAAACCCTAAGTAGCTGAATAAGTTCCCCGATTTCTCCAAAATACCTCAAGCTTCTCCGGAAATTACCAAAGTCTTCTTTGGAATCCCCAGCATCTCTTACAATGAGCCCCGACATCTCCTAAAAAAACCCTAAGTCGCTGAATAAGTTCCCCGATTTCTCCGAAATACCCCAAGCTTCTCCGGAAATTACCAAACTCTCCTTTGGAATCCCCAGCATCTCTTACAATGATCGCCGACATCTCCTAAAAACCCTAAGTCGCTGAATAAGTTCCCCGATTTCTCCAAAATACCCCAAGTATATCCTTAAATTACCATTTTTTTTGAAATCCCCAGCATCTCTTACAATGAGCCCCGACATCGCCTAAAAAAACCCTAAGTCGCTGAATAAATTCCCCGATTTCTCTAAAATACCCCAAGTATCCCCTGAAATTACCAAAGTCTCCTTTGGAATCCCCAGTATCTCTTACAATGAGCCCCGACATCCCCTAAAAACCCTAAGTCGCTGAATAAGATCCCCGATTTCTCAAAGAGACCCCAAGCATCTCCTGAAATTACCAAAGTCTCCTTTGTAGTCCCCAACATCTCTTACAATGGGCGCCGACATCTCCTAAAAAACCCTAAGTCGCTGAATAAGTTCCCCGATTTCCCCAAAATTCCCCAAGCTTCTCCTGAAATTACTAAAGTCTCCTTTGGAATCCCCAACATCTCTTACAATGATCGCCGACACCTCCGAAAAACCCCAAGTCGCAGAATAAGTTCCCTGCTTTCTCTAAGCTACCCCCAGCATCTTCTGAAATTACCAAAGTCTGCTTTGGAATCCCCAACATCTCATAGAATGAGCACCGACATCTCCAAAAAAACCCTAAGTCGCAGAATAAGTTCCCCGATTTCTCCAAAATAACCCAAGCATTTCCTGAAATTACCAAAGTCTTCTTTGGAATCTCCAACATCTCATGGAATGATCCCCGACACCTTCTTAAAAAACCTAAGTCGCTGAATAAGTTCCCCGATTTCTCCAAAATACCCCAAGTATTTCCTGAAATTATCAAAGTCTCCTTTGGAATCCCCAACATCTCTTACAATGATCGCCGACATCTCCTAAAAACCCCTAAGTCGCTGAATAAGTTCCCCGATTTCTCCAAAATAACCCAAGCATTTCCTGAAATTACCAAAGTCTTCTTTGGAATCTCCAACATCTCATGGAATGATACCCGACACTTTCTTAAAAAAACCTAAGTCGCTAAATAAGTTCCCCGATTTCTCCAAAATAACCCAAGCATTTCCTGAAATTACCAAAGTCTCCTTTGGAATCCGCAACATCTTTTGCAATGAGCCCCGACATCTCCTAAAAACCCCTAAGTCGCTGAATAAGTTCCCCGATTTCTCCAAAATACCCCAAGTATATCCTGAAATTACCATTTTTTTTTGAAATCCCCAGCATCTCTTACAATGAGCCCCGACATCGCCTTAAAAAAATCCTAAGTCGCAGAATAAGTTCCCCGATTTCTCCAAAATAACCCAAGCATTTCCTGAAATTACCAAAGTCTTCTTTGGAATCTCCAACATCTCATGGAATGATCCCCGACACCTTCTTAAAAAACCTAAGTCGCTGAATAAGTTCCCCGATTTCTCCAAAATACCCCAAGTATTTCCTGAAATTATCAAAGTCTCCTTTGGAATCCCCAACATCTCTTACAATGATCGCCGACATCTCCTAAAAACCCCTAAGTCGCAGAATAAGTTCCCCGATTTCTCCAAAATAACCCAAGCATTTCCTGAAATTACCAAAATCTTCTTTGGAATCTCCAACATCTCATGGAATGATACCCGACACCTTCTTAAAAAAACCTAAGTCGCTAAATAAGTTCCCCGATTTCTCCAAAATAACCCAAGCATTTCCTGAAATTACCAAAGTCTCCTTTGGAATCCGCAACATCTTTTGCAATGAGCCCCGACATCTCCTAAAAACCCCTAAGTCGCTGAATAAGTTCCCCGATTTCTCCAAAATACCCCAAGTATATCCTTAAATTACCATTTTTTTTGAAATCCCCAGCATCTCTTACAATGAGCCCCGACATCGCCTAAAAAAACCCTAAGTCGCTGAATAAATTCCCCGATTTCTCTAAAATACCCCAAGTATCCCCTGAAATTACCAAAGTCTCCTTTGGAATCCCCAGTATCTCTTACAATGAGCCCCGACATCCCCTAAAAACCCTAAGTCGCTGAATAAGATCCCCGATTTCTCAAAGAGACCCCAAGCATCTCCTGAAATTACCAAAGTCTCCTTTGTAGTCCCCAACATCTCTTACAAGGGGCGCCGACATCTCCTAAAAAACCCTAAGTCGCTGAATAAGTTCCCCGATTTCCCCAAAATTCCCCAAGCTTCTCCTGAAATTACTAAAGTCTCCTTTGGAATCCCCAACATCTCTTACAATGATCGCCGACACCTCCGAAAAACCCCAAGTCGCAGAATAAGTTCCCTGCTTTCTCTAAGCTACCCCCAGCATCTTCTGAAATTACCAAAGTCTGCTTTGGAATCCCCAACATCTCATAGAATGAGCACCGACATCTCCAAAAAAACCCTAAGTCGCAGAATAAGTTCCCCGATTTCTCCAAAATAACCCAAGCATTTCCTGAAATTACCAAAGTCTTCTTTGGAATCTCCAACATCTCATGGAATGATCCCCGACACCTTCTTAAAAAACCTAAGTCGCTGAATAAGTTCCCCGATTTCTCCAAAATACCCCAAGTATTTCCTGAAATTATCAAAGTCTCCTTTGGAATCCCCAACATCTCTTACAATGATCGCCGACATCTCCTAAAAACCCCTAAGTCGCTGAATAAGTTCCCCGATTTCTCCAAAATAACCCAAGCATTTCCTGAAATTACCAAAGTCTTCTTTGGAATCTCCAACATCTCATGGAATGATACCCGACACCTTCTTAAAAAAACCTAAGTCGCTAAATAAGTTCCCCGATTTCTCCAAAATAACCCAAGCATTTCCTGAAATTACCAAAGTCTCCTTTGGAATCCGCAACATCTTTTGCAATGAGCCCCGACATCTCCTAAAAACCCCTAAGTCGCTGAATAAGTTCCCCGATTTCTCCAAAATACCCCAAGTATATCCTGAAATTACCATTTTTTTTTGAAATCCCCAGCATCTCTTACAATGAGCCCCGACATCGCCTTAAAAAAATCCTAAGTCGCAGAATAAGTTCCCCGATTTCTCCAAAATAACCCAAGCATTTCCTGAAATTACCAAAGTCTTCTTTGGAATCTCCAACATCTCATGGAATGATCCCCGACACCTTCTTAAAAAACCTAAGTCGCTGAATAAGTTCCCCGATTTCTCCAAAATACCCCAAGTATTTCCTGAAATTATCAAAGTCTCCTTTGGAATCCCCAACATCTCTTACAATGATCGCCGACATCTCCTAAAAACCCCTAAGTCGCAGAATAAGTTCCCCGATTTCTCCAAAATAACCCAAGCATTTCCTGAAATTACCAAAATCTTCTTTGGAATCTCCAACATCTCATGAAATGATACCCGACACCTTCTTAAAAAACCTAAGTCGCTAAATAAGTTCCCCGATTTCTCCAAAATAACCCAAGCATTTCCTGAAATTACCAAAGTCTCCTTTGGAATCCGCAACATCTTATGCAATGAGCCCCGACATCTCCTAAAAACCCCTAAGTCGCTGAATAAGTTCCCCGATTTCTCCAAAATACCCCAAGTATATCCTGAAATTACCATTTTTTTTTTAAATCCCCAGCATCTCTTACAATGAGCCCCGACATCGCCTTAAAAAAATCCTAAGTCGCTGAATAAATTCCCCGATTTCCCCAAAATTCCCCAAGCTTCTCCTGAAATTACTAAAGTCTCCTTTGGAATCCCCAACATCTCTTACAATGATCGCCGACACCTCCTTAAAAACCCCAAGTCGCAGAATAAGTTCTATGCTTTCTCTAAACTACCCCCAGCATCTTCTGAAATTACCAAAGTCTGCTTTGGAATCCCCAACATCTCATAGAATGAGCACCGACATCTCCAAAAAAACCCTAAGTCGCAGAATAAGTTCCCCGATTTCTCCAAAATAACCCAAGCATTTCCTGAAATTACCAAAGTCTTCTTTGGAATCTCCAACATCTCATGGAATGATCCCCGACACCTTCTTAAAAAACCTAAGTCGCTGAATAAGTTCCACGATTTCTACAAAATACCCCAAGCATTTCCTGAAATTATCAAAGTCTCCTTTGGAATCCCCAACATCTCTTACAATGATCGCCGACATCTCCGAAAAACCCTATGTCGCTAAATAAGTTCCCCGATTTCTCCAAAATAACCCAAGCATTTCCTGAAATTACCAAAGTCTCCTTTGGAATCCGCAACATCTTTTGCAATGAACCCCGACATCTCCTAAAAACCCCTAAGTCGCTGAATAAGTTCCCCGATTTCTTCAAAATACCCCAAGTATATCCTTAAATTACCATTTTTTTTTTTGAAATTCCCAGCATCTCTTACAATGAGCCCCGACATCGCCTTAAAAAAATCCTAAGTCGCTGAATAAATTCCCCGATTTCTCTAAAATACCCCAAGTATCCCCTGAAATTACCAAAGTCTCCTTTGGAATCCCCAGTATCTCTTACAATGAGCCCCGACATCTTCTAAAAAACCCCTAAGTCGCTGAATAAGTTCCCCGATTTCTCCAAAATACCCCAAGCATATCCTGAAATTACCAATTTTTTTTTAATCCCCAACATCTCTTACAATGAGCCCCGAAATCTCCTAAAAAACCCAAAGTTGCTCAATTATTTCCCCGATTTCTCTTAAATACCCCGAGTATCTCCTGAAATTTTTAAAGTCTCCTTTGGAATCCCCAGCATCTCTTACAATGAGCCCCCACATTTCCTAAAAACCTTTAGTAGCTGAATAAGTTCCCCGATTTCTTCAAAATACCCCATGTATCTCCTGAAATTACCAAAGTCTCCTTTGTTATCCCCAACATCTCTTACAATGATCGCCGACACCTCCTGAAAACCCCTAAGTCGCAGAATAAGTTCCCCGATTTCTTTAAACTACCCCCAGCATCTCCTAAAATTACTAAAGTCTCCTTTGGAATCCTCAACATCTCTTACAATGATCGCCGACATCTCCTAAAAACCCTAAGTCGCTGAATAAGTTCCCCGATTTCTCCAAAATACCCCAAGCTTCTCCTGAAATTACCAAAGTCTCCTTTGTAGTCCCCAACATCTCTTATAATGGGCGCCGACATCTCCTTAAAACCCCAAGTCGCAGAATAAGTTCCCTGCTTTCTCTAAACTACCCCCAGCATCTTCTGAAATTACCAAAGTCTGCTTTGGAATCCCCAACATCTCATAGAATGAGCACCGTCATTTCCTAAAAAACCCTAAGTAGCTGAATAAGTTCCCCGTTTTCTCTAAAAGACCCCAAGTATCTCCTAAATGACCAAAGTCTCCTTTGGAGTCCCCAACATCTCTTACAATGGGCGCCGACACCTCCTAAAAAACCCGTACAGTCACCGAATAAGTTCTGCATTTCCTCCAAACTATCCTCAGTATCTTCTGAAACTACCAGTTTGTTTTAGAAATCCGCAACAACCTGTGGAATGTACCATGACGTATTCCAAAATGTCTAAAACTTTTTCAAAGATTTAAGTTTCTCTTAAATTTTACCCCGACATCTTTAAAAATCCCTAAAATTCTGTAAATGTGCCCCTCATTTCCTAAAAACTTCAAAGTTACCATTAGAATACGCAACATCCCTTGGAATAAATCCCGTTATCTCTGAACCATGATTTATGCATCGCCAACAATTCCTAAAATTATTCCCCAGCATTATCTTAAAATCCCAAATATCCATCAAAATACGTTATTTGACATTGAAAATTAACAAAACATTTAAACTTGTTAAAAATTGTTCAAAAGTACGTTAGCGCACGCCACCCCACCTTATCAGCACCACAGTTTGACTGCGAGTGCAAAGAATAAACAATCAGCGAAGGATTTAAACACCCCGCCGTAGCTCGTTTCTCATCTGCTCTCCTCGCTCAGCAGCCAACATTAATATCGCTGCGGCTACAATTAATCTTGTACGCACGTCCTTTGACAAATAACCACCGCGTCGTCGTCTCCTTATGAGCGGAGGATCGATGCGATTTTCTAAACCACGCGCGTATTGATCGCATCTACAATAACAAAGACGTTGAGCAGCTCACATGCTACTTCAACTTTCCACACGGACAACCAACTCGCTCAGATTGATGTAATGTTGGTCACACATGACCATACACAGCACCAATCTGAGCGAGTTGGTCGGTCGTGTGCCAACCATCCGAGTGGTGTGCGAGTTGGCCCCCGATTCTCTTGCCTGCTTTTGGGGAGAGTGCGAGCAAGCACCAAACGGGAAGTGCTGCCAAAGCACGGTTCAATGCAATCGGGGCGATGTTTTCCGCAATTCGATGAGTTTTTTACATAACTTTGAATTGATTATTGTGACCAAACTACAAATCATACAATGTTGGTCACAAAGAAGGTTTTCTAAATAATTAAATAAACAATCTTTTGTAGAAGAACATTTTTCCAAAAAATGTCATTTTCATTTAAATAACATCAAAAATAGCACAAAAAGTTACTGTTTTTTTGGCTTCTGCCACAAACATTTTAAAATTTATGAATGAAAACTACTTTTTATCAAGTTTACGTCCAAGAAGCATAAAATCTCAAAGGTTCAAGCTTTTGATTCGTAAAAAAAATTTTGTATTCCGTTAAAAGATCGCTGAGTTATAAGTTTTTGAATTTGGGCCTTTTTAAAAACATCGAATTTTGAATAACTCACTTAGCAGTGACTTCCGACCCCATGTTCCTTGGACACTTTTTCATGGCTCGAGGTCCTCTATCTACCCTTAAAATATGTACAACCAGGAAGCAAACACCCTGTATGTACAATAATTAACTTACAAATTCGTTGATAAAATTAGGGAGCACGATTTGCTCATGTACTGAAGGTACCTCCTCGCTAGCTACTAAATGTCTTTACTGAACTACTGCACAATAATGTCACTGATATGATTTAAAGGGGTGTTCATATTTTCAATAATGTTGGGTTCAAATTTGAGGCTACGCATCTTTGCGTAGGTGTCCAGGTGTCCTGGAGATAAACGGTCAGCAAGAAAATAGTCTCTGATCACACCTAAGATTATCGGCAATCCTGATTGCTTCGCTGAAATTACGAAAGTGAAAATTTAAATTTTATCGCATCAATCCCCTTTTGCGTTTAAAATTGCTGCGCCCAATTTTGATGCAACTGGTTGAGCCCTCGCGCTCTGTTAAATGGAATAGGTTTCATTCACTTGTTTGCATTTTTTTTCGACAAATTTTATATGAATCTTATATTTAACAATAATAAAATATAGACTGAAGCGTGCAGAAAAAAAGTATCGATCTGTCTTGATAATGATCGGCATCCAGTGCTAGTGAAGGCGGTCAAGCAGTCAACTGAGAGTATAATAAGTTTCCAAATTATGGCTTCGATGAAACTCTTGCTTTTCTGAATACGGCTGACACAAATTTCGATTTTCTCCTATGTTAACCCCTTCCCCTCTTAGAAAACTTTAGTCGGAATTCAACATTTTGAGGAAGGGCACAAAAAAATAAATCAAGAAATTTTTAAATTTTAAGGTGAAAAAGAGTCCTCCATAAAAACAAATCGCTTAACTAGATTTTTCTTAATTGATTGGGTATTTTTTCATCAAATAAATTTATTATTTATCATCTCCCCATTGGTGAGTCAACGAGCACTGTGACAAAAAAAAGAGAAAGGGATTTGTTATGTTCTAGAGTATCCTCAGGATTCAGGAACACTTTGGCTAACGTCGACGGAAAAATACTGATTACTTATTCGATGAGAAAGGCACTATCACCACTAGGTGGATTAATCTGGGTTTTTTCAATCACTTAACCTAATTTACAGCTCTTATGTCCACTAGGACACTGCGTGAGCGATTCCGATTGGCGGCTGCACTTGCTTTTGCGCAGCTGTCACTTTTCTACCCTATCAATGGTAGAATAATGAGCACGAGGATGTCGATGTGTGGCTCTTGTGCCGTTTCCAGTCCGATTGTAGGTCCATTATGAGTTGCCGTTAGCCGATATTTAAGTTTCCGCGTCCGTTAGAGTATATGCTCAGAAGAGGGTCAGGTGTCAGCCGCTCTGGGCAACTGACGAAAAATTGCAAGTGCCGGGGCTGGGATCGAACCCATAACCATCCACTTATGAAGTGAACGTGCAGTCACTACGCTACGGGCCCCGGCACTACGTATGTTTTATTACAAAAACTTTCAATAATTAAGGCCTCAGCCATCTATCGAAATTTGAAAATAATATTATTTAAAAAGGCCAATAAAAAAAAAACCATAGGCATACTTTTGCAGCCCAGGAAACATCGAAACAGGACTCAAAACCCAAAATGTATAAACTTTCATACAATCATTTCTCAATTTCAACCAGCTTCACATTGAAAACTCTCCCAATCGCCAGTAGGGCTACACAACTTTGAATACTCACAGCATTTCCAGACTTCTAAGTGGCTGCAAAACTTCCGCCTCAAGCGACTCGATTAGATTATCCCGTAAATCACTGCATCCGAATATCCGTTGCAGACCAGGAGGAAAGTATGGTGAAAAAAGAGACGGAGAAAAAAAGAAAGAGTTTCAACCCTCAACTTACCACCGGTATAGTCGGAGAGTAGTCTGACTGAACTATTATTGCACGGTCGGTTGGAGTGACGTTCCATACTTACAGCTCCTCCAGGAAGTCCAGATTAGCAAAGTTCCCAGCAGTCAGTTTCGTAATCTGATTTCCGCTCAGGATGCTGTGGCGATTAGAAGAGGAGGGAGAGAGGAAAATCTGTTAGGAACTGGATCTGAATGTAGCCAGCAGTACAGTGCGTCAAAACAAGAGGATACTCCATCACAACGATCATCCCCCGTTTTTTTTATTGCACTGGTCGTAGTCGTAATTATCAGGGCCAAGATGATGAATATGATACCTACAGTATGTGCAGCCAAGTGTTGGGCGGGAAGAAAATGTCCGGCAGCGATTTTAATTTGTTCTGATCCAAATGTCTGTGCTCCGGCGTCGATGGTTGTCGTCGTGGGTGAAGTTCGTGGGCGTGAGGAGAAAATCAAACAGATAGAAAGATTTAGATTTGGTTTGAGGATTCGTGACGAGATGAGTATGGATGAAGGAGGTGGTTGGGACCGGAAATGAAGGCCGGGCATGATAATACCAAAATGACGTGTGTTTGAATGAGGTTTGATTGCTCTGGTCTCACAGGAAGTAGAGAATGAAACTGTTGGGTATTTGATAACAATCACATGGCTTTCTTTTTTCTTTAGATAGAAATTCGATGATTGTAGCCACATATTTAGTAAATGATTCGTAGAACCTTACTTCTTTATCTTCTTCTTATTATTAGCATATCATCACCACTGCTTTATGAGTTACAAACGAACGATCAAAACGATGAGATCTGACTTATACATGTCACTGATTGCTCCTCCGTGATTGATCTGAACTGGTACCAATATTCTCAAAGTACATTTTTTTTTAGAAAATCCTCTAAGTCTTTTGGTAAGAGATGTCTCAATGATGTTTTCCAAATATCTTTCAATAAATCCTTACAGAAATTCCACCAAGGGTTCCGAGGGAGAGTTCCAGAAATTCCCCTAACATGGTTACAAAACAGTAACGGCAGCGTATGTAAGCGTTGCACAGAAGTTACAGTGACTTAACTGTGACTTTAGTAATTACTGCGCAACCCTTACATACGCTGCCGTAACTGATTTGTAACCATGTGTGTTGCTTGGGCCTTTAGCAACTCCTTCTAGAATTAATTCAGGAAAGTCACAGAATCCCTGCATGGGATTCCTTTGCAATGAACCTCCAAGGATTATGTAAAGAACATCTTCTAGGATTTCTACAGAAATAAGATTGAAGATGTTTTGTGCTCATATAGCAGGAAACGCGTTATGGCTTCAATTTCCGGTCGGTTCAGAATTTCTCGTGAAGAAAATTTCTTGATGTCCTTGGGCATAGAGAATATTCATGACTGTCATGTACGATGTACAGGAAGCTGAGAGGAAGCTCTCAGATAAAAACTGTAGAAGCACTCACAGAGTATTATAGCATTTGGTAAATTTGGCTGAGACATCGATTTTCGTAAATCAATTCGAATCGGAACAGCAGAATCGATTCGCCGATTGAATCGAGTGCTTTGTACCGCTCTTTTCACATCGATTCAATATCCAGGTAACAATTTGATGCTGTACAAATGTTTCTGCAACTATTTTAAATCAGCCTTCAATTGAACAAAAGCTGAGCACAAGAGGTGCAATCCTTTATTCAGCTTCTAAATATCTAATTTTCTTCGAAAGGCTTAATATGCGCTTAATTATTTATCGATTAAATTTATCAATTGTGAATTGTGTAAAAATAAAAATAAAAATACTTTCGATAGCCTATTTTTACTATTAGCTGCATATATTTCCGAGACATCTGAATGTATAAATTAATCTTTGGGAAAACTGGGAATTGAACTCGGATCTCGTGATTCATAGTCATTCACCCTAGCACCTACACCACACACAATTGTATACGTATCCTCGAAAACAAGAGCATTACTTGTGGCATCTGAATAGTCAAGACATAAGTTGAAGTCAGCCTGTATTAAGGCTGAACAAGCGATGTGGACTTCACGAAAACACGCTTGAGTCAGCTGTCAAAATAGTTTTGGTTAAAGGCTGGACAACAGACGATTAATTCTGCATGCTGGTGTATGCTTTAAAGCAGGTTACACAGATGAAGAATATTCTATTCAACTTGATATTCAGCCATCTTTGTATTGCTGATTAAATAGGTTGAAAAGCCAAACTTCAGACCAATATCCAGCAGTCATTGTGTTTAGCCATTGATACCACTAACCAGCCATTGTTCAGTTAATACTCTCACTGTTCAGCATTCTTTGTTACTTGGGTATTATAAAATGTTACAAAGCTATAAAATGACCCGTTGCAACATGGAATACAAGTCCATGGGATGTTGTGTTTGTCCAAATAAATGCAATTGAGATTACACATCGAACATATCACGACTCTGGGTCGAATATAGATATAACGTTGAGACAGCGCACTCTGAACCAGTGTTGGTAAAAACTCAAATTCTCATATCTCATGGTTGAGTTGTTTCACGCGCGATTCTTGTCTCGCCAAACTCACCGCCGAAAAAATCATGCATGAGTTGACTCGCAGTTTCACTCATTGCTTTATTTCTTGGTGTTCTTATTATTTACATCAAAGTTTTTAGGATAATATGATAGAACAAAAGCTAACCTAGCGTACAATAACATTGAATGTCGTTCAAATTGATTTGGATTCGTTTTACAAGCAAACGAGATTTCGGCGCTTGACTCGTGAGAGCGAGATTTTGCATGAAAATCTTGCGCGTGAGAAAGTGATTCAGAATCGCGCGCAAGTTTGCTCACGCAGAAGCGTTTCATGAGTCTGCTTAAATAGAGTGTGATTTTACCAACACTGCTCTGAACATATTAATAGAGGAATTCACCCTAATGCTTTCTTTAGAAATATCACCAAAGACTTCTTCAGTAGTTAAATAAGGATGTCTTCATGAATGTCAGCAAGGCAATCCTTTGAAAAATCAGGGGTCACTTAAGATATTTTCAGAAGGTTTCTTTTTGGAATTCCTCTTGAGGTTCCATCAGAGATTTCTCCAGAGTTTACTATAGAAGAACTTTATTACGTCACATAAATATATTTTAGTAATTCTTCAATAGCTACGTAGAGAAATTTCTTAAAGAAGTTTATCATACAACCCCTGCAGGAACATCTGAGGAACTTATGAGAAACTTCCTGGAGGATAATTCGAGAAAAATTTTCAAAAAGCATTCCTGTAAAAAAAGAACTTTATTTTTGCCTTTCTCGTACACCAAGGTGTACCGAAAGGCTATATGCTCACTCCAAAAACGAAAATTTGATAGAGCCCCCGGAGGGGTCAAGTGTTATATACCAATCGACTCAGCTCGACGAGTTGAGGTGATGTCTGTGTGTATGTATGTGTGTGTGTGTGTGTGTGTGTGTGTGTGTGTGTGTATGTGTACAAAAAGGTCACCTAATTTTTAGATAGTAATAAGAACCGATTTCAACGACCGATGATTCATTCGACGGGGTATATTGCCCCATTGTTTCCTATTGAAAATGGTTCGGATCGGTCCAGCCGTTCCGGAGTTATGGCCATTTAGGTGTTCCGGACCGGTACCCCAGGAAGGGGCCAGATATGGAAATGCAACAAACCCATGCATGCGACCCATCAAACCGCGGCATTTTCGATTATCTGATGGACGGGAAGTAGAAAAATAGTCTCAGACTATATCTGAACCAGTAGTGTTCCGGAACCGGTTCCGGGTGCCCCGCCGGAAGTGGCCAAATAAGAAAGGTAACATAACCCATGCATGCGACACGTCAAATAGCGTCTTTTTCGATAACCAGTTGAATGGTAAGCAGGAAAATAGTTTCAGACCATATATGAACCGGTAGTGTTCCAGAACCGGTTCCGGATGTCCGGCCGGAAGTGGCCAATTAGAAAAGTGAACCAAACCCAGGCATGCGACACATCAAAGAGCGGCTTTTTAAATCACCAGTTGAATGGTAAGCAGGAAAATAGTTTCAGACCATATATGAACCGGTTGTGTTCCGGAACCGGTAACAGGTGTCCCGCCGGAAGTGGCCAATTAAAAAAGTGAACCAAACCTAGGCATGCGAGACATCAAAGAGCGGCTTTTTCGATAACCAGATGAACAGTGAGCAGGAAAATAGTTTCAGACTATATCTGAACCGGTTGTGTTCCGGAACCGGTCCTTGGTGTCCCGCTGGAAGTGGCCAATTAAAAAAGTGAACCAAGCCCAGTCATGCGAGACTTCAAAGAGCGGCTTTTTCGATAATCAGATGAACGGTAAGCAGAAAAATAGTTTCAGACCGTATCTGAACCGGTTGTGTTCCGGAACCGGTTCTTGGTGTCCCGCTGGAAGTGGTCAATTAAAAAAGTGAACCAAACCCATGCATGCGACACATCAAAGAGCGGCTTTTTCAATAACCAGATGAACGGTAAGCAGAAAATAGTTTCAGACCGTATCTGAACCGGCTGTGTTCCGGAACCGGCTCTTGGTGTCCCGCTGGAAGTGGCCAATTAAAAAAGTGAACCAAACCCAGGCATGCGAGGCATCAAAGAGCGGCTTTTTCAATAACCAGATGAACGTAAGCAGGAAAATAGTTTCAGACCATATATGAACCGGTAGTGTTCCAGAACCAGTTCCGGATGTCCGGCCGGAAGTGGCCAATTAGAAAAGTGAACCAAACCCAGGCATGCGACACATCAAAGAGCGGCTTTTTAAATCACCAGTTGAATGGTAAGCAGGAAAATAGTTTCAGACCATATATGAACCGGTTGTGTTCCGTAACCGCTAACAGGTGTCCCGCCGGAAGTGGCCAATTAAAAAAGTGAACCAAACCTAGGCATGCGAGACATCAAAGAGCGGCTTTTTCGATAACCAGATGAACAGTGAGCAGGAAAATAGTTTCAGACCATATCTGAACCGGTTGTGTTCCGGAACCGGTTATTGGTGTCCCGCTGGAAGTGGCCAATTAAAAAAGTGAACCAAACCCAGGCATGCGAGACATCAAAGAGCGGCTTTTTCAATAACCAGATGAACGTAAGCAGGAAAGTAGTTTCAGACCATATCTAAACCGGTTGTGTTCCGGAACCCGTTCCAGGTGTGCCGTCGGAAGAGACCAATTAAAAAACTGAACCAAACCAATGCATGCGACACATCAAATCATCAAAATGTTCGATAACCAGATAAACGGGCGGCAAGAATATAGTCTCTGACCACACCTTACATTACCGGCAGTATTGCAGAATCAGGATTGGATGCATCGCTGAAATTACGAAGGTGAACAAAATCGATGCGAGCGATTAATATGCGTGAATGAACAAAACCTTGATAAAAATTTAAGCGATCTTGTCAAATTACACCATTTTAGATTCCTGAGGCGTCATTATGCAGTAGGATGGATCAACGTTGTATATAAAAAAATAATTTTTATAGCACCAATTCGCTTTTGCGTCTAAAATTATCCAGCTTTTTACATTAGCTTTCCATAAATTTATAATCACCTCTCCTTGACAATTCTTGACGCCACTATAATTTTATTATGGTTTGATCGAAGCAAGCTTTTTGGCGTTGAACATTTACATTGTTGTTGAAAAAACGTCATAAATTTCAATTCTGGTTTCCGGAAATGGAAATTAAATAGCAAAAATTTCATAACATTATTTATTAAATTTTTCTTTTTAGATTGATTTAGTAGGACATACATGGTACCGCGAGTTATGAGGTACGAACAAATGCCAAAAGAGTTAATCCAAGAAAGATAAAAACTCTACTACGGTAGGGGTGGTGGGGGTAAAGTGGACAGGTGGGGTGAAATGGACAGGGTACAGTTTCATGGCTCTTATTGGTTTTCAACATGTTTTAACGATTGAAGCTTATGCCTAAGCTATACTTTTGCTGATCTTGAACATTAAAATCAAATAAACCTATTTAAAATGACTAAAACTTTAAAAATCACGTGAAAAATCGAAAATGATGTAAAATTTGCTTATCACTGCTAAGGGTTTCTCGCAAGTTATGTTCAAATTATTACAATTTTTACACCCTTAACCAATAAAGACCACGTAGAAGAATATATCTGACCGAAAAAAATATTTTAGTTTTGTAAAAAAAAAAGTTTTAGAAATAATTTTAACATAATCAGACCGTGGGGGTAAAATGGACAATCGGTTCAAATTTCACCAAAATTTCATATTTTTTTTTGCAAACTCCAAAATCATCAGCCGTCATACGCATCATAAGATAATTGAAGTAAAAAGTTTTAAACAAATGTTTTATATCAACAAAATATAATTTTCATCCAAAACAGTGCTTGTTTTTTACACTATTTTAACAATAATTATTTAAGTGTGTTTCAAAGTTATAATTAAAAGTTTGAAAACAACAAAATAAAGGGTTCGTATGAAATTTGATAGTTTGTAATTAAAAACATAGAAACAATATGCTGTTATATAACTTTTAACGACTTGCTCATTTTACCCCATCGAATGTCCATTTTACCCCCACCGATTTTTTTCACGTCAATTTTATGCACGTTTTGGTAAAGAAAATAATCAAAGAAAACAATATATTTTAAATGCAATCCCTTACAAGATTTCTAGAGTATATCATTATCTTCCATGTAACTCGGAAAAGCAGATGGATTTTGCTGCATTTCCACTGGAAACGACCAAAATGCTTAAGTTGTCCACTTTACCCCCACAACCCCTACTGGCAGAAGGCGACAGCAGAACAATACAAAAGCCTGTTCCACTTTACCGGAACTGGATAGTGTGGAATTCTGGTGCTGTTGGTCGAATTTGTTTGGACTAGGATTACGATCAAATTTTTACAAAGTTGTGCCACGCAATGAACAATGGACTGAACATGCCCAGTTCGGGAAAAGTACAGTTGACTCTGTAATAAAAATATTTACCAGGAGCCCTTACGGGTCCGCCATGTATACTTCTCTTTACCTCACACCAAAGCCGAAATAGGCCATTAAACTTATGTTTGTTAGTTTTGTATTTTAGGTATTGTAGGTAGATACAGTATCACTTTCCACATAATTTGAGCAGTTTCATGGCCCTCGCGAAGGAGTTGATAAAGAGTGAGCAGTCGATCCTTAGGTATAACTTGGATGACCAAAAAAGAGACTATCCGAAACGAAAGGGATTTGGCTGCTCCCGGCTGCGATGTCGAAGGCGACGGAATATTCGTGGGACAAGACGACACTTCTACGCATGCATCGGATCGGACTCGATTTTCGTAATCCAGCAGCAGCAAATCAGTCTTGAATCTAATAAATTCTCCGCACTCCGTACATAAAACAGCAAATCTGATATGTTCAGGGATATCTCGGCTGCCAATGAAAATGTTGATCCTTTTCATTTAATTGAATTTCGCTTACTCGCACTTTTTTATCAAGTTTTACATGAAATTTGTAATCAATGATAATAAAATATAGGCTTAAGTGTGCAGAATTTTTTTTGCCGAAATGTGTTGATAATGATCAGCATCCAGTGCAAGCGAAAGTGGTCAAGCAGTCAACTGAGAGGTTTGATATTTTTCAGCTCTGTCTATAGTTTAACATAGCGTCGGAATATGAGCCATCAATAAGTTTCCAAATTCGATTATGGCTTTGATAAAAAAAAATTGCTTTTCTGAATAAGGCTGCCACAAATTTCGATTTTCTCTTAAGTCAAGAGGCCTCCCCCCTTGGAAATTTTGGACGGAATTCAACATATTGAGGAAGGGCTCAAATAAATAAACCAATAAATTTTTCAATTTTAGGAGTAATTTAGAGTCTTTCAGAAAATTTCTCATCAAATCCGATGAGTTAAGCGGTTTTTCCTAATTGTTTGAGTAATTTTTCATCAAATACATTTATTATTTATCAACTCCACCTCCCCATTGACGAGTCAACGTGCACTGGGACCAGAGATGCCAGATATACAGATTTTTCTGTATTATACAGATTTTTGACCTTCTATAGAGACAAGATACAGAGTACAGAAAAATACAGATTTTTAAAATATGATACAGATTTCTCCAGAAAACGTAATATTTTCAATAAATTTAATGAAAAGTTCATCAATTGCTGTTTGAACTTTGAAGAATTCGTGAAAATTTGTATATTTTCACACATGTTTTAGAAAAATAAATACCAGTTAAAATTAAAAACCGTCAAAAAGTAGTACATTTTTATTAGTATCTATTGAAAACTAGAACTCTCGGTGTCTGCTATACCCTCAAATATGGCGATACAGAAAAATCTGTATTGATACAGATTTTTTGATAGAATAATCTGGCATCTCTGAGTGGGACAAAAAAAAGAAAATGAGATTTATTCCGTTCTAGAGTATTCTCAGGATTCAGGAACACTTCGGCTAATGGCGACGGAAAAATCTTGAGTACATATTCGACGAGAAAGGCACTACCACCACTAGGTGGATTAATTTGGGTTTTTTTTTTGAAGAATCGATAGAGGAACTCCAGGGTAAATACCCTGAAGAAACTCTGAAAACAGTGCAGCAAGAATCTCTTCAGGAAGTATTGAAAATTTACTGGAAGAATCTTTGTTGATACTAGAAGGAGTCGCTAGAGGAAGTCCTCCCTTCAATCTGTTTTGGTATTTCTGTAGTCCTCAAATAATTTTGAGAAATTGCTAGAAGAACATCTGAAGAAATGACTGGAAGAATTTATTTTAAAAAATCTAGAAGAATCCTGGAAAAATCTCAAAAATAAGTGCTGAAAGAAATTCCTGGAGGTATCTTTGGAGGAATTCTTGCTGAACTGTTGAAAAAAGGTTCGAACAATAATTTCAGACAAGAATCGCTAGAAATATTTCATCCAGTAGTTTCATTCGAATATTTATTGTTCAGTATTCTTTGACAAATTATAAGTAAGTAATCTCCAAGCTATTCCTGGGTGGTTATGTTCCCTAATCTGGAATGAAAACTACAAAATTTCATTTTGTTTTTAGGAGCGGCAGAACCGTCACGTATATAATTTTTTAATTATGGTACCGTCAGTTTTTGAAAAGATTTCCTCATTCTTGTGTTGCGTATAATGAGAAAAACTGAGACTTATTACACGCCATTTCATCAAAAAATGCGTACGAGAGAAATTTAAGAAGCTCGGCGTTTTCTCTGTTCTAAAGGATGATCGAGGTGATAATGAAAAATAATCAAAATAATGTGCATAAGGTTCGACTATAAAATAATTTTCACAGGGGCGGACTAGTATATAAGGCTATGGAATTGAATAACCAGTTACAGGGTGCCTACTCATAACTCAAAATAAAATTCCCTGAGTTTTCCAGTTTTTTCCAGATAAAATTTTGAAAGTTTATAATTCAAAAAATAACCCAAATTTTCTAAAAAAATATAAAATGTGACTTAGGGTATCATCGGCAGGTTTGTTCTCTTCGTCATGAGGGATTTATGTCGGCCAAATTGCCTTAAACTTGATCATATTCAGCTTGGTTGGGAAGGATTTGATTAGGCTCAGTGTACCAGTTATGGCTATAGTACCTCAAATTCGCCATAGTTGGTTTCCAACCTTTGAAGATACAAATCAACAAAAAAAATCGTGAACAACAGATCACGATCACAAAAGATAATTGCAATCATTCAAACTTCACAATTTGCTCAAATTATGGTAGAAATAAATCATTTTCCTTAACTTTTCGGCCTCCTTGCACCCTATTTCGCCATAGTGTACCAGTTATGGCAAATCCCATAAGGAATGCATGTAAATAGTGTGAAGTGGAACCCAAATTAACAAATGTGTCCGTAACTGGTACAGGGTTCCTATCATTGGCACACGCCGTAATGAATACTAAAAGTAGTTTTGGCTCCGCACAATAAGATTCAGATGTTCCAGCTCAGTAATTTTTTCACCGAGTTTAGTATTTTTTCCATCTTTTTACTGAGTTTTCAACAGCAGATTTATCTCGGTACACTCGGTAATCATATTTACCGTTCACCAGTAACGATATTTACCGTGCTTCTGTAACTTTTGACAGTTTACCAGCTGAGCTCGGTAACGCATTTACAGAATATCCGCAAAATAAACAACCGAGCGTACCGAGTTAAATCTGCTGTTGAGAACTCAGTAAAAAGATGGGGAAAATACCGAGCTGATCTTAGTGTGCGGTTTTATATTTTTCCTGTAATGTATGAAAATATTGAACTTATTGTTTACATTCGTCGGTCTTCTTCTTATTTTTGTAGAAATGGTTTTTCTTAGGTAGTGCGATAACTGGTACAGGCACCCTATGTGATTTGATACCAAGTCCGAGTTCAACAGGTTTCAAAAAAACCCCATGACGAAGAGAACAAAACTGTCGAAAATACGTAAGTTCCCCTACTCTTCAAAAATTCTTTCAAGATTTATAAGCGTAATTCCTGGAATTTCTTCCAAAGTTTCTTCCTGGCTTTCCGCAGGATTCTTTCACGAGATATCTGTTTGAGTAGTAGTAGTAGTAGTAGTAGTAGTAGTAGTAGTAGTAGTAGTAGTAGTAGTAGTAGTAGTAGTAGTAGTAGTAGTAGTAGTAGTAGTAGTAGTAGTAGTAGTAGTAGTAGTAGTAGTAGTAGTAGTAGTAGTAGTAGTAGTAGTAGTAGTAGTAGTAGTAGTAGTAGTAGTAGTAGTAGTAGTAGTAGTAGTAGTAGTAGTAGTAGTAGTAGTAGTAGTAGTAGTAGTAGTAGTAGTAGTAGTAGTAGTAGTAGTAGTAGTAGTAGTAGTAGTAGTAGTAGTAGTAGTAGTAGTAGTAGTAGTAGTAGTAGTAGTAGTAGTAGTAGTAGTAGTAGTAGTAGTAGTAGTAGTAGTAGTAGTAGTAGTAGTAGTAGTAGTAGTAGTAGTAGTAGTAGTAGTAGTAGTAGTAGTAGTAGTAGTAGTAGTAGTAGTAGTAGTAGTAGTAGTAGTAGTAGTAGTAGTAGTAGTAGTAGTAGTAGTAGTAGTAGTAGTAGTAGTAGTAGTAGTAGTAGTAGTAGTAGTAGTAGTAGTAGTAGTAGTAGTAGTAGTAGTAGTAGTAGTAGTAGTAGTAGTAGTAGTAGTAGTAGTAGTAGTAGTAGTAGTAGTAGTAGTAGTAGTAGTAGTAGTAGTAGTAGTAGTAGTAGTAGTAGTAGTAGTAGTAGTAGTAGTAGTAGTAGTAGTAGTAGTAGTAGTAGTAGTAGTAGTAGTAGTAGTAGTAGTAGTAGTAGTAGTAGTAGTAGTAGTAGTAGTAGTAGTAGTAGTAGTAGTAGTAGTAGTAGTAGTAGTAGTAGTAGTAGTAGTAGTAGTAGTAGTAGTAGTAGTAGTAGTAGTAGTAGTAGTAGTAGTAGTAGTAGTAGTAGTAGTAGTAGTAGTAGTAGTAGTAGTAGTAGTAGTAGTAGTAGTAGTAGTAGTAGTAGTAGTAGTAGTAGTAGTAGTAGTAGTAGTAGTAGTAGTAGTAGTAGTAGTAGTAGTAGTAGTAGTAGTAGTAGTAGTAGTAGTAGTAGTAGTAGTAGTAGTAGTAGTAGTAGTAGTAGTAGTAGTAGTAGTAGTAGTAGTAGTAGTAGTAGTAGTAGTAGTAGTAGTAGTAGTAGTAGTAGTAGTAGTAGTAGTAGTAGTAGTAGTAGTAGTAGTAGTAGTAGTAGTAGTAGTAGTAGTAGTAGTAGTAGTAGTAGTAGTAGTAGTAGTAGTAGTAGTAGTAGTAGTAGTAGTAGTAGTAGTAGTAGTAGTAGTAGTAGTAGTAGTAGTAGTAGTAGTAGTAGTAGTAGTAGTAGTAGTAGTAGTAGTAGTAGTAGTAGTAGTAGTAGTAGTAGTAGTAGTAGTAGTAGTAGTAGTAGTAGTAGTAGTAGTAGTAGTAGTAGTAGTAGTAGTAGTAGTAGTAGTAGTAGTAGTAGTAGTAGTAGTAGTAGTAGTAGTAGTAGTAGTAGTAGTAGTAGTAGTAGTAGTAGTAGTAGTAGTAGTAGTAGTAGTAGTAGTAGTAGTAGTAGTAGTAGTAGTAGTAGTAGTAGTAGTAGTAGTAGTAGTAGTAGTAGTAGTAGTAGTAGTAGTAGTAGTAGTAGTAGTAGTAGTAGTAGTAGTAGTAGTAGTAGTAGTAGTAGTAGTAGTAGTAGTAGTAGTAGTAGTAGTAGTAGTAGTAGTAGTAGTAGTAGTAGTAGTAGTAGTAGTAGTAGTAGTAGTAGTAGTAGTAGTAGTAGTAGTAGTAGTAGTAGTAGTAGTAGTAGTAGTAGTAGTAGTAGTAGTAGTAGTAGTAGTAGTAGTAGTAGTAGTAGTAGTAGTAGTAGTAGTAGTAGTAGTAGTAGTAGTAGTAGTAGTAGTAGTAGTAGTAGTAGTAGAAGTAGTTTGAGTACGACGATATTTCTTGCAAAGGTTTTCCGATATACTTCCAGATATTCTCGCTGAATTCCTCCTGAAGATCCATCCAAAACTATTCAAAGTTTCTTCAAGAATGTCATTGGTTGAGCCTCGTAGCCATGTGGTTAGAGCCCGGGTTCGATTCCCGCTCTGAGCGATGATTTTTTTTTACGAGAATAGCTTCTTATACGTAGCCACTCCGTGTTAAGTTTCGTTCAATCGGTACAGTCGCCGGCTGAATCCAGTTTCCGTGTCTTTTTTTGGTGGTTTTCCGGGATAGCTATCCAATAGTTTATTTCGGGTTTTTTACCGATAGTCTTCCGATATATCTTTTGTTATCCTCGCGGAACTTCGTAGCTGCTTTCAGGATTCAATGAAGTTTTCAGAATTCCTCCTTGGATGTCCTTAGTATTTCTTCTCGGGATTACTTTTATCCATAGAACTTTTTTTTCGAGATGTTTCATTTTTTCTCAGGTTGTCGAGGTGTCAGGTGTCAAGATTTCTTCAATAACACTTTGCGGAGTTTCTCGCAAGATTTTATTTGAATTCCCTCGAATATTTCTCCAAGATTTCCTATAAGGTATTTAGTAACTCTTCTAAGAAGACATTCTGAGGACAACCCGTAGAAGAATCCTTGCAATAACTTTGGGTAAAATCCCTAAAGGAGTTTCCAGGATCTGGGGACAATTTCTGATAAAGATTCCGGGAAAAATTTTGGAAATAATGCAGAGAATATCTGTAAAAAAAATTCAGGTAGTTCACAAGAAATCCGGTACAACTACAAGGAACAGCTTGGCTCGGAAAGAATGCAAGAGAAGAATTCAATGAGAAATATCAGCAGTAACTCCTGTGGAAATCCCATACGGCACTCTGAAAAAAAATTTTAGGAGGAAGTCCAGGGTAAATTAAGAAAAATTCTGAGAGACATCTCATGACCAATATCGGAAGGAATCTTCTGAGAGAAGCTCCAGGAGATACTCCGCGAGAAATCTCAGGTAAAACTTCAAAATAAACCTCGCACCAACTTTAATGAAATTTCTGTAGGGGACCAGGAAGAACATCTCGAAAAAAGCCCAAAGCAATTGAAGATATCACAGAAAAAAAATGATTGAGGAACTCTTGCAGTAAATTCGTGAAAACTCCTTCAGAAACCCCTGGAGGAACTTTAGTAGAAACCCCAAGAATAACTCTGGTGAAGTCCCAAGAGCAACACCGGAAGGAATCGCATAAAATTTCCATGATGAATGCCGAAAAAAACACGTTTTATCCCGAAAGAAATTCTTATAGAGTATTCGGGATAAATTCTGGTAGAAATCCTACGGAGATTTTTTTTGAGCAAAACACTGGAGGAACTCCGTGAAGAAATAGCATCCCCGTGAAAAACTTCAGGAGAAATGGGTTGGAATTCAGGAATCCTGGAAGGAATCACGAGATATACCTTTCCAGAAATAATTAAAAAGGAATACCAAGAAAAATAGCGTCAAAAATGCGAAGGAATTTTAGAAGAAATCCTGGGAGACATTCTAGGAGGTATTTCTAAAGAAGTTCCAGAAAAAAAACCCTGACGGAATTTCTGGAAAAAAATCCTTGTAGCGAAATTTCTATATGGATTTTTACTACCAGGTTTTTATTCATGCGACCCAATATTTTTTTATAAGGGTAAAATTTCCCTAAGTACTCAAGATATTCCCTGAGTATTCCAGGTTTTTCCCTGTTAAATAAATTTCCTGAGGATTCCCGGTTTTCCAGGTTTTTCCAGGTAGTAGACACCCTGAGTTATAATTTTACCATGACAAAACTGGTTTAAAATTACTTTTGGAAAAAAATGTCCTTAGAAGTAACGTGCGACTTTGTGAATTTCTGACTAGAAAAGTTCTTTATAAATTTTCTTAAGGAATCTCTAAAAAAAATAATAAGTGTTGAATTAGCAAATTGTTAAAATACAGAAAAAAAAATCTCTCAAAATTTTATTGCAATTTTTTTTTTGTCCTTTTCGTACACCAAAGTGTACTGAAAGGCTATATGGTTACTCAAAAAACGAATTTTCTATAGAAGATATACCAATCAACTCAGTTCGACGGATTGAGATGATGTCTGTATGAGAGTATGTATGTGTGTATGTATGTGCGTATGTATGTGTGTCTGTGCGCAAAACAGTTCCCCCACTTTTAAGGCACTTCCCAATGGTCGATTTTTCGGATTATACAACAAATCGAACTGGAATTTAACCGCATTGTTTGTTATTAAAAATTGTCCAGATCGGTCAAGGCGTTCCGGAGTTATGGCAATTTCAGTGAACCGGACCAGCACCGGTAGAACTGGCCGTCTATTAAACTGACCCAAGCTCTATCGATACGTCAAACTACGGCGATTTTTGTAACCTTTAGCATAGTTGACAACACTGGAGACCAGAAATTCCACGATGTTGGCCCAAAATTCGAGATGGCAGCCATATATTCAAGATGGCGGCTCCAATTTCAAGATGGCGACTGTTTAATAAAGATTTAGGCTTTCAAACCATGAAATATGGGTATATTTGGTACGGGGAAGGTGCCTGCATTCTAAAAAATGGCGACCATAATATACAAAATGGCGATCTAATATCCTAAAATCCAAGATGGCGGCTCAACATTCAAGATGGAGTTTTAGGCCCTAAAACCATGCAATATGGGTATATTTGATATGGGGAGTCCATCCTGAGTCCAAAAATGACGACCAGAATATCCAAGCTGGTGGTCCAAAATCAAAGATGGCGACTCCAAATTCAAGATGGCGGATGTTTAATGAAGTTTTAGGCTCTAAAACCATGCAATATGGGTATATTTGGCATGGGAAAGACGTCTGGAGTCCAAGATGGCAGACTTACAGAACTGACGCACTTTGGTGCCATGAAACAGATTTCAGTTAAACGTATGAAAGGGCGATATTCATCAACATGTCACTTGAGTTTTTTTAATGGGTTTTCGAAGGCACGAGAAAGGCGCCATCACCGGTGGATTAATTAGAGTTTTTATTTTACTTACTCGTTTATTTGGAAGGCTCGGGCGCCACATGGGCATAACTAAGCCGAAATAATTTGTTTTTACATACAAGCTAAATTGTTGTGGGTATAGTTTTTAATGAAACCCTTAATTTCCTTACGTTTACACCTTTCGCGCAAGGTAAGCGAAAATTATACTTTTGGTACAGAAAACAAACTATATTTAATAGACGTTTTTAAGTAGGTAGCTAGCAGTAGCAGTTAACAAAAATTAAATTAAAAAAGAGGTTCACAAAACGTACTCGAAGTTACAGAAATGTTCAACACCGCCGGCTTTGCTTGCAAACGGCGACATATCTGTCCAGAGAAAAGGCAAGACATTTCTGTCTAGTGGATACTTGCAGGACTAAGATGAATGCGACAATGACCGTGAAAGACACGTCTGAACAGTTGAAACGCACTTTGGGAAGTATCGGCCACGCCATGAACACCTCAGCATGATCCGCCAAGGGTTCAATGCATTACCCGTATCAACACTAAAGCTCCATCATTGCAGGAGATAGAACAGCCATTCGTAGCATGAAATCGAACAGAGCTCCGAAGGTCGATAGCATATCAGCTGAGATGCTTAAAGCTTACCCCGTAGTATCAGCACAACTACTGCATCAATTATTCTGCATTATATGGGAAACCGCGACTTTTCCGGCGGCAACTCTCCGGCGGCAGCTAGCAGGATTCGGTGGCAGACGATCCTGTGTGAACCATATTGTCACGCTACGTATCATCCTGGACCAAATCAATGAATTCCAATAATCTCTTGACCTGGTGTTCATTGATTACTAAAAAGCTTTCGATCGTCTCAACCACGAAAACATGTGGGGAGCCCTCAGGCGCAAGGGTGTCTCTGAGAAAATCATCGGCCTCATTGAAGCACAGAACAGGGCATTTTAGCGCAGAGAATTGCACAGCGGTGTCTTGTCCGATCCAATGCGGGTCGTCGTTGGAGTGAGGCAAGGATGTATACTATCACAGCTACTGTTCCTCATGGTAATCGACGAGATCCTGGTAGGTGCGATTGACCATGAACAAATCGTGGATTGCTTTGGCAGCCCATTACCATGGAGCACCTAAATGACTTCGAACTGGCTGATGACGTTGCTCTCCTACACTGAGGCAAAAATACTTAGGAATTTAATAAGTCGCAACTTATGAACGGATGATTTTTCTGCTTCATTACTCACTTATAGTTTTTGCGAATGCGTTCCATATCTATAGTTGTATACAACTTATGATTGACATAAGAAACATGGTTGTGAAAAAGACATAATTGAAATCTATGAAAATCTTTACAATGAGGGTATGGATTCCAGCTAGTTGCGTCTTAGACAAACAAGCATTACTCACAGATCAGTTTTGGAGCATACGGACACTCGAAATCAGAATGAATTGAATTTAAGTGCCATAAATTCCCCCAAATCAGCAACAACAATGGAATTATACGTAAGTGGCACGATCGATTCCTCTTAATTCATCCTAGTGTTGTTTATAAAAGTGACAAGAAGCAAGTTCGACTGCATTCTATGGTGAAAACAAACCATGAAAACTTACATTCTTAAATGAAAATACAGTCGAATACGCTCCTTGTCCTTTTATTTCCAGTGATCGATGAAGAGAAATTGATTATTTTACTTACGCGGTAATTCAATACACATGACATTAGAGTTAAAGCAGAATTATTTCATCAAAAAAACATACTTTATAAATACGAATATCATTTTGCTTACGACATGACAATCATAACTACCAATATTGATTTCTATAAGTCTTGATCGTTGATTTCAATAATTGCAAACATACGATAGTTATATTTTTTATCCAATGATGTTCCTTATGACTTATGATTTTGGTAAGTGACTGGACATAAAAATTTTTTTATGGAAAAAACAATTATTTAGATAAGTCGACACACTAAAATCCGAATTTAATTCGAACGTGAAATCCGTGCTACTGTACGCCAGTAAAACTTGGTGTGTATCAGCGGAGAACACTCAACGGTTGCAGGTCTTGATCAATAGATACCTTCGGTATGTAATTCGTGCATGATTTCCTTACAATTGGATCTCCAACGTGAAGCTCCCTCATCGATATATCAACGAAAGCCGCACCAGAAATTCAGTTGCGAAGGTGGAGGTGGGTCGGCCACTCTCTACGCAAGGGCTGTAACGGAATCTCTGAATCTGCAAGCAAGCGTAGATTCGAACCCAGCAGGACATCTCAGCAGAGGCTCATGGCAACGCAGCCTCAACAAAGTCGACGGAAGTTTTACCTGGCAACAGGTCAAGGCAATAATGGGCAATCGCCCAGGATGGAGAACTTTTAATTCGGCCCTGTGCACAACCATGGGTGTCCACGCTCAAGACTGAAAGTAAGTAAGTAAGTACCTACACAGCTCTTGGCTGGCAGTCTTCGCGATCGACCGACCCGTGCATGCATGATGTAGGAACTTGTATGGACTAGAGCTATGTTGGACGCTCTGATGTTGACTCACCAATTTGCAGCTCAGAGATTCTTATTAGATCCATTTATGCGATGAAGCAATTTTCAGCATACTATAGATATATCACTTTCTGATGTTAATCTTCTAAAACCTAACTAATCCTAAAGCACCTTATCTCTCTCTCCACGAAGCGCCCTATTTGCAAAAGCAGATTGGATATAGGATATGTGAATAATTCAATAATGAGATAAAAGCATGCCATAATCCCTGTCGAGACAAAATGATAACTGAACATTTCTACATATGCCATCGTTAGAAGGGATCACTGTATAAATTATTGCTGTATATTAATGGATGGTAAAATTTCAATGTCGTAGCCAGCAGTTTCAGGGAGATTTCGAATGTATAAAAATAACCTCGATTCGTCACTGACAAAAACTAATAATCGTTGGCGAAAAAAAATCCTCAGCAATCGGAAAGCTCCCTCTCGAAGAAACCGATCCACAATGAGAGCAAACGTTCCATTAAACCGAAATCCCTGCTCTCAATCTGGCCAGCAGACGACTGACTGAGTAACTGAAAGCAACCTTCAATTCAATTAAGCTTCAACAGATTTAAAAAACCAAACGGGCGACTGGGAATCGCTCGCTTTTCGAACGATTTACCCCGGAAACCCCAAAATCGTCATCGTCGTCGTCGTCGTCGTCGTAATAAAGCGCTTAAATTTATCTTTTGCGTTCCATTCCAAGAGCGAATCTTTTTTGGAGCTCTATGTGAATGTGGAATGCTTGGCATGCTGCTATAACTGACCTCTCCGTCCGATAAGCATAGAAATCTGCGGTTTATTTGGCAGTGATCATCGGATGGAACCTTGGATAAACTTTGCACAATTAATTCGGCACAATTATTGCTTGCTCTGGCCGGGGCTATCTCAACAGAGCCACACAGACACTGAACTGAATGAGTGATACGAAGCTCTTCCGGAAAGTGTGGATGGATGCTGTCATTAATTTTGTCGTTTATTTATTCGCTGATTTTCCACACCTTTTCAGGGCCATGGAAAAATGCCAAAAGAGTCAGTTGCAGATCTAATTCGTCTAATCAACCTTTTCGTGTTTTTATCTTATTCTTCATGATGGTTGCTCTTCTAAACTTTGCAGAATAAAAACCGGATGGATGCGGAAAGACATTTGTAACAATCGTGGATGTGTACTTACAGTGCATACATATCGTTTAAGGTCCGGGCAGGTGGTTCAATCTCTTCTATTGAACAGTGCTTTAGAACTCTGTGGATAGAAAGTGAGATGTAAAAAATGGGAAACGATTAGCTAATTGAGGCAACATTTGAAAACGTTAACGAAGAGATGTATGTGAGATTTATTACACATGGTTTTGTCTCCACCATGGCAACGAGAAATTACCTGTGTAATGGAAGAATAATACATACGAACTGATGAACTTAGATGGTCTTAGAAGAGATAAAATCTAAATACAGACTTGACTTTTAAAATGCCAGTGATCTCTGGAATTCAATGATACATATTGCCCTTTTTTTGGCATTTTACCAGATTTGCTGGTATGTCAGAAACATACTGGACACATGTAATTAGTTAGTAGGCACGAAATGTTGCAAATTGACAAATTGAGAGAAGAAATTTGTGAAAAAATCGCGTTCTGGTGGAATTTGATCCCACGACTTCGTATTCGCTAGACCGGCGCTTTAACCAACTAAACCACAGAACAGGTAATGATTCTGCGGAATAGAAAGCCAAACTGACTCCGAAACCACACCGTGAACACTCATTTTTTACAAACCCATCTCTTCCCGCGAGTGTTGTGGATTGGCATCTAAGCCAAAAGAGAGATGCGTTTTTAATTATTTTTTTTTTTCTAAGTGAAATTTACATTAGCATTGCTCTGGAGTAATAGAGCATCATGAGATCTCATCAGTCTCATTTTGATGGCCTACTTCCAGGTCTCTCTCTCTCTCTTCTTAGCGTAACGTCCTCACTGGGACAAAGCCTGCTTCTCAGCTTAGTGTTCTATGAGCACTTCCACAGTTATTAACTGAGAGCTTCCTCTGCCAATGACCATTTTGCATGTGTATATCGTGTGGCAGGCACGAAGATACTCTATGCCCAAGGAAGTCAAGGAAATTTCCTTTACGAAAAGATCCTGGACCGACCGAGAGTCGAACTCGTCACCCTCAGCATGGTCATGCTGAATACCCGTGCGTTTACCGCCTCGGCTATATGGGCCCCAGGTCATTTCAGGCAATGATCAACTGGTAGACATGTATAGTGTATGTGCCCCCTTAGGATTATAAATTCCGAGACATAACTCAAGCTAATGACTTTTTCAACTGAATAAAAGCTTGATTTTGTTGTTTTTTCGGCTTACAGTCTTATGAATTGCATTGATTAATTTATTATCATCGCCGACGTTTCGGTCCGGCCCTGAGGAAGGTCCAATAGCCGAACCGAAGCGTCGGTGAAAATAATAAATTATTCAATGCAATTCATAAGACATGAGGCCGAAATATCAACAAAACAAAACTGAAACTATAAAAGCAATTGACGTTGCGTTTTTTGTTTTTTTTTTTTTTTAAATTTATTCTATTATCTTTATAAACCATCGAGCAACCGAAACTGCACCGCGCTCTCGCTGTATACGACGAGCGAGGATTTTTGATAGTGTTGTACTTTTTACAACAGCGTGCGTGCTGAAGGGTTAAACAGACTTTTAGGCCAACGTTGCGAACGAAAAGGCAACCGGCCAAAGGAAATACGATTACGAATAGGGTAATTCGCCAATTGTTAAATGGTTTCTGAAAATGTTATTATAAATTTAACTTATATAATTGTCCATCAACGTGAACGTGTGATGTAGATGCGTATACATGTGTGTCATGATGTTGCTCCAATAAAGTTACAAAATTTTTTTTTCGTGAAAAATATCGATTGAAAATTTTGTAGCGCTGATGACACGAAAACTGCACAATTCTTAAGATTTATTTTAAGAAATTGCTTTGCTGGCAAATGGACCACAAATATCAAAGTCACACCATAGTTATAAGAACTGGAAGGATGTCCTAAACTGTTTAACATTGTTTAAAATCACATTTTCATTGTAATTTCATTTGAAAAAAAAACTTATCACACTATCATTATGCATTTAGGATCCAATTGTTGAACACTGGCATAACCTACGATTTTAGCCAGATTTTTTTTCACTTTACCTAACCGTGCATTTCATGGGGTTTCAAAGGCGTTCCAGGGATGTTCCATGGGTGTTCCAGAGGGCTTCAGGAAGGTTTCAGGGAGTTTCAATGGGTTTCAATATTCAGAATGTTAAGGCGGTCCCAGGAGTATTTCAGTAGCGATCCACGGGTTTTCAAAGGATTTCAGAGTCGTTCCAGAGGAGTTCTAGGGGGTTGAGTGGGTCCCATGGGTTTCCAGGGGTGTTTCAGAGGCTTTCAAAGGCGTTTTTTTTCTTCAGTCGTTTTCGCTTCTAGTCAAATCTTTTCAGCCATTTCTTGTATTTAGTTATATTTAAAACGATTTCAGATCACTAGAGCTCTCTTCAAATAGCAAGCGATTCCTTGGGATCGTTCATAAATTACGTCACGCTTGAGTGGGGAGGGAAGGGGGTTCAGCAAAGTGTGACGACCCATACGAAAATTTCAGAGGTCTTATATAAAAAGGTAGACAAAGGGGGATCGGGGGGGCCAACTTAAAATGGCTAATATTTGCGTGACGTAATTTATGGACGCCCCCTTATTTGAATGAATTGTCACTCAAATGACTAACTGGACACAAAACAAATAAACCCGAAAAAAAAAACCGCCAAAGTGAAAAATTATCGGATGTCGGGTCAAAATCGGGTCAAATTTTATCAAATGTTGGATCACTGTTGAACCCACTTCGGATAACTGTTGGGTCTATGTTGGGTTCGGTGGCCAATATAAAAACAGGTCAATGATAGGTTTATGTTAGGTTATACGTCATCAATTACTAACAAAGCTTGAAGCGTTCAACAATTGACGGGAATCGTCCAACATTAGGATAAGCTAGCTTATTGAAGCGTTCAACATTTGGATTACAGACTTCCCATACAAATGTTCTATTTTCTCTTAGAAAATTGAATTTAAAGCAATACAAATTAAAAGGGAAGTGTTCGGACGACTTAGAAACAGAATTTCCACAGCAGTGTTTTCTATTTACAGCAGCTTAAAACTAAATTTATTGCGTTAATAATCATTACGTGTCACAAATATTTACAAACTTACATTTTATAGTTTCCATTTAATTCCCGTTTTGTTCTTCACAGGTAATATCCGACTGCTCGGGACTCGCCAGCTGATCTACAATTCATCTCAATAAATATCGAATCACATACATTTTTAATACTATTCTACTTACAAACAAATCCGAAACGACTCAAGCAATCTCCGGACTATTTATTCTTTCACCTTCAACTTCCAATTCAATTAAAAACTCCTAATTACTTCCAAATTTAACTCAATCGCCAGACCTCTCCGCCTCCTATCACAGTTGGATTTGAAGCGATACACGCATGCTACCGTCCTGACCAGAACTTTCCATCGGGAAATACGATCCACGTCAACCATCGGCTCTTCAGGTGCGCTATTGTGGATCAAGTGACACGCTCGTACTTCTTCTGACGTGTTTTGTTCTACCATTTCCTGCTTCGTCCACCGCTCTTCCGGCTGGTAGAGAAACGCCGGACCTCGGAACCAAGGTCCGTTTGACTCCAAACTGCTTCCGTCCTTCCACTTCGTCAAGTCGTCGGCGATTTTACTCTTCGTCGAAATCCAGTTCCACTCGCTGTGCTTCGTGAGGCTGAGAATCTCGCCGATCCGGAAAGCCACGAACGGTTTGTATCTACGCTGCTCCGAATGGATCCATGATACGACTGTTCTGGAATCTGACCAGATGAACCGCTGCTTGATTTCCAGCGAGTGCGCTTCCACGACGGTTTGCAGCAACCTTGATCCGATCACCGCCGCCTGCAGCTCCAGCCTCGGGATGGACATCATCTTTAATGGAGCTACCTTGGACCTCGCCATCACCAGCGCGCAAACTGGCCCGTTTCCCGTGAGCACACGGAAGTACGCTGCAGCTCCATACGCATCTTGGCTGGCGTCTACCAGCACGTGAAGCTGTACAGTGTTGTAATCCACTGACCTCGAACCTTGGAAGTAAAAACGGGGAATTTTCACTTTTTTCACAGATAGCAGAGCCTCCCTTTCCGTACCGCCTCCCATCTTTCTGGCAACCGCATCCTCTTGAAGCTCTCGCAGTTCCGGATACGATGATCGCAGCGGCCGCAGGTCCTGCAGGGCTTCTTCTCCCGATTCGGAGCCTGGTTGGCGACTCCGCTGGCTTCGGCACTATGCATGTGCAGAAATCCTTCTTGCTCCTTTCTTCCCTTCTTCTTCCGGAACGCTTGATCCGATGCGAAGGACGCCGACTCGCAATACGGAGTGATCTCGCTAGCATTCTTGACAATCCTCGAGAGAAAGTTGGATAATGTCCGGAGCGTCACGAGCTGGGCCTTCCTCCGATACCGCACCCATTCCAGCTGCGTACTGGCCGGCAACTTCTCCGTCAACTCCTGGATAAGCATCGGGTTGATAAGATGCGCTGTCAGACCGGTCGCCTCCAAATGGTCGGTGAGTTGCTGAACGACTACACCGAATTGGATGAACGATGCCAACTTGTCCGCTCTTGGAGACGGTGCCTTCCGCACATTCGACAGCAGCATGTTCAGCAACTGTTCTGGCCTACCGTACAACATCCGCAAGGTTTTGATGATTTGCGGTACTGCACTTGGAAGTAGGAGCCTGCTTCTTACCGCTTCTAGTGCTTGACCCTTCAAACACTCTTGAAGTCGCGCTAGATTCTCGACGTTCGAAAATCCGCACGCCGTTGTGGACGTCGCGTAGGCACTAATGAACATAGGCCATTCTTCGAGTCGCCCCGTGAATGTCGGAAGCTTCTTCGACAGAAACTGCCGAGCGCAGAGTTGAGCCTTCGTTGGACCACGCGCCATTACCTCGGATTGCATTCCGAAGTCTTCTTCCTGCGACGAACTCTCTTCTTCCGACTCCGAATCCGATTCTTCGGACTCCTCTTCACTTGGTTCGCTGGCTTGGTACGAGCGTAGAGCGACGCCTTCTTCAAACTGCGGCCTCTTCTTCTTCTTCTGCACCTCCGGGTGCCCGAGTGGAGTTTTCTTGTTGGTCACCGGTGGGAGCGAGGTTATGTCCTGCAGGACGGGTGGTGCAATCCCAAATACTTTCGGAGTGGAGAACTTGCTGAAGGCTCCTCGGTAATCCTCGCGATCTGCTTTGGCCGGTTTAGCTAGATTCCGGTCCGATTTGCCCGACTTTCGCTTCTCAGGCTCCTCTTCTTCCGGCTGTTTCATCCCCGGCTTCGCTTGCTTGGACTTCCTACCTTCCTTGTATCCTCCTTTTCCGCCTCCGGATGCTCCATCTTCATCCAGGTCAGCTACCTCTTCCCTCGCCGAATCGAGCTTCACTTTCTCCAGCTTCCTCTGCACCTGTGCCAGCACTTCTTCGCGCTTCTTCCGGTGCGCTTCTTCTTCGGCCACTTGCAGCTCCATTTGCTCCTTCTCGTACGCCAACTCCATTTCGCGCCTTTCTCTTTCTGCCTCCTGTCGCATCAGGAACAGCTTCTTCTGGTGCTCCAGCCTTTTCCTGTGGAGGATCGTCTGCAACTCCATGGCTTGCCTGTCCTTCTCCATCTCCTGCTCAAGTTTCTCCACCTCCTCACTTAGGCCGGCTGGCTCAAGCAATCTCCGGACTATTTATTCTTTCACCTTCAACTTCCAATTCAATTAAAAACTCCTAATTACTTCCAAATTTAACTGTTTCAATTCACTTTCAACAAATCGCAATGGCACCGATTCTCTAACTCGCTACTTCTATTTCTTTATTTACATTCTCTCACCCCGTCTGAATTCAGCCACCAAATTTTCGCCTACCTTTTCTGCACCTAGTTTGCACTGTGGCGCTACCTAGTCGTCACAGCAGGGCGCTCGCTGCTGACCGGTTTTCGATGCTGGGTGGTGCGTACAGGAAGTATAAGGAATGAGTGGATCTTGACGTTCACTGGATATTTTTCAAATTAAGTGGAATTATGCACGAAAAAAAAAAACGAAAACAAAAATGCCAGTACTAACCGTTCAACAATTTATCCTACATGATGACTGATGGATCAACAATTATGAAACCTCATCATCCTGGATTCGGAAAATGGTATCCAGTAGGATAAAAGGGCAAAATTTATGTTCTGTGTTGTATTTGTCCAATTGCTATGTTCTCTTGGTTTATCAGACATTTGTGATGTTCCTGTAATATGTTATATTTCTAATGTGCATTTGTAGGGTTTCAATAAATGCCGTGCGACATATGAATCTTCATGATTTCGAATGACTGAGTCAGAAACGATAGACTGAAGTCTGTATCAACCAATATGGCCACCCCGGAACATCTAGCACAGGTTCCACGGGGGTGTAATCAAGGACATGTCTGGTTCACAATCAAAACATGGGGTCTCCAGTTAGCCTAGCGGTTAAGGCTATGGATCGCCAATCCGGAGACGGCGGGTTCGATTCCCGTTCCGGTCTGGGAAATTTTCTCAACTCCCTGGGCACAGTGTATCATCCCAAGTAACACAACTTGTTTTATATTAGTTTAAAATTCACGATTCATACCTAATCACCTGTTTTTTCGTGTATTATTAACCTAATATTGAACACTTATATCATCAAAACAGCGCAAAAAATGGCGGCTTATAAAACATCTTGCAGGTTATATAAGACGTATCCGATAACACCAATAGTACTCCCATGGTACATCGAATCAACTCTATAATATTGATTGGTAGGAATCAAGTTATTTGTTAATTGTTAAACTTGCAGAATACTAATATAATACATCCACATTCGTTGGTCAGAATCAAGTTAATTTCAAGATATATAGCCTGTAAGAAACATAATTATAGCACATCATTTCAACTTTTGTAATTAAGCTATTTCAATGTTATATAACTTGAAGAATCCATTTATATCACCTATCGGTATCATGAGCCCGACGGTATGTGAAGTGAGAAGTTTTACAGAAAAAAACAAAAAATGATTGTTTTTTTTTTTCGAAAAAAATGCAATTTGCTTCTTAAACACAAAAAGGTTCTCCAAGTGATGGAGTCGATATGATATTTTTTTTACTCGGACAGCAAACTAAATAATGGGTTATGCCTGGTGGCATTAGTATTTTTGTATTTGCGCTTCAAGATTTATGGAGAAACTGGTAATTTCACTCGTATATAATTCATGCGCCACTTAGTTGAATTCAAAAGTTCAACTTGAATAAACCATTTGATGTCGTTTTTAGTTTTTTTTTCATAATCCACACGAAAACACAATATGGCAGATAATTGATGAGGCTTACAGTGTTGTTCAAAATACTTTGAATAATATTTATTTTCCAATCATAATTATATTTAAGTAGGGTAAGTGTAAAAATTATGGCACTACCTAAGCAAAACTATTTATACAAAAATAACGAGAAGACCAACGAATGTCATCAATAAGTTAAAAGACAACTTAGTTTCCATACTTTACAGGAAAAATACAGAAACGGAGCCAAAACTACTTTTAGTATTGATTACAGCGTGTGCCAATGATAGGAACCCTGTACCAGTTATGGTTATATTTTTTAACTTCGGTTCCTTTTCGCACTATTTGCATGCATTTCTTATGGGGTTAGCCATAACTGGTACACTATGGCGAAAAAGGGTGCAAGGAAGCTGAAATTTTAAGGAAAATGATTTATTTTTACCATGATTTGAGGAAAATGTGGAGTTTAAATGAGAGCGACTATCTTTTGTGAACGTGATCTGTTGTTCACAAAATTGTTCTTGTTGATTTACATCGTTAAACGGTGAAAATTAACTATGGCGAATAATTGGTACTATAGCCATAATTGGTACACTTACCCTACAAGGTTTATTACTGTCTGTTTACGGTTCATGGGAAGTCGAGTATTAGAAACAAAAAGCAGTTTTTTATTCGTAAATTTAAATAATAAGAATTTTAGTTTGTTTCAATTTTTTATTTGTGTACTCAATTATTACTCGGCACTGTAATTTATTTCTTTTACAAACGAGAAATCAGAAAAACAGATTTGTTTTTGTTTCGATTAAGTAGCAAGTTGAAATTGCTTCAAAAATACGTCTTGTGAGCAACTTTAGAACAGTTTGATAAATAAATTGTTATAGCGTTAATAATACGCCTAGATAACATCTTTCGTACATGCTTACATTTAAGTGAATGTTGCAATCATAATTACAACGTCAAATTAACTATATTACAACTATTTACTTGACCTGGTTCTGTCTGTCAAAACGTCAAAATTCTATCGGCAGTAAACAAAAACAAAACGCTCTGGTGGTCCAGAAATTCGTTGTAATTGACAAATTCGCAGTGAACGATAGTCGACTAACCCATGTCAGGAACAATTCTTGATCCGTGAATCTGTTCGCATGTTGGGAGAATAGGCCTGCAGTTTGGAAACGAAATCAATTCAACGAATCACCGAGATCGGAGCTCGGTGGTGGGTGTGAATCGTCGAATGGATCATGGCTGATGATTAGGGCTTGTTTATGGAGCGTAGCGCTGGTGCAAGTTGACCGGCTGGATCTTTCCAGATTTGTGCACAATGCACATTGATAATGGCAGTATCATGGGATGGGAGTAGAATGTTTTACAATAACGGCACGTCAGAATAACGGGATTGATAAGAGGTCCATCTTCCCATCACAGCAGCTGCTTTTCGTCCGCCGCGAAAGGTCTTTAGTTATTCTTTGCATCTCAGCATGGTATCTAGCTATGGATCGCGTTAGAACTCAACTCGTACTTGGTTCTGAAGAGTTTTCACCTGTAGGCATAACAATCTTCATCTTTACGGTGGGCATCCTGGATTTAAAGAAATGCTACAGGTCGATCATCGCGTCAAACCGTGGGAACATAAATATTAACTGCTGTGAAATTTTTATGGTGATTGATGCTTAATGCTCTAAAAGTGTAGAATAATTGTATTATCAACATATTGTTTTTCGTGTCCAAGCCATTGTAATTTGTTTGCTCTTCGTCATTTGCCAACATAAAACAATCTTCTAAATAACACTAGATGTTTTCTAATGCACTTATAATGCAGTAATATAGCGTATTTTGATGTTTTGATTTCTGAAGATGTTTTCTGTGTTACTTGGGATTGTTCCTGCCACATATACTTTCCACATGTACAAATTCATGCAATGGCAGACAAAGAAAGCCCTTCAATTAATAACTGTGGATGTGCTTTAAGAGCACTAAATTGAAGAGAGGCAAGCCTAGTTCCAATGCGAACGTCGAGCCATAAAGAAAAAGAAGAAGAAGATCCAAAACATGCCGTGCGGTGTATCAATCTTCATGATATCGAGAGAATGGGGCAGAAAAAAATGACTTAAGTATGTATCAACTGAGGTGGCCGCTCTGGAACACCTGCAACAGATTCCACCGGGGCCCCTCAAAAACAATAACACACGAAATAATCACTTTTGGCCATTTGGCAAAACAGACCCTTCCTCCATTCCTGACCGCAGTACAATCCGGAATATCTCTGGAGTGGTTCCGGATATTACATGGCCACTTTAGTGAAGGAAACTTGCTCCAACTTATGATCGGTTGAGGGCGACTTAAAAAAAAATCGGATGAAAATTGACCAAATGCCAGCACTTTGAAAAGGAGTTGTCGGGGGTCGGGTACGTCAAAGTTGTATCAGAATTTGAACGCTACCTTTCCAAGTCAGCCCAAAAAAAGGGGCTTCAAGAGATTTCAGGAACCTTTTAAGGTATTCCGATGGGTTGCGTTGGCGTTTCAATGGGATTAAGGAAATTTCAGAGGCGTTCCAATAGCTCTCTCTCTCTCTTTCTCTCTTCTTGGGGTAACGTCCTCATTGGGAAAAAGCCTGCTTCTCAGCTTAGTGTTCTATGAGCACTTCCACAGTTATTAACTGAGAGCTTCCTCTGCCAATGACCATTTTACATGCGTGAATCGTGTGGCAGGCACGAAGATACTCTATGCCCAAGGAAGTCAAGGAAATTTCCTTTACGAAAAGATCCTGGACCGACCGGGAATCGAACTCGTCACCCTCAGCATGGTCATGCTGAATACCCATGCGTTTACCGCCTCGGCTATATGGGCCCAATAGCATTACAGATAAATCAGGGACGTTTCAAGGAGTTTAAAGAAATGCCAATTCAGAGAGGTCTCAGGAGCCTCCAACAGGCGTTTCAATGGGTGTCAGGGGAGTTTTAAAGCATTTCAGAGGCATTTCAGAAGTATTCGGTGGGTTTCAGCAACGCTTTAAGGGCTTTCCCAGAGGTTTCAGGAGCGTATGATAGCATTTCAGTGACGCTTTAAGGGTGTTTCAGGAAGTTTCTGAAGCAATTTTAAGGCGTTTTGAAGGGTTTCAAATTATCAAGGTAACATAAAGTCGATCATGTGTTGAGTGGGTAATTACGGGAATTTCGAGGGCGTTTCAATGCGATTATGGAGGTTTCTGCTACGTTTTAAGACATGTCGGAGGCGTTACCAGGTGTTTCAAGGCGTTTTTTTTTTCTGGAGGGGTCTCAGGAGCCTTTTGAGGTCATTTCCAGGGGGATCTCAGGAGTTTTTAAAGAAGGTCAGGAGAATTTCAAAGGCATTACGGATATGTCAGGGGCTTTTCAAAAGTTTTAGAAAGATTTTCAGGATCGTTTCAAAAGGTTTTAAGGCCGATTGAAAGGCGTGGGCATCAAAGTGGCCTTTTCAGGCCGATAATAGGGGTTTCATGGGCGTTTTAAGACATTTCAGAGGCGTTACAAGGGGTTTTAAGGGTTTGTTTTTTTTCTGGAAAGGTCTCTGGGTTCAAGTGGTTTCAAGGGTGTTTCAAGGCGTTTCAAAGAGATCTCATGAGTGTTTTAAGGCCGATTTAAGGGCGTCATAGAAGCCGATTCAAGGGGTTTCAGGGGCGTTTCAAGACCTTTTAAAAGTTTATTTTAACTTTAATATTTTCGTGAATTTTACAAACCTTTCAAAAGCGTTTAAGCGAGTTTAGGGGGCTTCAGAAACCTTTTAAGGGCGTTCCGAGATGTTTCAGGGGCATTTGCCATCATTCCAGAAGCGCATCAATAAGTTTATAGGTGCGCTTCAGGGGGGGGGCTCAGGAGCCTTTCAAAGACGTTTCATTTGGGTTTCAGGGGCATTACAATAGGGTTACAGGGTTTTCAGGAGCATTTTGGATGGTTTCAGGGGTTTCGATGAGATTTCAGGAACTTTAAAAAACAGCCCAACGGGATGCAGAGATAGAGTAAAGTGGGGCAAGGAGTTTCTTTTGAAGTTTTTGAGTTCAATTCAAATTATTTCTTTCCGGTGTCAAGGTTGTTCGAAGCCTTTTTGAAAAAGTGTCTTTCACTCCAAAAATTATGAAAATTGATCAATATTTCGAATAGTTTTTTGATCAAATAATTGTAATATGCGATGGTCCATCCAACGCATGGAATGGAATTGTAATGAAATCGAATTGAGTACTTTATTTTGGGGCGTAACCAGGTATATTTTGAAAATGCTTTAGCATGTATAACTTTTTGCAAAAAATATTTGGAAATCATATTTTGTACATAGTGGGGCAAATGCTCGAATTGTGAGGCAAGAGTTCGAGTCATGTGGCAACTTTAGCTAAAAACCTAAAATTCTGCACAATGTACATATTATCTCTAAAAATGATGGAATTAGTGAGAAAATTTGATCAAAGTTGAAAAAAAGATGTTTTATCTGAATTTAACGGAAAACTACTAATTTTTGGTGTAATAAATTTAACCCTGATTTGGGTAAAATCCAGATCGAACTTTAAAGTGTATCCCAGTTCCAACATCAAATATTAATTGGTTTCAGGTATTCCTATCACCAACGTGTCAAAATAGTGTGCTACTGTATGCAAAATTCCACATACACTAGATTCAAACTTTTGTTCCAGTGGTGGGGCAAGAGTTCGAATAAGACACACACATACAAAAAGTGTTGTAACTCAAAATTGAAAAGACATTTGGCGTAACATTGTTCAGCAAAACTATAGCTCATGGATGGTAGAATTACCACACGGTATTAATTTATTTTTAGCTGCTGCGATATTTTGAAAATAATTGAATTTTCAATTAGGGTCGATCTTTTGCCCCACCTTACCCTACTTCAAATGGTTACGGAGATGCCAGGAGCGTGTAAATATTATTATGTTGGTTTTAGAGGCGTATCAAGAAGTTTTAAAAGCAGTTTAGGGGAGGTTTCATGAGCCTTTTAAGATCGTGACAGGCGTTTTAGAGCATTTCAGGGTGTGATCTCGGCTTTACTTCTCGTGATCTTTCTCCTTTTCTGCCTCTTTCCTTCTTCGGTATCTCCTATATAACTATCGTAGCTCGTTCCGCCGTTTCCACCAATTCCTTCTCTGCTGTTTCAGCTCTCATTTGTACAGCTCGTTTACCTTCTTCCTGATCTCTGTTAAGCCCAACTTCTCAAGTTGCGGGTCATCAAGTGCTACTCAAATTCAGCATTAAAGTACGATTCCGGAGCCATATCTCTCTTTGGTCTCCTTGTGGCCCACTCTGAGTCAGGCCGATTCTTATCGACAGCTACCGTTGTTCCTCTTGAACCTCCTGTTGCTTCCCTGTTATTCTTTTTTAATATAGAACCACTTGTTCCCTTACATCTGCTGCTTGATGATGTTGAAGCAGAGACCTTTCCAAGCCTTTATGGCGAATAGATGCGCTACCCTTCCGTTGAAGCGCTCTTGAGATACCCTGGAATGCTCCTGAAACCTCCTGAAGCCACCTGAAACTCCTAGAATCCTTTGAAACACTCTGAGATGATCCTGATACCCCCCCTACACGCACCTTGAACCTCCTGGGACCCCATTGATACGCCTCTGAGATCTACTGGTACGCCCTGCAACTCCTTGAGAAACCTGAAACGCCTCTGCAGTTTCCCCTATTAACGTCCTTCGGCCGCCGTTGCCATACTGTCCATTATTATTAAATTTTCTTATGCATAATATTAGTTCTGAATACATAGTTCTCTCTTTATGCAGGGCTTAAAAAAGTACATAATATAAAAGTTGATAAAAATAACCTACATAAAAGAGGTTTTGGTGTACTTCAGCAGTTCTCTAGCTACAGAAACCACACTGAACTCGTTTGTCAATGCTGTCTTGCGATTTTTCTCGTATGCTGCAGCACCATCCGGTTGCTTCAGTCGCTCAAATTCGTAGGGGAGACTGAGGAGACTTGATCCCTGGGGAGGCTTCTTGCCCCCATATTTTCTCGGAATCAAAAACAGTTTTTTTTGTAGCATGATTTTTTAAACTGCATTTGGACAAACGATAATGTTTTGGCTTTAAGTGATTTCGATTGTGCATTGCATTATTTTTTAATGCCTGATTGTTCGTTTTCAGTCCTTCAGAAGTCTTTTAGGAGGAAAACAAATGTGCGCACCACGGTTTAGTTTGCTGTGCCATCGGCCTCAGTAGCAGAGACTTGATCTCTCGAGGATTACACTTACATTATATGTATATGTGAAACGTAATAAAGCTATGTTCACTTAGAATCCGGAATCATGTCACATTTTCTGGTGGTGCTCTCAATGAACATAATCATCATTCTTTTGCAGTACTCTGATCATACACTAATCCTCTTTAAATGGTGAAAATTTCATCGATTTTCTTGCAACGAGTGAAAAGTAATTTCAGATTGAAGACAAAAGGAGGAAAAAAATCTTGCACAAACACGTTGAAAATTTAGCGTGCTCAGGTACGACAGTCGCGAAAAATGTTAATATCGTCAAAACCATGTGTTATGTGCACAGATGTTGTTAACCATGGCATAAGGAAGTGTCCTCGGAAGAAAAAGCTTGGGTTCATTGATAACATACATACATACATTTATTTGTTCAACATCATGAGGACAAGACATAATCAACAATAGTACGCCACAATACTCGGTTTGTGGCTGCCGCTCTCCATCCTCGGTCGCGCCCAATGCTCGCCAAGTCACGCTCCATCTGGTTCGCCCATCGTGCTCTCTGCGCTCCACGCCTTCTTGTACCAACCGGATCCGTTGCAAACGCCAGCTTTGCAGGGTTGTTGTCCGGCTTTCTTGCAACATGCCCTGCCCAACGTATCCTCCCGGCTTTGGCCACCTTCTGGATGCTGGATTCGCCGTAAAGTGCAGCGAGCTCGTGGTTCATCCTTCTCCGCCACACACCGTTCTCCTGCACACTGCCGAAGATCGTTCTTAGCACGCGTCGCTCGAAAACTCCGAGTACTTGCAGGTCCTCCTCGAGCATGGTCCATGTCTCGTGCCCGTAGAGGATCACCGGTCTTATTAGCGTTTTGTACATGGTGCATTTGGTGCGTGGGTGAATCTTTTTCGACCGCAGTTTCTTCTGGAGCCCGTAGTAGGCCCGACTTCCGCTGATGATGCGCCTCCGAATTTCACGGCTCACGTTGTTGTCAGCCGTCAGTAAGGATCCGAGGTAGACGAATTCTTCCACCACCTCGAAAGTATCCCCGTCTATCGTAACATTACTACCCAGACGGATCCGGTCGTGTTCGGTTCCGCCTACCAGCATGTACTTTGTTTTTGAGGCATTCACCACCAGTCCGACCTTTGCTGCTTCGCGTTTCAGGCGGGTGTACAGTTCTGCCACCGTTCCAAATGTTCTAGCGATAATGTCCATGTCGTCCGCAAAGCACACAAATTGGCCGGATTTTGTGAAAATCGTTCCCCGGCTGTTGAGCCCAGCTCGTCGCATCACACCTTCCAGCGAGATGTTGAAGAGTAGACATGAGAGTCCGTCACCTTGTCGCAGTCCCCGGCGAGATACGAATGAACTGGATAGCTCATCCGAAACCCTTACGCAGTTTTGCACACCGTCCATCGTTGCTTTAATCAGTCTAGTCAGCTTCCCAGGAAAGCCGTTTTCGTCCATAATTCTCCATAGCTCTGCGCGGTCGATACTATCGTATGCCGCTTTGAAGTCGATGAACAGGTGGTGCGTTGGGACCTGGTATTCACGGCATTTCTGGAGGATTTGCCGTACGGTAAAGATCTGGTCCGTTGTCGACCGGCCGTCGATGAAGCCGGCTTGATAACTTCCCACGAACTCATTTGTTTTAGGTGACAGACGACGGAAGATGATCTGGGATAGCACTTTGTAGGCAGCATTCAAAATAGTGATCGCCCTGAAGTTCTCACATTCCGAATGGTCGCCTTTCTTGTGAATGGGGCAGATTACCCCTTCCTTCCACTCCTCCGGTAGCTGTTCGGTTTCCCAGATCCTGACTATCAGCCGATGCAGACAGGTGGCCAACTTTTCTAGGCCCATCTTGATGAGTTCAGCTGCGATACCATCCTTACCAGCTGCTTTGTTGGTTTTGAGCTGGTGAATGGCATCCTTAACTTCCCTCAGCGTGGGAGTTGGTTCATTTCCGTCCTCCGCTGCACTGGCGTCGTCGTTCCTTCCGTTGCCGTGGGCTCCCGTGCCTACGTTCTCCACGCCGTTCAGGTGCTGATCGAAGTGCTGCTTCCACCTTTCGATCACCTCACGTCCGTCCGTCAAGAGGCCTCCGTCTTTATCCCTGCATATTTCGGCTCGCGGCACGAAGCCGTTGCGGGATGCGTTGAGCTTCTGATAGAACTTCCGTGTTTCTTGGGAACGGCACAGCAGTTCCATTTCTTCACACTCCGCTTCTTCCAGGCGGCGCTTTTTCTCCAGAAAGAGGCGGGTCTGCTGTTTCCGCTTCTGTTTGTATCGTTCCACGTTCTGTCGAGTCCCTTGCTGCAGCATTACCGCCCTCGCTGCGTTCTTCTCCTCCAAAACCGTTCTGCACTCTTCGTCGAACCATTCGTTCCGTTGATTCCGTTCCACGTACCCGATGGTGCTCTCGGCTGCGTCGTTGATGGCTGCTTTCACTGTACTCCAGCAGTCCTCTAGAGGGGCCTCATCGAGCTCGCCCTCGTCTGGCAACGCGGCTTCGAGATTCTGCGCGTATGCTGAGGCGACATCCGGTTGCTTCAGTCGCTCTAGGTTGTACCGTGGCGGTCGCCGGTACCGTACATTGTTGATGACGGAGAGTTTTGGGCGCAGTTTGACCATCACCAGATAGTGGTCGGAGTCGATGTTGGCGCCACGATAGGTCCTGACGTCGATAATGTCGGAGAAGTGCCGTCAGTCAATCAGAACGTGGTCGATTTGAGATTCCGTCTGCTGTGGTGATCTCCAGGTGTAACGATAAAGGAGGCTGTGTTGGAAAAAGGTGCTACGTATGGCCATATTTTTGGAGGCGGCGAAATCAATGAGTCGTAGGCCGTTTTCGTTCGTTTGCTGGTGAGCGCTAAACTTACCAATCGTCGGTCTGAATTCCTCCTCCTGGCCTACCTGAGCGTTCAAATCTCCTATGATGATCTTGACGTCGTGGCTTGGGCAGCGGTCGTACTCGCGTTCGAGCTGCGCGTAAAATGCGTCCTTGTCATCATCAGTACTTCCGGAGTGTGGGCTGTGCACGTTTATTATGCTGAAGTTGAAGAATCGGCCCTTGATCTTCAACCTGCACATTCTTTCATCGATCGGCCACCAACCGATCACGCGCCTCTGCATATCACCCATCACGATGAAAGCTGTTCCCAGCTCGCGTGTGTTGCCGCAGCTCTGGTAGATGGTATGATTACCTCTAAACGTTCGCACCATGGATCCTGTCCAACACACCTCCTGCAGCGCTACGATGCCGAACCCGCGGTCCTTCAGTAGATCGGTGAGTATGCGGGTGCTCCCAATGAAGTTGAGAGATCGGTAGTTACACGTACCGAGTTTCCAATCGCAAGTCCTTTTTGTTCGCTGGGGTCGTTGCCGTTGGTCTCGGTTTGTATTATTCTGTTGCTGATTTTCCGTTACAATGTTTTTTAACGGCTGGCTCGTAGGGCCTGACACCAACCCCCTACTTTCCGGAGGACCATAGTGCCCAGTTGAGCTTAGAGTCCTTCCCTGGCACTCGGACGTAGATCAGCCGCCCCTAACATGGGGATCAGACGCTGTTGTGAGCCGCTCCTCCTGGAGAACAGACGCTCAGGTTTGCCGAAGCAAACCCCCCCTTCCCTGTCAGCCTACGACCAAAGTTCCCACCGGGGTTGGTTACCCGATCTTCCCTAAGGTTGCTCATAGTTTCCGGCCGGTACCGCGTGGAGGTAGGGATAGGAGTTGCTGGGCAGAGGCTAGTGGATCACAATGGGATCTGAATTGCGCAGCATACCCAGCCTTTACCGTGCCCTATTTCGGAGTAATTCAGAGTAATTCAACATGAACAAACTTAAACGACACAATTCTGACACATTTTCTTGGTTTTCTAATAAAACAGCACAAATTTGTTAATTTTTGCACTAAAAATTGCATTTATTTCATTACGCCCGAATTGATGTCCGATAATGCTAAATACGCTCAATACTATGCGCCTTGAATCGATATCAATTTCAGAATAGCCTTTTACTATTCGCCTTGTTTTTGATTTTGACAGGATTTCGCCGTGTTTATGTTTTGATTTCAGATTCGCCTTTCACTATCGCCGTGTTTACGTTGTGATTTCGGTTTCGCCTTTTACTTTCGTAAACAAAAACACCAGGAGTGGAAGGCGTAATTCTTGTTTTGTTTCGTGCGACACAGAATGGGATTACGCCTTCTACTCAACCCGTGATTTTAAATAGTTAGAAAAGTGATATCAAGGAAAGTTTGCGAGTATTTAGTAGGAAAGTCTTGCATCTTTTCACTCTTATAATCACTTAAATTGTGTACATTTTGTCAGTTACGACCTTTTCGCGAATTTCTCCGGAAGTGGTCGTAGTCGGCTACGTAGGTCAAACCGGTGCGGTGGCCTGCGATCGAAATCGACCCTTACAGCGATGAAGTGGCCGCGGTAAGAACGTCCTGGCAGCGTTGCTATCGTGGCGTTGGTCTACTGGATTCGATACGGTTTGAATGGGTTCCCCGATAAGGGTCGGGGCAGATAGAGATCTTACTTGCGGAATGGTCAAATCACTGTGAACGCGGTATCAGTTCTTGATACTTGCTGTTTAGTTAGAATCAGAGACGTAGTGTCAATCCTGCCAGCCTTCCGAGGACAAAAGGGGCGGTAGGGGCGGTAAGTATCTTTGAGAAACTGTCTAATCGCCAGCAAGCTGCTTTGGTGGACTCCCTAAAGCCTCCCTAAAGCTAGTCATCAATGTTTGTTGCAGCAAGTTACGCAGCTAACCTTGAGGGTGCGATGTGTACTAGCCCCTCTCTGAAGCGATGCCTCCTCGGTGGATCCGGAGAGACGAAGGGTTTGACGATTATGCGAAGGAATGTTGTTTAGTGGGTCGTAGAAATCATAGTGCGGCTTCTACTTTGGTTGTAGTAGACGGTCCCTACCCCTAAACTATCAGGACCTTCCTGTTTAGGTGTCTGTTGAACAGATTATACTCCCATTATTGCTCAAAAAAACTTTTATCGTACCTTAGTTATTCATCTTTGATGTGAGTATACAGTCGTGATTTATTTCCTCTTTTATACAACACTAAATAAGAAATAGAAAATCATCAATATCTAATCAAATTTTAAGCCACATAGTACTTTAAAATACGACATTCAACGGTAGTTGGTATATTATGATAGTGACATTGAAACGTTTCAAATGAGGGGGTTAGAGGCAGAGGGGTGTAAGTGACCAAAAATTCAAAATTGAGATAAATATCGCACGTGATTCTACGAGATCAGCTTTGCTTGTTGCCAAAGACCCATAATTTTAAAAAATGTTTGAGCATATTTAAACATTGATTGAAAATACAGTGCGAGAAATAAGTATAAAGACAGAGCCGTTTTCCATACAAAATAATCATGTTTAGGGATCAAAATCTCTTTTTCTAGCGATTCGATTGTTATGGAATTTTGTCTGCAACCTTAAAATAACTAGAATTTTGGCTAGAAATATAAATCATCATCCATGAAAACGTTTATATCGACTTTTCAGATTCAAATAAATATAAAGACACATTTTTATATGGAAATAAGTGTCTTTATATTTATTTGAATCTGAAAAGTCGATATAAACGTTTTTACGAATGATGATTTATATTTCTGGCCAAAATTCTAGTTATTTAAAGGTTGCAGACAAAATTACATAACAATCGAATCGCTAGAAAAAGAGATTTCTATCCCTAAACATGATAATTTTGTATGGAAAACGGCTCTGTCTTTATACTTATTTCTCGCACTGTATGACGCTTAACCGTTGAGGAGATTTGTTTGGAGGCAGAGGGGTGTAAGTAATTTATTATATTTTCATGAAGTATTGCTCAACATTGTTTCAATCAATTTAAATTCTCAAGTTAATAATGGCAGTGATGGTATTGTACTATTTCGAGTCTTACTGAAGGGGAAGTTACCTTTTCGTCATTTGCCCTTCTCATTATCCATTTCTCACTCACGCCAGTATTTGCAAAGTCTAGCTTTTGGAATAAGGTAAAACTTTCACTCGACTGGCTTAGCCGCAAACATCGATAGTAAATTAATTGACTGATATTTTTGCTGAACTTTTCACACAAAAAAGTGACAATATCACCTTCTTTTCGTTGCACATCGTGAGTACGAATGACGATAATGTACCAATTAAAATTACAACACTACATTTTATTCACAATTGTTTATTCCCAAATTTAGGATTTTATGACGATCGTGAAGATCAGAATTAGGTTATCAATTTGATTACCAAAATTTTGTACAGTCTCACGAATTCAAGCGGTGCTTTGCTAACTATCCGACGTTTCGGCTGTGTTTGGCAGTCTTGTTCTATGGAAAATTAGGTCTATTTCTCCTAAAAGAAGGCTGCCAAACACGGATGAAACGAAGGGTAGTTAACAAATTACCGTTTGAAATCGTAAGACGTCTACACTCCAAATTTCAGTATATACTCGTTGGAAACCACTGTCAGGGACGAGTTTACATACGCAGTATTACACTAAAAGTGCATCATTACGTCGCGTATGGTGTCGTTGAGGCTCTGTTTTAGAATCCGTATGACAAACCATTAGATTCTAAATCGTATTGTTGGCGATTTCCATAATTTGGAAGGATAAAACATGTATTAGTAGCGCACGCCTATCAATTTATACATTTAACCCTTGAGCAGTCGCGTCTTCGACTACCTGCAGCGAAGTCACGCTCACGTTGTATACCACAAGCATGTATTTTTCATGGCGCGTGTACTCAGTACACGACACGACCGCTCCACAATGGTTTATTTTCCCATTTTCACGCTCTTAATTAATAGCTCGAAGGATTGACGAGATAGAGTAATGGTGTCTTCGGCAAAGTTGACGGGAATGACCAGCGCCATCTTTTGACAGTTAGAGTTTTCGGATCAATCCCCCTAAAAGTGAGATACAAAATTAATTTTTTTAAATTGTTGAGATAGAGGGTTGACGTTTTCGGCAAAGTTGTAGCATTTTTGATTCCAAACAACTTTCCTGAAGACGTCAATGTTGTAACTTTTACTCCAATGGAGATAGAGGACTGTGTTTTAAAGTTAACCCCAAAAACACGTTTTTTAAAGTAAAACATACATTTGATGAATTTTTAGACCCATATAATGTTCTGCAAAGTTGTATGAATCAATAAAATACGCAACTTTGCCGAAGACATCAAAGCTGTAAGAATTAAATGAGACGAGTTATAGATGAATTTATGATTTTTTTCATCCACTTTTAGGGATAAATATCTTTCTTAGGGGCAAAAAGGTGCAGCTGAGGATACCCTTATCAGAAAGTACATCTATAGAGCTTTCAAATAAGGGTTAGTTTGTTCGTCCACGGTCGTCTACTGAGGAGATATGACCATAATAAAAAATGTCCTTACTAGCTTAGCTTAGCTTAGCTTAGACTGACTGCACATATCTATGGTTGCTACTCCGTGATTGACTCGAACCAATGACAGTTGCACAATGAATCAACTGAATAATTGACTGGGAGTGGTCAACATTCTCACTGTGCACGCTTCAGAGGCTCTCTTTAACAGTACAATAACGGCGCCGGCCACGTCCTTGCAGTCAGGTTGGAAGAGTGAAGGAATGTTAATAGCAACCTTTGTTATGTGAAAGTTGGCGTTTACCGCACGTCTCCACCAAAAGCTGCAGGAAGGAGTGATTGTTAGTAGGGCAGGTATCGTTGGGTCAGGATTCACTTCGATAAGTAATATGACCTTTTGGAGTTGCAGTATGCCGTGCAAACTGCAGTGATGTTGTTCGCTTCACGCGGAAAGCAAACAACCAACCACCCTCGTCAGGTGATTGCTCAATATTGACTACAAATGAAGCAATAAAGTGCTATTGTTCGCATCACGCGGAAAGCAAACAATCGACCACCCACGTCAGGTGATCGTTTAATATTTACTATTAAAGACGCGACAACACATACAAACTTAAGCGCTATTGCTCACTCCGCGCGGCAAGTAAACAATCAGCCACCCGCGTCAGGTGGACACTCCATAATAAAAAATGTCCTTACTACGATTTAACTGCATTCAAATCTACGTTGACAGAAAAATTCATGGCTACTATGATCAAATAATATATAGCCTTCTCTAAGAGAATTTCCGCAACAGTCCAGAATGTTTTACAGTAAAACCTCCATGAGTCGATATTGAAGGGACCATCGACTCAAGGAAATATCGAGTAGTGGAACAAAAATCCTTTGGGAAGCTTTTTGGGGGGACCATCATAGTAACCCAGAAATTATTTTTCAGTATGGAAAAATTTACCTCCATGAGTCGATATCGAGTTAAGGAACATCGACTCATGGAGGTTCGACTGTAAATACCAAAATTGTTCTAAAAAACGTTTTCCACTGCCTTTTTATAAGATTTTCACTATTTAGTACAAATCCCATTCATTGAATAAAATATTAGGATTTACGGGGTTACATACGCTCTCACAGAGCCAACAGAGTTCTTCTGTAAAGCAATTTGAAATTTTATATGAAGAAAGTCAACACAATGAACTTTTATTAAGATAAGACGAAAGTCGGTTTAATTTTTATTTCATCATAGTAGCCATGAATTTTCTGTCAAAGTAAATTTGATTGCAATTAAATCGTAGTAAGGAGATTTTTTATTATGGCCATATCTCCTCAGTAGACGATCGTGGACGAACAAACTGACCCTTATTTGAAAGCTCTATAGATGCACTTTCTGATAAGGGTATCCTCAGCTGCACCTTTTTGCCCCTAAGAAAGATATTTATCCCTAAAAGTGGATGAAAAAAATCATAAATTCATCTATAACTCGTCTCATTTAATTCTTACAGCTTTGATATCCTCGGCAAAGTTGCGTATTTTATTGATTCATACAACTTTGCAGAACATTGTACGGGTCTAAAAATTCAACAAATGTATGTTTTACTTAAAAAACGTGTTTTTGGGGTTAACTTTCAAACACAGGCCTCTATCTCCATTGGAGTAAAAGTTACAACATTGACGTCTTCAGGAAAGTTGTTTGGAATGAAAAATGCTACAATTTTGCCGAAGACGTCAACCCTCTATCTCAACAATTTAAAAAAATTAATTTTGTATCTCACTTTTAGGGGGATTGATCCGAAAACTCTAACTGTCAAAAGATGGCGCTGGTCATTCTCGTCAACTTTGCCGAAGACACCATTGCTCTATCTCATAAATCCTTCGAGCTATTAATTAAGAGCGTGAAAATGGGAAAATAAACCATTGTGCGCTCCCGGGTTAATAATGAGTTTCTGTCTGTCTGTATTATCCTTATAGACTCGGAAATATCTGAAACGATTGGCGTGAACATTTGCATGCCAGTTTTTTTCGAGCCGGGGAAGATTCTAAACAACTTGACAAATTAACTGGCAAAAGAGGCCCCAATACACATAACGGGGGACTTCTCTATGGAGCTGTGTATAAAAAAGCCGCACAGCCGGTTTACTATAATTTTTAGCTTTTTTATATATATCAAGTTTAAATGTATTTTTATTTACATTTAAAAATAAAATAAACTTACATTTTTGAAAATACTATGATGATTAAATTGTAGGTCCTTACTGACGTAACAATGATCCGACAAAATGTTCACTAAGGTTTTATGTTACGCTAGACGCATCACGATAGCGCAGTGTTCGTTCAGAAAGCCTGGGTCATAATCCCAACATCCCACTAGGGTTAAATTTAGGGCTTTTTCTTGATTTCTCAATACTTCATCTGATTTTTGAATTCAGAAAAGTAATAATTCTTCCACATCATCATGGTTGCTTGCATTATTCATTTAAAACGAAACTAGACGCTGTCCATAAACTACGTAGACTTGATTTTGGCAACCTTAGACCCTCCCCCCTCCCCCCTCGTAGACTTTTGTTCATACAAAATTTTCGGAATTTGTAAGGACCGTAGACTTCCACCAGACTTCCCCGTCCCCCTCAAAGTCTACGTAGTTTATGAACAGGCCCTTAAACATTTTAGGGACAATTTTATTCATAGTAATACTTGAGTCTACATGTAGAGTATATGGCCTATTGAGAACTTGTTTGGTGCCAAAGGGGTGTAAGTCAACAGTTTGGTGGTAAAAGGGTGCAAGTGACACTAACCCAAAAAAATCAAATTTTCCTATCTACAAAAAAACAGCGTATACAATGTCTGTTTCCATCTCAGATGATGGAGTTACTTGATAGTACAGTGTTCGGAGCGAATCCAATTTTTTTCGAATATTGTTGATTTTTTTATAAGATGTCAAAGTTTTCGTTCAATATCTCAAAATCGAGTTTTGGTCACTTACACCCCTCTGCTTCTGACCCCCTCAAATCTATTAATCTTCAATTTCCGTTCACCAACTTTCAACCGACTGATGAAATCCCATCAGAACGTCAGTCGAAAATCGGAAAATTTCCGCTGCGATTTCGTTGGGATTCTATTAGACTGATTTATTTTTCCATCATTTACAATCCTACAAAGGCAACGATGTGCGGTGATGGCACCGGTGACATGTGCAACCGAAACAAATCAAATCGAAACCCCCATTTCATCCCGGATTGATGTTTTCGGTAGATGTATGCACTGCACTCGGAAAATCAAAAAGCCGGAACGAGATGATCCGTCACGTTACGGTAACAAATCAATCCCGACATGTCGTTGATTGACTATAAAGCAAAGCTTATATCAAACGGAGCGTAGGGGGATTAGGGGCATAACCCAAGTAACAATTTAAATTCCTTTTAGATTTGTTATTTTTATGGAAGCTTTATCATAGCATGAAGAATTCATGAAACATTTATAGTTGTTTTTATCAAGAGAAAATAATCTCCGTTCGTATGCGGTTTTTAAGTTTTCTTCAAGTTAATTTTGAAAATTGCGCATAAAACAACTTAGTTCCCTAAGGCATTTGATCTTATAATAAGTTTTAAGACGTATTTGAAGTTATTTTCAACACATAATATCAACAAACTTTATTAAAAGTTTATGTTTCGTTTATTAAGTACAATTCATCTGAGTTATTCTCCTTTAAAAACTTCTTAAAGCTTTCAATTCTTGAGCTAGAGCCACTAGTCTGGAACAAGAACTATGCGGAATAATAAAATCTTATTAATTTAAATAATGAATTATGCAATGAATTGGCTTTTTTATGCAAATATAAACACTCAAACATTTTTGCTCACTGTTAATTTTGCCGTTTTGGTGCTCAAAAGTAATCATATCGACGAAATATTCATTTTATAGTCAATCAAAAATGCGAGTAGCTTGCTGAGGTCGTCCAACCTTCAGCCAGTTACTCACACAGGCCACAGCAGCTTGAATCGAAAATGAAATGGGTACTTACTGTGACTCTTCTCGTGCTTATGCTAAATAGTGTAATACTAGTAATTTTTAGAAATGCACTTATTAAATAGACGAAACTATAATAGAATTGACACTTCCTGAAGCAAAATGTACAGAAACAACTTTGTAGCTCCAAAAAGGTAAACAAACAATTGTCAAAGGCTGTTACTCTTGAATAAAACGAATAAGTTTCATTTAAGACGAACAAATCTGCCTTAAGATCATCACTAGTAAAAACAATCTTCAATAAATGTTGTTGATTTCATGCAAGGTGACTTGGTTCCATCATTGTTTTGAGGTGGTTTGGATTAAAGGTAATAACAATTGATGGCGGCTGCATGAGTTTTGTTCGCTTGGAACGGCAGCCATGTTTAGAAATAATTGAAAAAGTGGCGTAGCCTTTTGTTTTTATAGGAAAATTATGTCTTCGTATATTAATGAATGATATTTTTTTGAGGCGCTTTGTTATTTTCGTATGTTTTGGGTGGCATATCAACGACAAAGTGGGTATGGCACGGAAAATGTTGATTCTTTGTCATCAATGATCTGTCAGGCAATTTTGATACATTAGCCATTTCAATTTGATGAAAATTAATTCGCAGTTCAATTAACATTTCATCCATGAAACAAAACTAGATCGCATCTTCATAATGCTGAGGTAAAAGATTTAATTTATCATGCACTATTAGCATTTTTAAGAAAGACAGCTAAAAAATCAACATGCTTCAAGCTATTCTTGTTAAAGTTTTATGAAGTTCTTATAACCGATCATCAGTGTTAGTACATAAATACAACTAGTTTCAAAGCAGTCTTCAAAACCAGTCTTGAAGATCTCCTGAAGAGTGGGCCAGATTAGTCTTATGGATAGTTTATACCTATTTTATCTCGGATTTGCAGAACAAAGAGCTTTATTGCTAAGTTTTATTATTCAATCTTAGAAATTACTTCAGGATTGCCACAAAAGTATAATTGTTACTTGGGAATGGACACCCGGGGCGAAATGGACACCCCTGTTTTTGCTGGAACCGTTGACTTTTATGTAAAACTTTTAATGCATAAGCACAGACAAACAGACGTAACACTCTAATAATTCCCTTCGTACACAGATTTAACGGTCTTTTTCAAAATTTGATAGTTAGCCAACTGCCCAACCGTGGCGCTCGCATCTTTTTTGTGCGAGTTTGACGTTTGCTCACTACCGCCACCTAGTTGGTGGTCGGCCAAACATAGTCCTTTGGCATTGGGCGAATATGTTTCCGTGACTATGATTTGAATCGAAAAATGTTCGAAGTGTTACGTCTGTTTGTCTGTGGCATAAGTGTAAAGGAACAATACATTATTCTATTTTTCAAAAGTACCATTTATATTCCTTCAAAATAACCAAAATATCATTGAAATTGAAATATGTTTTTCATATGGTAGATTTCTTATAATTTCGAAGCAGCAGCAAATAAGGTATTATGAGTGTTTGAGTGTGTCCACCATAAAACAAGTGAATTGTTAGCTTATCTACATGTATACACAGATTTAGCAATGGATGAAGTATTATATTTTTGATCAGAACTTACCCAAAATAGCAATTTCAATGTTGTAGTCGATTCGGGGCGAAATGAACACTGGCAATTATGAATGGATGTACGCGAGTTGCATACTGTTAGGCGTTTCAGAGAGTTTGGAAAAAATCAATCCGATTATTGTAGCCTAAAATTTATTTAATTAGCTTTGATGTTATGTGAACTCGTCTAAGATGGAGAATTATATCTGTGGTATTGATCTCCGTAGGCAAATTACTTAACTGGTTGATATTATCAAAGATACAGCATGAAATATGCAGGGGTGTCCATTATGCCCCGATAGGTGTCCATTTCGCTCCGTACCTTTCCTGCCAAGCCCAAAAAACACTCGGTTTACAATTCATTATTTCTTCACAATAATGACATTCTACCTGCTGTATATGATTGAAATACGTAGGCAACAAGTTAAAGTCGTAAGCCAACTGATGATATGTTAAGTTTTTGTCTGTTATACAGGCCTAACATACTCATTTGCTTAGGGTGTCCATTATGCCCCTAATCCCCCTAGTTGGGAAGATTTGATTCTTGTTTATGTTTCGTACCTACTTTTCTCAGAAAACAAACAGTAATATGTTTTGAAGTTATCTCAAGGATGGAAATAAGGGTCGATATGTACGTTAGGAGAAATCCTGAAATGTGCAACAGCCATCATGAACGAATGTCGAGTACTTACAAGGTGTTGAGTGCCGGCAGCTTCTCGAAGACGTTCATGTTCAGCAGCGGGAAACGGTTGCCAGTCAAATCCCTGCAAATGGATATGTCAAGAGAGGAAACGGAAAGAAGGCGAAATCAGTTTTCTACGGTCTGCTGTGGGAAAGGGTTTAACGGAAGGTGATGATAATGATGATGACGGTAAGTAACTAGGTTGTGCTAAGAGAATGATAGAGCCAATATTCCTCGTGTACCCGGGCACGACGCTACTGCACTGTATGAATATACATATGTGCACCATTGCACATGTAGGGCTGACACATTGTCACGACAATATCTAAGGAATGTGATATGTTAAGGCAAGCATTTAATATCGTGTGGAAAAGGATCCAAGGTAAAATCATAGTTATTCTCCATTGTCGCCAAGTTCAATATTTACAATGAAAAGTGAACTAAGTGTACTGACTTCGAGGGTGATTCATAGCGTTCTTTTAAGGCACCAGCACAGCACGAACCTTTCTTCTGGTGTTGTATATCCATCCACACTTGATTCTCAATTATTAAGCTCTTTTTCTTCAGAAACCTAGCCCACGATTCTGAATAATATTGTTCACATCCATTCCTATACAAATCAATTTTAACTTAACACTGGAACCTCAATTTATGCTCATGGCTGGGACTGCATAAATTAAAAATGTACATAAATTAAAAGAGGCATAAAAAGAGAGAAATGTATGCATAAATTAAGTTCGGGCTTTAATGGGGGAAACTAGCTCGCCAGAACAGGTCTTGCTCCCGGGCATTTGAGGTGGGGCCATGGGAGTTTCCAGAAAGTTCCAAGAGAGCCCAAAAAAGGGTGTTCCAAGGGGCTTCGGGGGCGTTTTTAGGGGATTTGAGGAGCTTTTTGTGGGCGTTCTGTCAAGATTTGTTGGAGTTTTAATGACATCACGGGGAATTCAGGGGCATTTCAATAGTATTAAGGGAGTTTCAAGGACGTTTCAAAGGGCTTTACACAAGTAAAAATATATGATGAACATTGGCTGGTTAATGGTGGCAGTGGCTAAATACAATGATAGCTGAATATTGGTCTGAAGTATTGCTTGTTGAACCTCTTTAATCAGCAACACATAGATAGCTGAATATCAAGTTGAATAGAATATTATTTATCTCTGTAACCAGCTTTGAAACGTACACGAATATGCAGAATTAATCATCTGTTGTTCGACCTTTAATCAAATAATTTTTGACAGCTGACCCAAGCAGTGTTTTCACAGAGTCCACATGGCTTCTTCAGCCTCAATACAGCTTTAGTTCAACTTAATTTCTTGATTATTAAGATACAACAAGCATTGCTCTTGTTTTCGAGGATATGTATACATCTTTGTGTGGTGTAGGTGATAAGGTGAGTGACTATAACTCAGGAGTTCGGAGTTATATTCCCAGTTTTCCCATAAATTAATTAATACATTCCGAAGCATCTCTTCTGGAAATGGAAAGTCGCAAATAGTGAAAATAAGTTTATTTTTTTACCAAATTCAATAAATTTAATCGATTGCCGACTAAATGCATATTAAGCCTTAAATCAGCCTTTCAATGAGCCTCAAACCAGCTTAAGGTTGGATAAAATCACCAAAGTTAGATGTTTAGGGGCTGAATAAAGGATTGTACATCTTGTGCTCAGCTTTTGTTCAAATGAAGGCTGCCTTAAAATGGTTTTCAGCATCAAATTGTTACCTGGGTAAGGCCGATTCAAGGGATCTCAGGAGCTTAAAGAGCGCTGTAAAGGGTTTGAGGGCGTTTCACGGTATTTCATATTCATTTCCGAGTCATTTAAGAAAGCTTCATGATGTGTTTCAGGAACATTTTAAGGGCGTTTCTAGAGGATTCATGGGCGTTTGATAGCGTTTCAAGGTCGTTTCAAGGGGTTTTCAGGTGCGTTTCAGGGGGTTTATGTACCCTTTTAAAGGCGTCCAAAGGTTTTCAGAGGTCTTTCAAATTGATTATTATGATTTCAAGGGCGTATCGAGGCATTTCAGGTCAGGGTCATATCAGGGAGTTTCACCTTTCAATCAAAGGGTATTTCAGGGGCGTTTCAAAAGATATGTGATGCGGTCTCTAAAAATCTTCTGAAACTTCCGGAAATGCTTCGAAGATCCCCCTGAAACCCCCTCGGACCACATGTAACGCATCTGAAACGTTCTGAAACCTCCGAAAACTCCTCCGTCTTCTTCTTCTTTATGGCTCTACGTCCCCACTGGGACTTGGCCTGCCTCGCTTCAACTTAGTGTTCTTTGAGCACTTCCACAGTTTTTAGTTGAAGGGCTTCCTTTGCCTGCCATTGCATGAATTTGTATATTGTGAGGCAAGCACAATGATACACTATGCCCAGGGAGTCGAGAAAATTTTCCCGACCCGAACGGGAATCGAACCCGCCGTCTCCGGATTGGCGATCCATAGCCTTAACCACTAGGCTAACTGGAGACCAAACTCCTCCGTAACGCCTTTGAATCCCGCCGAAAATGCTCTAAAACTCCCTGATTTGCCTCTAATATCACCCTTAAATCTTCTTGGACGCACTAGAGAGGCTCCGAAACCCCCGAAAACGCCTACGTTACAAGTGGACATCTAGCCAAGGACGTAGCCAGCTTTTCAGTCAAGGGGGGGGGGGGGGTCAAGCACGCTTAGCAAATTTGTACCTACTAGCTAAAGCAATTCGATGAAATTGAATAAAATAACACAATAGCACGACAGTATCGACCGCACAGAGCTATGGAAAATTATGGACGAGAACAGCTTTCCCGGGAAGCTGACTAGACTGATAAGAGCAACGATGGACGGTGTGCAGAACAGCGTAAGGATTTAGGGTGAACTATCCAGTTCATTTGAATCTCGACGGGGACTACGACAAGGTGATGGACTTTCCTGCCTACTATTCAACATCGCCCTGGAAGGTGTTATGCGACGAGCCGGGCTCAACAGCCGGGGTACGATCTTCACGAAATCCAGCCAATTTGTCTGTTTTGCGGATGACATGGATATTATTGCCAGAACATTTAGAACGGTGGCAGAACAGTACACCCGCCTGAAACGTGAAGCAGCAAAGGTCGGACTGGTGGTGAATGCGGCTAAGACAAAGTACATGCTGGTAGGTGGGACTGAACGAGACAGGACAAGCCTTGGCAGCAGTGTTACGATAGACGGGGATACTTTCGAGGTGGTAGAAGAATTCGTCTACCTCAGTTCCTTGCTAACGGCTGACAATAACGTGAGCCGTGAAATACGAAGGCGCATCATCAGTGGAAGTCGTGCCTACTATGGGCTCCAGAAGAAACTGCGGTCAAAAAAGATTCACCCCCGCACCAAATGTACCATGTACAAGACGTTAATAAGACCGGTGGTTCTCTACGGACACGAGACATGGACGATGCTCGAGGAGGACCTGCAAGCACTCGGAGTTTTCGAGCGACGGGTGCTAAGGACGATCTTCGGCGGTGTGCAGGAGAACGGTGTGTGGCGGAGAAGGATGAACCACGAGCTCGCTGCACTTTACGGCGAACACAGTATCCAGAAAGTGGCCAAAGCCGGAAGGATACGGTGGGCAGGGCATGTTGCAAGAATGCCGGACAACAACCCTGCAAAGTTGGTGTTTGCTAACCATCCGGTTGGGACAAGAAGGCGTGGAGCGCAGAGAGCACGATGGGCGGACCAGGTGGAGCGTGATCTGGCGAGTGTTGGGCGTGACCGAGGATGGAGAGCTGCAGCTGCAAATCGAGTATTATGGCGGCAAATTGTTGATTCAGTATTATCATGAATTTGATGTGAACTAAATAAATGAAAATGAATGAAATGAATGAACACAATAGCATTATCAACCTTTTCAGCAGTCACGTTGTTGTACATATTTTGTACAATACGTTAAAAAAAGCTCGCCTGATCTACATAAATCAACGTGGTACTGGTAGCGGTGAGTACATTCCTAAAAAGATGATTGAAGGATTTCTGAAATTTCCGAAGGAACTCCTGAACGAGTTTTTGAAGAGAACTTGAGAAGTATTTCTAAAGAAATCATTTGAAAAATCCTGGAGCAATCCCTGGAAGAATGCCTGGAGAAAGCCCTATATAATCCCTAGAGGAATTCCCCGGGGAATCTCTGGAAGAATATCTGAAAGTTTACCTGCATAAATGGAAGGAATGCCCAGAGAAATATCTGGAAAGATCTCATTAAGAAAACCTAGAAGAAATCCTAGATAAATTTCTGGAGGATTTCTTGAAGGAAGTTCTGGAGAAATTCCGGGAGGAACTTTGGGAGGAACCCCTAGAAAAATTTCAGAAGAAATCTCTTGAGGAATTCCTAGAGGAAATCTTGGAGAAATTTCAGAAGAAATCCTCTGAGGAATTCTTGGAGAAATCTCCGAAGGAATTTCTTGAGGATTTCCTGAAGCAATTCATGAGAAAATCTCTAGAGAGAATCCTGGATGGATGCCTGGAGAAACTTCAGAACATTTTTTTTGGAAATACCCAGCAGGAATTCCCGGAGAAATTTCTTGGATGAATTCTTGGAGCAATCCCTGGAAAAATTCCTGGAGCAATTTCCGGAGAAACCTCCAGAGGAGTTTTGGGAGAAATTGCTAGAGAAATTACTGAAAAAAAATCACTTGGGAAATTCCAGGAGGAATTCCTGGAAAAACCCTAGGAGAAATTTCTAGAGGATTCCCTGGAGGAATCTCTGGGAATATCCCTGGAGAAATTTGTGAAGAAATCCCTGGAGGAATCCCTGAATTCCTGAGCGAATCTCTGGAGGAATTACTGGAGGAATCCCTGATAAATTCGTGAAAGTATTCCTGAAAAAAATCCTAGAAGAATCACTAACATAGTTTCTGGAAGATGTCCAGGAGCAATTCCTGGAGAAATTCCTAGACGAATTCCCGAAGAAATTCCTGGGGTATTTCCTGGAAGAATTCCTGGAGAAAATCCTGGAGAAATTCCTGGATAAAATCCTGGAGGAATGCCTGGAAAAATTCCTAGAGGTATTCCTGTGGGAATTGCTGGAGGAATCTCTAGAAGAAATTCTTGAAAGAATTACTGGATGCATTTCTAGAGGAATCTGCAGAGGAATTCCGAGATATTTTTATTTCTATTTCTTTTTTTCTTGTTTTTCATTAACGTGTATTTTAACCGTGAACTAATTCTACACTATTTTTATTTCTATTTCAGTATTTTTTTTCTATTTCTAAAAAAAACCCCTTGGGAAATTCCTGCAGGAAATTCTAGTGGAAATCCTAGAGGAATTCCAGGGGAAATCCTTGAAGGAATACCTGAAAAATCCCTGGGGGAATCTTTGAAAAAAATTGTGCAGAAGTTTCTAGATAAAATCCTGGAGGAATGACTGGGGCAATTCCTTGAGGTATTCCTGTGGGAGTTTCTGGAGGATGCCAAGATGAAATTCCTAGAGGAATCTCTAGAGGAATACGTGAAACAATAACTGGATACATTTCTAGAGAACTCTTTAGAGGAATTTCTATTATTTTTCTATTTCTGGAAAAATCCTTTGAAAAAATCCGGGAGGAATTTCTAGCGGAATTTCTGTATGAATTTCTGGAAAAATCCTCGAAGGAATTTCTGGAGGAATCTCTGGGGGAAACCTCAAAGAAATTTGTGAAGAAATCTCTGGAGGAATCTCTTGAGGAATTCCTGGAGGAATACTGGAGAAATCAATGAAAAATTCCTGAAGGTATTCCTGGAGGATTTCTGAAGAAATCCCTAGACGATTCCTGGAGGAAAATTGGGAGAAATCTTGGAGGAATTCCAAAAAAATAAATTCTAGAACGTATTCCTAGAGAAAATCCTTGAAGAACTTTTTAAAGATTTCTTAGAGAAATTCCTGGATGAATTGCTGACATAATTTATAATGGATTTCCTTGATTATTTCCTGGTGAAATTTCTGGCGATATCTCTGAAGATATTCCGAGAGGAATTCCTGGAGGTATCCCAGGAAGAATTCCTGAAACAATCCCAGAAGAAATTCCTGGATGAGTCCCTGAAGCAATTTCTGGAGGAATATCTGGTGGAATCGCTGAAAAAAATCTGGAAAAAATCTCTGCAAGAATCCAAGGAGGAATCCCTGGAAAATTTCCTGGAAGAATGCCTAGGAGAATTCTTGGTGGAATCCTTGGAGGATTGCCTGAAGTGATTCCTGTAGAAATCTCTGCAAAAATACACTTGAAGATTTCCTGGATAATTTTTTGTAGGGATTCCTGGTGAAATTCTTGGAAGAAACCCGGGAGCAATCAGTAGAGGAATCTCTGGAGGAATGCCTGGAGGAAGCCCTGAAGGAATGGCGGAATTTCTGGCGGAATCTCTGATTGAATCCCTGGAGGAATATTAAGAGAAATCCCTGCAGGAATTCCCAGAGGAATTTCTAGAAAAATTCCTAGAGGAATTCCTGAAGAAATTCGTGGATGAATCTTTTAAGGAATTCGTAGAGAAATACATACCAGGAATAATTCCTGAAGAAATCGCAGATGAAATTCTTGGCGAAATTCTAGAGGAATCCTTACAAGAGTTCTAGGAGAAACTCCGAAAGGAATCCCGGAAGAAATTTCAAGAGGAATTCGTAATGGAATCCAAAAACAGTTTCTGAAGGAAGTACTGAATTAATTCCTGAAGTAGTTCCTTAAAAAATACAAGAAGAAATTTCTTAAGAAATCCTAAGAAGAGTTCCTCGGAGAATCTTTGGAAGATTTTCTTTTTAAATCAGTTGGTCCAGAAAGAATCACAGAAGAAATTCCCGAGTTAAGCCCTGCAGAAATGCTTGGAGGAATCCCTGGAGGATATCCCAGAGAAATGCCTGTAGGGATTAAGAAATCTCTAGAAACATTCATGGAGGAATTTCTAGAAGAATTCCTGGAGCAATTTCTGGAGTAATCTCTAGAGGCATTTCTGAAGCAATCCCTGGATGAATTTTTAGGGGAATCGCTGCAGAAATTCCCAGAAGAATCCCTGGAATAATTCCTGGAGTAATCTCTGAAGAAATCCGAGGAGGAATCCCTTGAGAAATTCCTGAAAGAATCCCAGGTAGAATTCCTGAAGAAATTTCAAATTGGCGAAATCCTGAAAATTCTGAAAAAAGTTCGTAGAGGATGTCCTTGAGGAATCCCTGTAGCAGTTCCTGAAGAATCCCTGCAACCCCAGGAGGAATCCCGGAAGCAATTTCTCTAGGTATTCCTCAGGGAATCCCTAAACAGTCCCTGGAGAAAGTACTGAATTAATTCCTGGAGAAGTTACTGAAAGAATTATTCCAAGAGGATTTCCTGAAGGAATTCTAAAAAGTGTATCTGGGGGAATACTTGGAGGAATTTTTAAAATAATCCCTGGAGCTTTTCCTAAAAGAATCACAGAAGAAATTCCCATTTGAAACCCTGGAGGAATTCTTGAAGGAAAATCTGGATGAACTCCTGAAGAAATCCCAAGCGGAATTCCATTGAAAATCCCTGGAAAGCTTTCTTAACAAATTCCTGGAAGAATTTCGGTACGAAAGAAAAAAATATAAAGGAATCCATGTCTGCAATAATTTTTGGACGAATTATTGTTGAAATTTTTGGATGGACTCACAAAAGAATGTTTTGTACAATGTTTTAAGGAACTCCTGGATTAGTTTTTTGCTAATCTCTGGTAAAATTTCCTGTTAAGGGTTTCTGGAAGATATTCCTGCTGAAATACTTCGAATTATTCCAGATTGAATTATTGGATCAATCTGTAGTGGAATTTTTGAAAGAATATATGGAGTAATCCCCGAAGAAATCTCTGAAGGAATACTTGCAGAAATGTCTAAAAGAATTTCTGTTGACATTCCTTTGGGAATCCCTGGAGAAATTCCTGGAGGAATCCTCGAAAAAAGCACTGGAACAATCACTGGAGGAACCTGGATAGATATCCCAGGAGAAATTCCCGGAGGAATGTCTGATAAAACCCATAGATGAAATCACTGAAGGAAAACATCCAGGAGGAATTCGTCGATGCATCCTTGCAGAAGTATCTGTAAAATTTTTTGAAGGAATCGTGGGAGGAATTCGTGAAGTATTTTTTTTTTGGAACGCACCCTGAAACAATCAATATCGGAACCCTGCAAGATGCCTATGGAAGAATTCACGAAGGAGAAGCTCCTGGAATTTCTGAAAGAATCCCTGAAGAATAAATTCAGTTCCTGAATAAATGCATAAAGGGATTTCTGAAGGTGTCCTTGAAACAATTCGAAAAGAAACCCCAGGTATTTTGCTCTTAGAATGATTAGAATTAGAATTTGTGTGAATTGAATACTAGTGAAAATTTGTGTAGCAGTAATACATAACTGCATTATATAGCAGTATATGGTTCTACAAAGTCCTTCTTTTCCCTAGCTTAACCGTTTCCAGCATATCTGGAAAATTTGGCATGTTGTTATTGTATTCCGAGAAATTTCCTGTGGTTTTCTAGTAAAAAAGGTTTGATATGGGAACAAAAAAGCCTTGTTCATTGCTTTAAAAAAAACTACCTTGTTACCCAGTCTAAAGAATACGTAGAAAAACAATTCTTCAATTCCTAATTTTCTAAAAATCCCATTAAAAATGCATAGAGCATTCCCTATCTTCATACAGAAGCAATAGAAAACTTGGCTATAAAATGAACGCTTTCCACACAAGACTTCCTTAAACATCCCCCCGCCCCCGCCAGAAGCATTCTACTCACAGCAGGGTGACATTATCCATGGGCAGCGAGGTCGGCAGCACGGTGAATCCCTTATTGTCGCACAGCACTTCGGTGGCGCGGCACAGGCACGATATGTTGAAGTCATTCCAAGCTGTTCATTTAGAGGAGCACAAAAGAAAAGAAAGAACAAATCGCAGTGAGAAACCGTGAAACCGTTTTACACATGCACGTTTCGTGCGCGCGGTTAGTATGTGGAATTGTGGTGTTGTGGGTGTATGCTTTGTGGTAGGCGTGAAAATGAACGACGACCAGGACGTGTTGTCGTCGATGCCGCCGCCGTCGCTGTTGCTCGGCTGCGCTGTTTCCGTTGAGTTATTAATCAATGGGTGTTTCCGGATCTGTGGGCTTCATTGAGCAAAAGCGGTTGAACTGCGTGATGTTCACGTCGAGCACCAACTATGGCACATTTGTGCCATTTATCTTCAGCGCCACCACCAGCAGAAGCAGATCAACACTTGGATAGAGATAGGTACAGTAATGATAATCACATTTGCAACTTTGTTATAATTTCGTACAAGGAATGTCTTCCGAATTATTATTATGTTTTGTCTTCCAAACTTAAGTCTCTATTGAAAATGGCTTGTGTACGGACCCTAAGTACTGTTCCTTGTAATTCTACTAAGAATTTGCATCCTTTGACAGATACGTATTTCGACCTCAACTGTAAGGTCGTCTTCAGTGTCTCGTTCTTGATTCGACTAGTCGAAATAACGGTTGCAAATGCATCGCCCAGCACTGTACACGTGGGCCCCGGCGGAGTTGACATTTTTACTTACCACAGGAAGTAAATGGCAGATGGTCGTTTAGTGCCGCTGGTCGCTTGCGGAATAGGTGATCCCAGTACCAGGAATCGACGTTGTCGTCTGCGGCAGACAGATTGGAAATCGAGATGAGGAGAAAAAAGGGAAAAAAGTTAACAGATTAGAGACATGTGTGTCTTCGATGCGACGATGACGACGACAGGATTTCGACGACGGCCTGGGCTGGACCGTGCCAGCTGGAGTCGTCTGGGTTTTTGGGAGGGCAGAGCCGCTAAGTGGAATGACCGACTGGATGGTGTGACTGGTTTGATAGTGGCATCTGGTTATTATCATTATTTATACAGGTGGAAAATGGGAAAACTCCCTTCAACGTGATAATCGTTAATGCACAAAAATCATGCAGCCTGGTGTGGGCTTACCATCCTCAACACTAGAAGGCCGGCTCCAGAGACACTTTACCCTTCATTTGGGACATTTGTGCCATTCGGCTAGTGGAAATTTCCCGTGTTGTGCTAATGTTCGTTTTGATGAAAATTGATTTGTAGCATTTCCGGCACAACGTACGAATCGTGTAGACGCATTCTCTTTCAATTCAAATGAAATTCATTCTGAAAATGCTTTTTGGAAACTGTAAAATTAAAAAAAAAATCAACACTGTTGAAGTCCCATAAATTTTGTTAAACTTTTTTGATTTTTTTAATTTTGCTGTAACTTCAGTATAGTTGTTGAATGTAGGAAAAAAAGACAAAGAAATAATGAAGAAAAAGTTGCTAAAAAATGGAATTATAGGTATGACATCTAACATAGATCCGTGATGAATATTACTCGTGTCGTGGTGTATTTTCAAAGATAAGACAAAACTTTTTCGATAATTTGCGACACTGTTCTAGTAGAGCCAAATTCAGCTCAATATGTCGGATACACTAGATGCTGATAAACTCAAATGGCACTTTGCATTGACATTAAGTAATATCCAGCTCATAATTATTCGACATGATTTGATTTTGAATGTTGACAGCACTGCTAAACAATAAGGACTCATTACAAGACATCATATACGAAATTTAGGCAAAGTTGAACTGGGCACCGTGGACAGTAGTGTGGGTCATCGGAACCGTTTTCTCAGATCAAAGCTTTTTTGGTTCCGTTTCGGGTCCTGAGTATCTGTGCAAAATTTAAGCACGATCGGTTGCGTCTACACTTTGCGCATTGCAATTGAAATTTGTATGGGATTTTGTATGGGAAAACATACTTTTTTTGCATTTTAGCCATAAGTTGAAAAAGTTTGACTGAAACTTTTTAACCGATACTATAAAATTATAGCCTAGGATGTTCTGAAAAACTTTGTTGAAGACCGCAAAGCGATCCGATGCTTGTGAAAAAGTTATTACCAACGAACCGCATGTATGTGTTTTTGTTTTAACATGTAAAGGAATAACAATAGCAACAAAATCATGCTGTTTCGCCAAGCAATCCCAACGCTATATTTTTTTTCATTAGCATCAGATCACTTCGCGGTCTTCGACAAAGTTTTTCAGGACACCTTAGGCTATGTTTTCGCTTTAACGGTTACACGGTTTTAGAAAAATTCGAACTTGTTATGGGAGAAATGCAAAAAAGTGTGTTTTCCCATGTAAAACCCCATACAAACTTCAAACGCGATGCGCAAAACGTAGACATAAGGCCCCCTCGAGCCCCCTTGAGATCCCCTGAAACGCCACAGAGACCCTAAAGCGGCACTATGAAACCCCCAGAGCAAAATCTGAGATTCCCTTAAACGCGTCTGGGACCTCCTTGTAACCCATCTAACACCCTGCAACCTCCTGAAAACGCCCATGAGATCTCCAAGTACCCTCTGAAGCAGAGATGCCAGATATACAGATTTGTCTGTATTATATAGATTTTTGACCATCTATACAGATAAGATACAGAGTACAGAAAAATACAGATTTTTAAAATGTGATACCGATTTTTTCCAGAAAGCATAGAATTTGAAATTATTTTCAATAAATTTAATGAAAACTTCATAAATTGCTGCTTAAACTTCAAAAAAAATTATTAAAATTTGTACATTTTCACAAATGTTTAAGAAAAATAAATGCCAGAAAAATTTGAAACTGTCAAAAAGTAGAACATTTTTATTAATTTCTATTGAAATCTAGGACTCTTGGTGTCTGCTATACCCTCAAATACGGCGATACAGAAAAATCTGTATTGATACAGATTTTTGGTAAAAAAAAATCTGGCATCTCTGCTCTGAAGTCCCTCAGGTCCCCCTTGAACACCCCTGAGTTCTTGAGGATCGTCCTGAAACCCTCGTCGAGACCCTTTGAAGTGTTTCAGAGGCCCCCTATAATCCCTCTGAGATCCCCTGTCTAATTCGACCCTGAGGTCAACTTAAACGCCCCTGAAACGTCCTCGAACCCATGATACTCCCTGAAATACCCTTGGAACGCCCCTGAGATCTTATGATACACCATCAATCGCGAAAGGCTTTCATTTGGAACTCCCATGAAATTCCCTAATATTATAGCTCGTAAATTTGAGACGATGGCGGAAACATACATCCGACTAAAGAGTGAAGCCAGGCAAATCGTATTAGTCATAATTGTGTCGAAGACAAAGTACATAATGGCAAAGGGCTTCAGGGAGGAATCACCGCGCCCGCGACCCCGAATTTATATCGACGGTGATGAAATCGAGGCGGTTGAAGAATTTGTGTACTTGGGCTCACTGGTGACCGCCGACAACGACACCAGCAGAGAAATTCAAAGGCGCATTGTAGCAGGAAATTGTGCTTACTTTGGACTCCGCAGAACTCTACGATCGAATAAAGATCGCCGTAATACCAAGTTAACTATCTACAAAACGCTTATTAGAGCGGTAGTCCTCTATGGGCACGAAACATGGACGCTACGTGCAAAGGACCAACGCGCCCTTGGAGTTTTAGAACGGAAGGTGCTGCGTACCATCTACGGCGGAGCGCAGATGGAAGATGGGACTTGGAGAAGGCGAATGAACCACGAGCTGCATCAGCTGCTAAGAGAACCAACCATCGTCCATACCACGAAAATCGGGAGGCTACGGTGGGCGGGTCACGTCATCAGGAAGTCGGATAGCAACCCGACTAAAATGGTTCTCGAGAGTCATCCGACCGGTACAAGAAGACGTGGTGCGCAGCGAGCTAGGTGGGTCGACCAAGTGGAGGACGATCTGCGGACCCTACGCAGAGTGCGTAACTGGAGACAAACAGCCATGGACCGAGTGGAATGGAGACGGCTGCTATGTACAGCAGAGGCCACCCCGGCGTAGCCTGATCGGTAAGGTAAGTACGGAACCCCCTGAGACCCCTTGAAGCGCTCCTGAGGACACCTGAGACTCCCTTTTAGGGCCTCCTGAAACGCCCCTGACATATTTTGATTAGTAAAACATAGCACACTTTACTTCCCTTTTCCCATCCGAAGGAAGAACTCATATTTTGAGTGTTTGTCGGTAGAGGCATTCTATCCCAGTTCCTCGGCGTGAAAGGCATGCGCTCTAACCATTACACCAGATTTGCTCCCGCTTTGTATTTTGATTGAGCATGAGCATGAGCATTGGTAACCGTACACTTCGTAGTTACTACCGTGATTGACTTGAGCTAGCGAAATTGCACAGAGAACCAATAGGCTTGGGGCTTAGGATTTGCCACCATCCTCAATGTACACGTTTCGAGAGCTCAAACTTTATTGGGTCAATAACGGCGCTGGCCACGTCCTTACGGTCTACCGGGGAAGGAAAGGAATGTTAGTTCGACAACCGTTGCTACTAGAGGTTGTATGTACTACTGGACCCTCCACAGTTGTCACGGGAAGGAGATTTGTTAGTAGGGGTAGTAGGGATTGATAGTTGCATTGATCAAGGATTCGCTTTGGTAAGCGATGCGATCCGTGCAATTGTACAGTATACACACGAATGTGTCACCTCACAATTTGGAAGAATGGTGAGACCATGAAAATTTTAAATGAAAAAGATTTTGCGTCACCTCGCAATTGGGAGGACTGGTGAACCAATATGTATTGCTACTTGCCATGAAATCGATATATTGAAACAAAGCTTTGTGCCGACAGCAACAGTGACGAATCGCACAAACTTAGGAAAAATACTGAAGCATAATTACGGATCATATCAGTGTGGCCAGCACCGTAAGGTGACGGACTGTACAAAAATACGGTTTATTTATTCAATTGATATAAAATGCATGACAAATTTGCCCGACACGTTAAGTGACGAAGTTTGCAGTTCTTGTTGAGTAAATATATGAAGGCTGATTTTAAACATCCATGCGTCTATTGGTTTCGTTTTCGTACGAGACAATAGCGAACGCGAACGATTATGCTGCGATACTCGCTCCTTCCAGGAGCAATACATGCACAGCAGAAAACAGCATAATACTCTCAAATTATCAATTAATACTCTTGATGACACTCTATAAATAATATTTGAAAAATACACACACATAGACACATAGACAAATAGAAACAATTTATCGTAGTTGGATTATAAGATTAAACTATAATAAAATGATGAACATAGAATCCAAATACAAACAAGAAACAAGGAGAAGCACAGTTTATTAGACAGCAAATGTAGTCCATGACATTGTGTCTACACTACTAGTGACGAACTGTACAAAAAGTACACAAAAGATGGCTACAGGGTGCGGCAGGAAAAAATGCGAAAAGTTCAAGGCACTAGTACACGCTAAATATGGGATATATATGACTATTTTTTCATGACGGTGTATCAGTCAATGTCTATATTCTAGCACTGAAAAAATAAAAATGAACATATTTGATGTTTAACATGTGATAATGTACACAGAAAAAAATATGTAATTAAAATTCAGCGAGAAATCATGCACATAAAGGGAATGCTAGAGTTAGTGCACTTTTACATGAGATATAATGTAAAATTACATCACCATCGTGTAAATTTCCGCCAACTATCGCGTAAACCATCATGGACTCCAACCGGTTACGCGACTATTAGCGGAAATTTACACGATCGTAGCGTAATTTTACATGATATCTCATGTAAATATGCACTAACTCTAGCATTCCCTTTATGTGCATGATTTCTCGCTGAATTTTACATGAATATTTTTTTCTGTGTAAGCCTAATAAGCGGGTATCAATAAACTGCGCGCCCAATGGTCATTAAACAAAATGACTATAACAGCAACTAAATTAGCTTAAATTTGATGAACAACCGGACCACACTGATCCAGAGCCATGTAGTTTCACATACTAGATGAAATAAGTACATATATTTGATGATATTGTAGAGAAAATTAAAAATTTTGTTTTATCAGATACGAAATTTAACGACCTGTGTACTTTTCTGCGGTTTGAAAATTCTGATTGTCTTTAGCTTCAGGCGCCGCCCTGTAAAGGTTAGTGACCAAAATGGGAAAATTTTTAATTAAAATTTCAGATAACTAGCCTATTATAGATCATGGAACGTTGAAACATAGATTGGTTGATGTTGCTCCCGCTTTGTATTTTGATTGCATACAAATTGAATTTTGACATTGTCTACCCTAAAATGTTTTTCTGGAGTTTCGGGTCCGAGAAATCTTCTTTAAAATTTCGGGTTTTCATAAAAATTTCCTCGAATACTCAGTTGAGGTTTAACTAAAAGAATTGAAACGAAAAGGGAAAGTAATTTTCTGTATTTTCATTGAAACATTCTTTTGAGAATGTATTTATTATCTTCTTCATGGTTGCTTTAAGTTATTGCTTCGCTTATATTTTAAAATAAAACAAAAGTTACTTTACAAAGGGACTTCAACATATGTATTTCCGAACAGTTATGGTTGTTTCTCAAAATAATTGTTTAACTATTTCATAAGAATAAAACATCTGTTTTGGAAGATTTTCCGATTAACTTTCTAACAAACATTTAGTTTTTTTGTAGCTCTTGACACATAATGGGTTTCCTGTTGCAAATATTGCATGTATTCCTATGGGTATTGTTGATGGAGCCCGGTAACAGTTAGTTGAAAAAAAAAGAAAAAATATATAAAAAACTAATAAAATAGTTTCATGGAGTCATCTGTCAAAAATATTTGAAGGTCCATTTTATATTTTTCTTCTTCTTCTTCTTCTTCTTCTTCTTCTTCTTCTTCTTCTTCTTCTTCTTCTTCCTCTCCTTCTTCTTCTTCTTATTCTTCTTCTTCTTCTTCGTCTTCTTCTTCGTCTTCTTCTTAATGGATCTACATTCGCACTGAAACTTGACCTGTCACTCTTCAACTTAGTGTTCTTTGAGCACTTCCACAGTTATTAATTAAAGAACTGTCTTTGCCTGCCATTGCATGAATTTGTATATAGTGTGACAAACACAATGATACACTATGCCCAGGGAATCGAGAAAATTTTCCCTCCTGGAAGATAAGTCTGCCGTGCCGGACGATCCTATGTGGACCATATTGTCACGCTCCGTATCATTCTGGAGCAAATCAATGAATTCCAAGAGTCTATATACGTTCATTGATTATTTACGAAAAAGCTTTCGACCGTCTCAATCAAGAAAACATGTGGGAGTGGGAAGCCCTCACGCAAGGGTCTCCTTGAGAAAACCATCGGCCTCATTGAAGCACAGTACAGGGCATTTTCGTGCAGAGTACTGCACAACGGTGTTTTGTCCGATCCCATCGGGGTCGTTGCTGAAGTGAGGCAAGGATGTTTACTACACCGTGTCTAATAAGTTCTCATACAAAATCAAATTGAATTCATTTTACAACTGTATTTAGGATTATCAAAGAAAATATATTTATTGAAAAGCAAGCTAACAATGACCAAATGCAGCATATGTTTTGAATTTAACTGTCCTTTATCCTTTTCTGCTGATCACTTATGTGTCGCAAGTCCATTTCAGCTGTCACGCACGCCATTTCTTTGGTATTTCGTCACATTTCAACGAGTAATGGCTTAAAGTTGAAACAAATTAGGTTCCTGTCCTCACCATTGCTAGTAGTAACTATGATCAAATGAGAAAAAAATATGAGACTCTGTATCGGTGGAGTACGAAGCCATTTTATTTTGTACAAAATAAAACGTGAATTAAACAAAAATGTCCATTTACCTGTTTTAATTAGATTTGTTGTGTTAAAGAAGCATGGCTGTATCTTTTCTTGTTGATTCACAACATTCTCAATTCTAAAACGTACTCGTATCCCTGTTGTGGTAAATTTTGTTCAAAATTTAAGTTTTATGATGTTCATCTTTAATATAACGATCATTTTCAAGGAATCAGCTCAAGTGAAGCTTACTAGCAAATTTCTAACTATATCATCACCAAAATTGTATTGTTTCAGCTTTAGTATATCCATTTGGTACAATACTTGGTATAAAAACTCAAAATTTGACCTTATGGACTCTATTTAGCTACCGTAGAATGAAAAACTTTTCGAACATTTTTCTTGCGTGCCGGAGCAAACGAATTTCAGAAAACGGAAGTGTACTGCTAGGCTTATAAAAACAAATAGAAAACAATGTAATTTTAAAACGTATACTTTATTTAATCAGTATTATGTGGCCCTTCAATACATGCATTCATTTTGAAAATATGAATCACAGATGTGAAATAAAATTATATTTTCTAAATTTGTATTTTGTATGAGAACTTATTGGACACGGTGTACATATCACCACCAAGATCACCACTACTGTTGCTCATCGTTATCGACGAGATCCTGGTTAGTGCGATTGATCGTGAACCAAATCGTGGATTGCTGTGGCAGCCCATTACCATGGAGCACCTGAATGACTTCGAATTGGCTGAAGGCGTTGCTCTCCTAGCTCAACGGCGCTCTGATATGCAAAGCAAGCTCGATGATCTTGCCAATCGCTCCTCAGCGCCAGGTCTTACCATCAATGTCAACAAGACCAAATCGTTTAATGTAAACACGGTCAACTCTTTCAGCCCTACCGTAAAAGCTGGGCAATCAGTGGAGAATGTTGAAAGCTTCCAATATCTTGATAGCCAAATGGCGGCCGATGGCGGCCGATGGCGGCACCAAGATCGACATAGGTGCACGGGGCGCAGTATCATAACGTCCGAGGCCATAAAGTCCCAGGACTTTATGGCGCATTTTTTCGGGGCATAACGTCCGAACTTGCAGATACGCCACGAAGTCCAAGGAAAGAAGGCACATAGGATATTATGACGCATCCTAACTTTTGGACGCTATTTCGCAAAAAACGCGACTTAATGTCCGGGACTGTACGGCCTCGGACGTTGTGATCCGGCCCCGGTGCATGGATCAAGAAGGCGAGGGCTGCTTTTGCGAGTATGTCTGGAAAAAACAACCAGATCAGTCGACGCACCAAAATCCGAATTTTTAACTCGAACGTGACATCTGTGCTGCTATACGCCAGTGAAACATTGGCGTAGCTAGGATTTTTTTCTGGATGGGGCCCAGGGGGGCCTGACTTGAAATGACTTTTAAGCGGGATTGGCGCCCGATATGTGAATATGCAAATCGGCATTGCAGTTTTGAGGAAATAAAATGACTGTTTGAGATTTGTTCCTAGTTTCGTAAACTATTTGAGTATAAAGAATTCCTCCAGGATTTTTCCATACCTTGTTGCATCATGGATTCCTCCAGAGATTCCTTCAAGAATTCACCCAGACATTTCATAGGATTTGTCCTGGAATATCTTTAGAACTTCCTCCTCTTAGAGGTTTCCTTCAGAAATTTCTCCAGAGATCTTTCAAGATAATTCTGCAGGTTTTCCTTCAAAAATTTCTACAGGAATTTCACCAGAATTCTGCTAGAGATTGCTCCAATAATTCCATCTGAAATGATTCGAAGTATTTCTGCAGGAATGTATTAAAAAAAGTTCTTTCAGAAAATTTTACTACAAATTATTTTAAAATAATCCAGGAATTGCTTGAAAAATCTGTACAAAAAAATCATTTAAGGGTCCATACAAGTATTCCTTCAATAAATCGTTTAGAAATTACTGCAGATACGGATTTCTTCATATTTTTTTAACCAGGGATTCCTACAGAAATTCGTCCAGTAATTCGCTAAGAAAGCTCTCCTGGGATTACCCAAGGAGTTCCTCATGGGGTTTCTTCAGAAACCCTCAGGGGATTCACCCGTTAATTCCTTCTGTAATTCGTTCAGGAACAACTTCGGGATTATTTTAGAAATGCGTGCAAGAACTCTTCTTGGGATTCCTTCCAAAAATACTCCTGAAATTAATCCAGGATTTCAGGACTTCCTCAGGTATTTCAGCGATTTCTTCAGTACTGAGATTTCCTCAGAAACTCCTCCTCTGGAATTCCCTCAGAAATTGAAATTGTATTTCTTCTTCTGGAATTATTCCTAGGATTGCTCCAGAAATTCCTCAAGTGATTCCTCCAGGATTTTTTCCAAGATTCCTCTGAAAGTTCTTCTAAAAATTCGTACAAGGATTCGTCCAGGAATTCCTCCAGAAATTCCTCCAGAAATTATTTTATGGATTCCTCCAGTAATTCCGCCAGGGATTTCTATAGGGATCCCTCCAGGATTATCCCAGGAATTCCTTCAAAGATTCCTCCAGCAATTGATCCAGGAATTCCTTCAGAAATCACTTTGGCAATTTCTCCAGGAATTTCTCCCGGAAATCCTCCAGGAATTCATTCAAAAATTCCCCCAGGAATTCCTGCCGGAGTTCATTCAGGAATTATTCCTCCAGGGATTCCAACATGAATTCTTTCTGAGATTCCCCTAGATATTTCATCAAGGATTTCTTCAGGAATCCACTAGGAAATCCTGCAGGGATTTTATCCGGAAATTATTCCTGGTATTCTTTCAGGCATTCCTCCAGGATTTCATCCAGGCATTTCTCCGGGGACTCCTCCAGGAATTCCATCAAGAATTCCTCCAGGAATAATCCCAGGTAAATTCGGGAATTTATGCAGGAAATCATCCAGGGACTCCTTCAGAAATTCTATCAGGAATTTCTTCAGGAAGTTTTCCAGGGAATTTCTTCTCCAGGGATTCCTCTAGAGATTCCTCCAGGAATATTTTCACGGTTTCCTCCAGTAATTGCACCTGGAATTTCTCCAGGAATATACCACAAATTCCTCCAGAGTTTCCTCTAAGGATTCTTTCAGGAATTCCCCCGATGATTCCTCTAGTGTTTCCTCCAGAAATTCCTCCAAGAATTCCTCCTGGAATTCCTCCAGAAATTCCTCTGGCAATTCCTCCTGGAATTCCTCTGGAAATTCTTCAGGAATTTCTTCAGGAATTGGTCCAGGTCTTCGGAAATTCCTACAGCAATTCCTCCAGGAATTTTCCAGGGATTCCTCTGGAAATTCTTCCAGGGTTTCCTTCAGGAATTAACTCAGGAATTTCTGATCCAGGGATTCCTCCGGAGATTCCTCCAGAAATTATTTCACGGTTATTCCTCCAGGGATTTGTCGAGGAATGTTTCCTAGGTTTCTGACAGGAAATCCCAAGGATTATTCCAAGAGTTTCTCCAGAAATTTCTCTATGGTTTCGTACGGGAATTTCTCAAGAGGTTTCTTTAGAATTAAACCAGGAATTCCTTCAGAAATTCCTCCAGCAATCGATCAAGGAATTACTACCACAACTTCCCGGAGTTCATCCAGGAACTATTCCAAGAATTCCTCCAGGATTTCTTGCATGAATTCCTCCTGAAATTCCTCTAGGATTTCTTCAGGTATCCTCCAGGGTTTTCTTCAAAAATTTCCTCAGAAATTTGTCCCGGAATTTATCCAGAAATTATTCCAAATATTCCTCCAGGATGTCATCCAAGCATTTCTCTAGGAACTCCTTCAGGAATTTCACCAAGAATTCCTGCAGAAATCACCCCAGGTATTTTTATCAGAAATTCCTCCAAGAATTTCTTCAGAAATTGATCCAGGAATTCCTCTAGGAATTTTTTTTCTGAAATAACTACAGCAATTCCTCCAGGTTTTTTCCCTGTAGGGATATCTTTAGGAATTACCCCCAGGTATTTCCTCAGGAATTAGTCCAGATCTTCGGAAATTCCTACAGCAATTCCCCCAGGAATTTTTCCAGGGATTCCTCCGGAAATTCTTCCAGAGTTTCCTTCAGGAATTATTCCAGGAATTTCTCCTCCAGGGATTCCTCCAGAAATTATTTTACGGATATTTCTCCAAGAATTCCTCTAGGAATTTGTCCAGGAATGCTTCCTAGGTTTCCAACAGGATTTGTTCCAGAAGTTCCTCCTGAGGTTCCTCCAGAAATTCCAAGGATTGTTCCACGAGCTTCTCTAGAAAATTCTCTAAGGTTTCCTCCGGGAATTCCTCAAAAGGTTTGTTTAGAATTACACCAGGAATTCCTTCAGAAATTCCTCCAGCAATTGATCCAGGAATCACTACCGCAACTTACCGGAGTTTATCCAGGAACTATTCCAAGAATTCCTCCAGGATTAATTCATGCTCCTGAGATTCCTCTAGGATTTCTTCAGGCAATCATCCAGGGTTTTCTTCAGAAATTTCCTCAGAAATTTGCCCCGAAATTTATCCAGAAACTATTCCAGATATTCTTCCAGGCATTTCTCCAGGATTTATCCAAGCATTTCTCTAGGAATTTCTTCAGGAGTTGATCCAGGAATTCCTTCATGAATTTCTTCGGGAATAACTACAGCAATTCCTCCAGGTATTTTCACCAAGAGTACCTCTATGGATTTATCCAGGAATTCTTCCTGGGATTCCGCCAGGAGTTTGTCCAGAAGTTCCTCCAGGCATTCCTTCTGAGGTTCTTCCAGTAATTGCTTCAGGGATTCCTCCAAGGATTTGTCCAAGAACTCCCCCAGGGATTCTTCCAAGCAATTCCCTAGAAATTGCAAAAGGTTCCTTCTGAAATTTCTCCACGGAGTCCTTCTAGAATTCCTCTATGGAATCTTCCAGGAATTCATCCAGGGATTCCTTCTGGATTTCTTCCAGAGTTTGCTCCAGGAATTATCCAGGGTGTCCTCCAGTAATTTAACTTGGAATTCATCCAGCGATTCCTCCAGGTATTGCTGTAGGAATTCCTCTAGGAATTCCTTTGGGATTTTTCCACGGATTTTTCCATGAATTTCTCCAGGAATTTCTATAGGAATTTATCTAGGGATTGCTCCGGGAATTTTTTTGAAGGTTCCACCCAGAGTTCCTCCAATGATTCCATCAGGAATTCTTCCAGGAATTTCTCCAGGGATGCCTCCAAGAAATCCTCCTATTAGTCTTTCAGAAATTCCTCCAGGAACTTCTCCAGGGATTCTGCCAGCACATTCTGCATGATTTCCTCCAGAGATTCCTCTAGGAATTGCTTCAGGGATTTCTTCAGGAATTCCTCCTGTTATCTCTCCGAGAATTCCTTTAGGGATTCCTCCAGAAATTCCTCCAAGGATCCATGCAGAAATTTTTCAAGGAATTCCTACATGGATTCCTGATGCGGTTTCTTCAGATTTTTTTCCAGGGGTTCATCCCATAATTGCTTTTAGGATTCCTCCAGGTATTCAGAAATTCCTCCAAGGATTCGTATATTATTTACTCCAGGCATACCTGCATTTCCTGGATTTCTTGAAGATTTTTTGAATTATTTGAAGGATTTCTAGAAGAATTAAAGGATTTCTAGAGGAATATCTCCAAGAAGTCCTCCAGGTATTCTTTCAAAATTATCTTCGAAATATCTTTATGGAGTTCATCCACAGTTTGATTTAGGAATCCATCCTTAAATTTCTACAGTAGTACCCCCTATAGTTCCTGCAAAGTAGTTTATTCATAAAGTCGTCCTGCGATTCTTTCGGAAATATATTCTGTAATTTTGACATAGTCACTGTGACTTACTTTAAACATATAAGTACTTACACGCTAGAAGTGCTTTCGGACATTTCTCAGGAATTCAACCAGAGAAGATTATTTCAAAATTCTCCCAGGGACTGTCCAGAAATTGAATTCCAAATTCCTTCAGGTGAATTCTAGGATTTTTATCCGGAAATACCTCTAAGAAATTCTTCAATAATTTCTCTAGGATTCCCTGCAGAAATTCTTACAAGGACACCTCGAGGATTTCCTCCAGTGATAGTTTCAGGGCTTTTACGAGAATACCCTCAAAAATTTTTCCAATGATCCTTCCGGGAAAACGTCAATCAACGTTTTTATAAGATTATGTTCTGAGTGATCTGAAAAACCAGAAATTGGAACCGCTACCAGTACCACGCTGATTTGTATAGAATAGGCGAGTTTTTTTTTTTTCAACTTAATGTACAAAATACAACAACGTGACTGCTGAAGAGTGCAGTAATGCTTTTCTAGAATATAAGGTACACCGGGGCAAGTTGAAACGGGTGGGGCAAGATGAAACACGAAGCTTTGATATAGATTTCAATACAATTTGGAAATTTATCCTTCGCTAAAAGATAGTTTGAATCAAAAACTATGTATTATGGTGATCTAACTGTTTATTATCATTAGAAAACATCATGTTAACCTGCTGTTTCATCTTGCCCCACCCGTTTCAACTTGCCCCGGTGTACCTTAATGTTATTATTTTCAATTTCATCGTGTTACGTTTAGTTATAAAAGGTAGTTGGTATAAATTTGCTGAGGCTGGTCAAAACACCCGCCCCCTCCTTAACCAAATAGCTGTTTACTTTTTTTTTTGCGTAACGTCGAAACCAGGATAACGCCTGAATTTCAGTTTAGAATTTAATGAGAACTTTTAAAGATACTATACCTTCCTCAATGAACATATGGATTTGTGCAGACGCGCAAAAACTCGATGCCCAAGAAAGTCAAGGAAATTTATAGTTACCGACTAGAAATCACCTTCAGCATGGTTTTAATTAATATACTCGCGTTTACGCTTCAGCTATACTGCCCCACTCGCATAACAGTCCCATCTTTGCTGGGTTTCCTATTCATATGGGACTGTTATGCGAGTGGGGGCAGTATATGAGCCTTTAATATGTGAGATCTATTTTCTGTAGGGGCCAACAACTTCTGCTGAATTCCATTCAAATTTCTAACAGATTTTTTTCCACATGATATTTGAATTCCACAAGGAAGCATTCAACAATATTTTGCAGTAAATGCTGCTAGAAATTTCAGAGGTTCTTTGGGATATCCATTAAAAACTTCCTTTGCAAACTTAAAATTTCATTTCTCGGCAATAAAAAAAAAGCCGTTCAAAACATAATTCTGGTTCATATTTCTGGTATTATATTTCCAAACAAAATCAACAGAGTAAATAGACGTTTTTGGACAATGATCTTGTAAAGTGTGACATGTTGAGATAAGTTGATAAGTTGAGATATTATGCCAAATCAATGTCTATTATAGATCTATGTTTGTCATTAAGACAGTGGTTGTCAGATTTTATTCTAATTTCCATATATAAAGTCATGAAAGGCGATGGCTGGCAATCGCCCAGTATGGAAATCTTTCAATTCAGCCCTCTGCACCACCGTGGGTGCCCAGGACTGAAAGTAGTTACATTTCACAAATATTTATTTTTGTTGTTATTCGTGCTTTTTAATGTTTAATGAAATTTTTATATTTTATTTTGTTTTATTAGTAAAGTATTGAAACCACATTAAACCAAACCGGAGCACGCAATTCATCCCAGAAGCAGCCATTCCTCCAGCGTCGTCATCGTTAAATGCAAACCCCAGACTTACCGCAATCCCGCTCATCGGAACCATCTTCGCAGTCTGCAACTTTATCGCAATTCCGTCGCTGTTCGATGCAATCCAGTGTGCTGTTGCAGCGGAAGAAGCCATCCGCACAGCGATGAAACACCAGATTCGGAACCATTCTTTCCTCGGCAAGAACACGATCCATCGTCAGCGTCAGCGTCGTTGTCGTGGTGGTCGTCGTCGTTGTTGTTGTTGGTAGCAGCGAAGAGGAGACAGGTAGCTCCTCCTCGCTGCTTACATGCAGACTGCCACCGTGGCCACCGCTGCTGCTGTGTGAATCCGTTTCCGGAAGGACCAGTGCGTGCAGGGAATATTCTATAAGAAAGTACAGAAAGAGAAGAAGATTTTAAATTCAATTTAGAACACATCTCGGAGTGGTTGGTTGCAAGAGAAGTAACAAGTGTAGATCCACGTGCCGATTTGTTCTATGTTGACACGGTCCGTATTAGTGAATGTGTCACTGAGTTGATAGATTAAATTAGTACAAAATGCGATGTGATAAAATTCAGAAAGAAAAAAATGCTTTTGAAGAACTTTAGGCTCAGCGTACCCCAGTTGTGGCTATAGTACCTCAAATTCGTCATAGTTGGTTTTCAACCTTTAACGATGCAAATCCACAAGAAAAAAAATGTGAACAAAAGATGATTGCACTCATTCAAACTTCATAGTTTGCTCAAATTATGATAGAAATAAATCATTTACAATTTCGGCTTCCTTGCACCTTTTTTCACCATAGTGTATCAGTTATGGCTAATCCGATAAGGAATGCATGTAAATATTTCACTTTCCAAAAAATGTTCAAGTAGCTGTAACTTTTCGAAAAATGCATCAAATATTCTATTTTTACTGTAAGTTCATCAACTAGTTGTGAAACAGTGATCCAAATTTGGGAAAGATCGGGCCATTTTCCACAAAGTTATAAAGATTCTTGAAAAAGGTAAAATTATCCGATGGTCTACTTTGAGCTGTTATGTCTCCGGATTCAATGAACCGAATGCAATGAAATTTTGACCATTTATGACTATATAATGAGCTATGAAAAACCGTTGACTTAACTTAAAGTTCTTAACACGGAAGAAAACTATAACGATTAGATTATTTTTCTAATAAAACACCAAATTATCCAAAACTTCAACATCGTTTCAAAATTCAAGATGCAAATAATAGTTCATTTAATTTCCCTCTAATTGACTTATATATAAATGTGTTTTGAAGGAAAGTAACAACATAGTCGCCAACAAATTGAAAAAGCAATGGCATACATATTAAAAACAGACCAATTTGCTGAAAATTCGTGAAAAAAATAAAATCGCTACAACTTTTCTCTTGTTAAAAAAATCAAGTTCAGTCAAATGTTTTCCAGCGTTCATTATATAAGTACTAAATGGTCAAAATTTCATTGCGATCGGTTCCTTAAATCCGGAGATATAATAGCTCAAAGTTGGCGAACGGATAATTTTACCTTTTTCAAGAATCTTTATAACTTCGTGGAAATGGCCCGATCTTTCCCAAATTTGGACCACTGATACAAAACTAGTTGACGAACTTACTGCAAAAATTTGAGAATATTTGATACATTTTTCGAAAAATTACAGTCACTTGAACATTTTTTGAGAAGTGAAGATTTTGCCTGTTCCGATCATTTTGTCTATCCCCTGTACAGGGTTGCTATCATTGGCACACGCCGTAATAAATACTAAAAGTAGTTTTGTCTTCGTTTCTATATTTTTCCTGTAAAGTATTAAAACAAATCAATCATTTGACATTTTTCAGTTTTCTTCTTATTTTTGTATAAATAGTTTTCCTTAGGTAGTGCGATAACTGGTACAGGCACCCTACTACTTTTATTATAGACTTGCAAAATGATCTCACGACGACTCATCACGACTACACCAAAGCCTTCCAAATTTTTCGTTAAGTTTATGTTATTAAAACTTGCCTGTCGTTAATATTTTTTTATGTAAAATTGAATTGTGGGATACCTTAGGTTTAAGCGTGACTGGGTTGAGAACATCCAGTGCCCCGTAGAGAGTTTTTCGTGACCTCGACACGAGCGGGAATGCAACTTAGCTTGTGGAATGACGAATGACGCTGCTAACTTGCACGGCCTCAAAACCAACAAGACCCCCCTGACTACAACAATATGAATTGCTCATATAACTTGAAGCCGTATACCTTTTGCTTTCATGTTGTTCGGTAAATCACAAATTGTTCTACAAGGGTTTTTGAAAGATACTGGAAAAACTTGTAATTAGAAGGCACGAAATGTTGCTAATTGACAAATTGAGATATGAAATTGGTTTAAAAATCGCACTCTGGTGAGATACGAATCCACAACTCCGTATTCGCTAGACCGGCGCTTTAACCAACTAAGCCACAGAGCATGTAACAATTCTACGGATTAGAAAGCCAAACTGACATCGAAGCTACAGCATGAACACTCTTTGCAGTTTGACTTGCTTTTCCGTAGAATTTTTTCACAATTTGTCTCTGAATTTGTCAGTAAGGCTTATGCCTAGCTAATTATAATGAATTCCTCTAAATTTTTTCTAGAAATTTTCAAGAATTACTTCAAATATTATCCACACTTGGCAGGTGTCCCCATGAGTTTTTAACGTAACAATTGGGTTTTTAAATTAAGAAAAAAGTATCGATTTTTTTATTTTATACGAAAGAGCACCTTTTTCTGAGCCACTATGATTTTTTTCAGATTTTCAGAACTTTATTTTGATACCTAAAATCAATTTCAAAGAGATTTTTTGAAATCACCTTTTGACAGCTGGGTAACTGTTTGACAGCTCCACCCAGTAGTAAATGCGATGAGGGGTGATTCGACAAATCGCTTCCATACAAACTTCAAATTGATTTTAAATAGGTTCCCGGGCACCAAAATTCATGAAAATTTGGATTTCGGCTCAGTTTCGCATGCAGATTCAGAATATGGAATTATCTCAACACCGCTAAAGAAGCCAATTGCGAAATTTCCATCGACCACGCTTTTAACGATCATTTTAAATTTTCATAGTTGTGGCTTTCACAACCAGAGGCGCGCGCATCAATTTTCTATGCGTTTAACGTTTCACACTAGCGCTTTCTGTTGACTATATTGCACAACACAGTGATTTGTGCAACTTTTCCATCAGGTGATGCTAGTGTGAACTGGGCGATGGATTTCCATGAAAATCGTTCAAGGTGTAACGTCTGTTTGTCTGTGGAAAAACCGTCTTGGTGTAATCTCGGTTTCAATGTTTTTTTCTTATTCAAGCAAAACCAAAACATTGCTCCTGTCATATGAGATATCAGACAGCTTTACTCAGCTTCATCCAAAGATACCGAAAATAACGATAAAGGAGTATCGTGACTAACCTTTGTGCTTCGATATCAATAGGCAAAGTTATGTTGATATCGAAAATTGAATATTATCCGATAAATGTTCATGAAGAAAAGCATAGTTTCAGCGACACCACGGAATTTAACGAAATTGAGTTACGTTTCGGTAAAGATTTATATCTTAACACCGATAAAGGACATATACAGACAAACAGACGTAACACATTGAACGATTTTCATGGAAATCCATCGCCCAGTTCACAGGTGATGCTAGCCTGGTGGAAAAGTTGCACGAATCACTGTGTTGTGCAATATCGTCAACAGAAGGCGCTAGTGTGAAACGTCAAACGCATAGAAAAACGATGCGCGCCCAAGTAGCACCTGCAACATCATCCAGAATGTGGCTTTTTATGCTTTGGTCTAAATGAGTTGCACTAGAAGCACACGAAATTTCCATCTTGTCAGTTGAGTTGCATTTAAACCACGAAATTCGTAAAGTTGCGACTTTGTTTCATAGAAATCACAAATTACCACGTGTTTGACATCGATTCGTGGAGGCGGAGCTTACATATTGCTCGCAAGTGATAATACAGTCAGCTTACATTAAATGCGTTATGCAACATGCATGAAACATCTAACTCTGGTTTGTTTGATCAGATTTGGTTGCAAATGCGTTGCAGAAAACTTGAGCGTCTTTTCATTTTGACGGTTCTCTAACTTGTGGCAAAGAAGGTGCAATAAAGTAACAAGTAACTTCAGTAGCTTTTATGGTGCGTTAAACATCGATTCTCTCGCAGAGCTCTTGGTGTAGTATGTAAGGTGAGTAGATAATACTCCTGGTGTCCATGGTTCGAGTCTGGACACAATCTTTTTTAATATTTTTTTTATCATTCTCGCTCGTTTATGTTGCATAAGAATTCAGATTCTGCGCTTTTTGGGTTTCAAAGAAGAAGAAGCAATTGTGTTCTGTCGTCCGTAATATGGACAGTGAATAATTTGCACTGAGGTTCCTGTTACTGGCTCAGCAACAAGTCGTTTTGCTTGGGCGCGCCTCTGGTTGTGAAAGCCACAACTATGAAAATTTAAAATGATCGTTAAAAGCGTGGTCGTCTGTTTGTCTGTGGAAAAACAATGCGCGCGCTTCTGGTTGTGAAAGGCACAACCACGGACAAACAGACGTAACACCTTGAACGATTCTCATGGAAATCTATCGCCCAGTTCATACTACCATCACCTGGTGGAAAAGTTGCACGAGTAACTGTGTTGTGCAATATCGTCAACAGGAGGCGCTAGTGTGAAACGTCAAACGCATAGAAATACGATACGCGCGCCTCTGGTTGTGAAAGCCACAACTATGAAAATTTAAAATGATCGTTAAAAGCGTGGTCGATGGAAATTTTGTAAATGTTACGTCTGTTTGTCTGTGCCTAGAGTGATTCCCGAACAAATTTCTAGCGTGCTTCCTGAGGAAAAATCTGACCGAAATACCACTGGAAGATTGTATGAAATAATATTTAAAATAATGTAGAAAATTCTAAAGGAATCCCTAGAGAAATTTCTGCTTCAATTCCTGATGCAGTTCAAGAAAGAGCCCTAAAAAATCAATTAAAAGAGCAATATTTCATAAGTACATAATTCATGAGGGAATATCAGAAGCTTCCTTCTGGAGAAATTTATTAATGAAGCCGTGGAAGATTTTTTTTTAAAAAGGCCGGAGGAGTTTTTGAAAGAAACCATGTAAGAGATTTTAAGACTTAACTCTTGGAAGAATTTATACAGGAATCCATGGACAACTATTGGAAGAAATCCTTGGACAAATTTATGGATTTATCTCATTAGCCTTGCTATTATCAATTTTTTAAGAAATCTCTGAAAGCATTTCTGAAGGAGTCTTTGTGAGAATTTCACGTGGAAGATTTTCTGAAAAAAAAATCCTAGGAGAAATATCTTATTTTTGTTAAAGAAACGCTGAAAGCATTTCTGAAGAAATCCATGGATGATTTACTGAAAAAAATCCAATAATGAAAATTCCCAAGGAAGATCTTCTAAGAAACATGCAAATGATATCCGCGAAAGAATTTCTAAAACGAACTCCTGGGGCATTTTCTACAGAAATCCATAGAGTAATATCAGCTGGAATCCAGGGAAGGTTTCATAAAAAGTTCCCAAAATCATTTCTGAGGAAAGGAAATCCAAAAGGGAACAAAGGATTTTCTAAAGCAATCAATGAGAGAATTTCTGATGGACTTACCATAGAAATCCTTCAAAGATTTTCTTAAAGAATCGCTGAAGGAACTCCAAGAGAAATATTCGGGCAATTATTGAATGCATTCAATACTACAAGTACAAGTAAGGTACTGACAATCAAACCATGAAATTGGTTAGATTGATAAAGAGATAAAAGATCTGAAAATAATATCAAAAGTGTGTTGATGGTACATTAGTTCAATAGCAAAGTTTGATATTTGATGATCAAACTTTGAGGTTGGTTTAACCCTTCGAAGCCGGAATTTTTCCAAGCGTTCTTCTAGAGTTTTTTCTACGTTTTTCTGTAGTTTTGGTATTCAATAGTATAAAACCGGTAAAATATTATGCGGAATATTTTTTCTGGACATCCTAGGTCATCCAAACTATTCTTGAGTTTAGATCCTTAAGTCTATGGCTGTAACGGTAACTTCTTTCATTATACAAAATTGCGATTTGTAATCTATCATGTCCTGTGAGTCTTCTGAAAATTCAATAGACAGTATTCGGGATATCCTAGATCATCCAAACTGTTCTTGAGTTTAGATCTTAAAGTCTATGGGTGTAACGGTAACTGATTTCATTATACAAAGCTGCGATTTGTAATCTATCATGGCCAGCAAGTTTTCTGAAAGGTAAATAGACAATATCACATCAGACGGGATATCCTAGGTCATCCAAACTGTTCTTGAGTTTAGATCCTAAAGTCTGCGGGTGTAACGGTAACTGATTTCATTATACAAAGCTGCGATTTGTAATCTATCATGCCCAGTATGTCTTCTGGAAGAAAAATAGGCCGTATTAGATCAGTCGGGGTATCCTAGGTCATCCAAACTGTTCTTGAGTTTAGATCCTAAAGCCTGCGGGTGTAATGGTACACTCAAGCCTCCATTTAGGTAGGATCCATTTAGGTAAAATCTATTTAGGTCCCTCCATTTAGGTAACGTTACCTAAATGGAATTTGATTGTGTTCAGATCAGTTAGAGTACTTAAGATTAGGTATAAGATTGGTTTGTGGGAAAAAAGAAGAGAGTGATGTTAGAGTTTGGGTATGAGGGGAGGGGGATGCAATGTTGCCCCCTAAACACCCCCCCCTTCCATGCAGTGTTGAAAAGTGTCAGTATCCAGCGTCATTTCCAGCTGAAATTGAGATAATCAACCATCCTTCCATCATTCAATTGATATCAGCTCCAGCATTGATGACGTCAAACCCGACATCAACCTATCATTCACCTGTTTTTATTTTGGCCACCAAACCCAACATAGACCCAACAGTTGTTCGATGTTGGTCCAACAATGGCCCAACATACGATAAAAATTGAACCGACTTTGACCCGACATTCAATATTTTTTCAGTCTGGCGGAATTTTGCGAGGTTTTTCGCAAGGTTTTTCGTGTTTCGTACCCAGCTAGTCATTTGAATGACAATTCTGATCTAAGACCCTCCAAAACCCCCGAAAACGCCCCTGAAGCCCCTCCCCTCCTGAAACCCACCCCCTCCTGAAACTCCTTGAAAACCATCTGAAACTCTGCATGATCTCCTTTAAATCTCCTAGTAACTCTCCCTTGTTGAACTTCAACCTGCAACCTTGTAATCCGTTTAGGTAATAAACTGAATCCATTTAGGTAATGAATCCATTTAGGTAAAAATTCTATTTAGGCAGTCCCGACTCATTACCTAAATGGAGGTTTTGGTGTAACTGATTTCATTATACAAAGCTGCGATTTGTAATCTATCATGACCAGCAAGTCTTCTGAAAGGTAAATAGACAATATCACATCAGACGGGATATCCTAGGTCATCCAAACTGTTCTTGAGTTTAGATCCTAAAGTCTGCGGGTGTAACGGTAACTGATTTCATAATACAAAGCTGCGATTTGTAATCTATCATGCCCAGTATGTCTTCTGGAAGAAAAATAGGCCGTATTAGATCGGTCGGGGTATCCTAGGTCATCCAAACTGTTCTTGAGTTTAGATCCTAAAGTCTGCGGGTGTAATCGTAACTGATTTCATTATACAAAGCTGCGATTTGTAATCTATCATGACCAGCAAGTCTTCTGAAAGGTAAATAGACAATATCACATCAGACGGGATATTCTAGGTCATCCAAACTGTTCTTGAGTTTAGATCCTAAAGTCTGCGGGTGTAACGGTAACTGATTTCATTATACAAAGCTGCGATTTGTAATCTATCATGACCAGCAAGTCTTCTGAAAGGTAAATAGACAATATCACATCAGACGGGATATCCTAGGTCATCCAAACTATTCTTGAGTTTAAATCCAAAAGTCTGCGGGTGTAACGGTTACTTTTTTCATTATGCAAATCTAGGATTCGTAATCTATCATATCCAGTTAGTCTTCTGAAAATTCAATAGACAGTATCAGATCATTCGGGATATCCTTAGGTCATCCAAACTATTCTTGGGTTTAGATCCTAAAGTTTACGGGTGTAACGGTAACTGCTTCCATTATACCAAGCTGCGATTTGTTATCTATCATGTCCAGTAACTTTTCTGAAAGGTAAATAGACAATATCAGATCAGTCGGGTTATCCTAGGTCATCAAAACTGTTCTTGAGTGTAGATCCTAAAGTTTACGAATGTAACGGTAACTTCTTACATTAAAAGCTATTATTTGTAATCTATCATGTCCAACAAGTCTTCTGAAAGTTACAGTTGTTGTTTTTATCAACTAAGCTTCATAGCAGTAAGTAGCCCATAATATCCCAAAAATATATCAAAACGCGTATTGCTCCTCTCACTGCTTTGATAAGTACAGTGGATTATGAAACATCTTAACGTAGTGGGAAAAGCTATTATCACAAGCGTAGACCTGAAGCTATGGTCTCCAGAGTAGTGATGTTGATCTGGAATATCTCAAAATTATCATTACAGATTACAGTCTAAAGTTCATTGTGAGACTAACTACTGTTATGTACTATCAAAAGCTAAACTTCAGGATAGTTTGGACGACCCTCAATGTCCCAATGGTTCATAAAAATATATAGTAGACTTGAGGTTGGTCCAGTTACTGCTATTGATTATGAAACGTTACTCAGTATGTCAAATATACAGTTGAACCTCCATGAGTCGATGTTCCATGACTCGATATCGACTCATGGAGGTATTTTTTTTTTTCATACTGAAAAATAATTTCTGCGTTACTATGATGGTCCCCCCAAAAAACTTCCCAAAGGATTTTTGTTCCACTACTCGATATTTCCTTGAGTCGATGGTCCCTTCAATATCGACTCATGGAGGTTTTACTGTAGCTGATGTTACAAGTGTAGACCTGAAGTTCTGAACTCATGGATAGTTTGGCTGACCTGGAACTTTCCCATAGTGTCTCTTAATGACATTTGAGATTTCAAAAGCTTCATGGATCTCAGCAGATTATATGCTATTATTTATGGTGAAAACACAAAGTTTTTCTTGTAGATTGAAGGGCTTCATTATAGAACAGTTTGGACTACCATGAATGTCCCAAAGGTTTATAGTAAAAAAGTAGACTTCAGATTGTTCCAGTAACTGCGGTTGATTATGCAGTGTTACTCAGTATAACAGATATGGATACAGTTAAGAGTGTAGACCTGAAGTCCTGAACTCCAAGGAAGTTTGGCTGACCTGGAATATCCCTGTAGTGTCTCTTAATGACATTTGAGATTTCAAGAGCTTCATGGATCTCAGTAGATTATGCTATGCTATTATTTATGATGAAAACACATAACATTTTTTTTTGTAGATTTGAAGGGCTTCATTATAGAACAGTTTGGACGACCGTGAATGTCCCAAAGGGTTATAATAAAAAAGTAGACTTCAGATAGCTCCAGTAACTGCGGTTGATTATGCAGCGTTACTCAGTATAACACATATGCATACTGTTACGAGTGTAGACCTGAAGTCCTGAACTCCAAGGAAGTTTGGCTGACCTGGAATATCCCTGTAGTGTCTCTAAATGTCATTTCAGATTTCAAGAGCTTCGCGAATCCCAGCATTCTATGCAATACTATTATTTTTGGCGAAAACACATAAAGTTATTCTTGTAGATTTGCAGGACTTCATTATAGAACAGTTTGGATGAACCTGAATGTCCCAAAGGTTTATAGAAAAAAAGTAGACTGCGGATGATTATGTAGCGATTCTCAGTATAACAGATATGGATACTGTTACGAGTGTAGACCTGAAGCCCTGAACTTCAAGGTAGTTTGGCTGACCTGGAATATCCCTGTAGTGTCTCTGAATGACATCTGAGATTTCAAGAGCTTCGCGGACCCCAATAGATTATACTATTACATATGGTGAAAACACATAAAATTATTCTTGAAGATTTGAAAGACTTAATTGTAGAACAGTTTGGACGACCCTAGATGTCCCAACGGTTTATAATAAGCTCTTAGACTTCAGAATGCTGCAGTAACTGCGATTGATTATGCAGAGTTTCTCAGTTCTACAGATATGGATACTGTTACGAGTGTAGACTTGAAGTACTGAACTCCAAGGTAGTTTGGCTGACCTGGAATATCCCTATAGCGTCTATAAATGACATTGTGAATGTCAAGAGCTTCACGAATGCCAGTATCTTATGCAATGCTATTAGTTGTGGCGGAAATACATCAAATTATTGTTGTAGATTTGAAGGACTTCACTACAGGACAGTTTGGAACACCTAGAACATCCCAGAATATAAAACAACTTTTGATATTCTTGATGAAGGCTAAATGGATACATATAAACGAAACCTACATCCAAGTTTAGCTTTTAGAACAACTGGTATGTCAATTATTTATTTTTATTCAATTTTCATGGTGTTCAGGATGTTCTAGGTTATCGATGAAGTCCCAAATACAAATAACCCAATTTTTCCGTAATAGAGGACTCAATTTGCAACAATTTTGCCGAAGACAGTATTCTGTTTTATCGAATGGGTGAATTTATACAGCCGTTTCTATGTTGGGGTCGTGTATGACCCCTCCGGCTCCAAAGGGTTAATCTTATAAGAACTGTTGCTGCCAGCACTGCCCTGCCATGACACTTAAAAGACAGTCAGTGGAGTTTGTGACAGAGGAGGACAGGGAGCCCGTCTTCTCTGCATTGTCTTTGTTGAGTGAGATTCTTTCGAGTAAATGGATGGATCCTAAAGTTATAGATGAGCGATTCCAAGCAACAGCATCAAAATTAAGGAATTTTTTTAATTCATGATTTTCTATTAAACTGAAACTTTGCACAGTTTTTCAGTTCCATCTAAATCGCCATTTTTCGATACCAAATTTTTATTTTGAATCACGACTAACTTTTCAAAAGGGTGTATGTGAAAATGGTTCAAAAATATTCAAAAATCTGCGCAGCAAAAATGGTTCGTTCGATTGCTATGAATTTTTCAGCAAAGTTAGATAACTAAATGGTGATTCCTAAGAAAATATACACTGTGAAAAAACATCTTTTTTAACATTAAAAAATATCATTTTTGTCACAAAAACTCAAATATCTCAAAACCCTATCGTTTTACCAACGTAATTTTTTTAGGAAAGACGGTCCATTGTATTAGCAATCCACCATAAAAAATTGGTGATGGTAAACTAATAAACAAAAAAGTTATAACATTTCAAACATTTCACATTTGGTAAATATTTTTTTTCTGTGTAAATTATTTGGTCAGAAATCGCAGTTTGAAGCTGATTTTATTGTTCAGCAAAGTTAGATAACTAAATGGTGATTTCTAAGAAAATATACACCGTGAAAAAAAATCTTTTTTTAACATTAAAAAATATCATATTTGTCACAAAAACTTAAATATCTCAAAACCCTATCTTTTTACCAACGTAATTTTTTAGGGAAAACGGTCCATTGTATTAGCAATCTACCATAAAAATTTGGTGATGATAAACTAATAAACAAAAAAGTTATGACAATTCAAACATTTCACAATTTTCACATTTAGTAATAATTTTTTTTTTCTGTGTAAATTATTTCGACCGGAAATCGCAGTTTGATGCTGATTTTATTGTTAATGGCCTTGCGTGAGTAAAACAAGCTGTTTTAATTATGTATTATGTATATTATATGTACAGTAATGTTCCGATTTTATCACGCCCTCCGCGCATTAGTCGTTTATTCATTAATTTGCTGTTACATTTGAGGACAAGTGTTTTCCCTCTTCTTCAAGATGAATGTTTTGCAATGTGTTTTGCAACGTTAAAAATATTGAAATGGTTATAGATGTTGAAGTATATTTCAAAGCATTTTTGAAAAGGGGCGTGATTAAATTGTTTAAACAGATGTCGCTGATGGTATGGTGGCATTGAAGGAAATGAAATGGCAGACGAGCTTGCTAAAAGTGGTTCCAATTTACAGTTTGCTGGCCCAGAACCATTCTGTGGTATATCAAACTGTACAATTAAAATGGACCTGAAACGCTGGGCTGAGCAGAGGGTGATATCCAATTGGATGGATGTCAAAAATTGCAATCAGTCAAAACGATTTATAACACCAAATGCTTATAAAACCAAAAAGCTCTTAGAGCTCAACAAGAGAGCTCTATGTACATACACTGGCCTAGTATCTGGACACTGCCCGAGCAGGTATCACTTGAAAAATATTCAGAGTGATATCTGTCGTTTCTGTAATACGGAACGTGAAACCTCGGAACATCTGCTTTGCAGTTGTGGTGCTTTATACACGCGCAGGCAAAGATTTCTAAATAGTGGTTGCTTGCAACCCAGTGAGATCTGGTCTGCAAAACCTGGAAAGGTCTTGGAGTTTATCAATTCCATTGCACCTGACTGGGAGACGACGCGTCGTGGCAGTAGCTGATTACTTGACACATGGTAATTAGCTGGCTAGATGCGAATATCAAAACGGGACATGCCACAAAAGTTCAGCCTATTGGATGCAGTGGCTTAATTTCCCCAACAGGGGAGGAAAAAAAATGGTGGCATGACTCTCTGCACTTAGCACTTCTGGTAATTTCTCAGTTGTTGTCGTTTTCGAACTTCCTGCGCCCTGCTTTACCGATGATGGCTCGTTTGTCAAAGTCTAGACGGCAGGACGTGCAAATTCGTAAATTTGTATTCAATTTGGGCATAATCAGTCTCTTTCAGTTTATCTATGGTGCTTTCGGTGAGATTTCGTAACTCTTTTGAACATTTTTTTTTCATCATACGGTCTCAAATCAAATATCCATAGCGCGGTAGTATTTTTTTGCATGTATACAGACAAACAAACGTAACACTGACGAAATTTTCATTGACCACGCCTTTAACGATCATTTTGAATCTTGGTTGTGGCTTTCATAACCAGAAGAGTGCCCATCGTTTTTCTTTGCGTTTGACGTTTCACACTAGCGCCTTCTGATGACGATATTGCACAACGCAGTGTTTCGTGAAACATTTCCACCAGGTGGTGGTAGTGTGAACTGGGCGATGGATTTTCACGAAAATTGTTCTAGGCGTTTCGTCTGTTTGTCTGTGGTATGTACCTCTCATGCATTTGTTGTTGTTGAAGTTACTCGCATTCTTCCGATCATAAAGTCTGTTCTCTAAGAGGTATTTTTTTCGCAGATCAACTAGACGTATACGCGTATATATAAAACTTTTATTATGCAGCTTTCGTCTTAAAAATAAGTTTAATTCCATTTTTCTTATGATCAACAGCTTTTCAACACTATCAAGGGATTTTTCCACCAGTCACGTACAATAAAAAGTATGACACTCTCAATATTTTTGATCACAACACTGGATCGCGTCTAAGTTTCAAATAGATACTATAGTAATTATGAATAATCAAACAAAAATATCATGAAAACAACTTGTTTAATTCAGGCGGTAGTCTTTACAATAAAATCAGCATCAAAATATAATTCTCGAAATAATTTACACAGAAAAAAAAATTTTTTTTGTTACTAAATGTAAAAATTGTAAAATGTTTGAAATGTCATAACTTTTTTGTTTATCAGTTTACCATCACCAAAATTTTATGGTAGATAGCTGATATAATGGGTCATTTTCCCTAAAAAATTGACGTTGGTAAAAAGATAGGGTTTTGAGATATTTGAGTTTTTGTGACAAAGATCATATTTTTTTAAAGTAAAAAAAAAAAATTTTTACAGTGTATATTTTCTAAGGAATCATCATTTAGTTATCTAACTTTGCTGAAAAATTCATAACAATCGAACAATCCGTTTTTGCTGTGCAGCTTTTAGAATGTTTTTGAACTATTTTCGCATACACCCTTTTGAAAAGTTAGTCGTGAGTGAATATGAAGGTTTGATATCGAAAAATGACGATTTAGATGAAATTGAAAAACTGTGCAAAGTTTCAGATATTTTTGAAATGGTCGCTCAGGATCGACTGACATGACTCCGTGGAATTCCTCAGATATTGAATAATTTACCATTTCTTTATAATTAAACTATATTAACTATTAAACTGTTAAACTAAAACAATATGCTGAAATTTCTATCTTGACTTATTCTAGAACTATACAATTGTAAGTAACAATCATTAAAACCAGAAAACCTATAACTAAACTACGTTTATATCACAGGTGGAAGGACGAGTACAAAAGACGAGCACAAATAAGTAAAAATAAGCTCGAAACTTAATTTTGTAAGTACTCCAATATATGTCCCAGAGAATTCCTAATTATTAAAATAAACATTTCAGCTAAAAGCTGCTTCTCACCCAATAACTGGAGTTTGAGATCTGCTAAAAAGAATTCAGAAAGAACTATTCGCTCTCGCAACAAGAACAAAATATTCCCGGTCGGTCCAGGAACTTTTTATTAAGCAAATTTCCTTAACTTCCTTTGGCACAGAGTAAATTCGTACCTGCCGCACACTATACACATGCAAATTGGCCATTGGCAGAGGAAACTCTCAGTTAGAAACTGTAGTCTTGGCGAAACTTAAGGATATCAGCATTTCGTAATGACTTCTAAGCACATTTTATTTTTTAAGAAATTAGAGAATTACATTCTTTCTAATCGGTTTCCAAACTGTTCAACAAAATTTAATTTGTACAAACGGATTTACGGAAATCCGACACAGAATTTTTAATTCGTCAAAAAGTAGCAAGAAGTGTAGCACCCTGTCCAATATACAGGTCATCAGCTTCATAAAAAAAAAATCATTGTATTCTGGAAAGGAGTTACAATAACCATATTGTCGGGCCGCCACCAAACCGGACTTCGCACAATCAAGTCGCGACGCGACCCAACTCGCGACGTTTTTTAATCATGTCAAAAGTTGTGCGCATCCTTCCCGTTGTTGTCAGCAACACAGCGCACTAGATGCGAAACAGTTGCGACACTTGTGGATCAAGAAAATGGCAATTTTTGATTGAATATCGGTCTTGATTCCAACCGGATAGACAATATAGACGAGAAGACGCAGCTTTGTTTAAACTTAGATGGAGACGCGTGGTAGTCAGTAGTTATATCTAGACATGGTCCAGTCTGCCTGTCCACATCGCACCTTCAGCAATCTCCAGCTGTAAAATGTTCAAAATTATGTGCACCTTGATCCGTACCCCGAATGAGACGTACCGCTCGCTGCCGCCCTAGAGTTGGTGAAAGATTAGTAGTACACGGTGTGTTGTGTAGAACAACTTTATAACAAAAAAATAAGTAAGTCTGGAATTTTGCCCAATGATACTTTGGGCCATTCCCTTCAATTTGCTGGGTCGGTGGAAAACATCCATCGGGGGGTCTAGAACAAAATTTTTTTTGAAGGTTTTTCATGCAAAAACTGTTAAAAGCGCATATTGTAAATTATAGCATCTGCTGCAAATAGTCACAACTATTTTGTCTTTGAAGATAGAACCATAAAATTTCAAGGCGTTTCTCAGTAGTATGCGTAGATGACTGTGTGAAAATTTCATTGAAATATGTTGAATGGTTTTCAAATAATAGCGAAAATATCAAACGCATTCTAAAACACTAAGCTTAGTAACAAAAGTCCAACAAAATATCTATATATTTTTATATAAAAATACATGAAAAATATTTAATTCTAAGCAGCTAGAGTCATTATGATGGCGGTACTGTGAAAACTTGTTTTTCAAATGATGAACAGATACATAGTCAAATACATGAAAAGAAAGCACACACACTGCCATTATGTAGCTTTTAAATAAAGTATTAATTGTTTATTTCAAGAACGTGGTTTTGCGTATACATGTTCACAAGTACAAGTATGCCTCTATTACGAATCCTATAATAAACACATTTATCATGATTGCTGAGCATGTCGACCTTCCCTAAAAAAATATTTGAATGTTAATTGGTAAGCCAAGAAAAGCACTCGAGGGTTGGGAAACATCTTTGATTTTGAGGAAAAAGTACAGAAACTAAATTATTTTGGAACTAATTTTTACAAGCTGAAAATTAAATAGTATTTCATTTTAGTCAAAGAATAAAAACAAGTAAACTCTGTTAAAGACCTCATAATAACATTGAAGTTGTGGGTATGAGTCTACATTAAACCACTGTCTTGAAGAACACAATAACAAGAACTGAATTCAGAACAGAATTTAGTTGGGCAATATTCGATGAAAGGCAACTTTACGGTACTAAACATAGTTTCCGGATAATTCCACGATATTTGACATATCTGTTGGACCTAAAGTTGAGTTTGTCTTTGAATTTAATAGCAATATGATGCTTATTGCTTATGCCACCATTTATTAACAAATAACTGATAATAAGTACTGAAAAAATAGTTGAAAGAACGGAGTACTTATTGAAAATATGTCTACATTGAGCATGAAAATAGGCTGTTCAACATAAAGCCTAGGAAAAACAATTTGAAAACAATTATTAAAACGTCTCATCGATTTGTATATGATGTCTCAAAACATATTTTCTGTGTAATTTAAAACCTCCAAGCATGAGGAAGAGTGATTGATCATTGTTATGGCGTCGTTTACTAGTAGAATATTTTCAACATAAAACTATATGTTTCGAAAAAATAACAAACAGTTTTTTTTGTTATCCAAATTATTGCGCCACGCTCCATTAAAGCCTTTCGATTGCAATTTGATACTTAGATAAGACCTTAATCATTAAAAAAAAATGGAAAAATGGACATGTATACGCAAAACCACGTTCTTGAAATAAATAATCAATACTTAAGTGAAAAGCTACATAATGGCAGTGTGTGTGTTTTCCTTTCATGTATTTGACTATATATCTGTTCATCATTTGAAAAACAAGTTTTCACAGTACCGCCATCATAATGACTCTAGCTGCTTAGAATTGAATAATTTTCATGTGTTATTATATAAAAAATATATAGATATTTTGATAGACTTTTGCTACTAAGCTTAGTATTTTAGAATGCGTTTGATAGTTTTGCTATTATTTGAAAACCATTCAACATATTTCAAGGAAATTTTCCCACAGTCATCTACGCATACTACTTAGAAAGGTCTGAAAATTTCATGGTTCTATCTTCAAAGACAAAATAGTTGTGACTATTTGCAGCAGATGCTATAATTTACAATATGCGCTTTTAACAATTTTAACAAGAAAAACCTTCAAAAAAAATTTTTGTTCTAGACCCCCCGATGGATGTTTTCCACCGACCCAGCAAATTGAAGGGAATGGCCCAAAGTATCATTAGGCAAAATTTCAGACTTACTTATTTTTTTGTTTTAAAGTTGCTCTATAAACACACCGTGAGTAAACAATGAGTTTATCTTTCGCTAGGAAAGTACGGATGAATCAGGAATGTACCGATGATGCTACGTTTAGCCACTACCAGCTCTGTAGCTACCAAGCTCTGGTTTCATGACGTACACGCCACGAAGTCAATTCCGGGAAGAACTGTAGGCGAGGGAAAGCTGAGCTCTGCAGCAGAAACTATGTGTATATACGCGAACGAGAGTAAATATTTGATCGTTAAAGTAGATTTTTGCATTGCAACTATAATTTTGGACACAGACACAAACAGGCAGCTCGCGTGGGGCTGAGAGATGGAACGCCGTAGTCATGGAACATTGCACATTTGGAGGATGGTGTGGTGATGTTTGTTTGGATGCCGTGCAGAAACAGAGCACCAGTTGTTGTTATCGCACTATATTCACAGGCACTATTATTGGTGGAGAATTTTAACGAGGATGGAAGACGGTGTGGTTTGGGTGGTTTTTTGGATAAACAATCGGATATATTTCGATTTAATGGTTGTTTGTTCTCAAATAATGTTTGCTTGCTTGCTTGCAAGGTGGTGATAATGATGACAATTTAACGCACGGAGTAATTAACGATGCGTGCCAAGTGATGGAATCCGGGGCACTTTATTTTCGTTCAGATACAAGTATTAATATTAGTTTCAAAAATAGCAGAAGTTTTTGAAGTGTGTGTACACATAATATTTGGTTTGAAAAAAAATAGAATCATTCTTAAGGCCATTTATTACTATTAATTCATTATGTTGTGTTTGTTTCGTAGTTTCTTATGTGCCAAAAACCAGAAGTATTCTAAGATACACAAATCCTTCTCCCTCCATCAATCACGGCCTTTGCTTCTACCCACAACCATGTACTTTGTCTTGGTCAAGGTTGTCATTAAGGGGTCATCCAAAATTCATGTGGCCACTAGGCAGGGAGAGGTGTCGTCTCTGCCAAAAAACCACAAGAAGTCATGAAGGGGGGGGGGGGCGGTTGGATTTTTTTTTTTTTGGTTTTAATTTGTTTTACCTATTTAAGGACAAACGTCTTGAAATCCCGCTTCAACAGTGCATCAGAACTTCAAAAACACAAATCTCAAGAAGCAAGCTTCAAACAACACAGCGCAACATTTTTTTGTCTCAAGAGCAAACTTATGTGTCTCCGAAGGATTTTGGGCCGCTGAATCCGAATCCGGGCTCAGATTTGCTCCAACACGTCACAATTTTGAGCTATACCTCAATTTATAGGGCAAAATATGCGATTTTGGGCTTTTTTGACTGCAAGGAAATATTTTTTTAAGCAATCAAAAGGTTAATTGGTCAATTAACATCTAAATTAACGACTCATGCAAAATATTTCGTTTTACCTAATCAAATTTGATAGATTTAAGCATTTTATGTTAGTATGAAAACTTGCATGCAACTTTTGGAGGGTGACTTGTATGGGAAATGTCGTACCTAACATAAATCGCTTAAAACTATCAAATTCGATTTGGTAAAACGAAATATTTTGCATGAGTCGTTAATTTAGATGTTAATTGACCAATTAACCTTTTGATTGCTTAAAAAATTTTTTTTTTGCTTAATGGCTTGCAGTCAAAAAAGCCCAAAATCGCATATTTCGCCCTATTATTTGATGTTTAGCTCAAAATTGTGACGTGTTAGAGCAAATCTTAGCCCGGATTCGGATTCAGCGGCCCAAAATCATTCGGAGACACATAAGTTTGCTCTTGAGACAGACAAAAAGTTAATTTTTGTTACGCTGTGCAACAGTAAATTTCATTATTCTGTTCTTGCTCACTTGTAATAAGCTTAATAATAGAAGATCAGGTGCGCTGATTTTGTTTATGAAGAGATTTGTGCCCTCGAAATCGTGAGTAGGTCCCAAAGTCGGTCATTGTTGCGGCCATTTTGGGATTCTAACAAGTCTGTCCTTAAGCCACAACATTTCTAGGGTATGGCTCTCTCAGTCTATGAAATCCAAACGATTAAATTGACATTGCTTGACGTTTCTGTCTAATTTATTTAGCCTCTTTCAAGGGAAAACTGAAGAAAGATTTTAACAATTGGGTACTTGTACTTGTACAAGATAATTTTATTTTTTAAGGAGCCTACGCTGTTTATCTATTTTTGTTATTTTCATCGCTAAGTGCCACATTTTCTTTTGGAGCTTCTTTTATTTAATATTCCAACACCTGTTATGTGGGATTTAGTTTTGTTGTTTTTTTTTCAATGTTTACTAAGTAGCTTTACATGAATATTTTAGATGATTATTTACGCTAATAAGAAAAGGTAGTTGATATTGCTTGTGCACACTTATTAATACACTTGGTATTATGTAGTAGATGGTAACGGCTGTGCACTACATAAGCAGGGTCCACGTTCTTTTCATATTAGCATCCCAAGCAAGCAACACATATGTCATATAAGAGCAACAACACCGAAAGTTTTGGTTGTATAGAAGTAAATATTACGTTATTAAAGTATCATTGTGTTACATAACGTTAAATTTACTTCTATACAACTGAAACCTGCACTGCCGTAATTTTTATATAAAATGCGTGTTGCCTGGGGTAATATTTCACCTAAAATCTTTATGTAAGTCTACTCACAAAAGTTGTCAAAGCCGCAGGGAACAACAGGTTTTGTCAACCGTTACACATTGGCATTACATTTCAACCAAACCCAGACCAAGTTGCTTAATTTACCAAGTGCCCTTACCAGTAGAACATCTATTAGTAAATTGTCCACTATTTGAAGAAACCCGACTGAATCAGAATTTATCAACCAGTATTTTTAATATCTTTAGAAAATGAAGAGATCAAACTACCAGCATTCCTAAGAGAGGCCAATCTGTATTACAACATCTGAAAATAAGTTTAGATTTAAAAATAATTTTCGATATAATAAGTCATAACTGCATTATCTAACCATTTCCATTAAGAGGTGAATCAGCGACCAGGCTGAAAGCCTCTCAAATACAGACACAAAAATGTAGCGGTGTAATAAATTGCATCCGTAATTGCATCTTTGAAGCTTCGCTTGAAAGCTTTCAAACGTCATTAAATCGTCATTGGTACTTATCTTGGCACAGATGAAGAAGATATTAACGGCCACACCCCCTTCTACCGAAACCGACCGTATATATATATAAATCACCACTGGTGATTGCGCTTAAGGGTTTCCCATTGGGCCGGGAAATCTGTACCAGACCCAAGCGTTTATACTTGTTTCAAAAGTGACCTATCGAAGATGCTATTAAGTTCAACGGAGTAAAATAAATATTTCCTCAAACACTCAATACCTCTTTAACTGTGAGATGCATACACCGATTTTTTTCGTTTTTCTTTTGGTTTGAATTGTGTGCAACATAGAATTAACGTTTAACGTAGGTGAATGCTTATAAGGCACTGCTTAGTTTAGTAATCGTACTGCTAATAACCACAGCTTATGACTTTTAAATGATTCTAGTTTTGTTCCTAAAAATCTACAATAAATATAATAAGCTAATACAATTGCACCAATTCCTGATCGCTTCCCTAATTTATTAACGCAACTTTTCGACAATCGATTCCAATATCCCATGATGCGGACATACTTATCCGTTCTGCGAATCGTTCATCCCCAATGAATGATAGCAGCCAGCAGCAAACACGAATCACAAATCATGTCACTAAATACGTATACGGTCGATTCGGAAGCGAGCGCTTCCTGTGCGTGCTCATCGGTTTGGAATTTGATTCGACTATGGTGCGAAAGTTGTTGCCGGATAATACGATTTTCTCCGGAATGTCTCTGACCGGCTGCAGATTAAATATTTGTCTGCAACGAAAATAATCGTGTGGCAGGAGTGAGCTGGGAGCCGATTTTCCAGTGTCGATTGAGATAGGGAATGGTAAGTAACTCCAATTCGTATATCTGTTGAGGTTAATTGAAGGATACTCAGCACGCACTCCCAATTGATCTCCGGTCCAGCGTGTTGATGGCTGGTGATGGAGTAGATTCGAACACTTTTGACTAGTAATTTCTGGGATTGTTTATGGACAAATTAATTACCTATAAGCGCAGTATTTTAGTAAAAGTCAACACGAATACATAAATACATGATTAGAGGATAAGAAAATAAGAAAGTACACCAAAAGTAATTTATCGAACTATGTCGTTTGTTTACGTATTTTCATTACATAGAATGAAACAACAAATTTATGGTTATAATTTCTGGAATGTAGCTACAATTATATAAAAAATATATTCTAACATGTTAGTGAACTGACCATATCCATTGAATCCTTTACTCACAAACGCTGGAACCTATCTCCTATCGTATCACATGGAAAAATTCAAAGCACCAGGCACTTGGCATATCGCAACCGTGCCGGGAGCTTTGGCACAAAAGCTATGATTTATGCTATTGCCATACTCACACACATACATAGACTGCGAAACCGGAAATAAATTCATGGTGGCTCTGAGCTTTCGATTTTCGCAGTATTCAACAAAACTTGCCCCAGACCTTCTAATCGGTTACTCTCCAGCGAGCTACCACCAACAAAACCGTTTTCTACTGTTTGAACTTTTCCGAAATTAAATACGTTTCCTCCATTACATATGGGTGGTACCGGTTTCCAATGGAAACCAATCTTCAACGGTTAGCAAGCCAACCAAGATCAAGTTCAATGCCATGGGACCAAAGTGCGATTGAAAAAGTTGCTCCCGATTTGGAATGGCAAAATAATTTTCCTACACCGCCGGAAGCCCATTCGCACTAACTTTTGTGCGAATGCGTAATGCACTGTAAGCGTTCAATCTACTGGGCGGTTAGGAGGTGAATCACCAACAGACGATTGGCAGTGTGCATTTTCCACTCACTCACTCACGTCGCAGCTGTTGTTTGCGGACGGAAAATATGAGTTTTCTGCCCTTGTGCTTGGCTGGGACACATGCTGAACCCTGGTCAAGGTCTCTTGACGGGACGGGACCAAGCCTTCCGAACCGCACTGTGCTGCATGGGACTGCAACCGCAAGTTTACCATTCCGAAATCGTTTGCGGAGAAGGTTTGCTCGTTGAATGCGTGCTTGCCTGGGTTGGAAACGGGGTGCCAACAAACATGTTTTAGCTCACAACTGCTGCTGTAGGTAAGCAGCTTGTGGAAAGTTTGTAAAATTGAGTTCAGCTTCAATCATGAGACAGTTGCTAGGCAGAAGGAAGTTATAGCTGAAAAAAAAAACTTGGGATAAAGTTGACTCACGCTTTTCAAATTTTTGCTGTTTGGATAAAAGTTGGTTGCATGCCTTGGTCCATGGTTTTTGTTAAGGCATAATGGTTTTATTACAGCAATCCATTCTACGGAATTATAAGATAGCTGTCTACCCAACAAACATTTTTTTTCTGTAGAAGAGAGAAACAATCATCACTTAAGCAAACTTTAGCTTAAGGAACTGTTTTTCAGCTAGTTCTATTTCTTGGGTACTAGATTTCAAAAATAAATGATTTTTAGAATTCAGCAAGTGGCACAATTTCGTAGGTGGTACAGTCCCAGACCGCTAGGAATTACCTTCTTTCCAACCCTTATCAACACAAGTAACACACTTGGGGATTTTTTTTTATTACCATACGGGTTTGGGCCGAAGGGTCTCACATTTTCATGAAACTTTTTCCACAGGCAGCACTATTGGATATATGGAGTTTTACAAAAGTGTTTGGGAAATGTAAATTAGGGTTTTCCTGTCGTGTATTCGCGGATTTTTTTTTATTTCGGCGGTCGTAAATTGAATTTAGTTGCGTTATCAAGACTTATCTAATCAATACTTGGTGTTCTAATTCCTTCGAGTGTTGTAAACGGAAAAAAGATCTAAAAGTGGTGCAAATTAAGATGTGATTCTGTGTACGCTGTGTCACCAAGAGAATTGGCTTTGGTGTTTTGACGAATAACGTGTGAAAACTGAAAAGCCTCAACTCCTTCGTCAGTCACGGTGTGTTTATAGAGCAACTTTAAAACAAAAAAATAAGTAAGTCTGAAATTTTGCCTAATGATACTTTGGGCCATTCCCTTCAATTTGCTGGGTCGGTGGAAAACATCCATCGGGGGGTCTAGAACAAAAATTTTTTTTGAAGGTTTTTCTTGTTAAAATTGTTAAAAGCGCATATTGTAAATTATAGCATCTGCTGCAAATAGTCACAACTATTTTGTCTTTGAAGATAGAACCATGAAATTTTCAGACCTTTCTAAGTAGTATGCGTAGATGACTGTGGGAAAATTTCCTTGAAATATGTTGAATGGTTTTCAAATAATAGCAAAACTATCAAACGCATTCTAAAATACTAAGCTTAGTAGCAAAAGTCTATCAAAATATCTATATATTTTTTATATAATAACACATGAAAATTATTCAATTCTAAGCACCATGAGTCATTATGATGGCGGTACTGTGAAAACTTGTTTTTCAAATGATGAACAGATATATAGTCAAATACATGAAAGGAAAACACACACACTGCCATTATGTACATAGCTTTTCACTTAAGTATTGATTATTTATTTCAAGAACGTGGTTTTGCGTATACATGTCCATTTTTCCATTTTTTTTTAATGATTAAGGTCTTATCTAAGTATCAAATTGCAATCGAAAGGCTTTAATGGAGCGTGGCGCAATAATTTGGATAACAAAAAAAAACTGTTTGTTATTTTTTCGAAACATATAGTTTTATGTTGAAAATATTCTACTAGTAAACGACGCCATAACAATGATCAATCACTCTTCCTCATGCTTGGAGGTTTTAAATTACACAGAAAATATGTTTTGAGACATCATATACAAATCGATGAGACGTTTTAATAATTGTTTTCAAATTGTTTTTCCTAGGCTTTATGTTGAACAGCCTATTTTCATGCTCAATGTAGACATATTTTCAATAAGTACTCCGTTCTTTCAACTATTTTTTCAGTACTTATTATCAGTTATTTGTTAATAAATGGTGGCATAAGCAATAAGCATCATATTGCTATTAAATTCAAAGACAAACTCAACTTTAGGTCCAACAGATATGTCAAATATCGTGGAATTATCCGGAAACTATGTTTAGTACCGTAAAGTTGCCTTTCATCGAATATTGCCCAACTAAATTCTGTTCTGAATTCAGTTCTTGTTATTGTGTTCTTCAAGACAGTGGTTTAATGTAGACTCATACCCACAACTTCAATGTTATTATGAGGTCTTTAACAGAGTTTACTTGTTTTTATTCTTTGACTAAAATGAAATACTATTTAATTTTCAGCTTGTAAAAATTAGTTCCAAAATAATTTAGTTTCTGTACTTTTTCCTCAAAATCAAAGATGTTTCCCAACCCTCGAGTGCTTTTCTTGGCTTACCAATTAACATTCAAATATTTTTTTAGGGAAGGTCGACATGCTCAGCAATCATGATAAATGTGTTTATTATAGGATTCGTAATAGAGGCATACTTGTACTTGTGAACATGTATACGCAAAACCACGTTCTTGAAATAAACAATTAATACTTTATTTAAAAGCTACATAATGGCAGTGTGTGTGCTTTCTTTTCATGTATTTGACTATGTATCTGTTCATCATTTGAAAAACAAGTTTTCACAGTACCGCCATCATAATGACTCTAGCTGCTTAGAATTAAATATTTTTCATGTATTTTTATATAAAAATATATAGATATTTTGTTGGACTTTTGTTACTAAGCTTAGTGTTTTAGAATGCGTTTGATATTTTCGCTATTATTTGAAAACCATTCAACATATTTCAATGAAATTTTCACACAGTCATCTACGCATACTACTGAGAAACGCCTTGAAATTTTATGGTTCTATCTTCAAAGACAAAATAGTTGTGACTATTTGCAGCAGATGCTATAATTTACAATATGCGCTTTTAACAGTTTTTGCATGAAAAACCTTCAAAAAAAATTTTGTTCTAGACCCCCCGATGGATGTTTTCCACCGACCCAGCAAATTGAAGGGAATGGCCCAAAGTATCATTGGGCAAAATTCCAGACTTACTTATTTTTTTGTTATAAAGTTGTTCTACACAACACACCGTGCAGTGAAACGATGTTTGTGCAAACCTAGCTTTTTCAACACTAAAACGAAGTAATATTGTTGGGTTTGCAATCACAATAACCCAAAGTGGAGACTCGGGATCATATTTCGGAACAACTCGACATTCCTTATGCAGAACTGAGAAGTTGTTTCTGGATGTTGTGGCTGTTCATCAATGATACTGGGTGAGAATGTTCCTTTTATCATATATTTATTGTACCTAATAATCCTGTGCGAGAAAAGTAATTAAAATGTATTGTTAATAATTTTTAGTTTCAAACATATTGATTTATTTTCATGTTATCAGTAATGCGCAATTTTAAAGGGTCTAGGAACCTGCATTTCGTCTATTTCGTTTCAGAGAGCGAGTAATGGCACTTAAGCCTAGGCTTTAAGGCCAGGACACATGGACAAATGCCTGTGCCCCATCCCAGGATAACAGACGCCAACTATAACGGAGTGTGCATTAACCTTCTTAGCAGCGCCACTTCCAACGATTTTATGTTCAAACCCCAACCCCTAAAACGAAACGGTTGGTACGGTTGTCCCCGTTTCTTCCTTCAATACATTCAAAAATGTTTGTCAATCATGTTATTCATAAGTGGATAACCTGATTGCCTCATCTTTTTGAATTATCTCCCAACCCATTAGTCTGCACAGTGGGCCTGGCCATTTTAGTGTTTGTATCACATCACATCTCTGATATGCTGCAAATACTAATAAAGACAAGAAAATATCAGAAGGAATTCTGATATTTCCAGGATGCTTTTCAATACTGGCTATGCAAGCACTAGAATAGAATAATAGAAAATAGGCAGCACTATTGGATATATGAACAAAAAAATAAGGAAAATTCAGGGTCGCCTATTTTCCCGGAAAACTCAAGTGGATTTTTTTTTGTTTTCCCCTGACATTACTTAATTTGAAAAATCATAACTCAAGAACGAAGCATCGTAGAAACAAATTTTTTTTTACAAAATGAAAGCAAATTTTCTCAGAAATCCAAAAAAAAATATGAATTGGAAAAAGTTTCCCACAAAATGTTCCACAGTTGATAAAATTCGTAAAGAAAAGCCGGAAAAACTATGCCCGAACTCGTGGAAAATTTTCGAAAACATATTTTTGAGAAAGTTATTTTATAAGCTGTAATCGCTGAAATGTTTGGAATGCAATTTTTTTTTCGTTTTTGAGTTATGGCCAATTTTGTTGAAAAATGTCCAAATGTGCCATAAAAGCCTACGAAGCATCGTAGAAACAAAATTTTTTAATGAAAATGAAAGCAATTCATCGGTGACAATGACAATGATGGTGCCGTGGAATGTGCGAGAACACCGAGTCTAAATTTATTGCAGATCTTTGTTCACCGTGCGTGCGTGCGTGCGGGAGAGAATTCAGTGATCATGATCATGATCTATAATTTCATTCCCTGCTCAGTAGGAATGTTTAAAGGAATCCCAGCTGGAATTTCTGTTGCTATTCAATAAAAAAAATCCTAATGGAAACCATGGAGAATCTTTGGATAAATAACAAGAGAAATTTTTATATCTTCGGAAGAATTACAGGAAGCATTTGTACAGGAATTCTTGGAGAAGCCCCTGAAACATTCTTACCAAGAATTTCTAAGAAATTCCTATCAAGCATTTCTGGAAAAATTCCAAGAGTTCGTCTCGAAATTTATCCGCGGATTCCTACAAGTATTCCTTCAGGAATTCTACAGAAATTTTCCAAAAAATAACCACAAAATACTCTTTGAATAACGCCAAGAATTCTTGATGTGGTTCCTCCAGAAAATTTTCCAAGATTTCCTCTTGGAATTTATTCCAAAATTTCTCTAGGATTCCCTCTAGAAATTCATGCAAGGAATCCTTGCAATTATGCTTGATTGGATTCATACTGCAAGCCTCTATGTAACTTCTCTATGAATTCCCCCAGATATTCACCTAGAGATTCAGAATTCCTCTCGGGATTCTTCCAGAAATTTCTTTTTCCATTCGCACTGGAAATGCTTTTCTGTTGACATTCCTCCTGAAATGCTGCTTAGATTCCTCCAGTACATCTAGGAGAACTCCTAAGAGCAATGCGAGGCTGTTCATAAACCTACGCTCCATACAAATCTTGGAATTTCAGTATGGACAAAAGTCTACGAAGGGGGAGGAAGATCTGAGATGATCCAAATTTGGTTGTGGTTTATGAACGTACCCTAACTGCAGAATCACCAGCTGGATTTTTTTAGAAATCCCAGTAAAAATGTTTGAAGAAATCATGGTAGGAGTTCCCGAAGAGATTCTAGCAAGAATTTCTAACAGGATTCCCAAAAGATTTCTCCAGCAATTTCACTGTGAATTTTTCTATGGGTGCATACTGAGGTTGCTCTTTCTTTCCGAATTCCTCCAGGAATTCTTTCCGAATTGCTCCAGGAATTCCTTCCGAATTGCTCCAGGAATTTCTTCCGACTTGCTCCAGGAATTCCTTCCGATTTCCTCCAGAAATTCTTCTCCATTTCCGAATTCCTCCAGGAATTCTTTCCGAATTCCTCCAGGAATTCCTTCCGAATTTCTCCAGGAATTAATTCCGAATTCCTCCAGCAATTCCTTCCGAATTCCTCTAGGTGTTCCTTCCAAATTCCTGTAGGAATTCCTTCCAAATTCCTCTAAGAATTCCTTCCGAATTCCTCTAGGAATTCCTTCCGAATTCCTCTAGGAATTCCTTCCGAATTCCTCTAGGAATTCCTTCCGAATTTCTATAGGAATTCCTTCCGAATTCCTATAGGAATTCCTTCCTAGGATTCCTTCAGGATTTCCCCCTGAGATTCCTCAAGGAAATCCTCTTGAAGTGCTTCCAAGAAATACCTGCTATGATTCTTTCAGTGATTTGTTCACGGATTTCAATAGACATTCCTCTTAGAATCCATCCGCAGTCCAGCCGGGATTTTTCAAGCGTTTTCAGTAGGAATATCTCCAATTATTTCTCTAGAGAGTCTCCAAGGAATTCATGGAGGATTGACTGCAGGAGAAATCCAGAAATAAAAATGCTGGAGAGTCTCAGCAGTAGTTCCCAAAATAATGTCCATAGGATTCCCAGTAAAACCTACGCACTTTAGCATCGGTACACTATCAACAGGCTGCAGATCAATAATGGTTTGAAGCAGCAAAGGTTGGACTGGTGGTGAATGGCTCAAAAACAAAGTACCTACATGCTGGTAGGCGGAACCGAACAAGACCGGATCCGTCTGGGTAGTAATGTTACGATAGACGGGGATACCTTCGACGGGCTTGGTGGTCTAGTGGCTACCGCTTCTGACTCGTATGCAGAAGGTCATGGGTTCAATCCCTGGCCTGTCCCTTTCATCTCACTTTGTATCTTTCTATCCACTTTCTCTCGCTCTCTCTTCTCTACATATACAACTTATGTATATTCATATGTTCATAGCCATCGCTAGAACCAGAAACGAATTAGAAAAAAAGTCGTTTCCCTCCCTACCAACTGCCACTCACAGCACAGTGAATATCCCTTTCGTGACGGAGCTCAAAAAAGTGAAATTTCCATACAAATTGCTCAAATTTGGCTCTCCAGAACTCTCAGACCTTTTAACACATCAACATTTTCTCTTTGGCATTCGCTAGAACTACTCCTTGTCTTTTGATTCGTAGCTTTGTCCACCTAGATAAATCGAAAATTGAAAATTTGCGACTGATAAAACTGTTTCATGTTTTACAATTTTTGCTCACTTTTTATTTAACTTGTTGTGGCCAATTTCACATACAACATAAGCAAAAGTTTGTTTGCACACATACAAGTATAAGTAATGGCTCAATTATCAAAACAATTTACATCAGGTAAACCAAAGACTAAACAGTTGAAAATATTACACAAAACTGTCATTGCTCAACAGCACAATTGTGCTGGTTCGTCACGAAAGGGATATATAACGCCTAAAAGTTATGCAACTAAAGCGTGCTGTGCCGCTTGACCTTATTCACCTTATTCACCACACAATCTATCACGAACACTATAAATAACCCCTATCCATGGATCGCATCACCGACCAGGGGTGGGAACACTCACTTGCAACGAGTTACATTCACTTGCTATTTTCTCAGCTAAGAAGTGTGCAATCAAGAAGCCATGTATGGGCGACTTTTACCTTGTGATTTTGTCTAAAACTTTGCAGAATAGAGTAGGGGTCGCACACTAATCCCAAGGTCGTGACAGAGCTGTGAAAGCGACTCTCCACGAGGTGAGTGTAATTTACATTCACCTCGTGAAGAGTTGCCTTCGCAGCTCCCTCACGACCTCGGCATACGTGTGCGACCCCTACTCTATTCGGCAAAGTTTTAGACGAAATCACAAGGTAAAAGTCGCCCATACTTCGCTTCTTGATTGCACGCTTCTGAACTGAGAAAATAGCAAGTGAGTGTAACTCTTTCCAAGTGAGTGTTCCCATCCTTGTCACCGACCCGACGGTGACTCCCAGATCTCCCATCCTTTCCGTCTAACAAATACTCACGTCCGTGCTTAGTTGTGGGGATGCAGAAGTGATCTCGGTCTTTAGTAGCAACAACCAGCACACTTCTAACATTCCTCTCCCGTCCCAACTGACTATAAGGACGTGGCCGGCGCCGTTATTGATCAAGAATGTATGAGTTGCTTAAATTGCACTTTGAGAATAAGTGGAGTGTTCCAGCCCTTATTCATTTGAATCCCAGTACAATTGGTACCAGCTCAGATCAATCACGGAGGAGCAACCATTGACATGTGTGGTAACGATCCTGGAGGATCAAGTACAATATCACGCGCGCTGCGAAGTGGACTGAACTGTACGTTCGTATGGCCGGAGATAGACTGATCGCATGCGCCACAAAGCACACCGACCAACATCTATCGGGTGCGCCCGAAGCACACGAAGGGAAACGAATATTAATTGATACTCCACCACATCCCCTTTTCCCTGTAAAAAGGATGTATTCTTTCATTTTTTTTACTTCACAGTGTCTACTGATAGTCAATATAGGTATGACTCATTGTTTTTGTTTTAAATGAGAATCAGCTAAAATAAAGCATTTAATACATACTCATCTGAACTATTTCGAAGCCTCCACTATTTACAGAGTTTGAACGTTATAAATACCGATTATATAAATGCGTTATTTACTTCATGGAAGAGCATAAACACACAATTATATCCATTGTTTTTTTTTAAATAAGTTAGAAATCAAGTACACCGAATCTTAATTAACAGTTTATAATTTAACACTGCTCATTTCACTCTCTTCTGAACAGAATCAAACTACTATTGATATGCTCCACTAAGCTGATTTATATGACATAAACTCTCATCCAACGCGACAAAGTTTTAGAGCTTTTGATAATTCTATTTTATAGTGCTGATGAAACTCATTATGTATAATGATAACCAAGAGTTAGGTATATTCATAGTTATGACACGGAGCGCATATTTAAAAGACATGTGAAAGAAACACTTGTCATTTAAAATGTTGGCATTATATCAGCTATACAAATACTGTAATTCATCCAATCACTTTGGGATATGTTTAGTTTCAAGAATCTTCCGTATCTGACATGCAGTACAATACCACAGTTGAAGTTTAGATATTACAATCCCAATGATACCTTATTTTTTCTTACCTATTTCTGATCAACTGGTGTTTCAATAAGGCGTTTAAATACCAATTGTTTTGAACATATTTATTTTGCCTCTTATGTAACATGCCATGCAAACATCATGTTACTACGTAAAATGTTATCTACAAAAAAAGCTAGTGGTTTACTATACTTGTCGAGAGGTTTAACAATGATATTCGATATCATAACTTATTTTTAAGTTCTTCATCGGTTAGTTAATACTTTGCAATTGTTTACGCACACCATCCACTCTAAAACAGATTTTTGACCATTTTTCCGGAGCCTAGTTTTTTTTTATGAATTTAGAGAATATTGACGGTGAAGTATGCGTATATATTAAGTTATTTATTCTATTTTTTTTTTTTTTGACATCCAACAATTGTCGTCGTAACAATGTAGCACCCCTTGTTGATGATGGATTATTGTTTTGCTTGCACAATTTAAAATATTGTGCACTATTCAAAGTTTAAAATATACTTCCTCAATACGGGTCGATGCTGTTTAAGTTGCATCATGATGAGAAACAATAAGCTCATTTTCAAAAGTGGCAGCTTCATACTAAAATCATGTCATAACGAGAAAGAATAGACTGTAACAACTGCACTTTGCTACGTTATTTTTTTTTCAGCTTACTCATCCAAATATTTCTTGATGGGTTTATTGCCAGCATCAACGATTAACATACTTAGCATCCCTTGCATGAATAAGGCCTTCTGATCCACGGCTATCACAGCCATTCTATATTACTTGACATTATGGCACTGCAATTTAAATTTGTTAGAACTATCTGGAATACGCTCACTCTTGGTATTCCACTCAGTATTGCCTTTTAGTTCATGGTATTGCTATGCTACATACTAAACGACCACTCCGAGTAAAATTGGATTAGACACACACTTCGAAAAATATGCGTAATTTTACGTCATTTTACGCCGACATATTGCAGCGAGTAGAATGACGTAAAAATACGTTTGTTTCAGACGCACAATTACGTTCACTCTTAAAATTACAAGAGACGAGTGGCGATAAAAAAATACACGTCATGACGTAATAATAAGCTTTACGGCATGACGTGTATTTCAAGGTTATGTTCACTGAGAGTTTAACTGTTTTCGCATCTAATCACAAATAATTGCCAAAGATCACTAACCTGATCCGATGTAGGTTTGTTATCACCACCGTTGTTTCAAACACTCAAACACTAAGAATATTAAGAATCCCCCGTAAGTGATTTGCAAAACAAAAACTCCCGCCACTTCCCCGCACACAGGAACCCATTACCGAGCTAGTTGTCCGATTTTCTTACTGTTATTCCCTGGGGATTTTCGTTCAATTTTTGCCGCTTCAGCACTTAGGAGATTTTTCCACTTATTTTGAATCTGCCGGAGGCGTCTATTCCTTCACTGCTGTGCATTGAGCTGAATGCAAATTTCTTTGCGCACCTACATATTCCGATTAATTATTTTAACTGGGCGTGACCGTGAACTGAAATTGCGAAAACCTAGCGAACGAAACTTAACAACAAGCACGAAAAGCAAGACTGATGGGAGCATTTTGACGTTTGGCGCGCACATCGCTGTTTATGTTTCAGGACGTGTAATTTTATGTCATTCAATATTGATAACTGAGTCATTCCCTTCAAAAAACAGTTAGCGCATCTTAAAACATTGTTTATGAGACAAAAAATTGCTGAGCATGACGAGTTTTTAAAATTTTCAGGAAGCGATGCATGACAGCGTTAGATATGACACAAAAATCAGTCATATTTTATTTTACGGCATATGACATTGCGTCATTTATATAGATTATGTCAATTGTAATATTCAGATTTTTTTAGTGTGCACAAGGTTTTTTTTTTCATGGAGTCCAAGCAACGATTACTTTTATTTCGAAGGGGATACGTTACTTAGCTAATAGAACAGGAGTTTGATGCATGTATTCTTAACGAAAACCCCTACGAAAATAGTCGTATCTCAATGGATAAAAAAAATCACACCTTTTACTAATATATATTTTCGTTTATCAATACCAGTTCTTACAATTGCGTTTTGATCAATGCTCCACGCTCTTCACCAATTATGCTATTTACTCTCTCCTTCTCCCTTTGAACTATTTACTCCGACAAACTTTCATAGTGTGGAGTGTACAACAATGATACGCTGGCAAAACTGTATTCATATTTCTGATTAACCTTCTACATGCATTAGCTGAAGCTCACTACGCGGACGTAGCACACACTCATGGTGTCTGTCTGGGTCACAATGATCTCATTGCACGACTAGGTTTAAGCAAGCCTGTTATTAAATAAATAAAAAGAAGCAGCCAAAACCGTCTTCTAAGTTCCCTTCATGAATGCTCAGTAATTATTTATGACAGATCATAACGAACGACCAGATTTGGCAAACAGTGTACTTTTTAACATAGCAACCATATCTTATTCTTGAGTAATAACGCAGTGATTAATCTTTGAAAATCAGTCTAATGGTCAAAGATATGTTTTATCCGTACTTTGATTCTTCCATATGTTTATTTTCTTTATTGGGTTACACAATCTATGAACAGAGGTGTTTTTGTTCCCCGTGATGCCGAGGTTTTTCGCCACACCTGCCGCAACCTCACTGCTACTGAACAAGTTTTGTTTTAAGGATAAAGCAGTGTTGTAAAAAGCAGTTATAAACAGAATGCCTCCACGATGTATGATTTAACAATGGTCGCATAATTCCTACAACATACTCAAACTATTTCATGGTATCCATCTACAACATAGGTTTTACTTCTATGTGAGATATCAATCAATAATTTTAATTCGCTTGATTATCATATTTAAAAATGTAGTCCATTTTTGACTACAAAATGTATCTAATACTACAACACAAACGTAAAGTTTTCACATTTTCCATAATCCAAGTTCCGTTTAGGAACCATTCATCGTTGAAGAAAAGTACATCATGTCCCAAACGACATAATCGCCCATTTATCCAAAATCTCATTGTTGCATCATTTAGAAGCAATCGCTCAGAAAATTGAAATTATCATCAAATGAATTTGTCATATCTCAAGAAGAATATTTCAAGAGAACACACCCTCGCATCATTTGAGAGCGAACATTGTTGTGTCATTCAAGAGCAATAATTTACGGAATATATGGGACACATTCCCGTTAGTGCGTTACATTATCGCGATAACTCACGAGACCACCTTCTCGCATCATCCAAGAGCGACAATTCTTTAGTTACATTCTCGCAACATTTAAGAGCGACATCTCTTGAAGCTACATTCTCGTATCATCCAAGAGCGACAATTCATGAGTAACATTCTCGCAGCATTTAAGAGCGATATCTCATAAGACCACCTTCTCGCATCATTTAAGAGCGCACATCCTCGCATCATCCAAGAGCGACAGTTCATGAGATACATTTTCGCAGCATTTAAGAGCGATAACTCATGAGACTACATTCTCGCATCATCCAAGAGCGACAGTCAATGAGTTACATTCTCGCAGCATTTAAGAGCGATAACTCATAAGACCACCTTTTCACATCATTTAAGAGAACATCCTCGCATCATCCAAGAGCGACAGTTTATGAGATACATTCTCGCAACATTTAAGAGCGATTATTCATGAGACTACATTTTCGCATCATCCAAGAGCGACAACCCATGAGTTACATTGTCGCTACATTCAAGTGCGATTGCATATGAGACAACTTTCTCGAATCATTTAACAGCGAACATCCTCGCATCATCCAAGAGCGACAATCCATAAGTTACCTGCTCGAAACATTTAAGAGCAGCAAGTCATAAGGTACATCCTTACAACATTTAAAAGCTAAAACGCACGAGGCTACATTTTCGCATCATCGAAGAGCGACAACTTGTGAGACATATTATCGTTTTATTCAGATCGATTACTCATAAGACTACTTTCTCGCATCACTTAAGAGTGATCATTTTCGCAACATTCTATAGTTACCTTTTTTCCATTCAGATACACTTCCGCATCGTTTCATCGATTACTCGTACGATTTAAGTTCATTGTCTAAAAGCGGAATCTGTGTTTTTGAAGTTCCTCTGTGATATACACATATGCTATATTAAAAGTGCGGCTTTAATTTATGTTAATTCCATGTCGCTGCATCATTTACACTTTCTTTTTCTTTCAGACTCTACATTACCACTGGGATCGAGTCTGCATCTACTCAAATTTGTATTCATTAAATACTTTCTTAAATCTTATCTAGTGGTGTCTGCCTTTAGTAGTGTTGCATGTATAGTACATACATTAACACGAACACCACCTGAATTGCTGGTGGAAAACAGTAAACAAAAATCAATTGTTCGCAGCTAAACCAAACGAAAACTTTTTCAACCAGTATATTTGCGTTAGTGTTCGTGTGACTGTGTGAAAAGAGCTCAATTCCATGGATAAATAGGTGTAACGAACAGAAAGATACACTGTGTCTAGCAAGTCGAAAAGTCCCAACTAGAACGGGAACCAATCGTACCGCCTCCGACTTGGCGACCCAAAGCCCTACTCAACTAGCCTAACTGGAAAATGCATCATTCATTCATTATTTTTGTTAGAATCATAGGTGGCCAAAAATCATATCGTTATAGCTGTTCAGTATTCAATATTTATCTCCGTTATGTTACAAATTAACAAAAGGCAAAATTGTTTGAGTGTATTACAGAGTACAACAATTTATTTTGCTCTCTTTAGTCAACTGTCAATAATTGTTTATATATGACAACTGAGAGATTGTGATAGCCGTGTATTTATTTACAAGATAATGGAACATGTGATAGCTGCTCTGGCTTGAAAACAATGCTTTCAGAAAGACTTACCTTTATTCTACAGCATATGATATCTTCGCGATTTACTGGAATGTTTAAATTACAAAACTATGATTGATATTTAACACACTGTATCAAAAACGAAAGCAATCTTGTTTCATTCGCGGTAACAGTAATCACCGCACCAGCAGAAGTAGCAACAAATGATCGTAGTTGACACGCTTGCGCATATCATTCACGCACCTTGCATAAAACACTTTTCTCTTTTTACACTCCCTCAAGGCCACAACAATAAAACCGAACGACATGATTCCCCCGCGCCTATTCACAAGCGTGACCTTGGATGCCGCTTTCACTTCTAGCAGCAACAGAAACAATGACAAAAGAAGCGGAGGAAAAAACTATTGCGCTGCATTTCACATTGATTGGGCACTGATTTGCACCGGCTGTTATTCCATATTTTCGACAACCCAATTCTTCTAAAATTTCTTTCGAATAATAATTTCATCAATTAATCACTTCACCGCATCACAACGTTCACTTTTCCGCCCGTCCCCCACGCTCAGCATAGCTTCACATAAGTTCTTTTCTACTAAAACTTATTATTTCCTTATTTCGAATGATTATTTTTTTTATCACACAATTTATACACAAGGAAATATTATCGCAGGATTCTACATCCTCGTCGCCATCTTGTGGTAACGATCCTATAGGATCAAGTACAATATAACGCGAGCTGCGAAGTGGACTGAACTGTACGTTCGTATGGCCGGAAATAGACTGATCGCATGCGCCACAAAGCACACCGACCAACATCTATCGGGTGCGCCCGAAGCACACGAAGGGAAACGAATATTAATTGATACTCTACCACAACATGTATAGTCAAATTTCATCGTTTTTTTTTTTTTGATCGATGGACGGGGAGTCGTGAAATTCGAAGGCGCATCATCAGCGGAAGTCGGGCCTACTACGGGCTCCAGAAGAAGCTGCGATCTAAAAAAAATCATCCACGCACGACGGACACGAGACATGGACCATCTCCAAGGAGGACCTGCAAGCACTCGGAGTTTTCGAGCGACGCGTGCTAAGGACGATCTTCGGCGGTGTGCAGGAGAATGGTGTGTGGTGGAGAAGGATGAACCACAAGCTCGCTGCACTTTACGGCGAACCCAGCATCCAGAAGGTGGCCAAAGCCGGATGGATACGATGGGCAGGGCATGTTGCAAAAATGCCGGACAACAACCCTGCAAAGTTGGTGCTCGCTACAGATCCGGTTGGCACAAGAAGGCGTGGAGCACAGAGAGCACGATGGGTGGATCAGGTGGAGCGTGACTTAGTGAACATCGGGCGTGACCGGGGATAGAGAACGGCAGCCACAAACCGTGTTTTATGGAGAAATATTGTTGATTCAGTTTAGAATTTGATGTAATGCTAGATAACTGAACATACGTAAGAATTCAATTTCTACTTACGACACTTTTTTTTCTAAGTAAAACCGTTTTTTATCTGTAGCTGGTTGTAAGTGCACCAAATCTAAAGTGCGCAGGTTTTAGGAATACAAAATGTCTGGAAAATTCAATGGATAAATTACAGCGTGAATTACTGGTAAATACTTAGTACGAATTGTCAATGGGGACGCCAGAAGTTTCTGGGACGAATCCTTGCAGAAATTCCTGGAGGAATCTTAAGAGGAATTTCTTTCAGGAATCCGTATAAAATGCTCTGAAGGATCCATGACAGGAACTTCTGGAGGAATCTATCGAGAAGTTCTTTTAGATTATTCTGCAGCCGAATAAATTCCATCAGCATTCCGGGATTCTTGCGAAAATTTCTAAAGGAATCGCAAATGGAATACTGAGAAGGAATCGCAAACAGGAATACTAGGAAGATTCCAAGAATGTTTCTGAAGTGATTCTTGTAGAAAGTATCCTACTGGCGTAGGGAGCTTTTTTGCGACTTTTTGTACACTGTGCTGCGTTTCCACCAAAGATCGCAGGAAAGAATACTTGTTAGTTTTTTATATAGATTTGGCATACTTAACAGCTGCTAAGCCATCGCACACTTCAGTACATAATATGTTAATATGTAAGATCTAACCATCATGATCAAAGATTTTCATTCTGGATAAAAATCAATAACAAATTAATGAGACGTCCGATTTGAATGTGGTCTTCGGCAAAGTTGTAGCTGATAAGGTAGCCTAGGCGTACCAAGGGTCAACTAACACTCTAGGGCACTTGGGGAAATGCTACGGTCAAATGAATGAAAATCGTCCTTTTCCCATAGTAATTCCCATATAAACTTTGAAGAGCTTGTGCACTCTCAATTTTCGACCAAATCAGCTCAATTTTTGGGAGAAGGCATAGAATCTGGTTACGAATCGAATAAGCGGTGTGGAGCAAAAACGATTTTTTGAGCCACGCTAGTATGTGTGTGTATGTGTACAAACGAACTCACGTCACTTTTTGGCAGTAAACCTCAGCCGATTTTAATGACCGACGGTTCATTCGACGCGTAATCATGAGACCAGTTTCCTATTGAAAATGGTTCGGATCGGTTCAGACGTTCCGAAGTTAAGGCCATTTAGGTGTTCCGGACCAGTACCCTGGAAGGGGCCATACATAAAAATGGATCAAACACATACATGCGACACATCAAACTGTGGCATTTTGGATAACCTGATGAACAGTTAGCAAGAAAACAGTCTTAGACCATATCTGAACCGGTAGTGTTCTGGAACCGGTTCCGGTTGTCTTGCCGGAAGTGTCCAAATATTAAAGTGAACCAAATCCACGCATGCGAAATATCAAAGCGCGGCTTTTTGATAATGAATGGTTGGCATAAAATAAGACTCAGACCATATTTGAACCGGTAGTGTTTCGGAACCGGTTCCGGATGTCCTGCTGGAAGTGATCGAATATAAAAATGATCCAAAGCCATGCATGCGACACATCAAATTGCGGCAATTTCGATAACCTGATGAGCAGTTAGCAATAAAACAGTCTCAGACCATATCTGAACCGGTTGGGTTCCGGAACCAATTCCGGATGTTTCGCCGGAAGTGTCCAAAAATAAAAGTGAACCAAATCCATGCATGCGACATATCAAAGCGCGACTTTCTGGTTAACCCAATGAAAGGTTGGCATAAAAATATCAGACCATATCTGAACCGGTAGTGTTTCGGAACCGGTTCCGAATGTCCCGCTGGAAGTGGTCAAATATAAAAGTGATCCAAACCCATGCATGCGACACATCAAACTTGTGGCAATTTCGATAACCTGATGAACAGTTAGCATGAAAACAGCCTCAGACCATATCTGAACCGGTTGTGTGTCCGGAACCGGTTCCGGGTTTCTCGCCCTAAGTGTCCAAACATTAAAGTGAACCAAATCCATGCATGCGACATATCAAAGCGCGGCTTTTTGGTAATGAATGGTTGGCATAAAAAAAGACTCAGACCATATCTGAACCAGTCGTGTTACGGAACCAGTTGCGGGAGTTCCGCCGGAAGTGGCCGTATATAAAATTTGACAAAACTTTTGCATGCGGCACATCCAATCACTGCTTTTCCGACACCTTGATGACCGGTTATCAAGGAAGAATGCTACGACCACATTATGGACTGTCAGTACTTCCGAAACTAGTTTCGGGGTTCCCTTCGAAAGCGGCTAAATATAAAATTATACCAAACTCATGCATGCGACAAAGCGAAGCGCGGCTTTTTTAATAACCTAATAAACGTTTGCAAGCAAATAGGCTCAGACTACTTCAGAGACTATCGGTAGTGTTCCGCAACCGGTTTTGGGCCGGAAGTGAAACCAAACCCATGCATGTGGTTCCTCAAATCACGGCTTTTTAGGTAACATGATGAACAGTTGTATGGAAATAGACGCAAGCCATATCAGTGTGTTACGGAACCGATTCCGGGTGTCCCGTCAGAAATGGACAAATGTAAAGGAGAACCAATACATGTGACATATAAATGACTTATTCAGTAACATGATAAACGGTTAGCCAACAAATAATCTCAAACCATATTTGAGAGAACCGGTAGTGTTCCAGAACTGGCGACGAGACGGGTAACTCATCGGAAGTGGTAAAATATAGAAGGGAACTAAACCAATAAGCTGATGAGCTGATGAACGGTCAACAAAAAATAGTCTCAGGCCACATCTAGAACTTGTAATAATATTTCGGAATCGGTTGCGGGTGTTCTATCGGAAGTGATTTAATAGAAGTAAACCAAAATCATGCATGCGATACATAAATTCGTGGTTTAAAAAAAATGCTGAACGGTTAACAAGAAAATAGCCCCAGATTAATTTTCAGCTTTTTGGATAACCCGATGAACAGTTGACAAAAACATAGTCTCAGACCTTATTTGAGACAACCGAAATCGGTTCAAGGCGTCCCACCGAAAGTGGGCAAACGTAAAATTTAACAAAACCCATGCAAGCTACACATCAAATAGCGGAATTATAAAAGCAAACAAAATAAATGTCAAAACTATAAATCAAATCGTGGCTTTTTTGATAGCCTGTAAACGTTGGGTAAGATAATAAGTGAAGAAATGGTCAAAGTCTTTATATATGCAAGAGAACAAAATCGTAAATAAAGCGAACTCTTAAATTCACACCATTACCAGATTTCACCGATGTAAATGTATAGTAGGATGGATCAACATTTTATGGAAAAATTATAATTTAATCACAACAACACCTTATACAGTTTTTTCAATCCTCAATCTCATTTTGCTTCTTAAATTACTGCTCACAATTTGGGTGCGGCTGGTTGAGCACTCGCTTCCCTCATTGCGATTGAAATTTGAATGGAAAATTTACATTTTCTGCATTTTTCTCGTAAGGAAGTCAAATTTTACATGAATCGTGTTACCAATGGTAATAAAATATAGCCTAAAGTGTGATGAAATAAACATTGGCGAAGATCACAAAGTGATTTGTGATTGTGAATAAAGCAAACCTTCTTCATGCATTAGCTGACGCTCACCCCGCTGCCGTAGTGCATGGAATGGAGTCATAATGACCCCAATACACGACTTGGGTTAACCCTTTCAGAACGGTTGGGTCATTTGCACCTCGCTGACGTGTTCTACAGTGGAGAGGTTGGTTAAAAAAAATTTGTCCCGAAGGGGTTAAGGCGGACAAGCAGCCAACTGAGAGGTCTGCAATTTTCAAGCTCTGTTTTGCTGTTGAACATTACATCGGAATGGGTACCATCAATAAGTTTCCCAAATCGATGGTGGCTTTGTTAAAATTGTTTCTTTTCTATATAAAGTGTTTTCAGGATTCAGGAACATTTTGGCTAACGTCGACGGAAAGTTCATGAGTTCAAATTTGACGAGAAAGGCACTATCACCACTAGGTGGATTAATCTGGGTTTTTGGTTTGACACTTACATTTTATAAAATGTAATGAGTAATTATATTCGTAGTTTGAAAATAGCGGCGCAGCCGAAATTTTTTTCGTCGCAAAGCGCTTTATACTGATTTTTTTTTTAATTTACTCATTCAAGAAACATTTTTAAGTCGAGTATATTCCAAAAGGTTATAAACTTCCTTTTCATATAAACCTCTTGAAAGATAATAGGCATCAAATTGTTGCTTGACAAAAAACCCTCCTGAAATTCCTTCATGGATGCCTCATAACGATTTTTCATAATTTATTTCAGGAGTTCTTTCAGAGATTGCTCTAGAAGTTCCTCCAGGAATCCCCACAGTAGCTTCAAGAGGATTCAGGAATGCCTCCAGGTGTTTCATCAGGGTTTCGTTCAAAAGTCCCTCAAATATTCCAACAGAACCTCTAGTAATTTCGTCAGATATTCTTTCAGGAGGATTCAGGGATACTTCCAGGAGGATTCAGGGATACTTCCAGGAAATCCATCAGGAATTTCTCAAGAAGTTTCTTCAGGAATCCCTACAGTAATCCCTGGATCAATCCAATCCAAAAAAAATCCCTTCAGATTTTTTTAAGAATTCCTGCAGAAATTCCTTCAGGGATTAGTCCAGGAGTTCCTTGAGAAATTTCTTCAGGAGTTTCAGGGACTAGTGCAGAGTTTTCTTCAAATATTCCTCCGGAAATTCTTCCAGTGATCTCTCCATGATTTCGTTCAGAGATCCTTACAGCGGGATCCAATGATTACTCTAGGAGAATTCAGGGATTCCCCAGAAGTTTATTCAGGGATTCCTACAGAAGTTAATTCAAGGATTAGTACAGGAGCTTCTTCTACGATTCTTCCAAGAGATTTTATCAGAGATTTCTCCAATGGTTCATTAAGGGATTCTTCCAGGAGTTATTCCAAGGATCGTTCCAAGAGCTCTCTCTGAGACTTTTTCCAGGGGAGTACTTTCCTGGATTCATCCTGACTTTTTTCGGGAATTCCTGCCAGAACTTTATCGGGGATTCTTCCTGGAACTACTTCGAGGATTTTTCCTGGAATCCCTTTGGAGATTCCTCCTGGAACTCCTTCTGGGATTCCTCATGAAAATCCATCGGGTACTCCTCCAGAAATTTCTTTGGAAAACTTCTCTTAGAACATCTGAGATTCCTCCTTAAAATTCCTTTATTGCACCTTTCATAAATTACCTCAGTAGTGCCTTCACGACCGTTAGAAAATCTTCCAGAGAGTTCCTTTTTTTTCAGGTAAGCTTAAACGAAATCCTTCATAAATTCTTACAGACAATCTTCTAGGGGTTTCTTTGAAAAGTCTCCCAGGGATTCCTTAAACAATTCTCCTAGAGATTCCTCCAGAAAATGTTCGACGGTTTTGTTTAAAACTGATAGACTAATGCATTGCAAAAAAATCTCCTATGATTCCTCAGAAATTTCTTTAAAACGGCTTTGAGGAAGTTTTCTAGAATTTTCTCAAAAAAAACAATTTTAAATTTATTTCAGAAATTTCTCGGAAGATTAAAAAAATGGGGATTTCTTTTGAAATTTCTTCCAAAAATTTTTCAGTGATTCACTCACTCTAAGATTTTTTTATAAACTATGCCAGGGATTTCTTCAGAAAATCGTTCAGTAATTGCTTTACAGAATCTTCCATAAATATGTTTTGAAATTCGTCCAAATTTGACATGGATAATCTTTCCGGAATTTTTTCAAAAATATAAAAATTCATGAAATTTTTCAAGAACTGGGATACTTGGAGAAATTTATCCAGTAATTCATTCTAAAATTTTTCTAGGCATTTTTTTTTTGCAATTTCCATAAGGATTCTTTTAGAACATTTTTTTTTCTCAGAAAACCTTCAATGTATTCCTTTTGAAATATCTCTATGGATGTCTTCATAAAACCTCTCCATTCAGAAAACCTTCCGTAAATTTTCTCGGACATTTCTCTATTGGTTCTTAAAAAAACTCGTAATTGGATTTCCTAATAAATTTTCTCCAGAATTTCCTTCCAAAAGTAATCAATGATTGCTATCAGAACTTTTTCTAGAGATTCCACCAGATATTCAGTCAAAGATGACCATAGAAAATCTTTCATGGATTTTCTCAGAAATTCCTTCATAGATTTTTTTGAAGAATTCCTCTGGGAATTCTATCTAAAAATCTTTCACATATTCCATCAGCATTTTTTAAAAAACATAAATTCAGAATTCCTTCAAAAATTTCTTTAGAAAATTTTCTAAAGATTCCTTTAGAAATTCCAACAATATTATATCTAAACTTCCAGGGATTTCTGTAACAGGGATTTCAGTAAATTTTCCTCCAGAGATTTTTTGAAAATATCTCAAGAGATCCTTTCATAAATTTTTCCATTGATTTGTTGCAAAATTGCTCCAAGAATTCCTTCCTAAAATTTCCTAGGATTCTTTATTCCTTCGGTGGTTCTTTCAGAAAATAATCCAGAGATCCTCCAAGAAATCTCATCAGAGATATACTTTTGAAATTCCTCTATCAATATCTTCTGATATTTCTGCATGATATCCTTTAGAAAGTCTTCCATGTAATCGTTCAGTTTTTTTTTAAGTGATAGGATCAGGAATTCTAGCTTAGTTGAGAAATTTCTTCAGCATCTCTTTATGTAGAAAACATAATTTTTCCACCCTTTTTGCCTTTCTCGTACACCAAGGTGTACCGAAAGGCTATATGTTCACTCCAAAAATGAAATCTTGATAGAACCCCCGGAGGGCCAAGTCTTATATACCAATCGACTCAGCTCGACGAGTTGAGATGATGTCTGTGTGTGTATGTATGTGCGGGTGTATGTGTGTATGTGTACCAAAATGTCACCTCACTTTTGGATAGTAAATATCATCCGATTTCAACGCTTTTGGTTTCAATCGACGCCGAATATTGTCCCATTGTTTCCTATTGAAAATGGTTTGAATCGGTCCAGCCGTTCCGGAATTATGGCCATTTAGGTGTTCCGGACCGGTACCGCAGGAAGGGGCCAGATATGAAATTGCAACATACTCATGCATGCGACTCATCAAACCACGGCATTTTCGATTATCTGATGAACGGTAAGCAGGAAAATAGTCCCAGACTACATATATCTGAACCGGTAGTGTTCCGGAACCGGTTCCGGGTGTCCCGCCGGAAGTGGCCAAATATAAAAGTGAACCAAACCCATGCATGCGACACATCAAATCGCAGCTTTTTGTATGACCTGATAAACGGTAGACAGGAAAATAGTCTCGGACCATATCTAAACTGGTAGCATACCGGAACCGGTTCCGGGTGTACCGCTGGAAGTGGCCAAATATAAAAGTGAAACAAACCCATGCATGCGACACATCAAATCACCACTTTATCTGTAACCTGATGAATGGTTAACAGGAAAATAGTCTCAGACCATATCTGATCCGGTAGTGTTCCGGAACCGGTTCCGGGTATCACACCGGAAGTGGCCAAACATAAAAGTGAACTAAACCCATGCATGTGACACATCAAATCGCAGCTTTTGCTATAACCTGATGAACGGTAAATAGGAAAACAGCCGCAGACTATATCTGAACCGGTAGTGTTGGGGAACCGGTTCCGGGTGTCCCGCCGGAGGTGGCCATATATAAAAGTGAAACAAACCCATGCATGCGACACATCTAATCACCGCTTTTTCTGTAACCTGATGAATAGTAATCAGGAAAATAGTCTCAGATCATATCTAAACCGGTAGCATCCCGGAACCGGTTCCTGGTGTCCCGCCGGAAGTAGCCTAATTCATACATGCGACCCATCAAATCGTGGCCTTTTCGATAACTTGTACGATCAGCAAGAAAATAAGCTAAGCCCACATTAGAAACTACTGATAGTGTTCCGGTATCGGTTCGAGGTGTCTCGCTGAAAGTGGCCGAATATAAAAGAGAACCAAAAAAATATTCGCGACACTTCAAATGGCTTTTAAGGTATCCTGATGAACGCCGACGGAAAGATCATGAGTAGATATTCAACGAGAAAAGCACTATCACCACTAGGTGGAAAAATCTGGGTTTTTAAGGAATTGTCCCGTCAAAACACATATATCGCCGCCAATTTTGTACTTATAAGGCACACATGCTATATGTTATATGATATAGCTTTTACGAATAGCATGGTCATGAACTTAATCAAAAGTGTAAATTGGTTGTCTGGCATATTATGGATGTAAAACATTCACATGTAGTCCGCTGGTCGTTATCCCTTTTTTCTCCTCTATTTAGACGCACTTCTTACGTATTAACATTTGCAGCACTTCGTGAAACAATGTTGCGCACTCAAGAAACAGTGGTCAACAGCGCTCCATAATTCTGCTTGCCACGTGCTATTGCAATAATAAACTTAAATTATTCAAACACGACGAGCCACAGAGGAAGAAACCCAGCAAACAATCGCCTCCCTGACTCCCCGAAGAAGTTCCTTTGGAATCACAATACGAAGTCGATTTCTAGTTACGTTAGAGAAATTATATTTACTGCACTTTTGCTACTGGTTCAACTGTTTGTGTTGTGAGCCATAAAGGGAATTACTTCATTTTCCTCTTCTTAGCGAAATGTCCTAACTAGGACCTAGCAACCAACCCCCGTTTTATTGGTAGGTAAATGATGGGCGTGCCCGTTGCTTTACAATTATAATAGTTGTGATCCAATCGATGTTTTTCAACTTGGAACGCTTCCTCCTACATTGGTCAACAGACTAGAGAAAAATCTGAGTCTTAAAAGGTCTTGCATAATGTTTTAGACTTCTGAAATTGAGTGCAGTTTCTCCGAATTAGGGGTATATATTGGTAAAATTCTGCTATCACCCAAACCGTTCGAATAGTTGATCATCGTTGGTGCAACCTCGCTGGCGTTATGTATGATCAGCGTGGTTACGACTTCTGAAATTGAGTGCAGTTTCTCCGAATTAGGGGTATATATTGGTAAAATTCTGCTATCACCCAAACCGTTCGAATAGTTGATCATCGTTGGTGCAACCTCGCTGGCGTTATGTATGATCAGCGTGGTTACGATCTCAACCACCAAAACCAATATTAAAGTTTCTAATTATTAGTAATCTGCTTGTCTAAGGCTCTGCTTTTCACTCGATGCATTGATAAAATTTTGGCTGTCTACTAGTAGCGTAATCATGACAGTGAACAGTACCGACGCTTGCCACTTTACTTACCACATCTATGTCCATATGGGCCTCAAGATCAAAAAGAGAATGCCATTTTTGGTGCCCTTCCAATGCCATAGCAGCTCGTTAAACTTGCACTTTCTACACTTATCTGCCATGAACTTTCTGAGTATGAGTGGGTTTAGTAGCATTACATCGTAACATTCGCATCATGTTCATACCAGAGCAACGCTTCCTCCATTTGCCCTCCTGACAAACTTACAACGAACAACGCTGCTCTACGTTTCAATTATCTCTCGGTGTTTAGTATGCATATTTATGATTTTTACGAGCATTACATGTTAAATGGTTGGCAGTTGGTGCATGCCGGGCCCATCCGCTCGTCCTTCCATTTCCCGGTTCCAGTCGATAATCCGTTATTCTTTTGCGTGACGTCTTGCTTTCTCTTGGCGGGCGCGGGTTATGGTTCATGGACGGAACAACGGTTTGATGGCATTATGGTGCATGCATCCTATTACTGTGCTGCGCTGCTGGCTGGCTGGCAGCTATAACTTCCTCACTGTATGTTAGCTTTGTGGCGCTCCTCCCACAGGCAGGAAGGCAACTATTCAATTCCGGGCAGGGTGGCTGGGTGGGATATTGTTTGTCTACTTTCTCCTTCGGATGTGCTATGGAGATGTCTGGAGGTAACGTGTTGAACTTTGATACTTATTGTAAGCACGCTTAAAGTTGTGATGATTCAATTGCATTCAGCTTCTGAATTTGTAGAAGTAAGAATGATTGTGCCCGAACATAATGCTAATTAATGGTAATTATTTTCGGGTCAAACGATGACATAGACCGTTAGCTAAAAGTTGTGTGTCGAGAAGAGAGTTGCCGGACAAAAGAGGTACAAAACAAACAAAAAAAAAAACGATTTGGTTATTCTTTATTCCAACTGGGAACAGAGATTGACATGATCTACAAAATTGTTTTTGGGGACAAAACGGAAGCTAGATTTTTTTTTGCCTACTTTTTAACTCATGAATAATCGATTATTATTATTATTATTATTATTATTATTATTATTATTATTATTATTATTATTATTATTATTATTATTATTATGGTAGATCTTCAAGAGCATTGCAGTGTTTACCAACACGAAGTTGCCACTCGAAATCGCAATGCAAGGGTTAAAAATCTCTAAACTCGTGTTGTACGATCTCAATCCTATTATGTTCAAGTTGGGACAAACTTATGTCGCAAAGGGCACGTGCACAGTTTATCGTTCCTCCTAGAGAACATACGCCCAGGTTTGCTGCAGCACCCTCCCTTTCCTTCCCTATCAGCCAACGACCAAAGTATCCACCGTTACCCGATCTTCCCTAAGGTTGTTCGCCGCCCGGCTGATGCCACGCGGAGGTAGGGATAGGAGTTGCTGTGCAGGCAGAGGCTTGTGATCTAAATCAATGAGATCTGTTTCCATGGTTCGGTTTGGTTCCCATCATCACACCAGGTACGATTCACAAGGAGAAATGTTGAGATCAGATCTATCTGGTAGAATTTTTAGCCCAATTTTGAAGGCTGTTTGAGCCCGTATGAAGTTGATCATCAATATTAACTTCTTTTCTCGATCAGCCTAGATAGCTGTGTAGTGTCGGTAGCGATTGTCTCAATTGGCTAAGAATAACGCTACGGACCGCCTGTTCCGGTGATAAGAATCCACCAACAGGTTACCCCTAATTCATGATGTGATGCGGCTATATGCTTACCGTGCCTAGGAATGAAAAACTAAGGGGGGTCTAATAAAAACCTAACCACTAACGGAGCCTGTGGAGTACCAGGGCGCCCTCCACAGTATGTTGCCCTTGCTGCACTAATCGGAGAATCGGAGCAAGTGGACCTTGTGTTTCTCCGAGACAATCAGCTGCCCTTCTTTAGTCTCACTTGAGGCTAAATAAGGGCGGGATTATGAAGATGTTGTTAATTAGTTTAAATTTTCACCTATATGGTTCGCATTATGCGATTTACACAGTGTATTATGTGTATCCTCGCCTTTGGCGTTTTCCAATCGATATCGATCTAGTTTTATTGTTGTTGTTTTTTGATGTGCTATTATTGCGAAGAGTTTAATCTTACCTTGTTCGGGTAGTGGCTACGGTTAGGATAGCTCAGATCAATCTTCAGCATAGAAGAACAGTAACAATCAATCTTTGTAGACTTATGCAAAACGGTACAGCCCAAGTGGCTTCAGTACAAGAACCTTACTTTCGTAGAGGGAATTTCTATCCAGAAAACCTTGTGAACCCGGTGTTTGCTACTTTCAGTAAACATGAAATGGCAAACTCGAGTGTCATGCCTCGAACCTGTGTGCTTGTCAACAACGCAATAGTTGCAATTGATGTATCTGTTGGACACCTCAACAGGAAATACGACTATTGTTCGGTGTATTTACCGCATGATGAACCATCCCCTACGGATGCTTTCAAACAGGGCATCGCATACTTCACTTCAAAAGGCCTTCCGCTAATTGTTGGCAGTTATGCTGATGCTCACCATATCATCTGGGGCAACTCAGACATTAACTTGAGAGGCTCCAGTTTGATGGAGTACTTAAGTAGTACAGATCATGCATTACTTAACATAGGCAACCACCCAACCTTCATGGTGTCTGCTAGAGAGGAAGTTTTAGATATAACGCTTTTCTCTAGTAGAATTAGTCACGAGCTGACCATTGGCATGTGTATCTTTATCTGACCATCGCTGCATTTTTTTTTTGAACATTTAAACGTTACTTCGCAAACATTGCGTTTCAGGAATCCTCGGTCAAAAAACTGGATGTTTTTACAGATTTGATTGCGGCCAAATTTCATGGATACTCACTATCCATTGACACTCCAAGTGATTTATATGATGCCGTTGATACTACAACGTCCTTCATCATGGAAGCTTCTGAAGAAGCATGCCCTGTACTGTCTGTGAAGATCACAAGAGGAACCCCTTGGTGGAAATCTCATCTGGCGAAACTCAGAAAACAATGTAGAAAAAGTTGGAACAGACGACGTTCGGCTGGTTCGGAGGCCTTCAGGTCGGCTCGCAAGGCCTACAGGGAAGCTCCCCGGTCTGCTGAACGATTCGGCTGTACAAATGTTTCCAGTTTGAGTGAAGCCAGTCGGTTAAACAAAATCCTTGCGAAATCTAAGGATTTCCGAGTGAACGAACTTCGTTTGCCAAATGGTGATTTCACTTCCTCTGATGAGGAAGCTCTGGAATCCTTATTCAGCACACACTTCCCTGGATATGTGGATATTAAATCTTCGGATGAACATGATGTCTTTTCTTGTAGTTATGATTCCCTGGCTTCGGCTCGGATTATCATAACTTTAGAATCGATTGAATGGGCACTTAATAGCTTTGCTCCTTTCAAATTTCCGGGGGCAGATGGGATTTATCATATTTTGCTTCAGAAGGGATTTTATTTTTTCAAACATGTTTTGAAAAAAATAATTATTTGCAGTTTTGCTACAGGGTATATTCCCAAATCTTGGCGGGATATTACTGTGACGTTCATTCCGAACCAGGGTCGTGCGTTGTATGAAGAAGCAGAGAGTTTCAGACCTATCATTTTGATCTCTTTCCTTCTGGAATGCTAAGAACGTATTGTCGATCATCAAATCCGTGATGTTCATCTGGCCAACGTGCCTCTTCATATGAACCAACATGCCTACCAATCTGGTAAGTCCACTGTGACTCTTTTACACAAGGTTGTATATGACATCGAGAAAGCATTAGCTCAAAAGCAATCTTGTTTGGGTGTTTTCTTAGATATCGAGGGTGCCTTTGATAATGTGCTTTCCGATGCCATATTGGAAGCCGCACGGAATCATGGTATATCTCCAATGATCTCTTCTCGACATTGCGTCTAGCAGGGATAAGGAAATTTAGTGTTTGTGGATGCCCCCAAGGGGGAGTCTTGTCACCGCTTTTGTGGAATCTCGTAGCAAATACGCTATTGAGGCAACTCAATAAAAGCGGTTTTCCTACTTATGGTTTTGCCGACGACTACCTAGCATTGTTAGTTGGTATGTGTATCACCACCCTTTTCGACCTGATACAAAGCGTCCTTCAGGTAGTTGAGGGTTGGTGTCGCCAATATGGCCTTTCGGTTAATCCGAGTAAAACATCTATTGTTCTTTTCACGGAAAGGCGAAACCGTAATGGCGTTCGACCTTTGCGTCTCTTTGATTCTGAAATCGATTTGACTGAACAGGTAAAGTACGTTGGAGTCATTCTTGATTTCATGCTTTCCTGGACACCTCATAATGTATTCAGAATCAAGAAAGCTTGTATGGCCTTCGGGCAATGCCGGCAAACCTTTGGTACAACCTGTGGTCTAAAACCCAAGTATATCAAATGGATTCACACAACTGTTGTTCGGCCAATATTGGCCTATGGATGTCTTGTGTGGTGGCAAAAAGGCGAAATGAGAACGATCCAATCAAAGTTGGGCCATCTCCAAAGGATGTGCTTAATGGCGATGTCTGGAGTGTTCTCTTCAACTCCCACGACAGCGTTAGAGGTTCTCTTTGACGTTGCCCCACTACACATTCATATCAAACAAGAAGCATTTTTTTGCACTTACCGACTACGGGTACTCGGTCTACTAGAGGAAACTCCTATGAACCGCACATCAACACACACCTCGTTGTTTCCACTTTTGGTGAATTGAGACAAAGTTGTCCTTGCTCCAAGTGATCTTACAATTGCTTGTAATTTCCCATGTAGGACATTTTCCACGAAATTCCCTTCCCGGGAAGAGTGGGCATCTGGATATCAGGAAAGAAGTATTTCAGACGGCATCGTATGTTACACTGATGACTCCCTTCTCGAAGGTCAAGCAGGTGCTGGTGTTTATTCTCGTGAGCTAAGGCTGTATCAGTCGTACTCATTTGGTAGACACTGCACCCGTTTCAGGTTGAAATCGTTGCTCTTATGTGCGGAGTGCAATCGACACTTCAGCAGCACGTAATGACAAAGTAATATACTTCTGTTTAAGAGGCCAGGCTGCTATTAAACCACTTGCTTCAGCCAACTCTAGGGGGAGAGGATTGTGTTTAGATTTATCGAATTTCAAGTTTTCGGATGCTTTCATATTTAATAAGTACCGCATACGTTTCGTTTACATTCTTTTTAATTTTTACGAGTATTTCACTGAATATTTTCCGATGAATTCAATCATCATTCAAATTCTTTGAAGGTTTTACATTCCTGGCATCGTCCAGAAGTTCCGCTATCCAACTGATCTTGATTGATAAACATTGGTCATGCATCTGATGGATTTTTCCATATCATGCTTCAGCTTTCTGATGAACTATCGGCATTACAGCACCTAATTAGGTTATATTAATGAATGCAACGCATTGGATTGTAGTGGAAATCGATCAAGGGAGGGGTTTTTCCCAATATCGGCAGGGCGTAGGGGCGCATAGTATATGAAGCGTCGGTGATGGGGGGTTTTTAACACCCAAAAGCTCACCCCCCCCCCCCCTCCTTGTGCACGAACTAGACTCAGGTTCTTACGAAATACCCGACGCGCAGTATCAATTTCCAAAAAAGTGATACAACTGCAAAATTCCTCGAAACTTTTACGGAAATTTCGTTTCGTCCCGAAAATATCGTGTGCATTCCTATTTCTTATCGAATTTACGAATAATTTTTGAATTCCGTTTCGTTTCGCTTCACTTTGAAAAAAAAATCATACCGCATACCCTTAGTTCTCACAAACATTTCATTAAAAATAAGCAAATCATTCACAAATTACAATCTCTTATTTTAACAAACCTCAGTATCTATTCGTTTCATCCTCATCGATGTATTCATACTGACTTTTGCTGAAGTACTCTATGTACACTTACAGATTGGTAATTTAGTGATTCATAAATAACCGGCAAGATAATTGCTCATATAAGTGCCACAATCTACTCCATCACCAACCATCAACACGCTGGACTGGAGATCAACGGCGAATGCGTGCTAAGTACCCATCGATTGGTCTCAACAGGTATAGTGGAGTTATTTTAGCCCCCACCTCTATCCCAATCGAAAACGGAAAATCGGCTCCCGTCTCACTCCTGCCTATCGACTATTTTCCGATGCAGGCAAATATTTATTCTGGGGCCGGTCAGAGGCATTCCGGAGAAAATCGTATCATCCAGCAGCAGCTTATCACACCATATAGTCAAACCAAATGCCAAACCGATGAGCACGCACGGGAAGAGCTCTTTTCCGGATCGATTGTATTGTGTATACCTACGTATTTAGTGGCATGATTTGTGATTCGTTTGTGCTGCCGGAGGCTACCACTCATTGGGGATGAACGATTCGTAGAATGGATAAGTATGTCCACATCATGAGATATCGGAATTGATTGTCGAAAAGTTGCGTAAATAAATGGAGGAAACGATCGGGATTCGATGCGATTATATGAGCATTTATATATATTGAAGTTTTCATATAAAAGACAGCTACTGCATATCTTGACAAAAATATTAAGAGTGTTAGCAACCCGATTATTAAGCTAAGAGTTAAGCGCAAATCGAACCATAAGAAGCATGGAAAATCAGTGCACATTGTATGGCTCGGTGTTCAAGTGCTGGTGAGTGCTTGAAGAAATATTTATTTTACTCCGAGGAACTTTAATTGCATCTTCGATGGTTTGACCGGCTTTGAAACGAGTTGGGTCCGGTTCAGAAAAGGTTTACCATCTCAATGGGAAAATCTCAAACCCAATACTCTGTGGTAATTTATACCTTTACCATCCGTTTCGGTGGAAGGGGTATGACCGTTATTATATCTTTATCTGTCTATCTGCGGAAGTGGACCACCAGGATAAGTACCAATGAAGATTTAATGGTGTTTGAAAGCTTTCAAGCGAAGCTTCAAAGATGCAATTATGGGTTCGATTTAGGACACCGTAAACTAATGTATACAGGGGATGGCCAAAATGTTTGGGATAGGCAACTTTTTTTTTCTCTCACAAAAATAACTTTTTCATAGAGTGCATAAAAAAATCTCAAATTTTGACTGTTTGACAAGCTATTATATGTGCATCATTGGTACAAATTTGGGCTCGATTGATTAATCTTTCGCAAAGTTGAAAAACGTTCGGGTAAAACACTATTTTTTAGACAACTCATTTTTGAGCTGTCATATTTCGGAAACCAGTGAACCGAATTGAATGAAATTTGGAACGTACACTAGCAATATACAAACGCTTCACAAACTATTAAAATATAGATACTTTTTGAACGTTGAAAAAAGCAATTCAGGCCAAACATTTCAATAGGTCCTATCTGCATTTGAGAGGCTCTCTTTGTTCACTTTCTCTTTAAACTATTGCAATGTAATGGTACACTTTTCAACTATTTATGCAGTACAAATCAAAAGACGATTGTTTTGATCATCGTTCAATGCAAGGAGACAATCATAATACAAATAAACAGCTGAGATAATAACGAAAGAGAGGGAAACCAAAGAGAGCCTCTCTTTTGCAGATTGGACCTTTAGACATGTTTTGCCTGAATTGTGGATAGACACTTTTTGGATTTTTCTCGAAAAAATGTATTTTTTTTTACGTCAATGTCAATAAATTTTAGTGTTGATGTCCAAAGATTTTCCACTTCTGTTCTCAAGTTATCTTTAATCAGATTTATTGGAACCAATTTAGCTTAAAGGAAGAACACATTTAGTAATTTTTGTGTGGTACTGTAAATTTGACTAATTTTCATCTATATGGGTAAAAATTTCAACCCGGTATAACTTAATTCGCCGTGAAAAAATATTACATTTCATAACGTTGTATTAAGTATCAATATATTGTTGATAAACGTTAAAAAATTCATTCAATTCGGTTCATTGGTTTCCGAGATATGACAGCTCAAAATTGAGTTGTCTAAAAAAAGTGTTCTACCCGAACGGTTCTAACTTCGTGACTATTCAATCGAGCCCAAATGTGTACCAAAGATGCCCATATATTTGGTGAACGAACAGTCAAAATTTGAGAATTTTTGATGCACTTCATGAAAAGTTACAGCACGTTGAATTTTTTTGTGGGAGAAAAAAAGTTGCCTATCCCAAACATTTTGGCCACGCCCTGTACCTCCAACAATTTTTTTTATTTCTTCAGTGGTTTTATTGATTTTTTATTGTTTTTGCAGGTTTTGCTTCAGAAATTTCTCGATGCGTACAATTTAGGGATTTTTGTGTACATGCATATACTTTCAGAAATTGTATAAGCAGTTTTTCTGATAATTTCTTCAAATGTATACAAAAGTTCCCTCTAAAATTTACTGTAGAATTCCTTCAAAAATTTCACCAGTAGCCTGCGATTTCTAGGATTTCTTCTAGAAGTTTATCAAGCATTTTTTCCTTGGAGTTATTTGCAGAGATCATCAATTACCCTCTAATGATTTTTATTTTAAGAGAATAAAGGGGGTTTCTCCAGGTATTGTCCTTGGCATTTATCAATTTCTCCTGGGCATTTCTAAATTGACACTCTAGAAATTGCATCAGGAAATATTGTCTTAATACAAGAATTTCTTCCAGGAGTTTCTGAAGGTATCACCAGGAATTTCAAAGAGATTTCTTGACCCAATCGTCCAAGGATTTCTTAGAAATTCTCTCAAGGATTCCCTGAAGATTTCATCAGTAATGTTTGTGCAATTTCTGGAAGAACTAACGAAAAATCCCAGAAGGAACATCTGCAGGGGTTTCTGAAGACATCGCAGGAGATATTTCTGATGGAACCGCAAGAGTAATTTCTGAAAAAAATCTTTGTATGAATTTCAGCAGAAATCACTGAAGAAATTTCTCAAATTATTCTTGGAGAAACCCCAAGAAGAATGTACGGAGCAATCCTGAGGATCAGGAAGGCGAACTCTCCCTCTTGAGGAATTAACTTGAACATCTCATTATGAACGTTTGCGTACACTATAGCAAAAATTCACATTCGGGTGTAAAGATTTTTGATAGTTAACCCTCAAAACCTCAGGACAAACTGTTTATTTTCAATCGGCTGATACTCAGGAACTATAAAAAATAAAAATAAGTGGTTTTCACTATGATCGATGGGAAGAGTTCTGGAGCTCGATTTGAAAAGGTCGTATGTGCTTTTGTCAATTAAAAATTCGATCAGTTGGATTCGCTTATTATTGCAAAAACCGCTGGAATTTAACAAAGTTGATACATACAGCAGAATCATCACAAAACAGACTTTCTGTTCCATCATTTAAAGTCTCCAAAATATCTTACATATTGCTACAATAACTAAAATAAACTGATCGTATTTTATATCGACAAATGTACATACGACCTATTCAAATCGAGCTCCAGAGTTGTACTTCTTGCAAAGGTAGTTGTCAAACCGGAAGTCTATGCTTGAACCTGATTTTGCACCGGAAATAAGTGTTCCCTGGTGCAATGCTGTGGTGATATGTTCTACAGCTGCCTATTGGCTAATTTTTCAATTCATAGCTTTTTATTCTCGGTAGATCTATTAAATTGGAATCCAAATCTGGCCTTTAGTTTCTTACCGAAACGTGTTTTTACAAAGTGGAGTCAATTTTGTAAATTTGGACAGAAACCGATAAACGCCTAAAAGTATGCAATGGTCTTGTAATTATTCGTTGGTCATACTTAAACCCGTGTTTAAATTCTAGATGGATTAATCACATGAGTTATACTTAAAAAAGGACTCCGGTATACCGAACAAATTCTTCATATACACTAAACTTCTAAAATAATCTTTTCAGGTCCAAACTGATTATGGAGCTTTGGGAGCAGTGCGCCCCGAGTTTTTCCGGAAGTACACATCTGGGACCAAGTTTCACACGCAACTCATGCTAGAAAACAACCTCAGCATTGTGTTCTTGCGTTGGCCTATCTTTTCATGTTGTTAAAGAGTTCAGAATTATTTTAAAATGCCAGATTCATAGACGAACCGTCGAAACATTGAACCAGGGAACACTTATTTCCGGTGCAAAATCGGGTTCAAGCATGGACTTCCGATTTGACAACTACCCTTGCATGAAGTACAACTCTTCCCATCGATCATAGTGAAAACCACTTATTTTTATATTCTATAGTTCCTGAGTATCAGCCGGTTAAAAATAAAAAGTTTGTCCTGGGGCTTTAAGGGTTAAGAAATCTTCAGTAAAATCTCTATAGAAATCTTACGAAGTGCTTTTTAGTGAATCCCTGGAGGAATATCCAAATAAATCTTAGGGAAATTCCTGAAAAAAAAAACCAGGAGGAATTTCCTTAGAACTTCCTAGAGACACTTCTCGGCAAATCCTTGGTGGAATTCATAGAAGAAAAAAATAAGATATTATTAGGAAAATTCCTGGAGAAATCATTCATCAAAAAATTCTTGGATAAACCTGAATTCTGAATATTTGAACGAATTTGTGACGGAATATCTGCGACATTTTCTTGAGCAACCAATGGAAGAAATTTATAAATCAATCATAAAATGAATTAGAAATAATCTTGCCAAAAAATCTACATAAAGGAATCCGTAGAGAAATTTCCGATGTTGTTTATCGAATCTCTTCAACTTCATCTCTTCAAATGATTTCTGGTAGTTTAAATAGGATCCCATAGAAATCTACCTAAAAGAATCCTAGAACAGGGAATATCTGGAGAAATTTTTCTTAACATGACTGCAAGAATTATAAAAAAGCCGAATCAGTTTCTGTAAGAAACCTTGATAGATTTTAAGACAGAATTCCTGGAGTAACTCCTTGAGGAATCTGTGGATTGATTTTGGAAGAAATTCTTAGACGATTCTCATGGACTTGGAATCCTTGAACAAATGTATGAAGGAATCTCACAAGGAATGTTTAAAGGAATCTCCCGGGAAATTTCATAATAAAATTCCTTGAAGAATTTCTGAATAAATCTGTGTAACAATATCTGAAAGAATTTGTGCAAGATTTAATGAAGAACCCCTTGGAAAATTTTTTGAAGCAACCTTTGATTTTCTTGAATAATCTCTGAAATTATTTCTGAAGTAATTTATGGATGATTTCCTGAAATAATTATCCAACGCATTCCTGAACATAATCATTAAGTTTTTTTTTTTTAGAAAACCCATGGTAGCCTTCTAGAGAATTTTAGGAAAAACTTCTGGAGGATCATGACAAAAACTCCGAAGGAAATGGAAAATGTTCTAAATCACTATAAAAAAAATCGTATTTCTGGAGAATTTTCTTAATGAATCCATGGAGCAATATAGAAGACAATCCAGTGAAGGTTTTATAAGAATGCTTCTAAATTAGTTTCTGCGGTAATCTTTAGAATATTTTGAAGAAAATTCTAAAGGAAGCTTAGAATTTTCCAAAGGCATCAATGGAAGAGGTGCTGGATGGTTTTCTAGAGGAATCTTCGAAAGTAGGGAGTAAAAATATTTGAAAACTCACTAAGTTAAATTTTCCGAAGGCCGAAGGCGGTTTCTTATATTTGAGATGAGAACTTTCCATTAAGGCAAAACTGGAAGCATTTCCTCATTTTTTCAGTTTTTTTATTTTTTTAAAAATAACGAAGCTATATTTTTAAAAACGGTTTTCGTACACATGTAGAATATGGATCAGTGTATCTTCTGATTTTTTTTCGTGTTGAAAAAGTTTTCCATTTTTTCAAAAACCATTTTTTTGTGAAATTTCGTTCAAAAATGATTTCTGCAAAAGACGAAAACCATTTTCCACTACGAAAAAAAATCAGAAGATCCCTTGATCTATCCTCTACATGTGTACGAAAACCGATTTTGAAAATATAGCTTCGTTATTTAATAAAAAATCAAAAACCAAAAAGTGAGGAAATGTTTCTAGTTTAGCCTTATGTATGGAGTCTCAAAAACTGTTATATCCATTAGAGTGGGTCAACGTTGTATGGAGAAACTTCAAATTTGATCGTATCAACCCGGAACAAAGCTTTTCCAATATATATTTGCGTTGGTTGCGTCCCCGTATTTCGCATTGCAATTGAAATTTGTATGGAAGTTAGTATAGGAAAACGTACTTTTTTGCATTTTACTCATAAGTTGAATTCTTTTGCCTAATACCATAAAACTAATAACGTTAAAGCTAAAACTAATAAATAAAACTAATAACGTTAGCCTAGGATCTGCCGAAAAACTTTGCCGAAGACTGTAAAGTGATCCGACGCTTGTGAAAAAAGTTATTCGCCTGGTAACTTAGGCCAACAATTGAGATTTTATTATTGATGTTATTCCTTTACATGTTAAATGTTAAGCACCACCAGGCAATCTGTAGGTTATAACTTTTTTCGCAAGTGTCGGATCGCTTTGCGGTCTTCGGCAAAGTTTTCCGGCATATCCTAGGCCAGCGTTTCTCAAACTATGGGTCGCGACCCACTGGTGGGTCGCGGACTAATTCTAGGTGGGTCGCGAAGGTTTTGGCGATAAATATTGTAATAAATGCCTTCTTTAGCTTATAACAAATTGTAATGTTAGTTATCCTCCAAATTTACAACTACCTACTCTTTTGTAGAATCTTTACAATTATTTCTAGAAACGTGGTTTCCCCCTAATTCTATTCAATCTTTTATATTATGAGTCTTAGTTCAAAGTATATAGTATATTTATTTTCAGTTAGCTCTCGATTAGATTTCGATTACATCAGAAGACCATCCCATATTTAAACCAATGCTTGGACTATCACACACTTTTCAAGATTGTAAAACGTAAATAAAAGTGCACGATTGCGTCAAATCCACTTGAAACACTTAATCATCTTAATCTTAATAGCATCCTTACCAAAGAAATCGTGTGCTAAAGACACCAATTTGATGTGATCGCACACTTACAGATGTTCGCACTTATGAAGATTGAGAGTGCAGAATAATAAAAACTAACGAAAACTTTCACCGAATTATCAGTTTATTTAATGAAATTTTAGTTTTAGCTTCTTCAGTAATTTTTTGCTGAATTTCGGTAATCTAAAATTTGACCGAAGGCAGAACAGCAGCTCTAAAATCTGTGAAGTTCTGCAGTATTGCATGAAATGTGTGAATTTGTTTTAAAACCTTGCCAACTTTTTGCCATTTCTTTACTGAATCTGATTAATAAGGCGCCTCAACTTGATTTTAACTGTATCAAAACACGAAAAGTGCACTGCAAATTGAAAAAAAAAATCAATATTTGTAAGAATAAGATACTCATTATAAAAATTACAATAAACCGCAGTAAATTGGGTGGACATAGAAACTCTTTACATTTTGTATGGGATGGAAAATCGGTGAATAACTTTATACCTCATTTATTCGTATGTGGGTTATTGTGGCTTACACCCCTTTGCTTCAAAACCTCTTAATTTATATCACAATGGAAGTGATCAAATGTATTCACTTGAAAACTAGGTCCAAATTTTCTAAAACCTTTTGAAAATACGTGCTGGTGGGTCGCCAAATTCTACTGCAATCAAAAGTGGGTCGCAAGCTGGAAAAGTATGAGAACCCCTGTCCTAGGCTATACTTCAACGTCATTAGTTTGATCGTTTTAGACGAAAAATTTCAATTTATGAGAAAAATGCAAAAAAGCACGTTTTCCCATACTAAATTCCATACAAATTTTAATCGCAATGCAGAATACGGGGAAGCAACCAATCGCTCCCAAATTTTGCACAGTTGTTTTGGACGCTAAAAGGAATCGAAAAAGCTTTGTTCCAAAAAATCGACTTTGTTGACCCAGTCTAATATCCATAGTAGTGAAATTTAATGGATTTTTTCCGTGTTTTTTTTTTGTAGAATTGGTCTAGCCAGGCAAGTTTTTCATACACCATATCTTCAGGTTCAGCTTCTGAAATAAACTGTAGGTGATTGAATCTAATTATGTAAAATTAACATTTTCAGCACTGATTGGGAGATTATACCTTTCTCATTATCCAAGCTCCTTTTTAGAAGCTTCTCCGTCTTTTACTAAAAATATGAAATCCTGCTTTTGTTGCATTTTCTGTGCACGAGCCTAAATGGTGCAAAATAATCGCAAAAATCATCAAGACGATTTTCTTAGGTATATCCAGCCGGGCGGAGATAATTCTTAATTTCACGAAGAAGCTATTTGCCTTCAAGTAGTTTTTCTTATATTTGTATGTGCGATAGTACTATGAGTTAAAAAAACTGTTTGACCTTAAGGTGAATATATAACGAAGCCATCCCTCGAATTTTCAAGAGCACAAATCTGAAGAACCAAATGATGGATAGTGCTGAAAAGTTGATCGATTGGTCACCACCAGCGGGTGACCAATCGATCAAGTTTTCAGCGTTGTGAGACATTTGGTTCTTCAGATTTGTGCTCTTGAAAATTCGTGGGGTGGCTTCGTTATATATTCACCTTAAGAGCTCGTTTTTTTTCGATCATAATGAATATTTGAATGCAAAAAAAATAAAATAGAGAGCTCCAGTAATTCAGCAATGTCTTAAAAAAATATTTCTTTAAAAATTCAATCCCAGATTTGCACTGAATCCAAAATAACGCTTCCTAGTTCTTCATTTATGGAGAAAGTTGAGATTTAATTATTAGTACTGTTAGCTTTATCAGGGAAATTTTCGGCCCGACGCTGGTTGAGATTTAAGTGTCCTTAAGTGTCCATGTCCTGCTCAATCATAATATTGTGTCTCTTTCCGGCTCAAGTTGCCTATTTCTCGTCATCAACCACAAAATGAACACCAAATACCAACGAACTTTTCACTTACCACTTTGTAATCCGATCGCCAGTAGCCACAGGAAAAATCCAATCACCGCTTCCATGTCTTCCGTTGCTGACTGCTTGGTTAGGCTACAGACAGAATCTCAATGTAGAAGAAAATTATTTCTTTCGATTTTCACCTTGATTGAAATTCCGCAATCGCGCCCCACTTTTCCCGGAACAAATTCTCAACACCTTGTGACAAGTTGAACTCTTTTTCCGTTTTTTTTTTCTTTTCACAGCACCGGCGTTACTTCGAGACTTAATTATAAGTATCCTTTCGGGGAAGTGAAAGCTTCACCATAAACCCCACCCCCACTACAATCACACAATCACTCTTCGAATAATTGGGCTTCGACGGACACGTTCACTGTGGAAAATTGCCACTTAAAAACTGGCGACGACACCAGGTCAAAGCGGCCCGAGGATTTCGTTGTGCTGGCCGCCAGGCTAGGATTAGTGGAGCACAAGCCTCCAGAGAGTAGGTATGACCCCCCGTAGAGAACGAGCTAATTTTCCAATCCCATTCTATTGGCACGTGGTCGTTGGCGTTGTCTTCGTCGTCATCATTGTCCTCGTCTTCAGGAGCAATGTTAATCTCATTAGCTGATGATGATGATGATTGTGCTGCGGTTGTTGAAGATGGGGGAATGCGCATTTGATCAGATCAACGGGGGCGGTATGGAAGGGGAGTAGGAAAGCCTTCCAAGGATTTCGTGCACTTTTCTGCCTAGGAACGATTATCTCCTCTTTCTTAATTGTGATTTTCTTTGAGGATGGAATATCTGGAAATAGACAAAAGAAATGGCGTTTTAATGAGGCAGACAATTAAACGTTCCATAATAAATACAAAATTTCCCATAAATAATTCGAAAAGTCCCAGTGAAGAAACAGGGGTGTAAGCAGTAATAAATAACAAAAGTTCCATAAACAAATAGAAAAATGCATAAATAAATCAAAAGTTTCCATAAATAATTGATTTTTGAGCAATAAAAAACGTCAAAAATGCAATGAATAAATCAATTGTTGCAATAAAAAAAGCCAATTTTCCCACCAAATAACTTCGAATTTTCCATAAATAAATCCGATTTTTCCATAATAAATTAGAAAATTCACAATAAAAAAATATCGAAAAAGCAATAAAAAATTCAAAAAATGCAATAAAAAATGACGAAATTACCCATGAAAAACAAATGCAGAAAAGTATGAGACAGTGAAATGCTGAATCGCACTTATATGATTGAATCGACTGAAAAGCTTACGTAACTATGATTGCAATTTACCAAGCAATTGCTTGCTGTCCGAACTCGCTATCGCTCGTCGGACCTAAAAAAAGGGATAACATCTATGTTTGCATTATACCGGGCAAATTCTTGAATCTGTGGTTTGCCTAGAACCGAATCGATGCAGTTGCGGTGCATCGGATATCGGAAACTTCGGCGGCCTTCTGCCGCCTCAGTTCCTCAATCCTCTATGCGGCTTCGCCGCATGGTCTATGTAATTTTTGGCTGAAAATGCATTTACGTTTATTGCTCGTTTTTTGACATTTATTGATAATTTATTTTTTTGTTATTGCACTTTTTGAATTATTTATTGCTTTTTAGATATTTTTTTATTGTGAATTTCCCAATTTATTATGGAAAAATCGGTTTTATTTATGGAAAATTCGAAGTTTTTTGGTGGGAAAATTGGCTTTTTTTATTGCAACAGTTGAATTATTCATTGCATTTTTGACGTTTTTAATTGCTCAAAAATCAATTATTTATGGAAACTTTTGATTTATTTATGCACTTTTCTATTTGTTTATGGAACTTTTGTTATTTATTACTGCTTACACCCCTGTTTCTTCACTGGGACTTTTGGAATTATTTATGACGAATGATCACTTTCTTATGAGTCGTTTATATTTTAGCCTTTTAATGATATATCTTGCAATTAGTTGAAGGACAGACAATTAAATGTTCCATAATAAATTAAAAAAAATCCCACAAATAACTCCAAAAGGTGATATCAGTAATAGATAACAAAAGTTTCATAAACAAATAAAAAAGCATAAAAAATTAAAAGTTTCCTTTAATAATTGATGTTTGAGCAATTAAAAACGTCAAAAATGCAATAAATAAATAAACTGTTGTAATTAAAAAAAAGTCATTTTTCCCGCCAAAAAACTTCGAACTTTCCATGAATAAATCCGATTTTTCCACAATGTTGCTATTTTTCACCGATTACGATAAGATACGAAATGTCGTATATTTCACCGGAAAGAATGTAAAAGCTACATAAATTTTTATAAAATTATACCATTGTTGCAGTGTCCAACGATATATAGTTTAATGCAATGATGCAAATTATCACCTCACTAGTGCTCATCACAACTCATCAACTGTATATTTCTCGCGTGCGATTGAGCTGTGCACTGATCAGCGATGACCAGCAGCAAAGAGGTGGCAAAACGAACATGATGTAAATCACAAACGATTTTGCACACATCTGACTGTGCCGCACCACGCTCGCCCGAATAGCCGAACCATACCGAATAGGTTGGTTTTCTAAGCTACGGCACGAACGCTCGACACGCACACAGAAGCAACATTCGCATGTACCGATACCATACTAATAAAGCTTCCAGCCAACGATGCTTCGCGATAAGCTGTCGAAAAGCATCGAAAGCGATGAAAAGAGATGCTTGGCTAGAACGCAACGGCTCAACGGCGAAAAGGAAGAGTCAACTATGCTGATCAGTATTGAGTCCGTTCGTGTGCTACTCGTATGGGAGGTTGATTGAATAAAGCGAGGATGGGTGAAAACGTATTCGTTGTCGAAAGCAAATCGCATCATTTCGCGAATGTTTTCATCAAATGGCAAACGTGGTTTAATGATGTGGGTTGGAATATGTTAATATATCAAAACATTATCTGAAACATCCAGGCACCAAATTTTTCACTCACGCGATTAACGATTTATCACACAGCGATATCATTCAGATAAAGTAGCCTGTTATATTTTCCTTGCACCCATGGACGATTCAGAAGGCCCTCACTTCGGTTTCTTTGTATGATAAAAGCATGCTCTCACGAACTAGCGCTCACTCACAAATCGTTTGTTCTCCAGGAGAAAATGATTGCATAGTCTGCACCAGTCCTACAAAATATCAGTCTCAGTGCCTGTTTTTCAGCCGAAAATGAATGACTGCGGCGGTGGTTTTCAGTTCCTCGATGTGAGAACTGACAGAGTCCGAGAGCTCCATTCGTGAGCGATCTAACAAGATCAATTCCCAATCATCCACACACTACTTATGCTGAAAGGCCATTCGTCTCAAGTGGTGGCTTGTGAGAGTGAGTGCCCTATACGCTACCACGGGTGAAAACGCTCAACTACAGAAAATTGAATGGAAATTTAGCCCTGTCAGCTCTCGCTTTCAGCATGCTGCGTACGAGTGTGAGTACCTATTTCATTTCGCTCCCGTGTTGCTGATCGGAAAACAACAATAACAGGAAAACCAAAACAGAGGAAATGGAAAAAGCAAAATATCGCTATCATAAAGGCCTGTCGAAAAATTGCAGCACTGGTCTGCACCAACCCACGTTCTCACCCGTTTGACGTCTTAGCGGTGTCGTGTTATCTAAATGGCCATGAAAACAAGTACATTTATTGTTAACACGGTATGTACTACTAAACGTCAAATAATTAATCTCGTGCATCGGTGGAGACGTTATGTGACTCGCAGACTAGGGATGTAGTACCGGTAGTACCGGTACCGAAAATACCGGTATTACCGATCAATTTTTGGTACCGAATTATCGGTACTGGCTGAGCCTTGGTACCGGTACTTTCCGTGCCGCAAAATCTCTCCCGAAATGCTGATATCCGGTCATTAGTATAGCCAATATGCAATGAAAATATTAAACAAAAACATTAAATACCAAGTACTTTGATAAACAATTTTGGAAACAGATTTACTAGCTTAGAATAAAATTTGTTAGATTATGGATTCTTATTTCTTCGTTTTTAGAATTCGTTGATAGCATCATCAAGGAAAATTGAGTTAAATCTTCTTCTGTCTCACCTTTCAGCTATCTGGTTTTTGTACATGTAAGGTTATTCCTATATCATTTTAGGCTGACCAAGATACTGACTATGGAACATCGCAGAAGCTAAATAATAGCTCCAAAATCAGTTTCATACAACTGATTTCTTTCTATTTTTTTTTATCTATCTATATTTTTTTTTGTTTAATTTAATATTTTCTGGTTAGCTTTTATGACAACTCTGAAAACCGGAATTCACAAAGGCCTGGTAAATTGCAGATTTTCTGTGCAAAATAGATTACTCTTCATTTTAGTGAAAATTTTCCCAGTGTCGGTATTTTACCGGTACTACCGGTACTGTAAGCCCGGTACTAACCAAAAGTGGTCGGTACTGCGACCCCTATCGCAGACGGAATGAAAAATTTGATGCTTTGTTGTTTATCCGTGAGTTGTGCATAGAGAGAAAGAGAAATTATCGTAACCACTGGAGTGAGAGACTATAGTCTTCTATTTTTCATCGTATGCAGTAATAAATCATGATCGTGGAGGTGGGTAAATCCGTGGAATTTGATCACGTGAGGGAAAAACTTTTTGCCTAGAAATATCTCATCAAACATTGCGAATATCGAATCAAAAATTTTGAGGTGGCATTCTCGTAGTTGCCAGCAGTTCCTGCCAAAAAATTAGGTTTCTAGAGTAATTATTTTATTTTTTAAAAATCATTGAAAAAAGCTAGGAAATGAGGCCCTTTTAAAATGCCACTTTTAAGGCACGAAGAAACTTCACACTTTTAGGTGGATTGATAGTTTTTAGAATTACAAACTCATATCCATCAGATAATATATAATTGATAGGTAGTACCAACCTTGACCGGAACTTTATGAATTTGTATTGTTGTCAATACGGAACATATTCGGTTCTTGTGAACCATTCTCACCCCCTCGAAGGGGTTTTCCATGGAATTCCTAGAGGAAACCCTGCATGAAATCCTGAAGGAATCCTGAATAAAATTGTGGAGAAATGCCTGGAAGAATTCCTGGAGGGAACCCTAGAAATTTAAATTTAATTTTGTGGAAGTTGAACATACATTGTTTAAAGATCTCCACTAGAATGTGTATCAATCTGTTAGAACCGTCTCTATCACTTCTACTGAAAACCGTGACATCAAACATTATTGAATTGAACGTCATAGCTATACTTTTCAAAAGCACTTGTTGAACACGTAAAATCGGGCATCACAATCCAAACAGTTTAAGCAGATTCCAGCTTTTCGGGCCCGTATGAAGCTGATCACCATTATTAACTTCCCCGATCAGCCTAGATAGCTGTGTAGGTAGTGTCGGTACCGGTTGGTTGAACTTACTTAGAATAGCACTTCGAACCGCTTGTTCCTGTGGTAGGAGTTCACTAATCAGGTGACCCCTAATTCAAGGTGTTATGCGGCTTTAAGCTTACCGTGCCTAGTAAAGAATGATCAGGGAGGTCTCCTAACCGCACACGGAGCCTGTGGAGTACCAGGGCACCGTCCACAGTATGTTGCCCTTACTGCGCTAACCGGAGCAATGGTGCAGTGGACCTTGTGTTTCTCTGAGACAATCGGCTGTCCTTCTTTTGTCTCACTTGAGGCTAAATAAGGGCGGGATTATGAGGATGCTGTTAATAAGTTTAAATTTTTACCTATATGATTTCGCATTATGCGATTTACACAGTGTATTCTGTGTATCCTCGCCTTTGGCGTTTTCCAATCGATACCGATCTGGTTTTATTGTTGCTGTTCTTTGTTGTGCTGTTATTGCGAAGAGTTCAATCTTACCTAGTTTGGGTAGTGGCTACGGTTAGGATAGCTCAGATCAATCTTCAGCATAAAAGAACAGCAACAATCAATCTTTGCAGACTTATGCAAAATGGCTCAGTCATAGTGACCTTGGTCCAAGAACCTTACTTTCGTAAGGGGAATTTCTATCTAGGAAACCTTGTGAACACGGTGTTTGCTTCTCTCAGTATTCATGAAATGGCAAACTCGCGTGTCATGCCTCGAGCCTGTGTGCTTGTCAACAACGCAACAGTTGCTACACTCATCTCTGAACTAATCACCAGAGATGTATGTGCTATCACAATTGATGTACCTGTTGGAAACCTCAACAGGAAATACGTCTATTGTTCGGTTTATTTACCGCATGATGAACCATCCCCTACGGATGCTTTCAAACAAGTCATCGCATACTGTACTTCAAAAGGCTTTCCGCTAATTGTTGGCAGTGATGCTAATGCTCACCATATCATCAGGGGCAGCTCAGGCTCCAGTTTGATGGAGTACAGATACAGAGTACAGTACAGATCTTGCATTACTTAACATAGGCAACCGCCCAACCTTCATGGTATCTGCTAGAGAGGAAGTGTTAGATATAACGCTTTGCTCTAGTAGAATTAGTCACGAGCTGACCAATTGGCATGTGTCAGATGAAGAATCTTTATATGACCATCGCTACATCTTTTTTGAACATTTAAATGTTACTTTGCAAACATCGCGTTTCAGGAATCCCCGATCAACAAACTGGGATCTCTTTACTGATTTGGTTGCGGCCAAATTTCATGGATACTCACCATCCATTGACACTCCAAGTGATTTAGATGATGCCGTTGATACTACAACGACCTTCATCATGGAAGCTTTTGAAGAAGCATGCCCTCTACGGTCTGTGAAGATCACAAGGGGAACCCCTTGGTGGAACTCTGATCTGGCGAAACTCAGGAAACAATGTAGAAAGAGTTGGAACAGATAACGTTCGGCTGGTTCGGAGGCTTTCAGGTCGGCTCGCAAGGCCTACAGGAAAGCTCTTCCGGTCTGCTGAACGAACCGGCTGGAAAAAAACTGTTGTACAAATGTTTCCAGTTTGAGTGTAGTCAGTAGGTTAAATAAAATCCTTGCGAAATCTAAGGATTTACGAGTGAACGAACTTCGTTTGTCAAATGGCGATCTGACTTCCTCTGATGAGGAAGTTCTGGAATGCTTATTCAGCACACACTTCCCTGGATGTGTAGATATTACATCTTCGGTTGAACCTGATGTCTTTTTTTGTAGTTACGATTCCCTGGCTTCGGCTTGGAGTATTGTAACTATAGAATCGATTGAGTGGGCACTTAATAGCTTTGCTCCTTTCAAATCACCTGGAGCAGATGGGATTTATCCTATTTTGCTTCAGAGGGGATTTGAACATTTCAAACATGTTTTGAAAAAATTACTTCTTTACAGTATTGCTACAGGGTATATTTCCAAATCTTGGCGGGATATTACTGTGAAGTTTATTCCGAAAGTCGGTCGTGCGTCGTATGAAGAACCAAAGAGTTTCAGACCTATCAGTTTGACCTCTTTTCTTCTGAAATGCATTGTGGATCATCACATCCGTGATGTTCATCCGGCCAACGTGCCTCTTCATGTAAGTCCACTGCGACTCTTTTACACAAGGTTGTTTACGATATCGAGAAAGCATTCGCTCAAAAGCAATCTTGTTTCGGTGTTTGCTTAGATATCGAGGGTGCCTTTGACAATGTGCCTTTCGATGCCATATTGGAAGCCGCACGGAGTCATGGTAGATCTCCAATGACTCGACATTGCGTCTAGCAGGGATTAGGAAATTGAGTGTTTGTGGATGCCCCCAAGGGGGAGTCTTGTCACCGCTTTAGTGGAATCTCGTAGCAGATACGCTATTGAAGCAACACAATAATAGCGGTTTTCCTGCTTATGGTTTTGCCGACGACTATTTGGCATTGTTAGTTGGTATGTGTATCACCACCCTCGACCCTCGACCTGATGCAAAGCGCCCTTCAGGTGGTTGAGGGTTGCTGTCGCCAATATGACCTTTCGGTTAATCCGAGTAAAACATCTATTGTGCTTTTTACGGAAAGGCGAAACCGTAATGGCGTTCGACTTTTGCGTCTCTTTGATTCTGAAATTGATGTGACCGAACAAGTAAAGTAGGGTTTTGTACCATTTGGGCAGGTGTGCCTATTTTGGGCACATGCCGCTATAACTAAGTCAATTTCAAACCGATTGATTTGAAATTTTGTATAGAGTTTGGCACGTACAGTATCTAACTCTGTACAAAAATTCAAACCAATCGATTTGAAATTGACTTAGTTATAGCGGCAAGTGCCCAAAATAGGTACAAATTCCCGAAATAGGTACACCTGCCCAAATGGTACAAGACCCTACGTTGGAGTCATTCTTGATTCCAAGCTTTCCTGGACACCTCACATTGAATTCAGAATCAAGAAAGCTTGTATGGCCATCGGGCAATGCCGGCGAACCTTTGGTACAACTTGGGGTCTAAAACCCAAGTATATCAAATGGATCTACACAACTGTTGTTCGGCCAATATTGGCTTATGGATGTCTTGTGTGGTGGCAAAAGGGCGAAATGAGAACGGTCCAATCAAAATTAGGTCATCTCCAAAGGATGTGCTTAATGGCGATGTCTGGAGCGTTCTCTTCAACTCCCACGGCAGCGCTCGAAGTTCTCTTTGGCGTTGCCCCACTACACATTCATCTCAAACAAGATGCACTTTTTTGCTCTTATTGCCTATGGGTTCTCGGTTTACTAGAGGAAACTCCTGTGAATCGCAGATCAACACACACCTCGTTGTTTTCACTTTTGGTGAATTGGAACAAAGTTGTCCTTGCTCCAAGTGTTCTTACATTCGATTGTATTTTTCCATATAGGACATTTACCACAAAAATCCCTTCCCGGGAAGAGTGGAAATCTGGTTATCTGGAGAGAAGTATTTCAGACGGCATCGTATGTTACACTGATTGCTCTCTTCTCGAAAACCGAGCATGTGCTGGTGTCCACTATCGTGAGCTAAGGCTACATCAGTCTTACTCAGTTGGAATTTATTCCGTACTTTTTGTTATCATTCGTGCTCACTTCCAACAAAAAAAAACACACACACACACACAAATAAGTGCCATCTGTGATGCCGTGTGCAGCATAGTTGTCCCATGTTAATAGGGCTTCCCATAGAACATGGGACAACAATGTGCACACGGCAGTGTGGACAGAGCTGTTGTTAATACACTGACTGTGTACATACGAACAGCATAATATCCGCCTCAAAAGGCACGAAATGTTTCTTCATATAATCTGTTTGAACAAGTAAGCCCAACATTATTGCCAAAAGGTAAACAACGGACAATTGGTAAACAGCACTCGGATCACCGGATCATCATGATGGGTAGGTAGATGATTGATAATTTTGGAACAGTGGAAGAGAAGTAAAAAACGCCGAGTATCTAACCTTGAAACCACATTCGAACGATAATGTAAACCACGATTTTCTATCTCCGAATCAACTTAACCCCGCGTATTTTTTACCCGGAATTCGATGCGCTCTTTTAGGTGATGATGAATATTTCTGATGGACTCTCTCCTATGCTTGAGGAGGTGCCATAAATACAGTGTGTTATTTCACATTTCTGTTCCTTTTTTTCTCCAATCAGAGGCTGGTGGTGCGAAATGAACCATCAGTAAGATCAGCCTTAAGGTGAGTGGCTTCACACGTTGGTCTAGTCCAGGATCATTCGAACTACAAGTTTATATTTCCTGGTTTGCGGTTATCTTTGTACTCTAAGACTAAAATGGAGATCAGTTAAACATTTTCTACAGCTTTCTCCTGTTGATTCTGCCTTCGTTAATTATTCATTGTAAACAATGTTCGTTCACCAGGTTGCGATCTACCTACATATAGTACACACATTGATTCTGTTTGAACTATGGCAGCAGCACATGACTGAATCCTACACCGAATACCAATGTTGATTAGTTCCCGAAAATATGGCGTCGATGCAATCTTGTGTCTTTCATTCCGTCCGGAAAAACCATTCATCACCATGATTCATGATTCGCCCACCAGGAAGCCAAATAAACATGAGGGATTTCGATCTAAATAACAACCGCGCATACACCTTCTGTCAATTGTCATCAACTGATAGCATCTAAAGCACACTCCCGGCCGTACATTCCGGGATAATTTGCCATCAGCCCAATTACAATTTACGACTGTTTGATTACCGCTGCCGTCGCCGCCGTAATCAAATACCAATGAATTGACGGCTACAGGGCCATAAAGCACCGCGCGCGACAAATGATCACACCATCATCGTCGAAACAAAGTGATCGATTATATCCACCCACGAGGGTTTGGTTACAGCTTTCGCAGGGTGTTTCCAATACAGAGGTGTGACGAGGCGTTAATCCATGATGATTTACGTTGATATTTTTTTTTATCTTTTTCAGTAAGATTTACTGTTTGACTGTGTCCATCCATAGTTTCAAAAACAATTGTTGAAAACATAATCGCCCCATGCTAAATGTACTGTGTTTGACCGGGCCGTTACTAGGTGGTGGTATAGAGAACAAACGTCAAACAGGAGCAAAAACGATGGCAGCGCCGTGAGTGGTCAATCGACCACCTACCGGATATTTGAATCAATCGTTAAAAAGGTGATCAATGTGAAGCGAGCAGAGTACGACGTCTGTTTCTCTGTGGTTGAATCTACCAAAATAAGCCAACATGTTGAACAGTTTCTAAAAATCGTTTTGTTAATTGAACTGAACTGGAACCAAAAATCATATTGTTTATCTAGCCTTGGATTTTTGAGCCTTTTTCCTTAAAACAGACGCCATTTTGAATTTTGAACCGCAATCTTGAATTTTAAAGCACTATCTTGAATCTTGAATATTTAACAGTCGCCGTCTTAAATTTTGAGTCGCCACCTTGGATTTTAGACCACCATCTTGGATATTCTGGTCGACATTTTCTGACTCCAGACATCTTCCCCATATCAAATTCATCCATATTGCATGGTTTTTTAGAGTCTACAACTCCTTTAAACAGCCGCTATTTTGAATGTTGGGCCGCAATGTTGGATTTTAGGTCGCCGTTTTTGGATTCTAAATATCTTCCCCTTACTAAATATACCCATATTGCTTGATTTCAGAGGCCAAAACTCCATTAAACAGCAGCCATCTTGAATTTTTGCCGCCATATTGGATTTTAGACCGCCATCTTGGATATTCTGATAGTCATTTTTGGACTCCAGACATCCTCCTCATATTAAATATAGCCATAATGCATGATTCTATAGCCCAAAACTCAATTAAACATCCGCCATCTTGAATTTTGTTCCGCCATTTTGAATTTCGGGCCAACGTCGTGGATTTTCTAGACTTCAGAGTTGATTTCTCCACAAAATTCGTCAACCATGCTAAATGTTACAAAAATCAGTGCAATTTGAAGTGTCGCATGGTAGGGCTGGGTCAGTTTTATATACGGCCTGTTCCATTGGTGCTGATCCGAATCGCAAAAATGGCCATAACTCCGGAACGCTTTGACTGCTCCGCACCATTTTCAATAGCAAAGAATGAGGTAAAATTACCTTAAAAGTGAGTGACCTTTTTTTGCGCACAGACATACATACATACATACATACATACATACATACATACATACATACATACATACATACATACATACATACATACATACATACATACATACATACATACATACATACATACATACAAACATACATCATATCACACTTAAAATAAAGTAACGTATTCAGCTGCTCCATTTTCGGTAAAAGTTCAATTTACCGAATGTCCAGCAAAACCTTATCGAAATTCGGAAAAAAATACCGAACATTCGGTTAACTCTACCGAATTATCGGTAATGTTTACCGAACGTTCGGTGAAAATTAATTTCGGAAACTGGAAATACGTGGACGATATCTTTATGGTAATCCCGCGGAACACTGAGCAACAGGTGCTCGACGCATTCAATGGAGTAGAATCTAGGCTGCAGTTCACCATTGAGACCGAACAGGATGGCAAACTTGCGTTCTTGGACATGACCGTCATAAGAAACCCGGACCAGACCTTAACGACGGAATGGTACGCCAAGCCCATCGCTTCAGGGAGAATGCTGAATTACAAGTCGTTCCATCAACCGAAACACAAAATGAATGTGGCGAATAATTTCATTCATAGGGTTTGCTCACTCACACAAAACAAATCCATGGATGAAATAACGACAATAATCCATCAACACCTCCGCAAGAATGGATATCCAAAACAGTTAATTAACCGACTACTGCAGCTGTACACTAGTATGGTACACGCTTGTATGGAAAAAATAAATCCTCGCTCCAGTCGACTTTTTAGATCCCATTTAGGTCCCATATGAACTGTACAAAATTTCAGCGCAATCGGTGAAACTATAATTTAGCGCAAGCGGTTCAAAGTTTTCATAGGATTTTCTATGGGAAAAGTTACACATTCAAACAAAAAATCCCAGAGGTCGCCCTTTGTCTCCTTAATTCAAATCGATCAATGTTTTTTGTAGAAAAATCATTTATGAAACTTTCCTTCGAAGACCACAAAACGATTGGATGCTTGTGGAAAAAGTTATTGATTTATTACCGATTAGTGATCCAACGAACAGCTTTTTGTTTTGTTTTATCAGCAGCACTGCTGCTGCCGTTGTTGCATGGGGTGGCGGGAGACATCACCACCCCCAGAAACAGCAGCAGCCAAGGCAGCAGCTACAGTGCTGCTAATAAAACAAAACAAAAAGCCGTTCGTTGGATAGCTTATCGGTAATAAATCAATAACTTTTTTCACAAGCATCCAGTCGTTTTGTGGTCTTCGAAGGAAAGTTTCATAAATGATTTTTCTACAAGAAGCGTTGATCGATTTGAATTAAGGAGACAAGAAGCGACATCTGGGATTTTTTATCCGAAAGAGTAACTTTTTCCATAGTGAATCGTATGAAAACTTTGAACCGCTTGCGCTAAATTATAGTTTCACCGATTGCGCTGAAATTTTGCACAGTTCATATGGGACCTAAATGGAATCAAAAAAGTCGACTGGAGCGAGAATTTGATGTTTGTCCCATACTACTGTACACCACAAAAACCCACCCAACTTCATCGATCGTCAACAACCGCCAGGCTGACGATCCACCGCCCAACCCCCCCAGCCGACCATCGTGCCAGCAATCACCCACACCCGCTCAACCTTCACCGCCACCAGCCGCCACCACCACCGTCAGAAACACGCACAGTCAACCGCCACCGCAATCATCAATTAGCCCAGCACTGCACAGATCCCACACACAGACGACATCCAGAGCCAACATTGACGAAATCGAAATCCACCAAGCAACTAATCCACCAACTGAACCATGCACCGATCATCAAACAACCACAGGATCCATCCATGACGCCAACATGCAAGTACACGAAGATCCACCTGAAACAAGACAAGAAAAAACATACAGATCACTTCCCTACATACCAACTCTATCACAACGAATAGCTAAGATCCTGGCCAAAGACTATCCAGACATCTCCATAACGACCAGACAGCAACGTACAATCAATGAACTTCACACCATAGTTAAGTACCCTAAAAGAAAGGAAGAAATTAGTAACGTTATTTACAAAATTCCCTGTAATGACTGCAACAATTGCTATATACATGTAGGTATGACTAGGAATAATTTGCACCGAAGATTAACTGGACACAGATCAAACGTAAACAAACTGGAAAAAATGATTAATGACAACACAAATACTGAAACAGCAACGAATGCACTAGTTGAAGCGACAACCGCACTCATACAACACTGCGTAGACCATAACCATAGATTTAACCTAGACCAGACACAGATTATAGATCACAGCAACAAACAATCCACACTCCCTTTCCTCGAAATGTGTCATATTACCAACACGGAACACACAGTCAACAAACGAACAGACATAGACAGGCTAAGTACGACATATGCAGGTGTACTACACAGTATAAAGAATATTGACAGACACAACAAAATTAGAAGCGAAGACCATTTAGACGAAAGTTAGATTATTCCGATAGGGCATTACAGCTACCAAAATGAAAGTTCCGAATAAGGGGGTATGCTAAAGAGGGAAAATTTGCGCCATTGCCCGTTGAACTGTTTAAGTGATTTCGAAGTGTAAGGTATTTTACAGTTAAAATTTCTAAATGACAAAATTAATTTAAAACACACCCACCTTACAGCATGTACCAAAAACGCCACAAAACGAGACAGTTAAAATTAGACAAAACATTTGACCAAAAACGTTAATATTTATGTAAGTAACCAGACAAATTTTGTAAAGACAACTCTGTTTAAAGTCAAGTACCAATTACAGTTTCCCCCTGAGGAAGACACTATCCCCGTGTCGAAACGTCGGGTGAATAATAAAACTCGTTTTTTGAACCCTAAGACTGCGTAGCCGTTAATCTATAGAGACTGTACTGAAGTTCGGCATTACGAACTTTTACCAAAAATAGAACAGCCGAACTAGCAACTCTAAAATTAGTGTGATCAACTCGTCCAGCAAAGTTGAATGGTATGTGACTTGACCTTCTGAGCCTTCTATCGAAAATTCGTTTTTGGATGGGGCATATAACTTTTCAGTATATTTTGGTATACGAGGAAGGCAAAAAATATTCAAAATGTGCTATTGCTGATGATACAAAAACGGCACAATTCTAATAATTAAATTTAAGAAATTGCTGTTATGAAATAAGCTTTGCTGGCAGACCAATAGCAAATAACAAGGTCACACCATAGTAACAATAGCCGGGTGGATATCCTTAACACTTTTGCCCCGTTTATAATAACCTTATTGAATAATTTTATCACACTTCCATTATATACACTGGCATTACATAAATTGTAAAAATAACTGCCAGATTTTTTTTAATATCAAATGGGTTCCAGTACCAGGGGCATTCCAGATGATCTCAGGAGGTTTCACAGGGTGTCAAGGGGTTTAGTGGGCGTTCCAGGGGTTTCTGGAGCGTACCACTACTGGTTTTTGAAAGGGTTCATGGGACGTCCCAAGCAGCACCTGCAACATCATCCAAATGTGGTTTTCTATGCTTTGGTCTAAAAGAGTTGCAATAAAAGCGCACGCAACTTTCATCTTGTCAGTTGAGTTGCATTTAAACTCCGAATATCGTTAAGTTGCAGCTTTGTTTCAAGGGAATTACAAATAACATCGTATTTAACATCGATTTATGGAGGCGGAGCTTACATATTCCTCACAAGTGGCAATACAGTCAGCTTGCATTAAATGTGTTATGTAACACACATGAAACATCTTACTCTGGTTTGTTTGTTCAGATTAGGTTCCAAATGTGTTACCGAAAACTTGCGCGTCTTTTCATTTTGACAGCTTTCTAACTTGTGGCAAAGACGATACAATGAAGTAACGCGTAACTTCAGTAGCTTTTATGGTGCATTGAGCAGCAAATCTTTCACAGAGCTTCTGGTGTAGTATGTAAGGTGAGTGGTTAATACTCCTGGTGTCCATGGTTCGAGTCTGAATATATTTTTTTCATTTTTTTATCATTCCCCCTGGCTCATGTTGCATAACGATTTAAAATTTGCGCTTTTTGCGTTCCAAAGAAGAAGCAATTGTGTTGTGTTGTCCTTAATTAGAACAGTGAATAAATTGCACTGATGTTGCTGGTACTGGCTTTGAAACAAGTCGTGTTGCTTGGGGTACCGAATGATACAAAGGGCATTTCCAGTGTGCTCCAGGGTGTTACAAGGGGTTTCAGGGGCGTCCCCAGAATTTCAGGGGCGTTTTAAGAGGTTCAGGGGTGTTCCATGGGGTTTCAGAGTTTTCAAAGGTTTTAAAAGGATTAAATGGGCGTTCCAGGGTATTTCAGGGGTACTCCAGGGGTTTACAAATGGTTTCAGAGATGTACCAAGCTGTTTCAAGGGGTTTTACGAATGTTTCAAGGGTTTCAGTGGCGTTCAAGTTGTTTTCAAGGGGTTCAGAGGCCCTCCAGGGAATTTCAGGACATTTTAGGGGCTTTCCGAGGATTTTCAAGTGACTTCAAGAGCGTTTTCAAGTGACTTTAAGAGCGGGCTTCAGGAGCTTTCCAGGGAGTTTCAGGGGCGTTGTTGCTGCCAACACTGCCCATGATGCCACACAACTGAGCCATCATACAAAAAAAAAACACAATAAGTCATTCAGAGTGACAGAAGATAAGATTTTGTTGTCGAGAGTCCTATTCAGTGACGAGTGAAGGCATGCACGTTTAACTTCTTCTCCTTCTTTATAGCTCGACGTTCACATTGGAACTTGGCCTACCTCTCTTCAACTTAATGTTTTTGAGCACATCCACACCCGGATAAAAACTAACCATAGGGTGTTTGGTGAAAACCATTCCTGCACCATACAGTGTACCAGCTACAATAAAGTGTATTGTGATGAAATGGTTCGCTATAATATACATTTACATTGGATTTTTATGTAACAATATATTATACTGTTTTTCTTACGTTTGAGCCATTCACTTTTCCAAAACATTATTTTTCCGTGAATTTTTAATTATTTATTTAGTTTAAGATTTTTTCCGTGCTTTGTTTTGTTGATGTTTATGACTTTTTTGATGCAAAGGAAAGGAAAGAGAAAAAAGTGAATAAGCATTGCTTTTTTCACTGAAAATTTTCCTTGCTTCGCTGAACAACATGACGTTTTCTTCCAGCGAAGGCTTACGCGATACAGAAAATCGCTGAATTTCACACTAACACTGCAGAAAATCTGTCAACAATAACTCAATACACATGCATTTTCAGCGAAATAATCTATTTGCGTGACAACAATCCACTCTCATGACTACCGGGCGGCCGCCGTCAAATATCAGGATTGCCAACTGTCCGGCGACTGCTGTCAATTTTCTTTGTCGCCGAATCTGGCGCTGGGTCTTCGGCGCGGAAACCCAAAGGTGGGAATAAAATTTTGGGGTTTGCGCGCAATATAAACATCAATTTAAAGTCAATAACATGTTTAAATCAGTGGTAAACCAGATGTCCTAAGAACTGCAGGTCCAAGCAGGGGTCCAAGAGATATGGCGGGCTAGGTGTGTAGAGTGCGATGAGAGAAATACGGATGAAGGCCAACCCGGAAAGATGCAGGTCAGATTACCGTAAATCAGTGGATGAGTTCAACACTATTCTTTCTGTATTTGCATTTAGGGGAGTTTTCTCCTCTTCTCTCATGTGAACTTGCCTTCGACCACAATCGAATCAAATGCGGTTGACAAACTTTATCTTTGACGTAGAGCCATCTTTAACATATGGACTGGACTGAACACTGAAATGACTTCTAATATAGGTTCGTCTGCGGGTTCGCTTTTTAACCTAGCTTATATTTGAATCGAACTTGACAGTTTTCTCATGAGTTGTTTTGTATTTCAAACTTTAGTCAAACTGGTGCCTCAATATTGCAATAACGGTTAAGCACGCTGTAATGATACTTACACTGTGGTGCATAATTGATCGGACAAACGCCGATTTTCATACAAAATGGCCAAGTTTGAGATGCTGTAACTATGGTTTCCTTTGATGGATTGAGCTCAATTTTTGACACGGAACTACAAATATGCTGAATTTTGTGTATACAAAGTATAAAATGTTTTCGTTCACAGGTCTGGGCGTGGCAAGGCGTTGAAAAAATTGCAAAAGTGATCGGACAGCGGCACGCGTGTAAATCAAAGGGGTACCGCTGTCCGATCACTTTTGCAATATTTTCAACGCCTTGCCACGCCCAGACCTGTGAACGAAAACATTTTATACTTTGTAAACACAAAATTCAGCATATTTGTAGTTCCGTGTCAAAAATTGAGCTCAATCCAACAAAGCAAACCATAGTTACAGCATCTTAAACTTGGCCATTTTGTATGAAAATCGGCGTTTGTCCGATCAATTATGCACCACAGTGTGTGTACCTCGTCACCCACTTCATGCAACTACATTAGTGGTCTAATAACACTTAGCGCGCTCGGCATAGTTCCATCATGCCGCTCAAAGTGTTGCCACAAATAATGCTTAGTTTGCAAAACCCGGTTATCTGGCTGGTGGGGCAAAGGGAGCCTAAGCTTCAACTGTTAATGCAATCAGAGACTACTCAGACTTAGACGTGGGCGATCCTATATATGAAGGGTTATCCAAAACACTCTGGAGAATTCCCAAAGCGCATTCTAATAAATCTAGTAAGCCTAAGGTGCCATTAAGAGAAGGAAAATGACAAGATAATATAACTATATATGGCATATGTAATGTAAAACAATACAACATAACAAAAGAGAACCATTCCAAAACCATTTGATTAAATGTATAACCAGTAGTGAAATTACAATTAACCTTCTTCGTGCATTAGCTTGCGCTCACCTCGCTGACCTAGTGCACGTTTGGGGGTCATAATGACCCCAATGCACGACGAGGGTTAAAAACAATTTATTTACGGTACATTTTATTGTTTGAAACCATTCATGTACCATACAATGTATGGTATATTTAAACCCATGTATCAGTATTTTGAACAATTGATTAACAATAGAATGTATGGTTTTGCAAAAAAATATATATGGGGAAAAATATTTTTTTATATTGTTACGATACTTAACAACCTGTATAATATATTGTAAAAATCTTATTTACAATTCACGGTATGGGTGTCTACATTACATCTTATTGTTTTTGTATTTTTATTTTTACAGTGGTGTCTATTGTAAAAATATGGTTCTAAATAGTACTGTTACAATACAACGTTCGGTTTTTCTACTGTATTTTTTATTCGGGCAGTTATTAATTGAAGAGCTTTCTTTGCCTGCCATTGCATGAATTTGTACATAGTGTGACAAGTACAATAATACACTATGCCCAGGGAGTTGAGATAATTTTCCCGACCGGATGGGAATCGAACCCGCCGTCTCCAGATTGGCAATCCATAGCCTTAAGCCTAGTGACTAACTGGAGACCCCAACGTGTAACTTGTAATTTCTAATTTGTTAAACAATTGAATTAATTAATAATAATAATAATAAAAACACAGAATATCGAACAGAAATGTTGCGGAAGAAATTTATCATGGTTCTATACTATGCCTAGGACAAAATTCTGTAAGAAATTCATGTGAAATTATAAGATTATTATTAATATGAGAATAAAATTCCAGCTTAAAGCTGTTTCGCACTCGCCAAAACAGACGTTGCAGGGGATTTCAGAGTCATTCTAGGGTGGTTTCAGGGGTATTCTTAGGCATTTTATAGGCGTTTCAAGGTTTCTCAAGGAGTTCAAGAGACGTTCCAGGGGATTTGAGCAAAATTCAGGGGTGATCCAGGGGACATTCCAGTAGTTTTCTAGGATTTTTAGGTGAGCATCAAGTGATTTCAGGAGCGCTACAGAGTTGCTCCAGTGTATTTTAGGGATTTTTATTGAGTTTCAAGTGCGTTTCAGAGTGTTTCAGGGAGTTACAGGGGCGTGCCAAGAGTTTCAGGGTCGCTCTAAGGATAATCCCAGGATATTTCAGAGGTCTTCATTGAGTTTTAGGGTCTTTCAAGGGGTCTCAGGGGGGTTTAAAGTATTTCTGGGGGTTATAGGAGTATTCCGAGGGGTTTCAGGGCTATAGGGGCTTTAAGTAGCGTTCCAGGGTCTTCTGGGGGATTTCAGGGGCGTTCCAGGAATTGCAGGGGTGATCCTTGGGTTTGAAGGGCTTTCTCGGAAGTTTCAGGGGCGTTAAAATGTTGTACAGGGACATTTTACGAGTTCAAGGGTGAGTTTCAAGGGCGTTCCGGAGAGTTTCAAGAAGTTTTAGAGACGTTTCAGGATACCTTGAGAGATTTCAGGATGCGTTTCAATGGTGTTCAAGCTGTTTTCATGGGGTTCAGAGGCATTCCAGGGGATTTCAGGGTGGTAACAGAGGTGCTCCAAGGCGCAGGTTTCGGGGGGTTTCCGAGGGTTTCCAAATGGCTTAGGGACTTTCCAGAGGTTGCAGGGGTTTTGCAGGGGGAGCGTTCGTAGGGGTTTCAGAGGCGTTCCAAGGTTTTTCAAGGAGTTTGAGAGGCGTTCCTGGGGGTCTGAGCGGCATTCAATAAGGTGCACATCATGGTGTTCCAGAGGCTTTAAGTGGCGTTCCAGTCGTTCTCAAGAGGGTTCAGGGCCGTTTCAGGTGAGTAGCATTCCAGGGCTTCAGGAGTGTTCCAGATGGTTTCAGGGGTGGTTCAGTGCGTTCCATGGGTTTCAAAGTTTTTTTCAGGGGTTTCAAGGAATTCCAGGGGTTTCAGGGACGTTCAAAGTGATTTCAGCGGCTTTCCAGAGCTTCATAGGTGTTCCCGCATGTTTAGGGGCGTTTCAGGTGGTTTTAGTAGCGTTCCGGGAGTTTCAAGGGGGTTCCAGAGAGTTCTAATTGTCTTCCTGGGAGTTTCCAGGAGTGTTCCAGGGATTTCAAGAAGTTTCAGGGGATTTCAAGGTTCTCAGAGAGTTTCAGGGATTTTCATGTGAATTTCAGAAGCGTTCAAGGGGTTTTTGAAAGAAGTTTTAGTTGTGTTCAAGGGGGTTTCAGAACGTTTTGGAAGTGTTCCAGGAGATCTTATGGAATTTCAGAAGGGGCAAAGACTTTCCAATGGGTTTCAAGAGTTTTCAAGAGTTCTTGGGGCGTTCCATGGATGCCCTAGGAGTTTCAGTGGAGTTACAAGGGCGTTTCAGGGGATCTTAGGTGTTTTCTAGAGAATTCCCTCAATCCACCGAAAATTCCTGTGGAACCCTAATGCAATTCCCTTAAAAACCTAGATACGCCTATGAAACATATTAGAAACACGCTTGGAAGCTCATAGGGACCCTTCTGAAACAACTCTGAAAGTCCCATGAAACATAATGAAAATGTGACATAAGGAGTGTATCGGAAAGTAGTTGAAAATGTTCAGAATGCTCTATCTCGAAGCTGGGTTGTTCTTTTCATTTCGGTTCTTCTATGAAATCTTCACAATATAGTTAAGTTTAGAATACCTTGGAAAATTTTGGAAAATGTTTAGTATTATTGAAAATATGGTTAAATGAAAACATCTCACAAAATAAAAATCTGCACAAAATGCAATTTTGTTAAGATTTTTCAACATTTCAAAAATCTGTAGCGAGTAAAATTTGTACGATAAAGAATCTGGAAAATATTGATGCTTGTAAACAGTTATGTACACATAACATATCATTCAACACCGACTTTCAAAATTCACATTTTCGAAAGAAAAATCTCCTATATCTACAAAATGGTCCACTCCAAAAAACGTCTATTTTTGGTCAAACTTTGAAGTTCTGCTTTTAATATCTTAAAAGGTTATGAAATTATTTTTTTTGCCCTAACTTACTCGTCCATAAAATAAAAAGCATACCTTATTTAAAAAAATGCGAATATTTCATTTTATGTATTTTTTATTTGCGTAAACATGATTTTGAGGAGCATAGAAAAAGGGGGTTCCTCAAAAATGGCCTTGTTTCATTTTTAAGAATTGCGCTTGAATGCAGTGGAGATTTTTCTTGTAAAAAATAATTTGCCTATATCATGAGGATTCTTTAGCTTATTATATTTGCACAAAAAATTACCAATTTTCGAACATTATCGAACTTTTCTCGCAATTTCAATTTTTTAGAAGGTGTGCAAAAATTTAAAAACATGCGTTCAGTAATCTAGGTTAAAAACCCAGTTAAAAGAACATTTTTAGAAAATCATAAAAGTCATTTCTTTTTTTAAGGATTTATACAGTATCTCCAAAAATAAAATTACTTAAAAGTTGTATTAAACTATTTTTGAGGCTATTTTAAACATTTTCAACTACTTTACGATACACTCCTTATTGTAATAGGGTAAATCGCCAATTGTTGCGTAGCTGAAAACTCACCAAAACTCACCACGCCTTATAAGACAAGAATGAAGTGTGCAACAATTGGCGAGTTTTGGCAGTGCAACAAGTGGGGATTTACGCTATATGAATTATTATTATTATTATTATTATTGCTTTATTAATGAGGTTTTCAACCCTTGGTTGGTTCGCCTCAAACGCTATATGAATTAAAAGCTCAACCAACAGTGTAAACCGTTCAACAAATAGCGAGAATTAGTCAACATTAGGGTTGCTAGCTTAAGGATGTATTCCTGATCCTGATTTCCGGTACAAGTATTTGAAGTTTCAATTTCTCAAGGAAAATGGAAATCAAGAATATGGAAATTTAATGGGAAGTGTAAGAAACGGCTGGATTCAGTCGATCACTGGCTATTTTTCTATTACACGAAAAAAAAACAAATGAATTCCAATGTTTCATCTTTGTAGTATTGCTTGGCTTTGCGATTGTGAGATTCGTTACAAACAGTATTAATGCCAAGAATGCCATGGAATACATAGATTTTCCGTCACACTTTTTCTAGTTTCCGTGAGAATCGGCTTTGGATCGCCAATCCAGAGATCAGGACCCAGGCCGCCTGAGGCGGGATTGCTTTCCGTTCCGGTTGGAAACTTTTCTTGACTACCTTGGGCATAGTATCCCGAGTAGACGAAAAAATCAGAACAATATAACAAAAAGATCTTAATCAGTGAAGTACTGAAGATCATGATAAACTATTAGTTTGTTTGAACTGTTCATTACACTAAAAACCTAACCTCAAAAATGTTTGATAATTCTCTAAGATATAGACATAAAAATACCTTCTTATACACTGACCATGTTACCGATTTTTTTGCTCATGTTAGATTTGAGAATTTTCAAACATTTTTATGTTTAGGTTTCGTATTGTAATGAAAAATAAAACCATTTATTGAAAATTTAGACCATTGTTATCTTCTTTTTGTCCCAATGCTGATTTAACGATTTATTAAATCAGTAATGAACACATACATATCTACCAACTTTGAACACATATCACGATGAGATTTTTAGCAGATGTTTAGCAACTCTTCAAATATCTCAATGATCATATATATGACATAGTGTCCGGCCATTTGGCCGTACGCCGTTTGGCCGAATGCCATTTGGCCGAAAGGGTCATTTGGCCGAATGCCGTTTGGCCGAATTATGATCGAAGGAATTCAGAAGTGAGGGCATACTCCGGGTAACATTCTAGCTGTCAATATGATCATCCGAAGTATTTCCTTCTTTTAATCATAGGCTATTCTTTCTAGTTTTATCATTGAGGTAATCCTTTGGCGTTGAAACTGTGATTTTTTTTGTAAGATGTTTTCCCTTCTTTTAATCATCGGCTGTTCTTTCGAGTTATACTGATGTGGAGAACAGTAGAATGGCCACTTGAGTGCAGCATTCATTTTTCGGCCAAACGGCATTCGGCCAAATGGCATTCGGCCAAATGGTATTCGGCCAAATGACCCGGAACCATACGACATCAAAATTTGATCGTTCTAAGATATGAATATGATATTTCCCTCTATCCGGGATATCGTACTTGCCCCATAATATACAAATTCAAGCAATGAAAGGCAAAGGAAGCCTTTTATTAAAAGCTGTGGAAATGCTCAAAGAACACAAAGTTGAAGAGAGGCATTCCAAGTTTTAGTGGCAACGTAGAGTTACAAAGAAGAAGAAGAAGAATACTATCCGTCATAAACCGGATTTCTAGTCCAAAATATTGAATGACTTGACATTGAAAAAGTACTAAAGAATTCAATCAGATGTGTTGTCCGACATCCTTCCTACTCAGGTTGACAAAACGAAAATTCCCCAAAACCCCTCACTACCCCACTGATGCCAACCAATATCAAAAAGCCAATTAGCAGTGTTATCATTTGATGTCGTCAATCACCTACCACACAGCGGCGGCAGGACCTGCACTGCGCGCGTTGTCGTTGCCAAAATTTTGAACATGATGCGCGCCACCGATCCCCATCCAGCAGCGACAAGATAAACATCTCCCCGGTCCCTCACCTCACCCCACCAGGATGGATAGAGTCCTCAACGGCATGGAAAAGCATGTTGCTGTCGATGGTCTCTTATCTTATCTGCTGTGTTCGGTTCTTACCGGTGGCGGTGGCTGATGGTGCTCTGCTGCGGTTCAAGTCAAAGCCAATTTCGTCCCATAGAAGGTACACTCCGACCGCAAGTGGTACCTCCGGCCTTCTCTATGGTTCGCTACATGCTTTCCATTTTGTCTCGATTAATCAACGGAATGTTGCTTTCGTTGAGGTGAATGGTGGGTTGTTAGATAGGTATGCCACTAGGGTGCGATAACGATGAACTCCTACAAGTGTTTTTCTTTCCCTCTCGAGGCTAGAGACTCTCTGTCTCTAGATTGACAAGGGAAGGCAGTTGCTTTCAAAGCGTAGAAAGTTAATGCTATATCTGGATGTTTACGATCCGTAGAATTTATGCGTTGATTAAATCTAATTGCAATCCATTCATAACGAGAAAACTTGTTGTAACCGGAGATAAGAATGCATGTTTTTTATAATTATTGTTTACATGAAGTATTTCCGTATCAAGGTCCTATCCATCACGCAGCAAAATGAGCAAAATGGATTGAAGAAATGTATAATTTAGCATAGATAAGAACTGTTCATTAAAGAAAGTGGACATCTGTTTACCTATAGTATAAAGTTAAAACTAAACAAAAAATTGTGAACTTTTGTTCAGTGTGTAAAAACATTGTTTACTTTGGCAACACACTCAAAGAAAACGGAAAAAAGTGAGAAATTTCGAGCGATATGTTGGATTAGTTTAGCGACTAGCAGATTAATTCTGCACAAATGGTGTATTTCGCAATGGGAACAATCAACGGTGAAAATATCAGAAAGGAATGCATCAAAAAACGACTTCTACCCATCTACCGAAAACATACGGATCCTCCATTGTTTTGGCCGGATCTGGCATCCGCTTATTACGCTTCTTCTACACTAGAGATGCTCAAGAAGGAAAAAGTCGATTTTGTCGAAAAATGGCAAAATCCACCAAACTTCCCTGAACTGCGTCCTGTCGAAAGATACTGAACAATAATTAAGCGAGAACTCAAGAAAGATGAAAGAGAAGCAAGCTCTGTTAATTGCTTCAAGAAAATTTAGTCTACGGCACACCGAAAGGTTACGGAGAAAGTTGTGCAGAATCTATTGGGAGGTATCAAAAGGAAAGTCCAAGCATTCTTCAGAAATGCGAAGTAAGTGTTCAAACTCACGTGAATTCGGCCACATATATGTTGATTGTCACTTATAAAAAATAAACTTATGAATTTGTTCGAAAATAAATATTTTCTATTGAAAAACAGGTGTCCACTTTCTTTGATGAACAGTCCTTAAGCAAAGATGAACAAGGAATTTGTGTCCGTATTTGCTTACTTCGCGATTTATTAGAACAATCTTAGTTGCACAGAGCACAAATAAGAGAGCTTAAGAGCAAGGGATTTTTTTTATTATCGTACAAATTGGGCCGAAGGATCTCAGATTTTCATGAAACTTTTTCCACAGGCAGGGCTCATGGATATTTGAACAAAAAAATTAAGAAAAAAAATTAGGTTCGCCTATTTTCCCGGAAAACTCAGGTGGATTTTTTTTTTGTTTTCTCCTCACACTACTTACTTTGAAAAATCATAACTCAAGAACGAAGCATCGTAGAAACAAATTTTTTTTAGAAAATAAAAGCAAATTTGCTCAGAAATCCAAAAAAAATATGAACTGGAAAAAGTTTATCACAAAATTTTCCACAGTTGAGAAAATTCGTAAAGAAAATCCGGAAAGACTATGCCCGAACTCGTGGATAATTTTCGAAAAAAATATTTTTGGGATGGTTATTTTATAAGCTTCAATCGCTGAAATTTTTAGAATGCACTTTTTTTTCGTTTTTGAGTTATAGCCATTTTTGTTAAAAATTGTCCAAATGTGCCATAAAAGCCAACTCAAGAACGATGCATTGTAGAAACAAAGTTCTGTAATGAAAGTGAAAGCAAATTTTCTCAGGAATTAAAAAAAAATGAAGTGGAAAAAGCTTTCCACATAATTTTCCACCGTTGAGAATATTCATAAAGAAAAGTCGGAAAAACTATGCCTGAACTCTAGGAAAATTTTCAAAAAAAATATTTTTGAGAAGCGAATTTCATAAGCTTTGATCGCTGAAATTTTTGGAAAGCACTTAATATTCGTTCCTGAAATTGGCCATAACTCAGTAACGGAAAAAAGCGCATTCCAAAAATTTATTATAAAATTACCTTCTCAAAAATATTTTTTTTTAAATTTTTCGCGAGTTTGGGCATAGTTTTTCCGGCTTTTCTTGATGAATTTTCTCAACGGTGGAAAATTTTGTGGAAAACTTTTTCCATTTCATATTTTTTTAACCGGAGACCCCACTGCAACAGGGTTACGCTTAATAAAAATTACAAAATATTCCATATAATTTTTACACTCCCGGCAGAAACATTGGGAACAATCCTGAGCAGAATCGTGACTGGAAGCTCGGCAGGAACCCCTGATAGAATCACAGAAGAAACCTCGGAAGAAATAAGTGAAGAAATCCTGGGAGGAATTCTTGAAAAAATTCTAGAAAGAATCTTTCAAGGAATACTAGCAGAAATCCCGGCACTTTTACCTAAAAAAACTCCTATTGGATGCTCTGAATATGTCTTGGCAGAAATCTTCGAAAGAATACCAGCATGAATCCGTGAAGTAAACCCAGCAGGCATCCCTGAACGAGTGCCGGCTAGAATTCCTGAAAGAATCCTTTTTCTAAAGCATTCCCGGCAGAAATCCCTGAAGTTATTCCTAAATTTGGGAAATATTTCTTGGCTTTCTAAATGAAAAAGGCAAAAAATATTCCCCGAATTAGCATCACAGTCGGTTCTATCCCGTTATTCCTGCTGTAAATCATGAAGATTTGGGGAGCCTCGTAGCCATGCGGTTAGGGTCACCAAGCTTTCAATTGCACCATGCTCTAGGGTGAGCGCTCGATTTCCGCTCCAGGCGGTGAAACTTTTCGTGAGAATAGATGCTTCTTCGTATCCAGTAGAAGGAATGTCCTTCTGAATGCCTGAAGATATTCCTGAAGGTATTCGAGAAAATCTATTTTTATCATATCGTATCTCACTTCTTCACACTACACTGCATTTTTTTTGCTGGTATTCAACCACCTTTGCCGATTTTTTGCATGCTGATTGCATTCAGCAATACAAATTACTGAGAATCAACAATTATTTAAATAAAAAGAAAATCGCGTTAAGTTAAGTTCCTTTGAATTCCACTAAGAATTTGCATCCTTTGTCAGATACGTATTTCGACCTCAACTTTAAGGTCGTCTTCAGTGTCTTGTACTTGACTCGATTGAAGAGATCCATCGCATTCTACACGTTTTATACATCTTAGGTAAAAATAATAGGTAACTTAATCTAGGTAGTTTTTTTTCGAACCTGCAAAAACTTATATCCATATTAACCTCCAGCATAAAAAATAAAAAAATCCTCCGCCACCGAATAGGTACATTTTCCTCCAGCACAGGATAGGTAAACAAAGTTCAGGTACATTATGAGACGCACGCCACACGAGAGTGCTTAGGGGGTAATAGGGTATATGGATCATTCCTTGGCCTAATTTGCAAACCGCCTTGACAATTGTGACCATAACTCATGAATTAATAGCACTAGAAATAATATGTTGACCCTATTACGCACTCTAGGCAATGCATGTTTCACCAATTGGAAGTAAACGAACGTAAATATTCAAGAATTTACTTAACTAAGTTGAAAAGATTGGATGTGATGGTATGCAACGTTGGTCTATGGTACATAAATTGGCCTATTAGTGGATACAACGTTGGCCTATTGCTTTCCATGCACTAGAACCACTTATTATCTCATTTTTTCAATATTTCTGCTGAGGTATTATCTCTGTTTGTTCACCAATCATACTTTCAAATTACATTTTCGGAGCCAAATTTTCAAAAAACTATAAATAAATCACTTAAACTAAAGTTCTTTCTTTTTTAGTAACGAAAACAATGCAACCCGATTATTGTGTTATATTTTTACAGTCACCGCACACAAAATCTATCTTTCTGTTCGTTCTTTCTGGTTCTTACGCAAGCAATGTTGTTGGCGTCACTTTATCGGTTTTTTTGACGTCACTTTACTGATGGGCCAAGATTTGGGTACATAGTGAAAAAATGTCCTCAATATTCGGCCCACATGTAATTTGTAAAATAGTTATTATTCGTTAAAAACAAACATACAAATTCAAAATAGCATCTTTGACCGTGGCATCAAATGTTCAGTTATTGAAAAAGCAATTCGAAATATTCCAGAATCATGCCATTTATGATCATGTGTATAGACTACCCACTAAGCCGAAGAATCATGGCGTCTACAAAAACTAAACAAAGTGACATTTTCATACAATTTTAATACTCCAAAGTGCTAAAATTGAAACGAAATGCTACAGTTGTTTGGCGCAAAGCTTTTCCGATATCCAGTTCGGCGTGTTTGTTTGAGTTTTTGGTTAACGTTAATATAGGCCGAACGAGGGCACTATGCCAACGAAGCATCCCAATACCCTAATTTGAAAAGCCACGAACTTCCATTGCCTTGATCCTTATTCAACAGCGTGTTAGGTACCTGTTTGTATATCTCTAGACTCTCAGCAACGTCCAATTTCCAAGGTGAAGTTACATTTCGCAAAATCTGAATATCCTCTGTAGTTACAGGGTGACCCTCCTCAAAGACATGTTCAGCAACTTTCGACCTGAAATCGTATTCCAAACCTCTACTCACTGTCCTCTGCGCCTTTCCTACCTCCACCGTTTTGTTTGACCAACGTAGACCTTATCACAATGGGAGCAACTGATTTTGTAAACGCCAGCCTTGTTAAGGGTGTTAACCGGATCCTTTGTAGAGCCTAACGAAGTCTTCAACTGATTGCTTCTGCTAGAAAATACTAAATCGATCCTGAAATTTCTGAGCCTAGAACGTAAACTATTAGTGATGTGTTGATCGAATCGAAGGGGACTGATACTCGCTTCAAAGCAGAAGCGTCTCGTGACCAGCAGACTGACCTGTTCTACAGATTACAATTGTACTATAGAAAACACGTTTAGAGTTATTTGATACTACACTGCTAGTTTTGTTTTTGTTTTAGTAATGTGATTTTTAACATAAGCTAATTTTTACCATTTTGTTTGTTTACCGTTTTCTGAATAATGTCTTCCACATTTTCAACTTAAATAATTATGTAGAGAGCGTTGTTAACCTTTGCTTCTTTTCAATTAATTCATTAACCATAGATATAATGATTACATCTTCGATATAATCTTTTGAAGATTATGCCTTGCCTAATCTGATTTTTTTTTCTTGATATAAATCGAATTTAAGCAAAGTTCTGTGTATTTCAACAGAAATTTTGGGGTTCTAATGCACATCTGAATGCGAATCAAATGCACCACTTCCGAAGTTAGGTATCTTGGACTTTAAGAAAAATCCATTTTCGGTGAAAGCCATTTTCCAAAGTTCTTCACACACCGACGATACCTATTTGTTTTATTCCATCATGTCCAATATGCTCTTTTTTTGTTCGGCAAATGTTTGGAATTTCCACCTCCATAAATTGTTTTAGCTCGTATCATGGCCTCGAAGTTAAAGTTGGTAAACCGTTGCCAACGAACTATAGAGCACATTTGGCACCCCCAATTCCAAAATCGCGCGCGCTGGATGTAATGCATAACAAGCGCGCACTGCATTGCCTGAATGTCTCTGGCCAGGGGGGGGGGGGAAATGTACACGAACGCTCAGGTATGCGTGAGAAATTTTTCGTTAGCAACGAAAAAAGTTTATCCGAAGATAGCCGAAGATGAGCCGAAATTTGTTATGACAAACCCAATCAGCTGCTGCTGAGGTTTCTTAAAATCTTGAAACATCACAGAAAAGTAGCACAAATCATCGGTATTTGCAACCAGATTGCATCAGAGGGATACCTGCTAGTGATTGCCTTACGATTTCCTGCTTAATTTGCACATTTGAAGAAATTTTCTGTTTTATGGTGCAAAAAGTTTCCATAATAAATTTCAATCGTGAACCGAAAGAACAGAAGAAGAATAAGAAACTCAGAAAGTTCATCGAAAAACGGGAAAATTCACCAGCCGTCGGCCACGCGCACTACCATACAATCTTCATACCCGTTTACTTATATAGGGTGACAATGGGTATTATCGGCAGGTTTGTTCTCTTTGTCATGGGGGGTTTTTGTCAGCCAAATTGCCTGAAACTTGGCTATATGATTCAGCTTAGTTGGGAAGGATTTGGGACCAACTCTGAGTTCAATCGGTTTCAAAAAAACCCCTTAGACGAAGAGAACAAAACGGCCGAGAATAGGTAATTTCCCCTATATCCTGGTCTCTGGCTGCGCAAGTTGTTCTCAGCCTACGTAGAACGAAAAATCGAGACGCCCTAGATCAAGCTTTCATTCATTTCTGGTTTTGCTACACACATGTAAACTTTTCATTGAAGAAGCTCTTCGCGTTTAGATGTGTGACTTTGGTATTCATTGCTTTTGGCGCTAAAGAGCATGCTAACAATCATTCACACACATTTGAGAACCCGATCGGCAAGCATAGTTAACAAAAAATACTAAGAAATCAATGTTCGGTGTTCCATATTTTTGTTGTAGTTAGGCTGATACAAATTTATTTTTGACTTTTTGTCCCCCCCCCTTCAAAAATTTTTGGCTGGATTATGCATTTTGAGGGGGCAGATAAAAAAATATTTATCAAAATATCGGGTCTTGCCAAAATATCTTTAACAAATCCGATGAGTTTTTAATATTTTTCAGAATAAATGCTTTATTATTTTTATCCCCCCCCCCCTCGACCAGCCAAAGAGTGGTGGGACAAAAAGGGAAATAAATATTTGTAACGGCCTTATTGTTAAATAATTCTTTATTTCCCCACAACGATACAGCATACAATTTTTAGCACTCTAAAACTGTAAATTTTTAATATGATTTTTAAGAATTGAATCGATTGCGCTTAGCGTGCGTGTACGCGTGAGGAGTGAAAAATGAAAAAAAAAAACGTTGACAACGCTGCTGCTGGTTCTAGACGAATAGGGAACGTATGAGCGCCAGAGTAGAGTGAAATGAATTCGCATGAACACTGCCATTCGGAGGCAAAAAAGTGAGGAAATTGTTGGTTTGGCAACAACATTCTACGTTCGCATGAACCGGGGAACTGGTGGCCTGTGGTTTCGAAGAGTCAAGTAAGAGAGAGAAAGAGCTACGCAAGGTTGGCTCTCGCATGCTCTTGCTGTATGGCTTTTGCCGGTGGATGGCTTGGAGTCGTCTTTCGTTCTCCAAAGCCGGAAACGATGTTTGCGCCTTGTGTGCAAGTTGTTATGGGGTATGTACGGTAGGGGTTTTAAATTTAGTTTATTCTTTTGGTAAAGGTATCTACTTCAAGATTATTTTACAAGTTTAATTCTCAGCATATACCCGTTCCAAGAACAGGTCGAACATGAGGACGAGGCGCCTCTGCTTCAAAGATTCTGAAATAGGGGTAAGAGTTGTTAGGGAACCTCGATATCGCAACCTCTCCTTTTTGTCGATGATGGCCTGAATTGTCCTCGCCTTGTATCCATTGATTTTCGCTGTTTCGAATATATGAGTGAGTTCCTTATTCTTCCCGTCATTGCTTAGAGGTAGAGTCTGCATTCCGTGAACCATGTGGTGAAAAGCTGCCATCTTATGTTGGAAGGAGTGATTCGACGAATAGGGGATGACACGCATGGTATTGGTAGGTTTCCTGTAAATCTCGAATTCGAACAATGAACTGTCTTCCCTCTTAACAAATAGATCCAAAAATGGAAGTTTTCCCTCCTTTTCCTCCTCGTGAGTGAACCTGATATCCTTATGCACATTGTTGATGATCTCTAGAACCTTAGATAAAGCTTCCCGTTTGATCACACTGAAAATATCGTCGACGTACCTCCACCATTTCTCCGGAAGTAAACCTTGCTCCTTTAGCTTGGTTTCTAAATTTGCCATGAAAAGCACGCATAGAAATGGGGATAGGGGATTTCCCAAGGGGCACCTTTGGTCTGCTTGTAGAATTGTCCACGGAATTGGAAGTAATTCTCATCCATGCACAGTCTGGCTAAACGTAAATAAGTCCTAACTTTTCCCTTCCAAGCTGCGTCAGACTTTTGGGGTAGTAACCAATCCTCGAGAAGGTTAAGAGCATCCTTTACAGGGACACTTGGGAATAGTGCGAAAGAAACCATAATCTCGTCCTCCTCGATGGTTCCTGATTCCAACAACTTTTGGGTGAACTCCTGAGTGTTTTTGACCGAACTGGTGGGGAAGGGTTTTGGCATACTTTGGAACTCTTTGACTAACCATTTAGCCAATTTGTGGGTAGGGGATCCTTCAGCTGAAATCATCTCTCGCATGATTTATGAGGCGTCCGATTTGAATGTGGTATTCGGCAAAGTTGTAGCTGATAGAGTAGCCTAGTTGAATCAAGGGTCAACTAACACTCTAGGGCACTTGGGGAAATGCTACGGTCAATTGAATGAAAAACGTCTTTTTCCCATAGTAATTCCCATACAAACTTTGATGAGCTTGTGCACTCTCAATTTTCAACCAAATCAGTTCATTTTTTTGGGAGAAGGCTTAGAATCTGGTATTGAATCGAATAAGCGGTGTGGAGCAAAAACGATTTTTTGAACCACGCTAATAGGTACCCATATTGCATGGTATCACAGCTCAAGAGACATCGTAAAGGAGACGAATGTCGCCGGTATTTGCGGCTTTCTCGTCTTCGTCGGCTAGGGAGTCCGCTCACGCTCTTTTGTCCCGTCTGAGCGTTTCACTTCCTTCTCGAGGACGGAATTTGGCTTTGGCTCCTCACCTTGTGTGTCCTTCTGGTGTCATCTGTGATTCACTGCTTCTCGCACTCAGGTAGCTCATCCAAATTATTCTTACGGGTGGCGATGAAGGCGTTTATGATGGCGCTCTATTGATCACCAACACGGGAAACCAATATCACTTTGTGCACTGGTCGATGCGGGAAGAGCGATCCCCCAATCACAATGTCATTGTTGCTGCAAAACTCTGCAAACAGTTCACTGTTCTCGCTCATTTCTCTGCAGCCATGGCGTCCCATGACGTGCTCATAATCCGAGTTGTCGGAACTAACTTTCGCGATGAAGTTGCCCTTAAGGATCTTGAAACGGATTTTGGAATCATTTTTACGACAGCATTCAGTTGTCGTTGTCTTGCATTTTGGCAGCATAAGTTGGCTCGTAACATTAAATCATGGTAAGGTTTCGAACTCGTCGTGTTCTGAATCTGACTAAGATTATCCTCTCATCCTCATTAGCAGGTTCCCACTTCATGAGTGCAGCGTCGGCATGAACGCTGAGCAGGATACCAACTCCACGGTCATGTGCACCGTGTTCGCCTCGTAGTTAAGGAGGAACATCAGACTGCCACAATGGCCGACTTGGTCCCCTACTCACTGTTTGAAGAGCACCAATTTTGCATGTGAGCAAAGCCAGGATAAACAAGTGTGGCTTGATTCGATGCTCCATTCGTCAGATATGTGCTTCTAAAGTTTGTACGCAAAATGGCAATGGAATTTCTTGATGTTTCACCTTAAAAGTATATCATAATTTGACCCGATGCTAATCTGTGTTCCCCAACCCAATCACTGATTTTTTTTTCTAGCTCGTGTTCCATTGAACTCACTATGTTTGAACCAAAGCCTAACAACGTACACCTCGCTACAACGGCGCCTTCTGTTTGCAAAATCGAGTACCGAGACTCCGGGGTCAATGAGCTTAAATCTCTCGGCGAGGTTAGTTTCCTGCAAGTGAACAAAACAATATCTAATCAAAGATATTTTCCGAATTTCATGCCGATACGAAGAAAATCGATGAAACAGATTACCGAATCATAATCATAATCGTCTTAACCGTTGTTTACTCATTAGCATTTAGCATTTAGTCTGGTAAATACTCATTCAATTAGCAAGCACCATCAATCCAAATTGCTTTGCAGCTCATCCGTATCACTCTCGAGCATCATAGAGCCCTGCTAGCTGGCGGGTTTACTGACATCGAGCAAAAATCTCGAGTCACATCCAATTATTCATGAAACTCTAATCCTCCGACCGACCACCACCAGCAAACGAAAGAAAGGGGGAGGGGTGCGATGGAGGAATTCCAGCAGATGTTTCCCCAGGATAAACTTTCGTATCATCTTACCACGCACAACACACTATTGCTATGCAGGCATAGGCTGCTGGAAAAGATGAACGAGGAGAAAGTTTTAAACCACTTGATCCTAAAAATTATTATGTATAGCGAAATAACTGCCGGGAAGCCTGTTGATGTTGACACTTTCTGCAAAGAGGTCAGACGGTAAAGTTTTGAGCCTGAGCTTAAACATTATGGAATAGGCGAAAGGGATCATCCTGGTAGAGTTGTTAGCGGAAATTTAGTAGGGAATCGCGCCACTTGGGCGGTGGCTTCTATATTCGTCTGTTTTCCACTATAACTCAGTCAAATTTGAACCAATTGACACAACTTTTGGAATGTGATGAGATAGGTATAGTATCTACCCGTGTACAACATTTCAAATCAATTGGTTCAAAATTGACTGAGTTATAGTGGAAAACAGACGAATATAGAAGCCACCGCCCAAGTGGCGCGATACCCTATTTGAAGTTCGAGTGTGACAACTTTCCTGAAGGCAGGTTGTTGAAACCATGGTTGACTATGTTTATGATTATTGCTTCATTGAAAATGCATATTTCACGTTTACAGCTACTGAACCTTGTCACTGTTGTATTATGCATTGATCCAAACCTGTTCGTGATTGGAGAAAATATAGTTTATCAGCAGGATACGTGTGTTGTGTCATATACCGCGAGTTAAACCAATTTTGCTTGATTTATCATGCGTTTCTTATGGATTAGGGTGGACCATTATTTAGAATTATCTGTTCGGTATGACATATGAAAATCAACTTCTTCATACTTTTCACAGTAGATTAAGGAGAAACGTTTTGAAATTCCGCTTCAATACTGCATCAGATTTTTAGGCGCGCAAATCTCAGGAAACAATTTTCAAACGACAGTGCATTTTTCATTTAGTTCTTACTCACTTTTAATGAGCTGAGAATAAGATCAGGTGCGCTGGTTCTGTTTATAAAGAAATTTGTGTCTGTTCTTTGAACCAGATTCGGAAAACTAATGTTTCTGTTTAAATGGTTTTACTGTTTTTACTTGTCTCTAACTCAGTTGGTCATAACCAAGTTTTAACAATGCCTCTAGCAATATAAGCGATTTAAACTTCTTTTTCTCGAAATACAAATCAGTCCTAGATCAGCAATGCCCGAATATATTCATATAACAAGATAATAGTAAAAATATTCTACGGATTCAATGTGAAGATTTATAATTACCAAATTAGTTTTGATTTATTCTATCAATAACTTATGTATAACAAAATGACAGAACAATGACATAATAACATCCAACAATAACAAATTTATTATTTACTAGCTATCCCGGCAAACGTCGTTCTGCCGGCCTACTGTGTTTTTTTTTGTCATACAACTCCCTAGAATCCCCGGCACTTCACCTGAAGATATTCATGTTAGGAAAGATGAAATTTCTGGAGAAACCCACTGAGAAATTCCTGAAAAAAAGTTTTGCGGGAATATCTGGAGAAATTCCCAAAAAAAATCCCAGAAGAAAATGCTTGAGAAGTTCTAGCATGAGTCCCAAGAGAATTCCCAGCAAGGATTTCTAGAAGAGTCTCTACAAGAACTGCGCAAAAAATCGCAAGAGAAAATCCTAGAGCAACACCATGAGATACTTTTTATGAATACCAAGAAGAAATCCTGGAAGAGGAATTTTCGTTTTTCCATCCATTCCCAAATAGTATTAACTCGGTTCGAATCGCAGTAAAATGCACTTAATATTGCGAAAAATGGAAGGATTGCTAATGAAAGCGAAGAAGTTAAAGACAAATGTGCCAGTGCAAATATTCTGCTATTTCTCTTATCTTCTGAGGCGGCGTCAATGTCAAAGTGGAGGAGCATCGGAATTCGGCAGGGACGATTCTGGAAGATGCATCGTCGTCGCTAACACAGCGCAGCTGTTGAATTACCAGCAAGAAAACATACCAACTATGTACATAGATTTGGAAATACCAACTATGTACATAGATATTGAAAATGGTCCGGATCGGTCAAGGCGTTCCGGAGTTATGGCCATTTTAGTGATCCGGATCAGCACCGGTGGAACTGGTCATATATAAAACTGAACCAAGTCCCATCATGCGACACATCAAGCTGTGCCGATTTTTGTAACCTTTAGCATGGTTGACGAATTTTGTGCGGAAATTAATACTGGAGACCAGACAATCCCCAATATCGGCCCAATATTCAAGATGGTGACCAGAATATCCAAGATGGCGGTTGAAAATGTTGGTCCTACATATAAGGAAGATGCCCGGAACTCATAAATGGCCACCAGAATTTCCAAGATGGTGGCCAAATATCCAAGATGGCGGCTCCAAATTCAAGATGGCGACTCTTTAATGGAGTTTTAGGCCCCAAACCACAGACAAACAGACGTAAGATCTTGAACAATTTTCATGGAAATCCATTGCCCAGTTCACACTACCATCACCTGGTGGAAAATTTGCACGAATAACTGTGTTGTGCAATATCGTCAACAGAAGGCGCTAGTGTGAAACGTCAAACGCATAGAAAAACGATGCGCGCGCCTCTGGTTGTGAAAGCCACAACTCTGAAAATTTAAAATGATCGTTAAAAGCGTGGTCGATGGAAATTTCGCAAGTGTTACGTCTGTTGTCTGTGCCCAAACCATGCAATATGGGTATATTTGGTATGGAGAAGATGTGAAATATTAGTATATTTGGTATGAAGAAGATGTCCGTGGTCCAAACGTGGCGACCAGAATATCTAATATGGCGGTCTAAAATCCAAGATGGCGGCTCAAAATTCAAGATGGCGCCGTTTAAATGAGTTTTAGGCCCTAAACCATGCAATGTGAGTATATTTGGCATGGGGAAGATTTCCGGAGTCCAAAAATAGCGGTCAGAATATCCAAGACGGCGGTCTAAAATCCAAGATGGCGGTTCCAAATTCAAGATGGCGGTTGTTTAACGGAGTTTATGACCCTAAAACCATGTAATATGGGTATATTTGGTGTGGGGAAGGTGTCCGGAATTCAAAAATAGCGGTCAGAATATCCAAGATGGCGGTCTAGAACCCAAGAAGGCGGTCTAGAATCCAAAATGGCTATTTAATGTGGTTTTAGACCCTAAAACCATGCAATATGGGTATATTTGGTATGAGAAAGATGTCGGGAGTCTTCAAATGGAGACCAGAATATCCAAGATGGTGGTCTAAAATCCAAGTTGGCGGCTATTTAATGGAGTTTTACGCCTCAAAACCGTGCAATATGGGTATATTTGGTATGAGGAATATGTCCGGAGTTCATAAATAGCGGTCAGAATATCCAGGCCAGGGCCCATATAGCCGAGGCGGTAAACGCACGGGTATTCAGCATGACCATGCTGAGGGTGACGGGTTCGATTCCCGGTCGGTCCAGGATCTTTTCGTAAAGGAAATTTCCTTGACTTCCTTGGGCATAGAGTATCTTCGTGCCTGCCACACGATATACGCATGCAAAATGGTCATTGGCAGAGGAAGCTCTCAGTTAATAACTGTGGAAGTGCTCATAGAACACTAAGCTGAGAAGCAGGCTTTGTCCCAATGATGACGTTACGCCAAGAAGAGAGAGAGAATATCCAACATGGCAGTCTAAAATCCAAAATGGCGGTTCAAAATTCAAGATGGCGGTTGTTTAATGGAGTTTAAGGCCCTAAAATCATGCAATATGGGTATATTTGGCATGGGGAAGATATCCGGAGTCCAAAAATGACGACCAAAATATTCAAGATGGAGTTTTCGGCTCCAAAACCATGCAATATGGGTAGAGTTGATATGGGGAAGATGTCTGGACTCCGAAAATTATGACCAGTATATCCAAGGTGGCTGCTCAAAATTCAAGATGACAGCTGTTCGATGGAGTTGTAAGCTCTAAAACAATGCAATATGGATATATTTGGTATGGGAAAGATGTCCGAAGTCCAAAAATGGCGACCGGCATATCCAAGATGGCGGTCTAAAATCTAAGATTTTAGCTCAAAATTCAAGATAGCGGCTTTTTCTTAAGATTTTGAGGCTCAAACATCAAAAGCCATATAAACGATATGGTTTCTGGTGCCATAAAATGGATTTTTGTTAAACATATGAAAGTGCTACACAGTTTCTTACCGATTTTGGCAACAATTTCTTACCGATTTTGGCAACACCCGTTTTGAGCAACATTTTTTTACCGATTTTAGCAACAATTTTTGACAAAAAATTTTTATCGCAAAATCTTAAATACATGTTTTTAGCTTTACCTCTATTTAAAAAAATATAAATTCATAAAGTTTTCAAAAACGACAATTCTTTAAATCATGACGTCACCTAAGGGGAGAGTTTGGTAACTTGTGAATAGTCCATATTGATAATATAAGTCAAAATAACGCATAAAAGTTGTAAAATCACTTTTTTTACCGATTTTGGCAACACCCCATTTTGGCAACATAAAATCTACCTCGTGTTGCCAAAAATCGGTAAGAAACTGTATTCATCAACATGTCACTCGAGTTTTGTTGAAATGGGTTTTCGAAGGCACGATAAAGGCGCCAGCACCGCTAGGTGCATTAATTAGGGGTTTTTTTAATTGAGGGGCCATCCAACAAAACATGTTGCAGTTATCGAACGTCTACTTTATCTTCGACATCCTACAACAAATTGAAAACGGTCTGATAAAAAGTTCCAAACCTTTTTTCACGTTGTTTACCCGACTATCTTTCGCGTAAGATTACAAAACAAAGGTTAACAGAAAAGAAAAAAAGCTAATGATCTGACGAAGGGGACATTTGTCAATGCTTACTTGTTTTGTTTCACACCAGACAAGACATTACAATTGTGCCATAAAACTAACCCAACATCATTTAGAAAATACTGTGCTGTTGCGTCAACAGGTTTTTCGCCACAGCTTCCAGCAGAAAGAATGTTCTTTAAAACGCTACAAAGCGCTGTAACAGTACCAAAACGTAGTCTATAAAAGCAGCTGTTTTGTTGGTGAGGATTCTTATTCGATTGGCACATCATCCGGAAACTATTCCGGTTTTGGATTAGAGTGCAATAAAAGAACCAAAAATATAGAAAAAAATATAACTGTGAAGTATTTGATTTCAAGCTTATAGTTTGTATTGATACTAATGCTTACAACCGACAAGCCATGGTGACCTCCCAACTGTTTTTTTATTACACTTCCAGCTGTAAAGATATCGCATAACGATAGTAGCTTTTAATCACTGTTGGTTTGGGAAGAATTTGGCAGATTATAACTAAATGATAACAAGTTGTTTTGTTGCAATTTTTTTAACAAATATGACGCCAAATTACGCGTCGCTAAAGGGAGAGGGGAAAGGACAACCGAGCGTTACGGTCCATACAAAAATTCTAGGACTTTCATACAAAAAAGCGTAATGGAAGAAGAGGGGGGTTTCAAAATGACAATTTTGGCGTTGCGTTCTAAATGAATGCTATAAGTTTTGTTTTATGGCTTTTGGCTCGAGTGGTCAATATTACAAAAATGATCAAGCTATTTCGCGTCAATACAAAAAATAAACCCAACAAATTTTGAAATTATTTTGTTACAAAGAATGTAGCAAATATTACAATAAATGTGTTACGAAAATTTGTTATAGGCAATTATTTTAATATGCATAATGTAACAAATGCTGTTATATATCTGTTTGAATAAATAATACAAATTTTGTTATAGTGTTGTTTTTAAAATACTAACAAATTTTGTTACAATTTTGTTATGTTTATTCACATATACGAATCTATACAACAAAATTATATCAAATTGTGTTATTTCTAACAACGATTGTAATAATTTTGTTATAATCTTGTTAGAAGCTTCTGGTCGGGTACGGTTTGGGTCTAAAAATTACCCTAATTCTAAAGGACGGCTACAGAATTTGAAACGATATCGGTTTGACCCTTGTAAGATGTTTTTGACAACGTTATAAAAATTCTGTGTGAATTTGTTCAGTAATACATTTAAAATGTGTGCACAGATATTGGCTTTCTCGGTCTGGGATAAATCTAAACGGCTAGTTTAAGACTACCCGATGTTTCGGGTAATCCAAAACTAATTGTTTAGATTGACCTTAGACTGAGAAAACCAATATATGTACACACTAGTAGCACAAAGAACAGACATCCAGGCTAGAACAAATTTCATTCAGAAATAACCAAAAAAACAGTTTCCAGAGTTTCGGTCATCCGGACGCGCTGTGGACTGTTTTTTTTTCGGCACCAAATGACAATTACAAGGTTGCGGTCATCCAGATGCGCTGTGAACTGTTTTTTTTTTTGTCGCCATGAGACAATTTCAAGGGTGCGGTCATCCAGACGCACTGTGAACTGTTTTTTTTTTTGCCATGAGATAATTACAAGGGTGCGGTCAGATAACTTTTCCATAGAATGAATGGGAAGAAAACATGAAAAGCAACAGGTAAACAAAACAATTTAAAATTAAATTATTTTCATCGCGTCAGGCTAAATTTGGACTTAATGTTAGAGATATAAAATCACATTTTTAAACAATTATGCTCATGCTTCGCTACAATTCTGGATAAACGACAGATCAATATCACACTTGATGTAATAAAATAAGTAACTCATTTGGTCGGCTTCAAGTCAGAGGGGACCAAGTAACAAAATTGACGAAAATTAGATTTTTAGGGCATATGGTTAAGAATTACTTAAGCTACTTGGAACATTCACCCAATTTTCTTGATGTTACAATAACCGAGAGTTATAGCATAATTTTCTTTAGATTGAACTGCAAAAATCGATAATAGTGTGCAGTCAGAGTGGACCATATGCTTGTTATTAAGAGAGTTAAAAAAATGTGTATTGATTAAAATCCAATAGTTTATCATCAAAATGTGATACGTTTCCAAATCGTATGACTCCCTAACGTATTTTCTGATGAATATTGATCAAGAATGCACGTGAAATTCCATTTTATTATGGTCAATATTGTATTTTGCAGATCATCGTGTTGAAGCATATTGTGGCATTTTGCGTGCAGACAGAGTGGACCATGTGTCTCTAAGAAAAATAGTTGAAATTATCTTATTCTTCGTAATCCTTTCCAGGTCAAAATAGGTTTGTTTAGTAGCGTTTGGGCATCATATTGAAATGTACCAATACCCGTTTCATGAAGAAATTGATTTTACCGATTATTTAAGAATTGTGTACTTGGTTCACTCTGTCTGAACGAATTTTTGAAAAATGACAGTCCTCTGAATACATTATTATGAATTGTGTAACTACAATATTTCAAAAACGTACCGAATTATAAAAATACATTCAAAAGTTGTTTGCCATTGTATGTTCAAGTTAGGAAGTCTTAAATAGCTCGACTACCCTTTATGTGATATTGAACTGTTGTACTTGGTCCACTCTGACTGAACATAAAAATTGAAAATGGTAATCAACTGTGTAAAAACAAAAATATCAAATTTTAAACTACCTGCTCACATTATACACTACTCCTATTAACTGTTGTCCTACTTGTGCATTATTTTTTCATCAAATATGTAAAAACTTGAGTGTGAACTTGAGTGGTTGAAGATTTTCCAAAAACCGTTCAGTCAGAGTGGACTAAGTACAATCAATTACTTGGCAATTTCTCGGTTTCAAGCTTTATTTTACGTTTTTTCGCGATCAATACAGAGCGATGCTGCGATGAATAGTTATTAAGATTTATGGCAAAAAATCAAGAACATTTGTTGAAAAATTCAAAACTTTAAAGTCGTTTTTCTAGAAATTAAGTAAAAGACACATGGTCCTCTCTGACTTAACGCCGACCATTTGAGGATTACACAAACGGATATTCTAACAAAATACTACTTCCGCATCTTGTTAACGAGATGATGTAACCAAGGATGGGAACACTCACTTGCTGTTTTCTCGGCTCAGAAGCGTGCTATCAAGAAACAATGTATGGATGACTTTTGCCTAGTGGTTTTGTCTAAAAGTTTGCCGAATAGAGCAAGTGTCGCACACGCATATCGAAGTCGTGAGGGAGCTGCGAAGACAACTCTCCACGAGGTGAATGTAAATTACACTCACTTCGTGGAGCGTCGCTTTCCCAGCTCTGTCACGACTTTGATATGCGTGTGCGACCCTTACTCTATTCGGCAAACTTTTAGACAAAACCACAAGGCAAAAGTCGTTCATACATCGTTTCTTGATTGCACGCTTCTGAGCTGAGAAAATAGCAAGTGAGTGTATTTTTTTTGTAAGTCAGTGTTCCCATCCCTAGATGTAATTAGTAAAAATTTTTGAATTGTATGGCTAAATGCTGTGTGGAAACCACTTTCTCCATTCCTTTTTTGTGAAGCTCAAAACTTGTAACTTGCTGACATTCCAATGGGATTTTTAAATTTTGAAAACTTTTTTTTTATTATACGAAAGAGCACAATTTTTTTCTGAATTACTATGATTATTTTTTTTTCTAATTTTTAGATCTTTATTTTTTCATCTTTTGACAGCTGAGCAACTGCTTGACAGCTACGCCCACAAAATCTACCGAGGGGTGATTCAATGGAACCGTATGAAACATATAAACTCAAGACCACGCTCCAGACTACATTTGCTATGGCAAACCATGTTTTTGGTACAAAATGTTTAGTGCAATATTGCGCTTATTATACATAAAACAAAATAACTATGCTTGATTAGTCCTTGGGGTGCTTTCTTGTTTCATTTACTAGCTGTAGTCCGCTGAGAGGTTTGACCATCAATAAGGCACAATCCCTTCCAAACACGTGGATTGATTAGCAACAAATTAATCTAATTACTTTGTCTTTTTTATTAGATGTGCCGAAAACTAACATTTTCTACGGAATTATTAAGTATCTACTCAGCTGTTGGTACAGTTTGATGAAACTTACATCTATTTAGCCTTTGATGCGCATCGAATTGTGGACCTGTCTTAAACAGTTTCAATCCATGTTTTGAACTTTTTTCTGCTATTTCTTACTACAGACCGTAAAAGTGAAAACACCAATTGGCAGCCAAGGGCAAATAAAAACATATCGTTGAACCTCTTTTCATCGGTATTGAAACTATCAAGCCGATGCCGTTTATTTTTTTTTTTTGTTCTATCACCATCTGAAGGGGAAATTATTTCATTTACCTACTTACAAGCCACATCCGGAAAACTTTTAAGCCTCGTTGGATAAATGTATGACTCGTGCTGGAAAATCAACTTTTTGCAACCAGTCACATAAATAACTATTACGGTTAAGCAGAACACAGCTTAATGTTTTGATTGGCCGGGTGAATAATAATAATGATCCTGCAGGCGTTTTTCGATAACTTTGTTTTATCTTCATTAACAAGATTTTTAACCTGGGTCTACTTCAACCTCGGAACCCACGCTGTAATTCCCTTCCAAAGGAAGAACTCACGTATGGTTGAGTTTTTCGGGAGTGAGATTCGATCCCAGGTCCTCGACGTGATACTCACGTGCTTCAACCACCACACCAGGTCCACTCCACATTTTCGATAGCTTTTTAAAGGAAACCGGTGTTACGTTGATCCATTGCCGACATCAGCAGAACACACAAATTGACTGTATCTGGCGATAAATGTGTGCCTGCCGCCAGTTCTCGTATCGTGTTAGCCGCCCTAATACGAATAAGCAACAGTGTAACAGTGAATACCGGGAAAATTTGATTTCGCCAACACGTAGGTATCGAGTGCACTGAACAGCAGTTCAGAACCACGCTAATTAAGCCATGCAACGGACAACATGCGGTTTTGATTCGTACCTACGGTTATAACTTTGTAGTTAAATTGAAGGACAGAACGATGCAATAGCTGTAGGATATTTGTGTAAAACATTACTGCAAACGTAGTCTATGTTAACTGATCTATTATTGACACTTCCAGTTATCTACTAATATGATCCATCCTGTTCGTAAAATTATCACTGCCACTCCGGCACCCAAACAAGCATAATTAATCGAGCCTTGTTTAGATAAATAATTGTGTTTTAATTACTACCGGACACGCTGCTGGATGGCTGATGCGGTAGGCCGATAATCAACTCCGAACATGCTGCCGATCGTCCGCCATAAATTAGTGGCCCATCGAAGGTAAATAATGTTTTCTAAACACAATCCTTGGCGGTCGTCACCGCACGCACCAGACAGACGCAACGTTCCTAGCTGGTCGGCGACGCAATGGGTGTGGGTCGCATCGATTCATTGTGGACCAGAAATGAGGAGTTTGAATAACAAATATTTGTTTTACGATCAACATGTGCATAGTGCATTAATTTTTGTTTATATTTTTTAATTATTTAATTAGTTGTTTTAGGTCTTCAAAAATTCCCTTGAGTCATTGAATCTATAAGCGTAACTAGTGATCTCTCGCTGAATTAAATATAAGGTTTGTACTTACCCAACTGATCACTGAACTCTTCAGAACTTTCCTGAAAACCTCTGAAACCTTATGAAAATCTTAAAAACGCCTAGAAATGTTTTGAACAGCCTCAGAAAACCCCTAGGAGCACCAAAGACTTTCTAAATACAAACTATACTCAAGCACACTCAAAACGCGTTAAAACCCTCAAAACCCTAAGACCCCGTAGACTTCCCTGAACCGCTCTGAAACTCCCTAAAATTTACTGAAACACCTACAAACACCAGTAGACTTCCCTTGAACTCCACTGTAGACCCGTGAACCACCCTGAAACCTTCTAACATCTAGTGAAACGCCTCAAAATGTCTTGAAATCTGTCATAAAATTCACCTGAGACTCCCGTAGATTTGAGCATGAGCATGAGCATGATTGACCGCCCGCGGTTGCTCCTCTGTTATTGCAAGGACAACTGCATTTACACAAAGAACCAACAGATGATGCTTGGGATTAGCTTTCTCTTCATTGTGTAAATGCTGGAATCCCAATACTTTTCAATAAGCAATACCAGCGCCGGCCGCGTCCGAATGCAGGTCAATTGAGGATAGGGAAGGAAGTGATGACGTGATTCTCGCTTAGGCCAATAACCGAGGAATTCTCTGCGTTACTACGAGAAATCACTAGGAGTTTGGACAGGGGAAATGGAGATGTGTTGAGGATTTTGTCGTGGTAAACGAGTGTAATGTTTTGATTCGCGATTAATAATGCGCTCGTGAAGAAATACCCTTCTAAACCTTGGACGACGAACGTGATCTTTTGTGCCTCAAAACTCACCCTACATAAGTTATTAATTCGCAACTAAGGAGAACACAATGCTAAACACTGACGCATCTGTAGTTTGCGTTTCCGCGCGAGACAATGCTGAACGCGATCAATCCACAAGTATTAACAAAATAACACGTGATAAATAAATCAGAAAGATCTTACCGCATGGTTCGCCGTCTATCTTTTACCGACCCTCTCTTTTTCCAGAAATTCATGCAACCTTTATTTGAGTCAAAACATTTCATTTGGACTAAAATATAACAAATGTCGACACCGAAGATGACGAACCATTCAAATTGTTGTGTTCATGCAAAAAATGAAAGGAAATTATTTATTATCAACTAAATGTGCATTTGGAACTAGCGCCGACACATGACGTGACGAACTTTTCAATATTTGTTAGATAAATACACAAAAACCAGAGCAGAATTGTATAAATCCTTTAGCATTAATTATTATTATTATTATTGTTATGATAAAATGGAAAGAGCTCACCAATTAACATCCTTTGAAGTGTCCAGTGCGTATGTGCTACAGCATCTTCCACTAATTGGCCTCTTCTCCGAAATCACACTGAACCGCTACAACTACACACGGGTACGACGATGTGGACAGTCAAATAGACGACGACGACGGACGATCCGAATGAAAACGCGGCCTGCACACTTTGCCACCAAAAACTCAAAGCGGCATTTCGACGTTACCTCCAAAAACACACTAAACTGCCCTGTACGAAGACGAGCACTGTGAAATAGACGACGACGACGCGCTCGCGGCCAAACCAAATGAAAAAGCGGCATTTCAACGTTGCCTCCAAAAACACACTGAACTGCCCTGTACGAAGACGAGCACTGTGAAATAGACGACGACGACGCGCTCGCGGCCAAACCAAATGAAAAAGCGGCATTTCGACGTTACCTCCAAAAACACACTAAACTGCCCTGTACGAAGACGAGCACTGTGAAATAGACGACGACGACGCGCTCGCGGCCAAACCAAATGAAAAAGCGGCATTTCAACGTTGCCTCCAAAAACACACTGAACTGCCCTGTACGAAGACGAGCACTGTGAAATAGACGACGACGACGACGACGCGCTCGCGGCCGAACCAAATGAAAAAGCGGCATTTCGATGTTGCCTCCAAAAACACACTAAACTGCCCTGTACGAAGATGAGCACTGTGAAATAGACGACGACGACGACGCGCTCGCGGCCGAACCAAATGAAAAAGCGGCATTTCGATGTTGCCTCCAAAAACACACTAAACTGCCCTGTACGAAGATGAGCACTGTGAAATAGACGACGACGACGACGCGCTCGCGGCCGAACCAAATGAAAAAGCGGCATTTCGACGTTGCCTCCAAACACACACTAAACTGCCCTGTACGAAGACGAGCACTGTGAAATAGACGACGACGACGACGCGCTCGCGGCCGAACCAAATGAAAAAGCGGCATTTCAACGTTGCCTCCAAAAACACACTGAACTGCCCTGTACGAAGACGAGCACTGTGAAATAGACGACGACGACGACGACGCGCTCGCGGCCGAACCAAATGAAAAAGCGGCATTTCGATGTTGCCTCCAAAAACACACTAAACTGCCCTGTACGAAGATGAGCACTGTGAAATAGACGACGACGACGACGCGCTCGCGGCCGAACCAAATGAAAAAGCGGCATTTCGACGTTGCCTCCAAACACACACTAAACTGCCCTGTACGAAGACGAGCACTGTGAAATAGACGACGACGACGACGACGCGCTCGCGGCCGAACCAAATGAAAAAGCGGCATTTCGATGTTGCCTCCAAAAACACACTAAACTGCCCTGTACGAAGATGAGCACTGTGAAATAGACGACGACGACGACGCGCTCGCGGCCGAACCAAATGAAAAAGCGGCATTTCGATGTTGCCTCCAAAAACACACTAAACTGCCCTGTACGAAGATGAGCACTGTGAAATAGACGACGACGACGACGCGCTCGCGGCCGAACCAAATGAAAAAGCGGCATTTCGATGTTGCCTCCAAAAACACACTAAACTGCCCTGTACGAAGATGAGCACTGTGAAATAGACGACGACGACGACGCGCTCGCGGCCGAACCAAATGAAAAAGCGGCATTTCGACGTTGCCTCCAAACACACACTAAACTGCCCTGTACGAAGACGAGCACTGTGAAATAGACGACGACGACGACGCGCTCGCGGCCGAACCAAATGAAAAAGCGGCATTTCAACGTTGCCTCCAAAAACACACTGAACTGCCCTGTACGAAGACGAGCACTGTGAAATAGACGACGACGACGACGACGCGCTCGCGGCCGAACCAAATGAAAAAGCGGCATTTCGATGTTGCCTCCAAAAACACACTAAACTGCCCTGTACGAAGATGAGCACTGTGAAATAGACGACGACGACGACGCGCTCGCGGCCGAACCAAATGAAAAAGCGGCATTTCGACGTTGCCTCCAAACACACACTAAACTGCCCTGTACGAAGATGAGCACTATGAAATAGACGACGACGACCTCACCTGAGACTCCCGTAGATTTTACTTAAAACTTGGATCTGGAACGCCTTGAAACCCATTAGAAACCCTTTCTGAGAACCACGAATAGGGTGGGTGTACCAATTATGGCACTACCTAAGGAAAACTATTTATACAAAAATAACGAGAAGACCAACGAATATCATCAATAATTTAAAAGACAGCTTAGTTTCCATACTTTACAGGAAAAATATAGAAACGGAGCCAAAACTACTTTTAGTATTGATTACAGCGTGTGCCAATGATAGGAACCCTGTACCAGATATGGTTACATTTTATAACTTCGGTTCCTTTTCGCACTATTTGCATGCATTCCTTATGGGGTTAGCCATAACTGGTACACTATGGCGAAAAAGGGTACAAGGAAGCCGAAATTATAAGGAAAACGATTTATTTGTACCATGATTTGAGGAAAATGTGGATTTTAAATGAGTGCGACCATCTTTTGTGAAAGTGATCTGATGTTCAGAAAATTATTCTTGTTGATTTACATCGTTAAAGGATGAAAATTAACTATGGCGAATAATTGGTACTATATCCATAATTGGTACACTTACCCTACTTCCCATACACTTTTTTGAAACCCCTGGAAATCATTGAAACCCTCTGAAACCTCTCGTAGCGCATTGAAACGCCTTGAAACTTGAGAAAACCAACCACCCTGTCCCTGTTTCTGAAGTCCCCTGAAACGTTCGAAATCCGCGAAAACGCCTTGATTCGTCTTGGAATGCATTGGATCCTTGAAGAAAATTCTCTGGGAACCCCATGAACTTCCCTTAAACTCTTCAGACGCTCCCTGAAACCTTTGAAACTCCCTGTGTTCGGACAGGCCTGGGTTCATCACCTCTAACTCTTTCTGCACACGACGCATTTGAATTTTATGTCAGACTTTCAATTTCCGTTCTATAGTGCAATGAGGCAGTCAGCGTTACAATCTGTGTCATCCTTCCGGTGAAGTGATATACAAAGGTACATCTATACACCATGACAGAAAAGTTATCCCGCGTGCTTTCAATTCGATACTTGGTTGGCCGGATGTTTGCGGAAGCCGCGCTGCGCCGCCAGAGTTGGTAAACAAAATTAATTATACTTGAGCACCTTTATGTCACCGGGACGCATACTAACCGACACGGCCGGATGCAAACTGATGCCACCGCCGCCGCCTGTAGTGCCTACCTCATAGGCACATTGCCGACGGGGATGCTGATGGAACTCAAATTCGATTGGCGCTATGCTTGTGGCGGTTAGGAACTCGGTGTACCCATGTACCATCGGCGGACATTGATTGTTTTTGGTAGCTTGTCAAAGGAGCACGTGCGTACATACATAGTACATACATGCATGGTGACATGGATGCGGCAAAATTTGGGTCAATCGAATTAATTTACAGCAATCCATAAGGAAGGCCAGTGCCTGCTTGAGACAAAAACAAACTAGGATAAATATTGATTTCCCTAATGGAACTCATCAGGTCATGTTAAGGAATTAAAGAACAAAAATATTCGTATTAAAAAAAACATATTGTACAACGAACATTTCTATATACTATAAGCTGTGCAAAATCTGGAATGGAAACAAAGTCGGCAAGCACACAGCGTAATCCTGAATAAAGTACTCCAAGCTTTGATAAAAACGTTCATTTATCCTTGATTTAATTGAATTTTATTCCACTGACATGTATCTAAAAATCTATTGGAGAACTATTTCAAAGATTCAATCAAGTAGTAGACACATTCTACCGTGACGTGACGTTACAACGTTTTGACGCCTTTTTGGTCAGATTTTTCAGTATAACTCGTACATTCGACCATAAACCCTCAAATATTCGGATTCCTTGTAAAATTTCCAATAAGTATGATCTGTTAAACAGTTAGTTTTAATCGAAAAAAAAAGAATTCATCCAGGAATTCCTCCAAGACATATACATAGATTTTTTCCAAGAAACCCTCCGGGAATTTTACAAGAAAATCCTACAGGAAAACCCCAAGAATTTCTCCAGGAGTCCCTCTATAACTTCTGCCAACAATCTCTTCAGGAATTTCTCCACAAATACCTCCAAGGATTTTTTCAAGAAATTCCTTCAAAAGCTCATCCAAAAATTCTTCTAGAAATTCTTTCATGAATACCTCCAAGATTCTTCAGGAAACCTCCAGGAATTCCTCAAGAAAATACTCCTGGAACAACTCCAGGAATTCCTCCGAGAATTCCCTTGAGTAATTCTCCAGGAACTGCTCCGAAACTTCTTCCCAGTATTTCTCCCAGATTTCCATCAGGGGTTATTCCAGGAATTTTGTTGAAAATTCGTTCAAGAATCCCATCTGGAATTTTTCCAAGAATTTCTCCAGTTATTCCTCCAAAACTTCTGCTAAGAATTGCTCCAACAATCCGTTGAGGAATTCCTCCAGAAATTCTTTAAAGAACTCTGACAAGAATTCCGATAAGAATCAGGGATTCCTTAATAAATTACTCTAGGAATACCAGGGTTTTTTTTTTCAAAAAATATGGATTCTTCAGAAATCCCTCCAGAATGCCTACAGGAATTCCCAAGGAATTCCATCAAGATTTTCTTCAGGAAATAATCGAAGAATTCCTCCAAGACTTCCCACCAGAAGAAATTTGAAGAAATTTCTGGAGAAAATCCTGGAGGACCTCCTGGAGTACTTTCTGGAAGAATTCATGTAGTAATCTGTGAAGGAATTTTCAAAGAATATCCTTGGGAATTCTTAAAGGAATTCTTGAAGGATTTCCTTGAGGAATTTTTTTCGAAGTAAATTTTTTAATTTTTATTTTCTGGGGTAATTCCTGGAATAATTCTTGGAGAAAATCCTGGAGGAATTCCTGGCGAAATTTCTGGAGTCATTCCTGGAGGACTTTTTGGAGTATTTCCTGGAGGAATTCCTTGAATATTTTTGTAGGAATTCCTGGAGTATTTTCCGAAACAATTTTCTCAAAGGAATTCCCGTAGTAGTTCCAGAAAGAATTTGCAGAGTAATTCCTGGAGAAATTCCTGGAAAAATTCCTGGAGGACATCCTGAAGGAATTACTGGAGTACGTGCTGGAAGAATTACTGGAATATATCCTGGAGCATTTCCAGGAGGAATTCTTGGACGCATTCTTAGAGGAATTCTTAGCAGAAGTTTTGGAGGAATAACTTGAGAAATTGTTGAAAAAAATTGCTGGAGGATTTTTTGTTAAAATTCTTAGAGAAATTCCTGACGGGATTCTTAGAGAAATTCTTAACAGAATTCTTTCAGTATTTTCTGGAGATATTCTTGGAGGAATTCTGGGAAGAAACTTCGGAGCAGTTCCTGGAGAATTACCTGATGGAATTCCCGGAGGAATCCCTAAGGTTTTCCCAGGATTATTTTCTTGCAGAATTTCCAGAGGTTTCCTGAAGAATCTTGCAGGTATTTATAAAGGAATTTCTGAAAGATTTTTAGATGAATTCTTGAAGGAATTTCATGAAAAAAAAACCTTGCAGATATTCCTGGCGAAATTCCTGAGTGATTCTTGTCAGAAGTCTTAGAGAGACCCCTGGAGAAATTCTTGGGGAAGGTAGTGTAGGAATTTCAGGAGGGATTTTTAGAAAAGCTCTAGGCATATGTCTTGGAGGAATTTCTGGATGAATTCTTGGAAAAAATCCTTAGGGGTCGTTCAAATATGACGTCCATCATTTAGGGGGGAGGGGGGGTCTGAGAAAGTGTGACACTCCATGTATTAGGTATACGAAAAAGCGTGACAGAGGGGGGAGGGGGGGTCTAAAAATCCCGAAAAATGATGGACGTCATATTTGGATCGTCCCTTAAAGAGCTCGTCGAGGACATCCTGGTGGAATTCCAAGAAGAATTTATTAAGGAACTCTTGAAAGAGTTCCTGCAAAAATTCCTAAAGGAGTTCCTGGAGAAATTCGGTGAGGAATTTTTGGCGTAATTCCTCAACAATTTTCGGAGAAATTTCAGAAGAAATCCCTGAAGGAACTTTCGGCCAAATTCTTAGAGTAAAAAATGAGTATTTTCTTGAGGAACTACTAAAGGTTTCCTGAAGAACCCTGGGGGTATTCATGGAAGAATTTCTGGTGGAATTCTTGAAAAAAATCCTGAAAAATCCCTGGAGGAATTTCTGGAAGAAATCTTCGATAAATTCCTGAAGAAGTTCCTGGAGGATTTCCTGAAGTAATTTCTGTTGGAATTCCTTGAAAAAAATTCTCACGAATTCCTGGAGTAATCTCTGCAGGTTTTTGGAGGAATTCTTTGAGGGATTTCTGGACAAATTTCTTGAGAACTTCTTCGAAAAACTAATAGAGGAATCTTCGGAGATTTAATGGAGAAACGCTTGGAAGAATTCCTGGAGGAATGTCTATGGCAGAAGTCTATGAGGAATTCCTGGAGAAATACCTAGAGGAATTCTTTAAGGAATTCTTGGCAGAATTCCTGGAGCGATTGTTGAATTTCTGGTGGAATTCTTGTAGGAATTCTTGGAAAACATTCTTGGAGGAACTCTTGGATGAATTATCGAAGAATTTCTTGAAAAATTCCAGGATGAATTCTTCCAGGAATTATTGGCAGAAATTCTTGGAAGAATACCTAGAAAAATTCTTCGAGGAATTCTTGGTGAAAGTCTTGGAGGAATTCCTGAAGGATTTTTTGGAGGAGCTACACCGATAAAGTAAAGAGATTCAAATGTTGAGCTTGTGGATCTTGAAGGTCTGAATTCCAGAATAGTTTGGATGACCTAGATCACAAAGTGGATGTTGCTAAGCTATCAGAATTGCACTCTGAGGCTCTAAGAGTAGCGTAGATTATATTCCGCGAGTATTTGCTACAATAAAATATCCTTAGATTTACAGATATTGACACCCATACACTAAAACCTCCATTTAGGTAATGAGTCGGGACTGCCTAAATAGAATTTTTACCTAAATGGATTCAGTTTATTACCTAAATGGAATACATGATTGGAAAGAAGTTAAACTAGGGAGAGTGACTCGAATAGAAGATTTAAAGAGGGTCATGCAGAGTTTCAGAGAACTTTCAAGGGAGTTTCAGGAGGGGAGGGACTTCAGGGGCGATTTCGGTGGGTTCGGAGGGTCTCAGGTGAGAATTGTCATGCAAATGACTAACTGGGCACGGAACACCAAAAAACCCTGCAAAATTCCGCCAGACTGAAAAAAATATTAAATGTCGGGTTAATTTTTATCGTATGTCGGGCCACTGTTGGACCAACATCGAACAACTGTTGAGTCTATGTTGGGTTTGGTGGCCAAAATAAAAACAGGTGAATGATAGGTTAATGTCGGGTATGACGTCATCAATCTTAAGTACTCCAACTGTTCCGAACACAACCTAATTCTATTTAGGTAACGTTACCTAAATGGAGGGACCTAAATAGATTTTACCTAAATGGATCTTACCTTAATGGAGGTTTGAGTGTACTTCAAAACACATTGGGTCTATTTGTGTGCCATGGGACACCCAAATAGCAACACATAGAGATAATCGTAATACCATGAGGCGCAACAGACACAATCGTGAAAGAATTATGCCGATAGAATGAACAGAAACAAGAGTAGAGCCTGTAGACCTTGAAGGTCTTAATTCCAGAATAGTTTGGAAAGCCTGCAATATCCAATGAATGTACAAAAAGTATTATAGTTGTGCAATGAGGTTCCATCAGCAGCACAGACAACATTCTACGAATATTTTTCTACAATTAAAGCATGATACATGATGTAGATATCGTAACCCAAACTTCAAAGTGTTTTGGAGGCCATTTGTATTTCACGGAATGTCCAACTTCCACAACATAGAATTGCTCGTAACATTGCCAGGTCCAATGGATGTCAACGTGACTATATTTCTTGAACAGAGTGACCACAAATGATGGTAGATGTTGTAGATCTTAAGAAAATGAATTCCAGAGAATTCCATGTACCATAAATTTTTTAGGAGTGCTTTGAAGCTTTCTGAGTATCGTAGACTATGTTCTGTGATGATTCATCGTGTATCAAATTTGGTTTAGAATGTTGGATTTGTGACGCAAACTTCGGAGTACTTTGGAGGCCTTAGAATTGCTCTGGGATCAAAACTGGGAACCAAAACAGACTATGAAGGTAGTAATACATTACATGTCAAGGATCAGTAAAAACTATTGATGATTGGCGAAACGATGAAATTTGAGCAAAAACATGTAGATTTCATAAAAAATACAAAAAAAAGCCACGTATTTTCGGCTACCAGCAAAAGAGGGCAGGCTGCAAAGGGGGAGAATTTCTTGAAATCGTACAAAGATTCCAACCGGAGTTCTTCCTAGTTTTTTTTTTTCTGGAAACTTCCCAAAACCAAATACATACTCCTTATATTTTCTAGGAATATCTCTAGGTTTTTACAGGGTTTCTTCTTGAAACGTTTCTAAGGATTCTTCCTCTGCGGAGCGGACCTGGTGTGATGGTTAGAACACTTGACTATCACGCCGAGGACCTGGGATCGAATCCCACTCCCGACAAACTCGCAAAATTTGAGTTCTTCCTTCGGAAGGGAAGTAAACCGTGAGTCCCGAGATGAACTAGCCAAGGGCTAAATATCTCGTTAATACAGATAAAAAAAATCCTTCCTGAAATTCTTCTAATCTGTTTATACTGAAATTGTTCCTAGGATTCCTTCCGCAGTTATTGCAATAGCACCTACTGGAATAATTTCAGTAATTTCTACCAAAATTCATCCAATTCATTCAAGGATTTCTCTCAGAATTCTTTCAGAAATTCTGGAATTCTTCCAGCAATTTTTCAAGGGATTATTCCGGAAACTTATGAGATATTTTCCAAAATTCTCCTCCAAAACTCCTTCCAGAATATAACCAGAAATTCTTTCAAATACTTCTACCAGAATCCCACCAGAGTTTCTTCTTATGAATGTCTGCCACGGAGTCTTCCTGGAGCTATTTCAGAAATCTTCATTAGATACTTATAATTCTCTCGGAAAAGATGCTTACTGGTATTTTTTTTCTAGCTTCTCCACATATAGTAATCGTTATCCATTCGGAGATGTTGATCGAAGTTTTTCTCACATCTACTCGGATTTATTTTTGGATATTTCTCCTGAGAATTTCCAAGAGATTCTCTCCTCTATTTTTCCATGGATTCTTTCCGAAAATCTTCCAGAAAATCTTTCCGGAATACTTTCGAAATTTCGCATTTTCCTAGGAATTCCTTCGAAAATCTTCTTGGAGAAATCGATTATCTTCGAATTCTTCCAAGAAATTCAATAAGATTATTCTCGGAAAATTCCCCAAAAATGGATTGAGATTTACAGGAACTGTTTGTAAGATTCCTCCAACAAATCATCCAAAAATTTAACAATTTGCTGAAGGATTTCTCTAAAGACAAAAATCACAATTCTCACGCATATTCTTCCGGAATCCTTCAAGAGATTCTGTCCGGAATTTTTCCGAAGATTTCTTCTGGAATTTTTTAAAAGATTTCAACCTAAACTCCAGCTGGAATTCTTCCAGGGATTTCTACCAGAACTTTTCCAAGTATTTCTCGTATGATTCATTCACAGACATTTTACGGATTCTTCTAAAACTTGCCCCGAAAATCTCACTCGGAAATTTCCCAAGGATTCATCTCAAAATTCTGCCAAAATTTCCGTTTTAGGAATTTCTCGAAGAATTTTTCCTGATTTTCCATCTGAAATTTGACAGGACACACCCCTCAGAAATCTTCCTGAGATTCCTCCCGGAATTTTTTCAGTGATTTTTACCAAATTTCTTCCAGGGATTTTTATCATTCCTTCTTAAAATTTCTCCATGAATTCTTTCCAAGATTACAATCGGATTTTCATTTCAAGACTCGAATATTTTCCGAGATTTTCTATCGAAGTTCTATCAAAGACTTCTTCTGGAAAGCTTAAAATAAATTGCTTCCGGAATTTTTGTCGAAATTTTTCTTCCAAGAATACCCACCAGATTTTTTCTATGGATTTCTCCTAGATGGTGTTTCTGATATTCCTTCCGGAGTTCTTCCAAGTTTTCTTGCTGGTATTATTTCACGTTATTCTCCCGAAATTCTCTCAGGGATTTTTTCTTCCCGAATTCTTTTATAGATTTTCCTGGAACTCTCCGGATTTGCTCCCCGAAATTCGTAAAAATTTAAGGATTTTTTTTTTCTGTAATAGTTCCATTCGGACTTCTTCGTTCATAGTACTTCTCCATGATATCTTCCGGGATTCCATCAAGAACTCTTCCAGATATTCCTTGAAGAATTTTCACAATCTAACGGAAAAATTCTAACGAACTTCTTTATCCTTTGATAGATACGTATTCCGACCTCAATTGTAAGGTCGTCTTCAGTGTCTCGTAATTGACTCGACTGTAAGGGTTTCTCTGAACATCCTTCAGGATTCATCCTGGTATTCTTTCATTGATGCTTCTCACCATTTTTTTGTGGGATGCTTCCTGCATTTTGTGATAATTTTCTCTTACAATTCTGGCAGAAAGTTCTTTCAGGTATTTTTTTTCCAAAATTCTTCAGGAACTCTTGTTGATTTTCATTTTCAAGAATGCTTTCAAGGCGTGCCTTCCAAATTTTATAAGTTTTTTTTTCAATTATTTCAGAGATTTCTGCTTGAATTCTTCCAGAGATTTCCCCTGAATTTTTTAAAGGGAAATCAACCAGATTTTTTCCCTGGGATCCAGCATTCTTTCAGTCATCTCGAGTATCTCGGAACCCTTTTCATTTTTTTATACTGAAGTTTTCAATGGATTCCTTTTTATTTTTTTTCTTAATTTTCTCCTCAAACTCTTTCTGAGGTTCATCCCGGATATATTCCAATTTTTTTCCGAAACTCTTCAAATATTTCTCTCGGATTTTTTGGGGCTTTCTCTTGTAGCTATTCCAACGCTTTCACCTGAAATTTTTCAGCGATTTATCTTCCAGCGATTTTATGCTTCCAAGGGTTCCCTGCGGAACTCCAGATATTACGCACGGAATTTTTTACAGGCATCACTTCCAGAGTTCTTCCAGAGATTCTTCCCGGAACTTTGTCCGAGGATTTCTGCCGTTATTTTGTCCAGAAACTTTTCCAAGATTTCCTAGATAGTGTCTCGTAACTCTTTCAGAGATTTTTTTTCAGAATAGTTTCATGGATGCCTTCTGGAATATTCCTTTGGATTTCTTCGGGATTGTATTCCGGAGCTTGTACTCCCGGGTTCATCCACGGTTACTTGCCAGAATTATTTTAGATTTCTCTTCCAAAATTCTCTCAGAGATTTTTCCGGAATTTTTCATGGATAACTTTATCAGTTTTTCCAGAAATGTCTCTGGGAATTCTTCCTGAGGTTCCACCCGGCATATTCCAAGAATTCTTCCCGAAATTATTACAAGATTTTTTCTAGAAATTACTCCTGGAAATCTTCTAATGACTCTTTACGGAATTCTTGAGAAATTTATCTCAGAATGTTTGTTTTCCCGGAACTTTGTCTAAGGATTCCACCCGTTATTTTTTTCAGTTATTTTTCCTAGATTTCTGACATGGATTGTTCCAGAGCTACTCCGCTGATTTTTTCGTAATTCATTCAGAGATTCTTTCCAAAATTCTCCATAAGGATGCGTTCCGGAATTTTCTATGGCTTCCTTCGGGGTTGTTTTCCAGAGATTACTTCCGGTATTGAGCCATGGATTATTGCTGAAATGTTTTTAGGTTTTCCTTGTGGAGTTCTCTCAAGCATTTTTCCGGATTTTTTTTTCGGGATTATCCCCAACTCGGAATTCAAAAAATCCTATAGTCTCTTTATAGGAATTCTTTCAGGAATTTCTGTCGAGAATCTTACAGCAATTCCAACCAGCATTCTTCCCGGACTTTTTCTCCGGAAATCGTTCAGGGATTTCTCCCGGAATTCTTTTAGAGATTCAATACGAAATGCTTACGGGACTTCCATGTTGTTTACGATTCGGATGAATTTCTTCAACTTCCGGACTAAGAAAAGTTTCGCAAGCTTTCCATGGCTGGTTTGATCTAATTCAACATGTAGGATTCGTGTGCGTGGGAAGAACGCTGATTTATGACTTGATTACGGTACGGTAGCACCCCTCCAAGAGGTCCTTCTGGAATTCTACAAGCATTCCAGTCGGAATTCGTCCAAAAATGGTGAGATCCTTCCGGTGGTTTATTTAGGATTCCTTCAGAAGTTAAATCTGGGATTCTTTCAAGAGCTCTTGCCAGGATTCCTCCAGGAAGTATTCACGAGATTCTTCCAGAGAATTTTTCAGGGATTTCTTAAGAAATACCATCTTAGATTACTTCAGGACTGCTAAATTACATCAAAATTCCTTTTAAAATTTATCAAGAAATCAATTCCGAGATTCCTCCAAGAATCCCTTCCTCCTGGCAGGAACTCATTTTTTAAATATCTCTTAAATGGTTTTCAGCATATCGATCATTCATCTACAATATCAGAAGTCAGTCAACTTTTAAATAAATTGAAAATTATGATTCTGTATGTTTTAACAGCGCTAAATAGCTGCTGATGGAAAAATTGTTGATTTTTTGATAAAGAACACAAGCAAGTTCAACCACTTCAAAAGTCTAATAAAATAGGTAATTTAATTGCTTCCAGAAGTTTATTCGTAAGTTTTTGTGTATATTAGGCACCTGCAATGGAAAAGGAGATCAGAATAAAACCTTTGGCTTCAAAATTAACATCACATATTATTAGTACGAGAAATTCTTATACTTCAACTTCAAAGTGTCTTATAAACCGCCCCCGTGCAGATATTTGGTTCAAACGCTCGTCTAAGTATGCAGAATTGATTAACGAAAATTGCAGCTGCCAAGAGCTGCCAAAACATTAGCGCCATAATGATATGTGTATAGCCAAATTGTATGAAAAACAGAAATTTTGTTCGGAATTCGTTCGACACGACGAAATCGACAAAAATAATGAAAATGCCATTAATATGAAATTAAGAGCTCAATAATGTTTCAGTATATTCATTTAGGCTAAAACTAGCAGACTACTGTGATTTGGAAATTTTTGCCACGAATTTTCAAATCTGGACCACTGTGCGGTAGCAGTTTCAGGAAGAATCTCGGAAAGAGTTCCCTGAGATATATAGGAAAGAATTTTCAATGGATCTGTTAAGGAAATTCCAAGACGTATCCATGAAGGAATGTGAGAAGAAATCCTGGAAACAGTTGCTAAAAGAATCCTGGAGGAAGTTTTCGGAGGAGTCCCGGCAAGATTTTCTAGTACAATTCCGGAAGGATTTCCCAAAGGAATCCAGGAAGCAGTTCCTGTAGGAGTCTCCTAAGAGAATTGAAGGAGCTCCCAAAAGAATTTTCACAGGAATCCTGGAAGTGATTACTGAAGGAATTCCGGAAGGATTTCCTAGAGCAATCCCGGAAGAAATGCTTAAAGTAATAACAGAGAAAGTTCTTGGAGGATTCCTGGATAGATTTCCTAGAGGAATCTCAGACAGAATTTATTAAGAACTTCCACAAAGTGCTCCCGGAGAAACCTCGCTTGGAATGCCTGAAGGCGGCCTAGTGGAATCCCAGAAGAAATTATTGAATGAATTTCGAAAAGAACTTCTGGAGGAATCCCAGAAGAATGCTTGAAGGAATTCTAGAGCAAACTTCGCTGGAGGAATCCCAGAAGGACTTCCTGGAAGAATCCAAGATAAAACCTGTTCAGGAATCTCAGAGAATCCTGTAAGAATCCCAAATGTAATTTCTGAAGAAATCCAAAATAGACCCCCGAAAAATCTCATTAGAGATAAGCGATGATTTTCATATTTATCAGAACTATTTTGAAAAACTGTCGATCGATGTTTTGCGACATTTGATTATGCGGTACTTTCAGTTTTGTTTAATTTATTCACTAGAAGGAGCTACTATTACCCCTGCTTTTGGTATTCTACACAAGAATCACAGCCAATCTACAAGTTTTTCACACTCTGCTTCCAATAACAAAAACTTGAAAGTTCTCATTTTAAATTATTGATTTGCTCATTGATATTTTCAAGCGGAAGCCTCACAACAAATCACTTTATTTTATTCAACAGCACGTACCTTGATTTTGTTCTTGCCGCAAATTCAGGAACCCTCTAGGAAAATATCACACAAACCGCAATTCGTCCACTCAATGATAAGAAGCGCAATTTTTCGTCATTTTCACAGACACAATCTTCGTCCCACCGATGATAACCTCTATCTCCGGGCAACACACTTCATTCAATTAAAACTTGTTCACTTCTTATGTCGATTCTCATCACATTTCCCACATGACACAATGATTCGCCAACCGTTTCACTCCATTACTTCAACTTCGTTGAATTCCTCAACCGGTAAACGGAAATCCTTTCCTCAAATTCCACGTCACTCGCCACACACTAGTCCTGCTGATAACGTGCACAGGGTCGTCCTTAATTAACCTCCTTGGTTCTATATTTATCACTCCGAACCACACATCCGCACTCCGAATGGCGAGGAAAAAAACAATGGATAACTTTTTCCTCCTCGTGTCACAGTGAGTAACGCGGGACAATTGCACACAGACTAGAGGAAAACTTTTCTCCTTTCAGTTTCAGTAAGTAAGCACTTTTTCGGGGTGTTTTTGGGGTGTTTCTTCCGGTTAAAGAGCTCCGTCGCCGTTGTTCGTTGCTGTGGGGTAATTCTTCTCTATTCCGGTTGATTCAGGAAGGCCGACTAGCTCCAACCAGTACCTTTCGTCGCACCCAGTCGGTGGTGGTATTATTGTTTGGCAAACAAATCCTTTTCATCGGTTTGGGTTAGTGTGGACCAAACTTTTGTATGGAAAAGTAAGAAAGCTGGAATTTCATGCCTTAACATCTGAAATGGCAGCAGTACTTGTCGACGTAGCTGTCTAAAAATTTGAGCTCAATTTGATACACGAAAGATGCTGTTGCCCGAAGCTCAGGATGAAAAGTTAACTGGAGCACTACAAATGTCCGATTAAATAAACAGAGGTCGACTAGTGAATTCTAATGGAAGCCTATGAGATCCGATCCTCTTCAAGGGGTCCAAATATCTTTCCAAGATTTTTCCAGGAAATTGCATTATTTTTTTTCCAAAATTCCATACAAAACAAGGAATCTTTCCACAAATTCCATCCAGAATTACTGTTCGAATACTTTCCGGAATTTCTTCTTGATGTTCTACCGGGTTCCTCGTTAGAAGTTTCACCTTGATAAATTGCAGATTACCTTCAGGATTTCTACAAGAAGATTTTTTAGGATGTCCTAGACCTAGAGTTACTTTCATATTTTCTCCAAAAGTTGTTCCCACGACTTGTCTCAGAAGCTCTCGCAAGAATTTTATGAACTCCTCTTGGGTTTTGTGAAGTAATTTCTCAAGATTTCGTAATCATTTGTGAGAGATTTCCTGTAAGGATTCTCCTCACTGTACCTCTTTGGGTTTCTCAAGGTATTCACCAGAATTCCTTTAGAGACATCTGCTAGGAATGTCTCCTGGGTAATCTTACTGTAATTTCTATCAGTATTCTTGGGAAAAATCTCAGGAGAAACCCTTTTGTTTCTCACAAGGTTTCCGGACGGGATTCCGGGAAATATTCCGTGACTCTGCTACGAAAAATTCCAGGATAGAACTCCGAACTAAATGTCAGGAGTAGCTAACGCAGAAAACAAGATAAACTCTGAGGGAAGTTGGGGAAGATATGGGCAAACTGTAGTGAGTATTCTCAGGGAGAAATATTGGAAAGATCTCAGGGTTAACTGCTCTTGCTTCATGAGTTTCTCCAGCAGACAGCATCAAGATTTCTCCAATAGATCCTTCTTTATATTCTTTGTAGGAGATTTCTGCAGGAGTTCCTCCTTGTGTTTCTTCCTAAATTCCATCGTGAATTGTTTCTAGGAATTTCTCTCAGGACCTCTCCTAGAATTTTCAGGAGGGTTTTGGAAGAAATTTCGGGAAAACATCCAACTCTACTAGAAATCCTTGAAAAATCTCAATTGGACATCCCAGGAAACCTTATCAAATGAATCTCTGGTGGAAATATGGAGAAATGTCAAGAAAAAAATAGCAGATATCCAGAGAGACACCACTGCGACAAGCTCCAGGTGGAAAGATTGCAGTAATCCCATGATTAACTGCTGTAGAAATCCCGGGAATAATGAAATATCAAGACGAACTCCTGCAAAATGCCGAAAGAAACTCCATAAAGACTCAGAAGAACTTCTGGGAAGCCTCTTAGGAGAAATACCTGTAAAAATCCCAGCACCTTAAAAAAACCTGGAAAAATCTCTGGAAGAAATCTTGGAAGAACTGCTGTCGAAATGCGGAAGGGAATCTCGGTCTTAACTCAGGAAGGATTTTTTTTTAAGAAGAAGAACCAAGAAGTATTTATGTGAAAATTTCTGTAGGAATGCCGTTAAAAAACTACTGAAAGAATTTTCGAAAAAAAAATCTTATAGAATCCAGAAGACACGTACAAAAGAATTTATGGAAAAATGCAAAAAAATATACGGGAAAAATTGCTATGAATACTACAAGGAATTCTAAAAGGTATCTCTGAAGGAAATCCAGAAACAATGTTGGCGGAGTTCTCAAAGAAGTGCCTGTGGAAGAATTTCTGGAAAAATTCTTCCACTTCGACAGCTCTGAGGGTTTCTCGAAAAATTATGTGAAAATATCTCCAGAAATTCGCCCAAAATATGCTTTATTAATTTCTCCGAGAAATTCCTCAGAAATTTATACGAGATGTTCTGCAGAAATCTTTGCGAGAGTTGCTCGAAAAGTTGCTGTTTCAGAAGTTCATACGAGGGTACAACTGAATAGCCTCCTATTAGTTTTATGATGATTTTGTTTCAAAATAAACATAAAGATTCATTCTGAAAATTCTGAAGAGTTCTTTTTATGTCTTCAAAAATACTACAGGTGTTTCATCTAGAATTGCAGTTTCAACCGAAGATTTGTTCTGGATGCCTGCTAAGATTTCTCCTGAAATTCCATCGATGTTCTACCAAAAAAATCTTCGATAGCTTTTCCAAGGGCCACTTCAGATATTTTCTCCGATAATTCCTTTAAAGAATTTTGTTTTAGAAATTTCACTTCACCGGTTTTTTTTTTTTTTGAAACAAAACATCGGAAATGCCTCAAGAAATGCCCAGAAGATGTTTCCGACAATTCATGCTTAAATTTTTCTTACAGTTCTTTTTGGAATTTCTACAGGAATTTTTCAAGATTTTTTTTTCAAGCTTGCAGAAGGTCATTTAAAAATGGCAACAGAAATTCCCTGATGATTCCGACAGGAACTTCTCCGAGGGTTTCTGAAGGGTCCTGAGAATTTTCTTCAGACGTTCTTCCAGAAATTCTACCAAGAACTCTTTACAAGGATATTCAGGGATTCCTCCGAGAATTCTTCCAAAAAATCATCGATGGAGTTCAGCGAATATTTATGCAAGGGTTCATAAAAAAAGTCAATGATGATTCTTCCAAGGATTACTTCAGAATTGTCTTCAAAAGATTCCTCTAAAATCCTTTATAGGATCCTTAGGACTTTTAAGAAATCTATAAAACAGTTACTTATTTAAAATTTCAAACGAAAATTTGTTCAAGATTGACAGAATTACTTTGCGAATTCCTGCAAGTATTCCCCCAAGGCTCATTCCAGAAATAATACCAATAATTCTTTCAAAGACAGCAGCAGTTACAAAGATTCCTACAGACGTTCCTTTGGCGACAAAAAAAAATGTAGATTTCTTCGAGGATTCTTCCAGAGATTCCTTTTCTATTTACTTCTCTACAATTTTTCTAAAAATTGTTCCGAAATTTTCAAAAAAAAAATCCTCTCGAAACAGTTCCAAAGATTTCTTGATAAATTTCTATGAAGAATTCTCCTTGAAATTCATCCAAAACATCCGTCATTGATTCTTCCGAGAATACTCAAAAAGTTTCTTCGAGAACTTCTGCAGAAATGTATACGGGAATTCCGCCAAATGTTGGCTCTTACAAAAGTTTCAGAGGAATCCTTCCTGCAGAAACTAGTCCGAAGATCCCCTGAAGAATGCAACGATTCCTACATTTTTTTGGATATGGTCCCAGAGAGTCGTCTTAACATCCCCCACGGGTTCTATCTGAAATATCTCAGATATTTCCGCTAGAATTTCTTATGTCAATTTTCCCAGATATTCCTTCAAGGATTCTTCCAAATATCTTCAGGACGTTTTCAGAAATTTCTTTGAGATTTGTTGAAAGACTTTTTCAACAAGAGTTCATCAGATTCATCTCTAGGAATTCTTCGGAGGTTTATTAAAGAAATGTCTTCATTGGCCATTTGATTGAAAACGCTTCTAAAATAATTCTGGAAATTCCTATGGAAATGTCTCTGAACACTGCTCTGGAAATCCCTAGAGCAATTTCTTGGAGGGTGTTTTCTAGATGCTTCTAAGGATGCTGTTGCGAACTCCTCCGAGGGTTATCGAAGAACTTACTACTCTTGGAATCGCTCTTCAAATAGTGGCATCTTCATTATTTGTTTTTTTAAGGAATATCCCAAAATATTCTAGGTGATGTTAGGAGCAATGCTTGGAAAATCTAGGAGCGATGTCACGGCAAAACTGGAATAAAGATTTCTAAAACAAAAAGCAGCTAAGCCCTGGACGAAATCAGTTCCCTGACAAAACTTCGTAGATAATTAATAAAGGGTTTTCAAAATATGTTTGGGGAAATTTTAAAATACAAATTTTTCAGACATCTTTCAGGAATTTTGCGGAGGCATGAATGAACAAAATTTTAAGGATTTCCTCCCAGAGTTACATGAATTATTCTTGTATATTTCTGTAGAAGGGGTAGTTTCTACTGGAGGGACTTCTAGGATTTCTTCAAGAGTTTTTCACGGAATTTCTGCCAGAGATCTTTCTGAGATTTCTTCCAGAGCATTTCCAGGTGTCGATCTGGAAATTTACCTCTGAATTACTTCTGGAATTTGTTCAAGAAATTGCCGTGCGGCAGTTTTTTTTAGTTTATCGTGATATTACTCTCGGAGTATCTCCCGGAGACTTCTCTTAAAAGATTGCTACCGATGTTTCGAGATATCCTCAGAGTATTACTCACAATCAAAATTTCTCACAGGGTTTCTTCCGAAATGTCTGCAAAAGCTTTTCCATTTATCATGGAGTGTTCTCCGAATTTTTCTTCTGAGGTTTTTCCAGGATTTTTCTCGTACTTGCTTGAAAATATCTTTCCTCTTGAGATTTTTCCTAGAGATTTTCCCGGGTTTATACCCGGGTTTGCTTTCGGAATCCGGAAATTGTACCTTTACTTACCAAGTTCTTTGTAAGCCATTTTCGGATAAATGTTGGAAGAAATCCTGGTGGAGTTTCGCAAGGATTCTCCAAAGCAACCTCGAGAAATACTACGCCAATTTGGAGTAATCCCGGAGGATATTATAATGAATATTCCCGAAGGAACTCTGGAAGTCTCTAAGACTAATCCCGGGAGCAGCTACGAAACAAATCCCGCAAGGAACTCTGAATAAAAATCCCGAAAAATTCTCTGGAAGAAATTTCATGAACAACTTTTTCAGAAGTCTTGACAAAATTACAAGAGAAACAGTTGAAAAGTTATCCTGGAGAAGCACTAAGAGAACTCTCTACAACTACTTCCAGTGCTCCTCCTGGATTTTTTCCTACAGTCTTACACCAGCTTCTTTCAGGGCTCATCCTGAAGCTCCTTACGAAATTTAAGAAGTAGGGTTTCTTCCAGAATTATTCCTGAGACATCTTGTAGAGCTCCTCTCAGGATTTCTTCACGAATTCTAACGGGTTTTCTGCAGGAGTTCTTCCTGAAAATTCTTACAGAGGTTCTCCCGGTATTGCTCACAGAGTCCCTATTAAGGTTTATATCTGAGTTTCTCTTGAAATATGTTCAAACAAATTTCTAAAGATTACTTCTAGAGATGCTTCCAGGATATTTCTGAAAGATTCTCGTGGGATTCTCTTGAAGTTCCATGAGATCTTGCTGACGAAGTTTCACCCACATAGGAGATTCGCGTAATTTTTTTAGTGATAATTCTGGATTCCTCTGGATGTTCCTTTTTGGAAATTCTACAACAGCGTTTCTCAAACTATGGGTCGCGACCCACTGGTGGGTCGCGGGCCGATTTTTGGAGGGTCGCGATACTGTAATAAATGTCTTAATATTGCTATTTTATAATTCACAAATACTCCCTTGAAGAACTGGCAGAGTTATTTCTAGAAATTGGATTTCTCCTTAATTCTATTTAATTGTATTCTATTTCTATAGTCATAGTCTGGGTTATACTGAATATTGAGACTGCTGTCAGCATTCTGAAATCGTTTCTGAAGCTAAGCGTTTTCAATCAACAGTTGAGGGACCCAGAATCAAAAGGGTGTAAGTGACCATTTTGTCGATTCTAAGCTAAGCATATCGAAAAATTCTTCAGATTATAAGCTTTCAGGAACTTTTTTAACATTATTTTTACGATGATTAGAAAAATTGCAATAAATCGTAGAAAATTGTATATTTTGTATGGGATGAAAAATTGATGAAAAACTTCAAACCTCATTTACTCGAAAGTAGGTTTTTGTCACGCACATCCCTTTGCTGCTAACCCCTCAGTTTTAAGTTCAACCTGTATTCTGGAAGAAAACTGAGTTCAAGCTGTTACTCTTAGCTTGCATTTTAAATTAGATTTACACAATACAACATGTTTAGCAATTAAAATAAAATAAAATGAAATACTACTTAACCAAAAATAATACTTTGATCAGAAAACGTACTTTTACCGAACTTTCGTAAAGCTAAACTTCTATAAAATTCTGCTGAATGTCGATAATTTGAACTTTTTCGGAAACTGAAACACTGAAACACTGAAACAACTGAAAAGTGATTTCAATAAAAAAAAAAGAAATAAAATAAGTGTGTATGAAGGAAGTTCACTCGCTCGCTGTACATATTTATTATTTATAGCATTTCAATCCGATCTTTTAAAGTAAATTTTAAAATTCTGCAGAATTGTATGCTAACCACTTATTTTCAAAGACTTTGCATAAATTGTATGTTTTTGTATGTTTTTGTTTATTTCTAGAACGTGCGAGTGAATACCTAAAACCTGTTCTGTAGTGTTGCATGAAGCCAGACAGGTTAAATATACATATTAGGAACTTGGAAACTTATCTAAAACTTTTTAGACTAAGAGCTTACTGAAACTGAACACTTGGGTACCTTAACCTCACCTAGACTTTTCAAAAAAAAAATAAAAAAAACAAAAGAGCACAATGAATTGAAAAATATTTTTAATTAAGTTTGCGTAATTTCATCAAAACCTATGAAAGTGATACATTTTACTTATAAGTTACTATATGGTCGGCGTTCGGTCAGAGTGGACTACGCGGTTTTTTGGATAGGTAAAGATATGCGAAAAAATTCGAAAACTTTGAACTTTTCATCATTATTTTAAAGCAGACGTTTCGCTACATAAAGGAACTATAGTATTTCGGACAAAAATGCACTACATTTGACATCCCTAGTTCTTGCAGGGCATTTTCCCGAAATCGTTGAAAAACAGATGGTCCGGTCTGAGTTAATGCCGGCCATATAAGTCAGTACAAATTTTGCAAAAAAAAACGAATTTTATGAAAATACGTGTAGTGGGTCGCTAAAATTTATAAAAATCAAAAGTGGGTCGCAAGCTGGAAAAGTTTGAGAACCCCTGTTCTACAACATTCACTTCTAGAGTTCTTGCCGAGATTTTCCCAGTAGTTAATCTCGGAACCCCTACTAGGATTACCAACAAAATTGCCTGTAAGAAATTCCCAGAGAAATGTGGGAAAAAGCCTTGGTGGAATCTCGCGAGAAACTCCGGGAAAAAGTATAGGACACATTTTGAATGGAACTCCGGAAGAAATTTCGAGAGTAACTGGGTCATCTTGGAATAACTTTTGGGAGTATTCCAGGGAGAAATGTTGAAATATCACGATCAACGATCAAATCTAACTATACATGTCAATGGTTGCTCCTCCTCCTTTAAAAAAGACCCTCAATGATGGTTCTTCATCAAATATTCCTGTAAAAATAACGTTTACCAATTCAGACATTTTGTTTCTTATCGATACAGTAACTTTCATTATGTTTAAAAATGAAATATTTTATTTGTGAGATTTGTTTCTTTTCTACTTTGCTATATTTTTTTTACCGCTTTGTGCAACTTCAAATTTCATTGAATTTTTTAGAAGAAACATCAACGAAGTTGGTATTATTTGCTACGTTAGAATGTTTACTACAAGAGCAAGAAAAACCTTTTTTTCGATATTGTTCTCAAATTGAAATGGCAGTCAATCGTATTGTATTTATAATTTCTGAAACAGTTCATACCGACAGAAATTTCTTCGAAGATTTGCTTCGGCAAAACTAAATGCATTTTTACATTTTATTTTTGTTTTTTGATTTTTCCTCCAGAAAAAAATCCTGCAGCTTTACTGCGGAGACTCCTAGGTTTTATTCAAGAGTTTTTCGGAGGATTTCAGTAAGAGAATTTCTGAGATTTCTTCCAGAGGATTTTTTGGTTTGCCCCCAGAGTTACTCATGAGATTTATCCCTGAATCGTCCAGAAATTGCCGTGAGATTTCTTCTAGAGTTGCTCCCGAGGTATTTCTCAAAAGTTCTGTCGGGGTCAATATGACCCAGGCAGGCTCGATGAGCGTACTCTACGCTATCCTTGTACCTCCAGCCTAACATCTTAGGAGGGTTAAAGTTACCATCATATAACTCTTGGAGTGTCTACCGGGGACATCTTCTAGAACGGTGATTCCCAAAGTGGGCGAAATCGCCTCCCAGGGGGCGAAAATCAGGCCGAAGGGGGCGAAAATGTGAAAAACTAAAATTGGGGGGCGAAAATACTAAAAAAGGGGGCGACTTTTTGAATAATTGAAAAAAAAAGTATTGAAATACTAGTCCAGAATGTCAACTGAATCATTAAGAACCTCTAACATTTCAAATATTGTTGTTTCTAGAATTATTGAAAAATGTCTGTTTTGAGATCGACTACATTTTGCAGAATTTGTTTTTTTATGTTTATGAGGACTTTTCGTCATAATCCCAAGAAAAAAAACACAAATAAGACTGCTATTTGAATTTTCTAAATAATTCCTAGGAATTATGGAGATCTAATATTATACATGTTAAGAAACTATGAAGAAACTTTTATAAGAGATTATGAGAAGAACCGTTTTTACTTGATGAGAAAGTTTTGTTTTCAATTCATGGGCGTTTTTTTTTTCATGGAATTTTCAATCAAAATCATGATTTTTCAGACGAATTTCAGAACACGTTTTGGATGGGAGCTATCACCACACATTGTTTGAAAATTTCAAACTTATTACTAGTAGCTATTCTGATTGTTTCCACGAATTCAGCGTTGTTTTCCCTCGAAACCGAGTAATGACTGTTGCATATTTAGGCAGCATCCATTTATTACGTAACGCTAAAATCGACATTTTTAGACCCCCCCTCCCCCCTCCGTAACGCTTTTTTGTATGGAAATCCTAAAATTTTTGTATGGACCGTAACGCTCGGCCATACTCCCCCCCTCCCCTAGAGCGTTACGTAATTTGTGGACGGCGCCTTACTTATTTGACAATAGAAGTTCTCCAATTTATACTGGCTTTTCATTATTTGCATTTACTTTGAAAAGCTGACTACATTTGAAAATACACAGATATATTCCTGATTTGTTCTTTCTGTATAAAAAAATATTTTTGAAATTGTATTTCAATATCCCATCAGTAGGAGGATGGATCCCCCTTTTCAAAAACACTGTGTGTAAGATAACAAGTTTTCGTAAATGTTTACAGTCCGTCCTTCTCGTTTTTGTTCAAGAATATGTATAGCACAAACATGATTTCAAAATGTATTGTTATACATGCAATAATGCGTTTTTTTTAATAAGAGAGATACTAATTTAGATTCATTAAACATCAGTTTCGCCACAGTGTCAAATAGTGGGTTTTTGAGGGCTTCAGCTCAACAAAGTTTCAGCCTTTTTTCATAAAAAAAATCTCATTTAGGGGAGCGAAAAAGTTTTTCTCAAGCTCCAGGGGTGATACCTCCTAAAAGTTTGGAAAACACTGTTCTAGAAGATTTTGTTGATCCTGGGGTATCCTCGAAGTTCTGCAATATTTATTCTGGATCTGGACATTCTCGCAAGATTTCTTACATGGTTTCTCCATAAAATTTCTGTAAATGCTATTGCTTTTTTCACGAAGTTTACAAAAAATAATCAGTGGAAGAAATCCTGCCAACCTTCTGCAGAAATCTTGCCAAAATTCATCGAGAAACTGTCGGCAAGCTATTTCGAAAAACCACTGCGACTCCACCCGGTGTTCCTCCTAAAATTTCTTCCAGAGTTTCTACGGGTATTTTCCCAGAGGTTCTTTCAGGTTTAACATGAAGCTCCTCACTAAGCTTCTGTAAAACGGCTTTCTTACAGAGTCATTCCTGGAATTACCATTCGAGTCAATCCTAGTTTTTCACGGTTTTCCTAAAGGGATATCCCCTGAGATTTCTGCCCTTGAGTTCCTCCTGCATTTTTTTTTCATGAAATTTTGGGATATTTCTTCAAGATTCCCGCGAGAGTTCTCTTGAAGTTTTACGAGACATTTTTTCTCTCAGGGCAGGTACTTCTCTTTGGGGATTCCTAGCGGTGTTTCTCTTGGGATATCTCTAATAGCTTTTCCGTATTTGTTTTGAACTTGTTTTCATGAATTTCTTCCTAAAGGAACAACTAATGATATTTTTCATGGATTTTTTCCCATGATTTCTTTCAAAGGTATATCGAGGATTGCCGTCTTATAAGTTCCCCAAACTTCTTGCAGTGATCGTTCCGATTTTTTTCAGGAATTATACCCAAATATCTTTTCGGGAATGTTCCATCAGCATTCGTCCGGGTGTAACTTTCTAAATTTTTCTAGTACTTTTTCCTGGAGTTCCTGCCAGGATTTTTCCAGAAGGTGTTCTCGAAATATCTCCTGAGCTACTATGAAGTTCCTAGTAAAAATAATCCCTGACGAATATCAGAATGAATCTTTCGAAGAACTTCAGGAAAAATCCCGAGAAAAACTTGTCCACCTCGGATTAACCTTTGGGAGTAATACCGGGAGAAAATATTGAGAATATTTCCAAACGAAGAATTCTTAAAAACAACGCTCTGCGAAGTTCCTGGTAAGAAATTCCTTGAGAAAGTTTCAGAATGAAACTAGCGAGAAATCCCCTAAAACTTTCTGGAATAAATCCCATGAAGAACATCTACAGAAATCAAAATTACGGAAGAAGCAATCACACAGTTATCCTGGAATACAAATAAGAAGTATCCCTGAAGGAACTTTGGGAAAATCTTGGTAAGTCCAAAGGAAGTCCGCGAGATACTCTAGAAACAAAACCGATAACACCTTTAGAAAGAAAATACCCCAGATTTATTTCAAGATTTTTTTTTTACTTGTTCGTTTATTTGGAAGGCTCGGGCGCCACATGGGCAGTTATGCCGAAATCATTTGTTTTTACAAACTTGATGATTTTATGGCTATATCCAGAGATGCCAGATATACAGATTTTTCTGTATTATACAGATTTTTGTCTTTCCATACAGACAAGATACAGAGTACAGAAAAATACAGATTTTTAAAATGTGATACAGATTTTTCCAGAAAATATACAATTTGAAGTTCAATAATTTTAATGAAATCTTTATAAATTTCAGCTTAAACCTCAAAAACAATTATGAAAATTTGTACATTTTCACAAATGTTTTCGAAGAATAAATACCAGTAAAAATTAAAAACTTTTAAAAAGTAGTACATTTTTGTTAGTTTCTATCAAAATCTAGGACTCTCGGTGTCTGCTATACCCTCAAATACGGCGATACAGAAAAATCTGAATTGATACAGATTTTTTGATAAAATAATCTGGCATCTCTGGCTATATCGGTCTTTTCCTACTTAGAGTAGGGTAACGGTTGAATTTTGGACCCCTAGAGGACATTGGTTTGAATTTAATTCAAAATCAAACAGATTCAGAGGGTATTTACACATAATGATGATGTTAGTATGTTCGTAAAAGCCTCCACTGTCCGTCAAAAATACCCACAAGGTCATTTCTGGCTGAAAATTTGATGAAAATAACTGATTTTTGGAGCTTCAGTTTTCACTGTTTTGGACACCCCAATATATTTTGGACCCTCTTCAGAATATATTTTGGACACCCGGTGTTTAAACTCGTTTGAAACTATTTTGGAAGAATTTGTCGCTTGAATATGCTTGATCACATCCTAATTACTTGATTGAAAAAGGCTGATTAGACGAACTTTGCGAATTTAATGCGCTAGAACATAGGTTCCCAAACTTTCAGGTCGCCCCCTTTTGCCAGCAGACGTAGTTTTCGCGACCCGCCATAGAAATTCGCTAATTTGTTGTCTGTTATAGTAAAATATTTTACTGTCCCTCGCGACCCCCTGGATAAAGGCCGGCGACCCCCTGGGGGGGTCGCGACCCACAGTTTGGGAAACCATGCGCTAGAATGATAAATGTTTTTGTTTACATCTACAAGTTTCCTCAGCACCGCAATCTCTTTTTGTAAACATGATGCGACACTCGCACGGATGACGAGATTGGCAAAAAATAATATCAAGGCAAATATGGATATTTCCAGTGAGATAATGATTGCTTCCCGTGCAGAGCGATCTTATTTAGCGAATGATTCTAAAAATTTCCGTCATCTCATCATTAAACCTGTGTAAGTTGTGATAATAGGACACAGGGGGTCCAAAATATATGGGGGTCCAAATTATATTGGTTACCCTATAAGGGAGTAGAGATCAAAGTGGATAATGAAATGATAGATATGAAAGTATTCGCTAGGTTTCGAACAAGTATGAAAATTTTCATGAAGGTGAAATTAGTCAAGTAGGCCATGTATTGAACGAATACATCGAATGCGTAAAACTTCTGCCGTACGACCTGTGCTTTTAAACAGATCGGCTTGATTGGTAGTTCATACCACCTTACCAAGACTGGAAAAAGTTTCAGGCATCCGACTGCCTATCTATGTTTGTTTTTACATTTTACAATTTATTACTGCCTTGATACTATGTTACTTTGGGAAGACGAAGTGCTCGCAGTTGTTTTATTTCAAGATGTTTTCGTTAAATTTATTCTAGAGTTTCTCCAGAAATATTTCGGAAAATCTCTCGCTTTTTTTTTGAAGATTTTCACCTATAAGTCCTGAAGGTGTAAAATAATCATGGTTGGAGTAAAATATTTTCATTTACATTTTCACGTTTTACGTGGTATATATTTCTCTCGACGTTTCTTCTCGAGGGCGGGGACTTTCTTAGAAAACTCATTGCGTTATTGCTTCAGAGGTATTTCTGAGAGGTTTTCAACATTATCCTGGACTTTTATCAAAAAATTCAATGGGGGGTTTCACTTGTCGGTTCTCCCAGGACTACTATCAGAGTAATTTTCAGAATTTCTACCGAAAATTGTCCCAAGATTCCTCTTGGTATTCTTTTTGGGACGTTTCAAATTGTTAATCCTGGAATTCTGGCCGGGATTATCCAAGAATTGTTCTTGGATTACCTCCCTAGATTACATATCAAATTTCTTGCCAAAAATTCCAAAAAGAAGTCTGGTGAAATTTTTCGATGAATTTCGGAAGAAATCCCGAAAAAATGCGCCACCTCGGAATAACTTTCGGGAGTAATCCCAGTGTAAAACATTGAGGATATTTTCGGATGAACTTTGAAAACTTCTAAGAGTATTCCCGGGAAGAACTATGGAAGAAATCTAGCGAAAAACTCCAAGAGAGATTCAGAAAAAAAAATCTGAAAGAACAACATCTGCAAAAGTTTCTCTAACATCCCTGGAGAAAATGTTGAACAGCTTTTCCAGAAAGCATTAATAAAAATCCTTGTCGGAACTTCTGTCAGAAATCTGTGGACTAACTCTCAGAAATACCAACCAGGTCACCATTAAGCCGTAAAAATGGCATTAAATCGGTTCTATAGTGGAATATAGAACCTTGCTAGCAAAGCTAATTGGTTCTATATTCTCTAAAGGAGCTGCTCAAAAGCCACTTTTGGCGCATTATTCGGCTGATATACGGCCAACTTCAAAATACCAAGTCTCTGGAGCGAGAGTTGTCAAAAGTGAGACAAAGAAGAAAAAAAAATATTTTGTTTATCTTCTGTTCTTTTCTCATTTCTTTTGCTTCCACTGAAGTTGTTTTTTGCTGCTTGACCCAGATTCCAGCTCTTGTCCTCCGGGTTCCTGATCGAAAGTCCAAGTCCATTGGCGTTTTCCATCTGCTCTACAATTGCACCATGGAATCAGTGTGATCAAACATGTATTTAAACCATGCAAAACATAATAATTTGGGTATCTCGACGGTTCAAAATTATATGGGAGGATGATGATTTAGTGGTCAATTAGGTGGTGAAAAACGCTGGAAGAGAAAATATGCGGAAGAAGCAACATGTATACTAATGGTCGCAGAACGATGTAGCTCCTCTTCCGCAACGTTTTCCGACTGGAGCTGGAGTTTGTAGAACTAATAAACGAAAAAATCGTGTCTGGAATCACCACATTTGCTTGAAAGATTCCATTATCTTTTAGCATTCCGAGCAGAATTCGTCGAATGATAACAAAAATGATTCTGTTCGCTCGATTCAGATCCGTTATGTTAAAATGTATTAGCCATGACCAACTTTAGTTTGTTTTGGTCGAAATCAATTTTGACTGATATAAACGTCATGTACTCCAAGTCCTGTGACAGCACTGACAAACTTATTTACAGCATGTAGCATTTAGTTCTTAGTGTTTATAGTGCCTATAAGCATTAGGGATGCCTATATAGAGCTTTTTAGCAACGAAAAGCTGTTTAATTACCTTTGTAATGCTTAGAACAGTGCTTAGAGGTTACCTGGGCAGAATAATCATCGGAAAAATCGCGGTGAGCAAATCCAGAAAAGCCCTAGGATTGAGTTTAGGCAGAAACTCCTGAGAAAATCCAGAAAGAAATTTCGGCTATCCTTCAGGACAAAACCACAAAACCCTTGGTAAATTCTATGACGAAGGGAGAAATCGTGGGAAGAATATGACAAGAAATCACCAAGAATCGGAAGAAATCCAAGGAGAAAGCAGAAAGAATTTCAAGGAAAAGTATTCGATAGAATTCCGGGAAAGTTTCTCCGAGGAATTTTGGAATAAGTTCTGGAAAGATTTCCAAGCAAAATCCAAAGGAAATCTCTGAACATAATCATAATTCAGGGGTACGTAAGCGACTCTTAGTACGTTTTCCTAACGGTTAACAAGCATTTGGAACGATCTGGGATGATTTGGGCTGAAAGAGATCCCGACACATTTGTAAGGTTCCGAGTATGCCTGAGTGCGCGATTACAATTAGGTCACTCTTTAGAATCTCGTAAGACAACACTTTGGGCAGACATTCTCAAGTGAAAAATAAGTCATTCCCAAAAAGGTAGTTTTCATTTCTTCACAATACCTTCCTCAGTTACGTGTATATTCTTCATTGAACGGAAGAAATTCCTCAGCTGCAACGTTACTTCATGACAATCAGGTAAGGCAGACACTTTTCTTCATACATATGTTCGATTGTGAACACAAACACAAAGTGTGAACTCCTGCAACTAACTTACGAAGATTTTATTGATCACTATGAATTTGGTTTCAGCGGTGAGGTTTGAAATTCCAAATTATGGTTGTTTTGGGCCACTCTACTGTATTTCACTGCGAGTTATTGTTTACTTTGCAGCTTTCCTGATCATTTCTTTTTGTAATCACTTCGGCTTGATTCCATATAACGTGAGGTTTGATTCTTACATTCCACTTGCGATGGGTTTGTTTCGGTTTTGGCTATCATCACTTAACACCTACTGGCAATTTGTACGGCTTTTTTGTTTAGTTGTAAAGATCACTATAATTAACTGGATGTTTTCACACAGTGTAGACACAGGGAATAAGATTTGCGGCATAGGAGGTTTTCACACTTCTTCAAGTAACGATAGGATAAGATTTCACTCTACTTTGTCATTCTCATATATTGAGACACTACACCTAACTCCAGAGAGATGATACGAATACGAAGACAGGAGAAACAGTTGATAAATCGGAAATACGAAACGGCGGCACATCAAGCATGGGAAGCAACACTCTACGATGGCGGGTCTACGCGGATGAAGACAGACACCTTGTAGCAGCTATTCCACACACACTGACTTTACAGAGTAACTCTATCCGGTCGTCCACCGTGGACATCCGACAACTGCAGCAGCCCCTATATTGCCCAAGCGCGCGCCGGAAGTTAGAGGAGCACAAGATACACGGAACGGATACAAACTACACGAGGGAAGCGGAAAGCGAACCAACGGATACCACGGTCACGGCTAGACTGAACGCGAACGCTGTTGGGAATTCAAACTTGAATCTGCTTCTGCTTGCACGCCACCCATTGCACCTAGCTGTAGCTCTAGCTATGGATGTGGCGAGGAAAAAACAAGAAGCCACCCTTATCTCCCGCACGCCGCTTTCAGCAGCAGCGACCGTCTAGCCCATAGTTTCCCAAACTGTGGGTCGCGACCCCCCAGGGGGGTCGCCAGCCTTCATCCAGGGGGTCGCGAGGGACAGTAGAAAATTTTACTGTAACAGACAGCAAATGAGAAAATTTCTATGGTGGGTCGCGAAAAGTATGTCTGCTGGTAATAGGGGGTCGCGAACCCTGAAAGTTTGGGAACCTATGGTCTAGCCTAACCGATTCGGTGGCGGGCGATTCCGGTTTACCGGCAAGCTAGGCAGGCATACGACGCACGTCTATGAGAGCGATAGAGAGAGATTGGAAAAGCGCGCCAACCCCAAATTTGCTCCCGCGCGCGTTGTGGGGTTGTGTAGAGATTCTCACACCGTCGTCGTCGGAGAGACCGGTGGAAAGCATGAGCGGTTGAAGCACGTGGACTTTTGTTTGGTTTTCCTCGGAGAGCTGAGTTTTGCTTACAAGATGCACGTGTGAAATTACCACCCGCAACTAATGTAGGGGGTTTGGTGGAAACCAGAGTGAATAATAAGTTGATGTTGTGGAAAATGCCGGGTTTCAACGGAAATCGAAACGCGCGGGAATATTCTTGTATCATCGCGATTTTGCAGTGGAATTTAGTATGGTGTTCAGCGATAGACTTCCAGGTAGAGGTATATCTCGTATTAGTGACCATTTTAATTTTCGAAATGTCTATAAAATCGAGGCAAGGTTTTTTATTTCATTTTTATTTGAATTGTATACCAACATATAAAAACTGCCTACAAACTGAGTTTTCGATAAAAGACTCGGAGTTGTTGGCAATCGGCGATCTTTCTGTACGAGTAGTGTAGGTTTGTATAGCAATCTGCTGGGCCGCCTTTTGTTGCAATTTTGCGGTAGTAAATAAAAATAAGTGAACCCAGAAGTTTCAACTTTATTACGACGGTCTCCGAAAAAAAAACTTCCCAAATCAAATCATCATGTTACAGATTATTTCAGAAAATCTTCCATGCGCTCCTCCAGAAATGACACAAACAATTTTTTTATGAAATCTGGCATTAAACGCTTCACCAATTCCCACATATTTTTTCTCATTTCGAGACTGTTTGAGAAAATCGCCCAGGGATTACTTCAGAAATTTCTTTGGATATTTATGCAGAAATTTCTCTAGACATTCTTTTGGAGAACCTATTGGAGATTCCTTTAAAAAAATCTACCAAAAATATATTCAGAACTTCTTCTGAAAATCTGTATGAAAAAAATTAAGAAAATTTGTCCGAATTGATTGATTGATTTGTCTTTATTAGAGAGACTTTCAGCCCTTGGCTGGTTCGTCTCTTTTGTCCGAATTGTCACGGATTCTTTCAAAAAATCTTCCATAGATTCATTCGGAAATTTTCTTCAGTGATTTGTTTAGCAATTCCTCCTATTCTACAAATTCCACAAAGAATTGTTGCAAAGCATATTGCATGATTTGCTTTTTAATTTTTTTTTCATTTTTTCCAAAAAATATCCTTGACTTAGAAATTTCTTTCAAAAATAAATCGTTCAGAGATTCTTTGAGAAATTTCTTTAGACATGCATTCAAAACTTTTAGGGCTGCCTTCAGAAACTATTCCAGAGTTTTTCAGAAAATGTTATTGGAGTGACTTTGGGAGAAACGATTGCAGCAGTCTGTGAGCGCGCGCGGATGTTCTGAAAATTTGTGCTGTCGTTTTTTTTCTCGCGTCCGCATTTTTTAGTTTTTTTTTGTATTTTTCTGTTTTGTTATTTTTGATTATATTATGAGTGTCTGACAAGTGAAAACTAACGGAAAATTGCATTAAAGCCATACAAGGGAAAATTTTAATTTTTATCGATACCCGCTGACCACTGGACAAGTGAACGGGCCGTAATTGCGAACGGTCGTGCGTTGCAGAGATATTGCTCTCGAATGTTTCCTTTGCTTTGTTTGGCTGAATTTGGTTTGGTAGCGCCTTCCAGAAAAAGTAGTTATTGACATAGTGAAGAACCATTGAAGACCAGTGCGCGATTGTGAACATATAAAGTGAAGATTCCGAAGTTGTCTGAGATATTATTTGTGAACAATTATGGCATAGTACCAAACTGAAGATCTGGAGGAACTTCCTGTCGGTGCCATCTTTTCCTTTTGTGATAAGCCTATCACGACCGGTTTCTACTGTTGGGAAGTCATACGTCATTTTGTCGTTGGTGTCCAAACAAAATTTGAAAAGTGTCAGCTGTGATCAAGAATACACAAGTGTGTGCATTTTGTACAAACATTATTTGGTAGTCGTTCATCTCATATGATCCAAAAGAGGGAAAAACACAACATTTTCAACATGGTGTGCAATAGAAAGGACCTAAGAATTGGAAAATCTGGTGAGTCCGTTCCTTTATATATTTTATTAAGGCTGACACAAATTTCGATTTTCTCTAATGTCCCCCCCTCGGAAATTTTTTGTCGGAATTCGACATTTTGAGGGGGGACACAAATAAATTATTTAATAAATTTAAAAATTTTAAAGTGAAATAAGTGTCGTCGAGAAAATTTCTTAACAAATCCAAGGAGTTTGACGATTTTGCCTAATTGTTTGGGTGATTTTTCATCAAATTCATTTATTATTTATCATCCCCCCCCCTCGACGAGTCAACGAGGAAAGCGACAAAAGAAGAAACTGAGATTTGTTCCGGCCTAATTACTCAACGTAATAATTTGTGGATATCTTTGAAAAAGTATTACATTGATTACATTACATGAGCTTCTCTATCAATATAATCAATCTCTATCAAGTAGGTATTATAATCTACTCCAAACTGCTCTAATCGCTGCTTAAGTATCAATCAATTAAAGTGACCCTTTTTAACATATCAAGCTACAAATATAAGGCACAGCTTAATCATACTGAATTCCTGACCATTCCTGTACCAAAATCCCATTTCCTTTCTATTTGCGAGGGCGTCGGTGAGTAGCTGGCACGTCGATAAATAGTCAACCCTTCCCTACTATCCTTTCCCATCCACATATAGTTTTTCTTATCGTTTCAGAGACCGATCAATGGCGGTTAAGCCTAGGCTTGTTAGCCAGGACACAGTGTAAATACCTGTGCCCCATCCCGGAAACAAAATGGCCCATTGAGTGACGAAACTTCTTAGCTATGTCACTCCCAACGTTAGTGTTTAAATATACTGAAACAATTTCACTCACTCCAACACATCTACATGATTTACACAAATACACCTACACAATCTGAATATTATCGTATCACTCGCTTATAGTGATTCCAAATCACCCCATTCCAAATATCCAACTCCTTGACACCTATGGGAGTGTCGGTGAGTCGCTGACCTCTTGTTAAGTAGGTGTCATATCATCACATCCTTTCCTATCCTCGTAACGGAGAAGATGGGCGTGGCCGGCAATGGAAGTTCTCATGTCTTTTTACTTCATCCTCTGGTTGGATAGCTCCTCTCCTGTTCTTGGCGTAACGTCCTCACTGGGACAAAGCCTGCTTCTCAGCTTAGTGTTCAATGAGCACTTCCACAGTTTTTAACTGAGAGCTTTCTCTGCCAATGACCATTTTGCATGTGTATATCGTGTGGCAGGCACGAAGATACTCTATGCCCAAGGAAGTCAAGGAAATTTCCTTTACGAAAATATCCTGGACCGACCGGGAATCGAACCCGTCACCCTCAGCATGGTCATGCTGAATACCCGTGCGTTTACCGCCTCGGCTATATGGGCCCTGGTTGGATAGCTATTCCTTCCCAAATAGCATTCCATAAGCAATTAGATTAGGAGTATTAAAGTTTTAACATGACAACTTTCAGTATGCAATCTACGAATTACTCCCTTACCACGCAACGCAACGCAACGCAAATGTTATTGGGGTGGCTTTGGAAACTCTTGTAAAGATCTCACCAGAAATCCCAAAACAACTTCCAATTTTTCCAGAAGCTCCACTAGGGATTCTTCCAAAAGTTTCACAAGGAATTGTGGTTTACCCTATTTTTTCCGGGACTTTTTATTTTTTTTTTTCCGAAAAATCCTTCAAAATTTCTTTTAAACATTCTCTCAATCGTGCTTCCAAGGATTTGTTTCAAAACTTTTTTCGAGGTTTGCTTTAGAAATAACTCCAGGAATTTTTTTTTTTCACGGAAGTTTGAATTTCTGTCAGAAAATTTTCCTGGGATTTCTTTACAAATTCCACCAGGGACACTTTAGAATAAAAAATGTTAGATCCATTCAGGAAATTTCTGCCGTAGGGGTTTATTTACAAGTTTTTCGGCGGTTTTTTTTAAGAAAATCTAGCATGGCTTTTATCGTAAATTCGACTAATAATTTCTTCAAAAATATCTTCAGATTTTCCTCCAGAGATTTCTGTACAAATTTCTCCAAGAAAAACTTGGAAAAAAATTCCACAGATTATTCGAAAATTCTTTCATGGACCCTTGCTGGAACCATCCTAGGATTCATACAAAAAATATTTCTCGAGCTTCTGAAAAAATCTCCCAGGGTTTCTTAAAAAAAATCTTTCTGGGACTTCTTTGGAAACTCCTTGTATTATTACTTTAAAAAATCATCCAGGATACCCTGAAGAAATTCAATCAAAAATTCTTTCACAAAATTTTCCAGAAGCTCCTTTAGACTGTCCTCCAGAAATTAAAATACTTTAAGAATACCTTTCAAAAAATCTTGCATAGAAATTCATCAACGAATGTCTACAGATTTTTTTTATAGATTTCTCCAGAAATTTTTCAAAGAGTTCATTTAGAAAACCTTCCATGAACTCTTTCAAAAATACTCCATGGATTTTTATTTTTTAGAAAATGATTCACAAATACATTAAGAATAAGAAATTCAGAATTCTTTCAAAATTTTCTAAGAAGCTTTTTAAATAATTTTCTCCAATAATTGCTTTAGAAATTCTACAATATATTATTAAATTAATTCCGAAGATTTCTTTACATATTCCTTCAAGACATTTCTTTTCCAGAAATAACTCCAAAGATTTCTGAAAAAATTCTTTAAAAATTCTCCACAGATTCCTTCAGAATTTTTTCTACAGATTCCTTCACAGATTCCAATAAGGATTCTTATGGAAAAGCTGGAAGGCATTCTTGCAGAGATAGATTCCAATAGAAATTCACACAGAGATTTCATCAGAAACTCCGCCAGGTATTCCTCTATGAGTTTTCTAAGAAACTACTCCAGGATTTCCTCCAAGCGTATCTCGATGAATTTCTCTCTCCATTTGAAAATGTTGTTAAGGATTTTTATTATAGGGGATTTTTCCAGGATTTATTTTTCTAAAAGCATCTCAAGAGGTTTTTTAGGTATTCTACCAGGGGTATCCAGGTGTTTCTTAAGGCATTCCTTTAAACATTTCTTCATAAATTATACCTAAGGATTCTTGGAATATTCCGTTTTCTTTTAAGTCATTACATATTTCGGAAATGCCTTAAGAATTTTCTTCAGATTTTTTTTCATTCCTTCTGAAATTTCTTCAGCGATACTTTCGGAAATATTTTTAGAGACTTCTTCAATATTCCTAGAATTACTTCAGCAATTTCGACAGGGATTTCTTCAAAAGTTGTTCCATGGATTCTTTCAACAGTTGTTCCTACAGTTCCTTCAGGAACTGCCCAAGCGGTTCCTTCAGAGATTCCTCCAGGAATTCATCCATGGGAATATACCAGTCAATGGGCGCTAAAATCGGGAACCCTTGACTAACTAGTCCTGATTTTAGCATTACAGCACTGTAAATATTTTATCACACATCTTGTCAGTAATCGGCCGAAGCTTTACAATTACTTTTTTTATGGAATTTGCTACACATTTTGGAATTCAGTCAGTTGAGTACACGCCAATATAGTGTAAGACATCTACCAAAAATATCAGGAATATGTTACATAAGTGACCCGATTTTATCAGCCCCTTTTCGGAACACATTTTTTGCTCTCCTCGAAAACCTAACAAATTTTTCAAACTTTTTATCCCTCTATGTTCTGCCCTTTAGCTGTAGTTTGATGATAAACATGGATTAATTTGATAAAGTTTGCCCGTAAGATAACGAGAACAAAAAATTTGTCGAAAAATGGGGCTGACAAAATCGGGTCCGTACTGTATATGTATAGTTTTTGGTGAGGATGTGATAGGAAATGTTGAAAGAAGTTTGTTAGAAAGCTTTGAGAAAAAGTCTGGCGAATGGGAAGTTTGCATGCATCCGCCAAAAACGTTGTCATTGCTAAGGGATCTGTAAAAATATGGCTAGAGAAACACCCCATCTACTCCGCTCATCGTGATGATCGACAAAGCGAAATATATTTGTAAAAATGAATTCAAAAAGGGAAGTATGAGATGAAGGTAACCGTATAAAACTAAGAATGTCATGAGGTTTACATTGGCGTTATTATGGATGCTCCACAAAACAATGTATTGGTATGAAGTGATCCGCGTGTCAAAAGGCTGAAACCCCTGCATTACAAGTCAAAATAATACAAACTGCAAATTTTAAACTGAATCGAGGTTAAATGTACATAAAATGGAGGGTCAATATAATCGAGGGTCCATTAAATCGAGGTATACCTGTAGACTTTGATTTAAGGTTAAGGTAATCATCCTTGTTTTCTATCTTTATTTGCGGCCAATTATTACCTACATTCATCAATTTAAGGACAGACTTGTTAAAATCTCAAAATTACTGCCATAATGGCCGAGTTTTGCAAACTTTTCGTAAACAAAATTAGCGCACCTTCTTATTTTAAGCTTTTTACATGTGAGCAAGAATCAAATAAAAAGTGCATTGTTTTTTGAAGCTTGCAGTGGTACAATAATTAAAGCTAGTGTAACTATTTATTATATCATCACACTTACAGCTTAAGAAAATAGATTTTCATACACATATTTGCTTCAGGGGCTGAGTTTCAACGCTTCGATATTTCGAACATACGAATCATCTGGTCACTCAATGTTAGTGAAATCAAATAAAATCATGGCAAGAACTACCATCGCAACAATGCTCACAACCGCCATGTACAATCGAGCTATCGCATCACCATAACGCTTGATCTGAACTGATTGTATTTACTGTTGCTGTCTCTGCTCGCAGTGTGCATTCCAAGTTTCTCCGTAATGCAGCCCAACAATTTCCGTGACAGAATTTCGTTCTTCTTGACAGCACGTGCAATTCCCCATGTTGAACGTTATCAAATTCGGTTCCCATGTTTTGAAGAAGGAGAATTCCTCATGCATGAAAGTGCCAAGGTATCGTAACCAAACCGTTCTTCTACTGAAATTGTAGATTAACGAATCGTTGGTTGTTCCCAGGCGTATTGACCAATATTGACCAATGCACAGTATAGGAGTCCGCTGTTGGCAACTGCTCGCAGTATTTACTTGACGCAGGGTCCCAAACTTTCAATTGGTATAGTGTGTCCCATCTACAAAAAGGGCGACAAGTCGGATTGCGGGAACTATCGCGTGATCACACTACTGAGCGCTGCCTACAAGATACTCTCTCAAATTTTATACCGTTGTCTATTACCGATTGCAAGAGAGTTCTTGGGGCAATATCAGGCTCAATTCATGGGTGAACGCGCTAAAACGGACCAGGTGTTCGCCATCCCCGCGGTGTTGCAGAAATGCCACGAATACAACGTACCCACATCATTTGTTCATCGATTTCAATCGATTAGGATCAGCTATGGCAGATTATTCCCGGATAAACTGATACGATTACGATTGATCAAGGCGACGATGGATCGAGTGATGTGCATAGTTCGACTATCAGGAACACCCTCGAGTCCATTCGAATCTCACAGAGGGTTACGGTAAGGTGATGGTCTTTCGTGCTTGCTGTTTAACATTGCTTTAGAGGGTGTAATAAGGAGAGCGGGAATAAACACGACTGGAACGGTTTTCACGAAGTCCGTTCAGCTGCTTGGTTTCGCTGATGATATTGATATTACAGCTCGAAAATTTGAGATATGGCGCAAACGACTGAAGAATGAAGCCAGGCGAATCGGATCAGTCATTAATGTGTCGAAGACAAAGTACATGATGACAAAGGGCTGTAGAGAGGAATCACCGCGCCCGCCACCCTGAATTTTTATTGACGGGGATGGATTCAAGGCGGTTGAAGAATTCGTGTACTTGGGCTCGCTAGTGACCACCGACGACGACACCAGCAGAGAAATTCAGAGACGCATTGTGGAAGAAAATCGAGCTTACTTTGGACTCCGCAAAACTCTACGGTCGAACAAAGTTCGCCGTCACTCAAAGTTAACTATCTACAAAACGCTGATTTCACCGGTAGTCCTCTATGACCACGAAGCACGGACCCTACATCCAGAGGACTAACGCGCCCTTGGAGTTTTCGAACGGAAGGTGTTCCCGAGCAGGAGAAAATAGCTGAAGAATAACAAACTCAGGTATGGAAAACCGAATACCTACAACCTGAATGAGGTATTAAGCAGCCCTGCATAAGAGGTAAAATACCTAAAATAATAACTGGTGTGTATTCTGTCATAACACGTGAATAATGATATCAGGTATGGCAATATCTAAATAATAATCGGCGATTCTACCACACAAATATCAATTTTTCAGGCGAATGAAGCCGAATGAACCACGAGCTGAATCAGCTGCTGAGAGAACCAACCATAGCCCACACCGCGAAAATCGGGAGGCTACGGTGGGCGGGTCACGTCATCAGGATGTCGGATAGCAACCCGACTCAAATGGTTCGCGAGAGTCATCCGACTGGTATAAGAAGACGTTTTGCACAGCGCTAGGTGGGTCGATCAAGTGGAGGACGATTTGTGGATCGTTTGCAGAGTGCGGAACTGGAGACACACAGCCATGGGCCGAGTAGAATGGAGAAGACTCCTATGTACAGCAGAGGACACTCAGGCCTTAGTCTGATCGGTGTAAGGCAAGCAATATTCAAAAATACAGAAACAATACACAAAGGAAAGATCCCGCCAAATTGACAGGAAATGAAATGACAAAATCGAACTCCATATTCAGACAAATGCAAATAGCCAATTAGCATGACTTTCCAGGTTCGTATAAGATAATAATATTTTAATTATTTGTATTAACCAAACGTTAATTCTTCAACAGGGTTGGATTCTTGAGTGATTCCTAGCATGAATTTTCTTCGCATCAGGACAGGGCTGGATTACAAACTACTGATTGCTGGAGGTTTCAACTGCAAATAGATACAGACGAACTTCGGCCTTCAGAAATCGATATGCATACAGTACAGGCTACACCAATTAAAGGCGATGGCTTACATCTGACTCAAATTGGCGTGTCTGATTGCACTTTCAGCGAATAGTTCTCTCACGCTAACTAGTAGTTCACTTTGCACGTAACAGCCACCACTAGTCATTGAAAATGCTTGTTAAACGCAATCAAACTTCCTGTCCTGAATCTGGAGTGAAAGTGATCAACGTCATCATCATCATCACCATCATTATGCAATCTAACTAACTAGTAGCAGATTCCGTGAAGAGGAAAATTTAATTAGCATGAAAGGAAACCTTGGATTAATGATTCTCGTTTATCCAACGATGACATCGATTTCCCAATGACTTAATTCACGACCGCAACGAAAGGCAACGTAGTTTGAGTTACAGACTTCCGAGAAAATCTGGGTTTATTCTTGGCTAACAGATTTGATCTCGCTAGATAAACGAAATGTTTATTTTTAGGCGATGAAAATTAAGTACGCGTCATCGCAATGATACTTACCTATTTCTAAAAGATTCTTTGACTACTAACAGTGTTGTTACTTCTTCCAAGCCGCAGTAGTGTCTGCTAATTATGTAACAGCCAAAGGTGGGCGTAAAAAGAGAGTTTAGGTGTAATTACTTAGACGGAAAACCTGGGCAAGGACGTCATCCAATTTTCCAAATTAGGGGAATTCCACGAGGAATTCCCGTTCGTTGCAGTCAGTGTTGTCAAATTGCTCTTGTTCGTTCACACCCAGAACCCTATATTACTAAACGGATCCACCGACAGAAGCCGTCCATTTCCATAAATTATGGCTCACACAACATAAATCAGACTTAATCGCTTCGGCGACCTTTGCTTGTCATCAATCATTACGAAAGCGATTAATTTTTCCTCGCCACCGCCGGAATTCGGTGAAATTTGCGAGTGCCGGGACGCACGGCCACTGCGCCGAGTGAGTAATCTGTAACGGGTGTAGTTTTGGTGGTAATAACACGTTTCCGCATTGCATTGGGTGGAAACCATCGTCGTAACCGAGCCCATCGGTAACTCGATTACTTCCGCCCTTGTGGAGGTTGCTGACCAGACCAATTCGGAGAGCAGACAGGTCTGGGTATCAGTGTTAACAAGGCCAACGTTCGCGGCGGAATGTACACCGAAAGTCAGTGTTACTAAAGTTGACAACAACATAAATTAAAGATTTTATCATGCTTCATTATAGGGCTGACCTGGATAGCGTCGTTGGCGGTCTTTGGCGTGGTAAATTCAGCTCGTCCTGATATTATTTACTGACATGAAAGGAATACGGACTTCATATTCATATTCATATTCATATTGCCTTTTTAAGGCTAACAAAAAAAAATTGCTCCGGTTATTCCTTCAGGAAGTTCTCCCGGGATTCCCCCAGGACATTCTCCCGAGATTCTTCCAGGACTTTCTCCCGGATTTCCTCCACGAATTATAACCCGGGATTTCTTCAGAAATATCTCCCACGCTTCCAGGACTTTCTCCCGTAATTTCACCAGGAATTACTGCAAGGATTCTTATCGGGATTCCCCCAGGAATTACTTCAGGGATTCTTCTTTGCATTCCTCCAGTTCTTTCACCCGGGATACCTCCAGGACTTTCTCCAGGGATTCCTCCAGGGATTCATCCATGAATTCCTCCTGGAATTCATCCAGAACTTTCTCTCGAAATTACTCTCCAGAAATTCCTCCAAGGATTCCTCCAGGACTTCCTCCAAGAACTCCTCTAAGAATTCCCCCATGGGCTTCTCAAGAAGTTCCTCCAGGAATTTCTCTAAGGATTCCTGCAGGAATTCCTCCTTGGATTCCAGGTTTTCCTCCAGAAATTGCTCGATGGGTTCCTCCAGAAATTCCTCCAAAAATTCCTCCAGAAATTCCTCCAGGGGTTCCTCCAGGAATTCCTCCAGGAACGCCTCCAGGAATTCCTCCAGGGATTCCTTCAGGAATTCCTCCAGGGATTCCTTCCAGGAATTCCTCCAGTGAATCCTCCAGGAATTCCTCCTTGGATTCCAGGTTTTCCTACAGAAATTGCTCGATGGGTTCCTCCAGAAATTCCTCCAGAAATTTCTCAAGGGGTTCCTCCAGGAATTCCTCCAGGAACGCCTCCAGGAATTAATCCAGGAATGCCTCCAGGAATTCCTCCAGGAATTCCTCCAGGGATTCCTCCAAGGATTCCTCCAGGAATTCCTCCAGGGATTCCTTCAGGGATTCCTCCAGGAATTCCTCCTGGGATTCCTCCAGGAATTCCTCCAGGGATTTCTCCAGGTATTCCTCCAGGGATTTCTCCAGGAATTCCTCCAGGGATTTCTTCAGGAATTCATTCTAGAATTCCTCCTGGAATTCCTCCAGGAATTCCTCCTGGAATTCCTGCAAGCATTCCTCCTGGAATACCTCCAGGAATTCCTCCTGGAATACCTCCAGGAATTCCTCCTGGGATTCCTCCAGGAATTCCTCCAGGGATTCCTCTAGGAATTCCTCCAGGGATTCCTCTAGGAATTCCTCCAGGGATTCCTCTAGGAATTCCTCCATGTATTCTTCCAGGAATTCCTCCAGGTATTCCTCCAGGAATTCCTCCAGGTATTCCTCCAGGAATTCCTCCAGGTATTCCTCCAGGAATTCCTCCAGGGATTCCTCCTGGGATTCCTCCAGGAATTCCTCCAGGGATTCCTCCTGGAATTCCTCAAGGAACTCCTCAAGGAACTCCTCCAGGGATTCCTCCAGGAATTCCTCCAGGGATTCCTCCAGGAATTTCTTCAGGAATTCCTCCTGGGATTTCTCCAGGAATTCCTCCTGGAATACCTCCAGGAATTCCTCCTGGAATTCCTCCAGGAATTCCTCCTGGAATTCCTCCAGGAATTCCTCCTGGAATACCTCCAGGAATTCCTCCTGGAATACCTCCAGGAATTCCTCCTGGAATTCCTCCAGGAATTCCTCCTGGAATTCCTTCTGGAATTCCTCCAGGGATTCCTCTAGGAATTCCTCCATGTATTCTTCCAGGAATTCCTCCAGGTATTCCTCCAGGAATTCCTCCAGGGATTCCTCCTGGGATTCCTCCAGGAATTCCTCCAGGGATTCCTCCTGGAATTCCTCAAGGAACTCCTCCAGGGATTCCTCCAGGAATTCCTCCAGGGATTCCTCCAGGAATTTCTTCAGGAATTCCTCCTGGGATTTCTCCAGGAAATCCTCCTGGAATTTCTCCAGGAATCCCTCCTGGAATTCCTCCAGGAATTCTTCCTGGAATTCCTCCAGGAATTCTTCCTGCGATTCCTCCAGAAATTCCTCCAGGGATTCCTCCTGGAATTCCTCCAGGAACTCCTCCAGGGATTCCTCCTGGAATTCCTCCAGGGATTCCTCCAGGAATTTCTTCAGGAATTCCTCCTGGGATTTCTCCAGGAATTCCTCCTGGAATTCCTCCAGGAATTCCTCCTGGAATTCCTCCTGGAATTCCTCCAGGAGTTCTTCCTGAAATTCCTCAAGGAATTCTTCCTGGGATTCCACTAGGATTTCATCCTGGAATTTCTCCAGAAATTCCTACAGGAATTCCTCCAGGGATTCCTCTAGGAATTCCTCCAGGTACTCCTCCAGGGATCCTCCAGGAATTCCTCCAGAGATTCCTTCAGGAATTCCTCCAAGGACTCCTCCAGGAATTCCTCCAGGGATTCCTCCAGGAATTTCTCCAGGGATTCCTCCAAGATTTCCTCCAGGAATCCCTCCAGAAATTCCTTCGGGAATTCCTCCAGGAATTCCTCCAGGGATTCCTCCAGGAATTCCTCCAGGGATCCCTCCCGGAATTCCTCCAGGGATTCCTCCAGGTATTACTCCAGGAATTCCTCCAGGGATTCCTCCAGGAATTCCACCAGGGATTCCTCCAGGAATTCCACCAGGGATTCCTCCAGGAATTCCTCCAGGGATTCCTCCAGGAATTCCTCCAGGGATTCCTCCAGAAATTCCTCCAGGGATTCCTCCAGGAATTCCTCCAGGGATTCCTCCAGGAATTCCTCCAGGGATTCCTCCAGGGATTCCTCCAGGAATTCCTCCAGGGATTCCTCCAGGAATTCCTCCAGGGATTCCTCCAGGAATTCCTCCAGAGATTTCTCCAGGAATTTCTCCAGGGATTTCTCCAGGAATTCCTCCAGGGATTTCTCCAGGAATTCCTCCAGGGATTTCTCCAGGAATTCCTCCAGGGATTTCTCCAGGAATTCCTCCAGGGATTTCTCCAGGAATTCCTCCAGGGATTTCTCCAGGAATTCCTCCAGGGATTCCTCCAAGGATTCCTCCAGGGATTTCTCCAGGAATTCCTCCAGGGATTCCTCCAAGGATTCCTCCAGGAATTCCTCCAGGGATTCCTCCAGGAATTCCTCCAGGGATTCCTCCAGGAATTCCTCCAGGGATTCCTCCAGGAATTCCTCCAGGGATTCCTCCAGGAATTCCTCCAGGGATTCCTCCAGGAATTCCTCCAGGGATTCCTCCAGGAATTCCTCCAGGGATTCCTCCAGGAATTCCTCCAGGGATTCCTCCAGGAATTCCTCCAGGGATTCCTCCAGGAATTCCTCCAGGGATTCCTCCAGGGATTCCTCCAGAGATTCCTCCAGGAATTCCTCCAGAGATTCCTCCAGGAATTCCTCCAGGGATTCCTCCAGGAATTCCTCCAGGGATTCCTCCAAGAATTCCTCTAGGGATTCCTCCAGGAATTCCACCAGGGATTGTTCCAGGGATTCCCCCAGAGATTCCTCCAGGAATTCCTCCAGGGAATCCTTCAGGAATTCCTCCAGGGATTGCAATGGTGGAAGATTCCAAAAACAGGGACCGAATTCTAGACCGCCCGATAGGTAGGAGATTGTCCGCATCACGACGGTTGAAAACCGAACGGACTCAATCTATACCAAAACTTCCGCATGATATTTTTGAGTTTAGCAAAGCCATCTTGACTAGGAAACCTTGACCGATTGAACCCTTGAAAAAGGTCCCATACGGACCGAAACATCGGGAAAAATCATAAACTAGTGTTTTCGATTCCTCAAAAGACTGCAAAGCCAACATTCCAAATCCAGGAATTCCCCCAGTTATTCCTCCAGAGATTCCCCCAGGGATTCCTCCAGGCATTCCCCCAGAGATTCCTCCAGAAATTCCCCCAGGGATTCATCCAAGAATTCCCCCAGGGATTCCTCCAGGAATTCCCCCAAGGAATCCTCCAGGAATTTCTCAAGGAATTTACCCAGGGATTCCACCAGAAATTTCTCCAGGGATTGCTTCAGGAATTTCTCCAAGGATTCCTCCAGGAATTTCTCCAGTGATTCCTCCAGAAATTCCGCCAAGGACTCCTCCAGAAGATCCTCAAGGGGTTCCTCTAGGAATTTGTCTAAGGATTCCCCCGGAGGCTCCTCCAGGGATTCCTCCAGGAATTTGTCCAGAGTTTCCTCCAAGAATTCCTCCAGGGATTACGCCAGGAATTGTTTCCTCCAGGAAATTCTCCAGGGATCCCTCCAGGGATTCCTCCAGAATTCCTCTAGGGATGCCTCTTGGGATTCTTTCAAGAATTCCTCCAGGTATTCCTCCAGGAATTCCTTCAGGGGTTCCTCCAATGTCTCCAGGAATTCCTCCTGGAATTCCTTCAAGGATTCCTCCAGGAATTCCTCATGGGATAGCTCCTGAAATTCCTCCAGGAATTCCTCCAGCAATTCCTCCAGGAATTCCTCCAGGAATTTCTCCAGGAATTCCTCCAGAGATTTCTCCAAGGATTCCTCCAGGAATTCCTTCAGGGATTCATCTTGGAATTCCTTCAGGGGTTCATCCAGTGATTTATCCAGGGATTCCTCCAGGGATTTCTCCAGGAATTCCCCCGGAAATTTCTCCAAGATTTCTTCCAGGATTTTTTCCAAGAATTCTTCCAGAAATTCCTCCAGGAATTCCTCCAGGAATCCCTCCAGGAATTTCTCCAGGAATTTCCCCAGGAATTCCTCCAGGAATTCCCCCAGAGATTCCTCCAGGAATTCCTCCAGAAATTGCTCCAAGAATTCTTCCAGGAATTCCTCCATGAATTCCTCCAGGAATTCCTCCAGGAATTCCTCCAGGAATTCCTCCAGGTATTCATCCAGGAATTTCTCCAGGAATTCCTCCAGGAATTCCTCCAGGAATCCCTCTAGGAATTCCTCCTGGGGTTGGTTTCCTCAGGAATTTCTCCATGAATTCCTCCAGGAATTCCTTCTGGGATTCCTCCAGGAATTCCTTCTGGGTTTCCTCAAAGAATTCCTCCTTGGATTCCTCCAGGAATTCCTCCTGGGATTCCTCCAGGAATTCCTCCTGTGATTCCTCCAGGAATTCCTCCAGAAATTCCAGCAGAAATTGCTCCAGGAATTCCCCAGGAATGAGAAATGTTTTTTTTTGCATTTTACTATAGGATCCTTTCCTGAAGTTGGTACATTCTCCTAATACAAGTATTAAACAGCTACGTTCGAAATTCAAATACTGAACTCGTAATGCTCCATTCTTTTAACCTTCTCTTAAACGAAGCATTGGTAGATTTCCTGAACCCGCAGCTCAGAGTGGCTCTTAATTATTCTGCGATTTCTTGGCTTCAGCAGTAAGTGACACTTCAGAATTAAGTGCGGTCAATCGGTAATGAACAATCTTCAAATTTTCCCGGCAATTAAATTTAAACAGCAATGCGATGACTGAACCACATTTTTGCCACTTGCCATTCGTTAATTGGAAGAGAATCCGCACTTATCCACCCGTGTTGCATCGGTTCTGGGAAAGAGCACTCAAACTTTGGAAACGATGCACGGATGCATGACTTCAAAAAGGGTGTCGCGGTTTTCTTGCACCCGCTGTTATTCGCTATTCTGCCTTCCTGTGGTGTGATAAATTGCAATTTAAAGAATTGTGTCTAGCAATATATAGGAGGCACCTAGCTCCATCGTAGAAACGTAGAAAGCATAGGCGGAAGATGACACAGGCATGTGGAGCAATCTTCGGCAAAAGAAAACCGCAGATAACGTCGATCGGACGACAGCCTTGAAGCTAGAACACTGCACTGACTGTAAGCGAGAGAAACCGAAGAAACACGCCAAACTAACCGACTGAAGATGGTCGTCGTCCTTTGCTTTGGTCGGGGGACCGATGTCGATCCCACCGAATGGTCCCGTCGCGACTGCTTTCGGTGTCAATTTATTTCCGTTTTTACGGTCCATTAGCGCGTAAAGTGCAAAGCGCGCCAAGTCAGGAAGAAGGCCGCCGCAAAAAAAACTAGACCATGTAGGATCCGTAGTATCAGCGATAGCATACTTGCTTGAAATCTGGTGCTGGAAAGTAATTTATTTCCTGAGATTTTTTTTTGTTTCCCTCCGGTTCAGATGACGTTAACAAAAAATGCTTTAGTTAACGAAATTCAAAAATGCTAGAATATTTCTCTTCGGCCGCGAAGCAATTGCAATCGGCAACATCTCGCAAATGGATGTAGTTCCCCAGAGATTTCTTCTTCGTTCTCTTCTCAAACTTCTCATTCTTATTCTTCTTGGCGTAATGCCCCAACTAGGACCAAGCCAGATTCCAAGCTACGTTTCCCATAACACTTCCACAATTATTAACTTAGTGCTTCCTTTGTCAAAGATCGTTTTGCATGTACCGGATATCGTGTGGCAGGCACGAAGATACTCTCCTTGCCCGGTTCCGGGTCATTTGGCCGAACGCCATTTGGCCGAATGCCGTTTGGCCGAACGCCATTTGGCCGAAAGGGTCGTTTGGCCGAATGCCGTTTGGCCGAAAATAAATAATGAACTTAAGTGACCATGTCACTATTCCTCGAAAGAACAGCCTATGATTCAAAGAAGGAAAAATCTTTGATAAAATATTGACAGGTTCAACGTCAACTCATCCCTGAATGTCAAAACTAGAAAGAATAGCCTATGATCAAAAGAAGGAAATATTTCTGATGATCATATTGGTAGTTGGAATGCCATAAACTTCCTCTGAATTCTTTTGAACATAATTCGGCCAAACGGCATTCGGCCAAACAACCATTCGGCCAGATGGCATTCAGCCAAATGGCGTTCGGCCAAACGGCATTCGGCCAAACGGCGTTCGGCCAAATGACCGGACACCCTCCTTGCCCAATGAATTCAAAGAAATGTAGAGTAAAGTGGGGCAAAAGTTCGAGTGGGGCAAGAGTTTATTTTGAAGTGTTTGAGCTTAATTCAAATTATATCTTCCGGGTGTCAAGGTTGTTGGAAGCCTTTTTGAAAAAAATCTTTAACTCCAAAAATTATGAAAATTGATCAATTGGTTTCGATCAAAAAATTGTAATATTCGATGGTCCTTCCAACACATGGAATGTGGGGCAAGCGTTCGAATTAGACACCCACATACAAATAGTGTTGTAACTCAAAATTGAAAAAGACATTTGGCGTAACTTTGTTCAGAAACATTTTAGCTCATGGATGATAGAATCACCACACGGTATTCATTTATTTATATCTGCTTCGATTTCTTGGAAAAAGTTGAGTTTTCAACTACACAGTTAAAAATTGTTACATCGAGTTCGCTGTAACAAATTAACCTGCATCACTTTCAACACAATTTTCCATCGGATTGTAAAATTACAGGTTGTTTGCAGTATGTAGCTTGCTTGCAATTTTGCTTACAAGAAAATCTTTTATGTGAAATCGAATGAAATTAAATGGAAATTTAATCGTTCCAATATTTACGTCACGTGTAGTTTTCAGAATTTCTTTCTGCACGCGAAAAAATCCGTTCTGATAAACGTGAACAAACAAACGCAAATATGAGAACAAGCAAATATACACCGTGAACTGGAACTAGTTCCAGCTGTCAATATAAGCGTTCTAGAAACCGTGACATCTAGTTCACGGTGTACATTTCTTATTGTTGTTATCGTTGCTATGCATAGTTCCCGTTTGTTCCCGTGACCGTGACTGAGAGTGCACGTATATCGGAACGGATTTTTTTGCGTGTGTGTAGGGTCGAATTTTTGCCCCACCTTACTCTATGTTTTAAAAGTTCTTGGATCGACTAGGAATCAAACCCGTAACCCTCAGCGTGGTCTTGCTGAAGACCTGGGCAGTTACCGCAACGGCTATATGAAGCAGTACTATTTTAGCAGGATTCTGCACAGCAAAAATTTCTGAAAATTACACCCGACGTAAAAAAGTTGCATATAAATTTCTATTTTATTTCACTGAATTTTACATCAAACAATTTGTTGTATGGAATGTTGAATACAAGCTTCATACTGGGAGCAAGCTGAAAATTTATAAACAGATGGAAAAATGTGAGCGATATGACGGGGTCCTTTTGTTACAGGTGATATGCTGTAACATTTTTTAACTGTGTGGGTAACATGTACTACAGACCCCATTGAGGTTATTGGCACAATAACTTACATATCTAACTCATGACACCGGTTGGGATGTGAACAACCTCATGGAAGATTGAATAATTGACCGCGGTGGAAACTTTGGCCGGCTGACGGGGTAGAGGGGGTGAGTTTGGTTATTACTGAAAGCCTGAGCATCTGTTCTCCAGAAGCATCGGCTCACAATACATCTGTTCCCCATGTTAGGGGTGGCTGATCAACGTCCAAGTGCTAATGAAAGACTTTAAGCTCAACTGTACACCATGGTCTTCCAGAAAGTTACGTGGTTTGAGCTAGGCTATGCGAGCACTGCTGGACTCAAGCGATTGCGCACCTGCGCCGCGCCTGCATACGGGCCAGGAGACGAATGCGGCGAGCACGTACTGATGAGGAGCAAAATGAGCGATGGGTGGTGTACGCCACTGCCAAGTCGCGATGGAGATCAAGATAAGGGGAAGTAAAAAGCCTGCTTTGAAGGTGCAAATGCTCCTACGGAGCAGTCTCCAGCGATGTTGGAGGGGACCATCGAGGGGCTTTTTCCACGTCATGATCCTAGTCCTTGGCCTTTTTTCGTAGTACAACAGGTGACGAAGGCTGGCGATGAGGAGAGGGTCCCCGATGTGGAACTTGCGGGGATAGCAAAGTCCCTTAATGTAGATAAGGCCCCAGGTCAGAAAGGAGTTCCGAACCTAGCCAGAGGTTTGGAAGTGGCAGAGTTCGTCAATAATGCCTGCGGCGAGAAATCCACCCGGAGACCCATCGGCATATGCTTGATCGACACGATGGGGAAGGTGCCTGAAAAGATCAGACTGAGGAGGCAAACCGAGGGTGTAAATGGTCTCTTGAGCTATCAGTTCGGCTTCCGGAAAGAAAAGTCGACTATAGACGCTATCTTGTCGGTGACAAAGAGCGCCGAAAAAGCGTACCAGCATAAGAGTAAGAGGATTCGCTAGTATGCGGTGGTGACTCTGGAAGTGAGGACGTGTTCAATAGCGCCAGTTGCTCCTGCGTCTGGGGATTACCCGGGTATCCTGTACCTGTACAAGGTTATCGGAAGTTACACAGAGGTGCATCGGAAGTGTTTCCACATAATCCCAGGAGTCCCGCAAGGTTCGACGAACTATTGAGGTTAAAGTTCCCGGTGGGCGCAGCAATCGTCGCCTTCGCTGACGATATGACTCCAACGACCTGAAAGGGTTAAAAGACGTTCAACAATTCATATGTTTCGCTTAAGAAAATCAAACGAACTCACTACAACTGCCCTTGGTGGAGCAGACTTCGGAAAATCCGTAAGAGATAAGGTACACCGGGGCAAGTTGAAACGGCGGGTTAACATGATGTTTTCTAACGATGATAAACAGTTCGATCGCCATAACACATAGTTTTTGATTCAATTAATCTTTTAGCGAAGGATAAATTTCCAAATTTTATTGATATCAATTTCAAAACTTCGTGTTTCATCTTGCCCCACCCGTTTCAACTTGCCCCGGTGTACCTTACTTAAGGGGAAGCTTACCGGGCGGGCTGGTAAAACCCGACTTCGGTGCACGCTTAGCGGCCGATCAGCGACGAATAAGCAGTCATTAAAAATTGCGCAAGAAGAGTACGATGAGTTACGTAATAGTACGGACGTCCCAACTTGTCGCAGGCTCGCTTTTTCTAAACGCATGGCGAGCATGTAAGAGGCTGGTGCGCCACGAAAACAGAATTTAGGAAGCGCGGGTATAAGGATTGGGTCAAACATTACCATAATGCAAAAGGAGGGCCAGAAAAGAGGTGAACATTATGGTCACGTTGCTTCACGCTGTCGCCGTCGTCGGCCAAAGAAATCCCAAAAGCCGCCACCGACAGGTTACAAATAGGCGCACACCTTAAGTTTCAGTGGATTTCAGGAGCCTTGAAAGTTCCGGCAGCGTTTTAATGGGATTATTAGGATTCAATGACGTTTCAAGGAGGATTTCAGGAAAGTTTCGAGGGGTATTAAGTGCGATTCAGGGGCATCTCAGCAGCCTTTTAAGGGTGTTACAAGGGGTTTCAGGTGCGTTTCAGGGGGTTCCTGGAACTTTCAGTAGGCATTCCAAGATGTTTCAGGGCATTAGGGGGATTTCAAGGGCATTTCAATGGGGTTATTGAGCAGTTTTGAGGCATTTTAGGAGCAATTCAAGAAGTTTTCTGAGGGGTTCAAGAACCTTTTAAGGATGCTTCAAGGAGCATTTCTAATTCATTGCGGGTTCAGGGGCGTTTTAATGGGATTATGGTGAATTCAGGGGCGTTCCAAGGCATTTCAGCGGCTTTGCGAGGACATTCAAGTAATTTTGTGAAGGGGTCACAGAAGTTTCACGACGTTCAGGGGCATTAGAAAGAGATTACGGGAAATTCAGGATCGTTTAGTAGTATGAAGCAGTACGGAGCAATGTCCCCCTGGAAACCTGGAAAGCCGTGGCACTGCTTGAAATCCCCTGAGAACTCCGGAAACTCCCTTGAGACCCCTTAATACATTCTTGAGACCTTCAGATACACCATTGAAACCCCCTTGGACCCCCTAAAGCTTCCTGGAGATCCCCTAAAACGGCCTTGAAGCGCCCTTGAGACTTCCTGTAATACCCATGGGACTCCTTAAAATGCATCTGAGACCCCCTGAAAAGTCAATGAGACCTCTAGAATGCTCTTGAGATCCCTTGAATCTCTGTTGAGGCACCCTGAAATCCAAATAATTCCCCCTGGGGCTCCTCAGAACCTCCTAAGACCACCTGAGATGCCCCTGAGACCCCTTAAACGCTTCTGAGGCCCTTTGGAACCTCTTGCAACGCCCTGAGACCCTCGGAAGTGCCCCTGAAACTCCCTGGACCCCCTGAAACCTGTGGAACTCTTTGAAACGCATCTGAGACCCTCGGAAAAGCATCTAAGACGCCTGGAATGCTCCTGAAACCCTCTGAAGCTCTTTTGAGCCCCCCTGAAACGCCCCTGAGGCTCCCAGAAAAGCCCCTGAATCCCCTTGGAGCTCTTTGGAACCCCTCCTGGGACTCCTTAGAACCCCCTTAAACCGCCTGAGAACTCCATAAACGCTACTGAGGTCCTCTACAACTCCCCTGGAACTCCTTTGGATCCCTTGAAGCGCTCCTGAGGCTCCTTGTAACCTGTCAGATCTCAGTCTCCTTCCTGGGACTCCTTAGAACCCCCTTAAACCACCTGAGAACTCCTTAAACGCTACTTAAATCCTCTACAACTCCCCTGGAACTCCCTGGGACCCCTTGAAGCGCTCCTGAGGCTACCTGTAACCTGTCAGATCTCCTAAAATGCCCTAAGGACTCCTGAAGCGCCCCTGAGAGCCACTGAAACTGTGTAAAGCACTCTTAGACCTTAGACCTCCTGGTACTCTGCTGAAAACCCTTGGGACCTCCTGAAACGCAACCTCCCTTTGCTCGATCTTATAAACAACCCCTCTGAACGCCGTTGCCATAGTTACCGGCATGATTACATTTTCTCATGCACTTTCTTATATTGGTTCAAAACAGCTGCCCCTTTTCCAAAAAAATACTTCTAAGTGTTTTTTTTTTCAGTAAAATCATGCAAAATTATGTATCGCAAAATGAACTTCAAAAACATTCAATAATTGTCCTCTTCCCCGGGGAAACCATATTCCGGAACGGTCCTTAAAGTCCCCAATGTTACCCACAGGAAGACAAAATGAGTTCTAGTTAACTTATTACAATAAATAATGAAGTTCAATATGCTGCGAAAGTATACAGGGTGTTAGGTTCCTGAGTGCAAACTTTTTAAAGGGTGATAGAGGACCATAAATGGTGAAAAAAATTGTTCTACGCATATAGTCAAATCTCAACCGTTACGTAGTTATTGAACTTCCCATGTTTTAGACTCTCATTGCCTTAACTGGCTATAACTTAAAAATGGTCAAACTTAACGCAATTTTTTTACCCTTATTCGAAAGATTATTGAATTTTCTATCATATGGCATCTTTGGATCGATTGGTTTAGTTAAATAACTAAGTTTTCTAGAGCAAAATAGCTAAAAATAGCGTGTTTTAATTTGTTTTTATCAATTATCTTTGAAAAATGCCTAATAAACTAAAATTCTTTTTTAGGAAAAGTTGTGGCCCTGTTCAACTCTACAATCTGTTCTTTGACACCAAACTTCTAACTCTTATCGTTTTCTTGCAATTTCGATTTTAATGTGCGAGTGCGCAAAAAGGTGCTTACCTTGACAGTTGCAAATTTTAGACCTGATATGCAATGTTTAAATAGCAATAGCAAGAAAACGATAAGAGATAGACATTTGATGTGAGAGAACGAATTGTAGAGTGAAACAGGAGCCACAACTTTGCCAAAGAAAGAATTTTAATTTATTATGTATGTTTCAAAGATAGGGTATCGGGATGCTTCGTTGGCATAGTACCCTCGTTCGGCCTATCTCAACGTAAACCAAAAACTCAAACAAACACGCATAACTGGATAGCGGAAAAGCTATGCGCCAAACAACTGTAACGTTTGGTTTCAATTTTATCACTTTGGAGCATTAAAATTGAATCACTTTGTTTAGCTTTTGTAGACGCCATGATTCTTCGGCTTAGTGGGTAGTCTATACACATGATCATAAATGGCATAATTCTGGAACATGACGAATTGTCATTTCAATAACTGAACATTTGATGCGACGGTTAAAGACGCTATTTTGAACTTGTATATTGGTTTTCAACGAATAATAACTATTTTACAAATTGAAAGTGGGCCGAATATTGAGGACATTTTTTTCACTATGTACCCAAATCTTGGCCCATCAGTAAAGACACGTCAACAACACCGATAAAGTGACGTCAACAACATTGCTTGCGTAAGAACCAGAAAGAACGAACAGCAAGAAAGATTTTGTGTGCGGAGACTGTGAAAATATAACACAATAATAGGGTTGCGTTCTTTTCGTTACTAAATTAAGAAAGAACTTTAGTTTAAATGATTTATTTATAGTTTTTTGAAAATTCGGCTCCGAAAATTTAAAAGTAAGATTGGTGATCAAACAGAGATAATACTTCAGAAGAAATATTGAAAAAATGAGATGCTAAGTGGTTCTAGTGCATGGAAAGCAACAGGCCAACGTTGTATCCACTAATAGGCCAATTTCTGTACCATAGACCAACGTTGCATACCATCGCATCGAATCTTTTCAACTTAATTAAGTAAATTCTTGAATATTTACGTTAGTTTACTTCCAATTTGTGAAACAAGCATTGCCTAGAGTGTGTAATAGGGTCAACATATTATTTCTAGTGCTATTAGCTCATGAGTTATGGTCAAAATTGTCAAGGCGGCTTGCAAATTAGGCCAAGGAATGGTACATATACCCTAATTGTCAAAAACAAATAAAAAACCACTATTTTGAGCTAATTTGCTCTAGAAAACTTGGTTATTTAACTAAACCATTCGATTCAAAGATGCCATTTGATAGAAAATTCAATAATCTTTCGAATAAGGGTCAAACAATTGCGATAAGTTTGTCCATTTTCAAGTTATAGCCAGTTAAGGCAATGAGAGTCAAAAACATGGGAAGTTCAATAACTACGTAACGGTTGAGATTTGACCATATGCGTAGAACATTTTTTTTTCACCATTTATGGTCCTCTATCACCCTTTAAAAAGTTTGCACTCAGGAACCTAACACCCTGTATAAATTATGTTAAGATTTTCCTTTTGTATGGAACCGCATAACTGTAATCGACCCATACAAAAGAGGATATGCATGCCTATCTCGACGAGTGTTCCATTCATTGTTCCCCTAATGTACGATTCGTGTTCGTACCTAAAGGATCGTTCAAGCGCGCAAACGCCATCGTTACCATGTGCACCACTGCACCAAACATTCAACGTTAATAACAAAAAGTTGTTAAAATCAGACGATAGTTTACTGGCCCGTTGTTTCAATATGGTAGGTAAATATTATCATTACTGTTGTACTATTTCCACATTATGGCCATCCTTTCAGATACTTTCTCGCACCAAGTCGGAATCGGCCAAGGGATGCCGCAATTCGGCCGCTTCGAGTAGCGCCAAAACCGCCGTGATTCCCACGTTCGAGGAGTTCCTCCTTCGTAGAGACTATGTGGGGGCGAAAACTGTTCTGCAGGTTAGGGAGATTTCTGACTCTAATGTGAGGTTTCATAATGCTAATTGATTTGCTTTCAGTGCTCGAAGGACTACGACGAGGTAGCAGATTTGCTCAAGGAATTATGGGTGGCGTTCTGTAACTTCCACATTGGCGACTACAAGGAAGCGCTGCAACAGTATGAGAAGATCTACGCCGACGATGCGACGCAAAAGGAGGTGGCGCTGAATGTGTGCGTTTGCATGTTCTACTTGGGGATGTATGAGGAAGCGCAAAAGCTGGTGGAAGAGCTGCCGGAAAATCCTCTGAAGATACGGTTGTTGTTTCATCTGGCACATAAACTGAGTGAGGAAGATCGCTTGATGGAACTGCATGGGTCTTTGCGAGATGTCGTCGAGGATCAGTTGAGTTTGGCTGGAATGCACTATCTGCGATCGCACTATCAGGAAGCGATCGATATCTACAAGCGAGTTTTGTTGGATAATAAGGATCTGCTAGCGTTGAACGTTTACATTGCTATTTGCTACTACAAGTTGGATTACTACGACATATCTCAGGAAGTTCTGGATTTATACTTGAATCAACATCCGGATAGTACGATAGCAATCAACTTGAAGGCATGCAACCGATTCCGTCTGTTCAACGGACGAGCAGCGGAGCAAGAAATTAAGAACATTGTCGACAATGGAACGTTCGGTGCCGATCTGATCAAGCATAACTTGGTGGTATTCCGAAACGGGGAAGGGGCTCTCCAGGTTTTACCACAGTTGATCGACATCGTTCCAGAAGCTCGTCTCAATCTAGCAATCCATCATCTTCGTCGTGGCGAGATCCAAGAGGCGCATCATCTCATGAAAGAAGTTCAACCAACAGTTCCCCAAGAATACATCTTGAAAGGAGTTGTACATGCAGCTCTAGGACAGGAGACTGGATCCAAAGAGCACTTGAAAAATGCCCAGCAGTGCCTCCATCTAGTAGGAGGATCAGCGTCCGAATGTGACACTATCCCCGGTCGTCAGAGCATGGCCTCTGCCTTCTTCCTCTACGGCCAGTTCGAGGAAGTTCTCGTATATCTCAACTCGATTCGCAGCTACTTCGTCAACGACGACGTATTCAACTACAACTACGCTCAAGCGAAAGCCGCGACCGGTTATTACAAGGAAGCCGAAGAGCTGCTTCTTCAAATCCACGATATAACCATCAAAACTGATCACACCTACGCAATGGTGCTGGCCAAGTGTCACGTCCACTCCGGACACGCCGACCAAGCGTGGAACATATTCCTCACCAAAGATTCAACCCCGGAGGCGTTTGCCCTGCTCCAGCTCATCGCCAACGACAGCTACCGGGTGGGCGAATTTTGGGTGGCAGCCAAAGCGTTCGACACCCTGGAAAAATTGGATCCCAATCCGGAATACTGGGAAGGCAAAAGGGGTGCCTGTGCCGGAGCAATTCAAGCGATTCTGGCTAAACGTTCGAGCGGTGCACCCCCGGGGGGCGTTGCCGAGGTGATTGCTTTGCTGCGGGACTCGACCAACACGCAGGCCGAGAGCATGCTTCGCACTATTAGACGCTTTGCCAGTAGCATCAAGTAGGAAAACAACATTTTTCGGGAAGGGGATTAATGAGTAAAAGTTTGAATATTGATAAAGTTTGTCTTTCTCTCGATATGTCTGTGTATTCAATAAATGCTGCCAGCAAGTGTACTGTTTGCTGTTCAACTTTTGCGGTGTTTGACTTGTGTGTGAAGCCAATTTATTGATCCCTGGTGGGAAGCTTTCACGCAGATTGTTCGACTGCAGCAATCGTCGTGGGTCGAAGTTCCAATTAACCTGAATCGAATCTCCCTCCGATGCTGAGTTCGCGATGCACAAATGCAGCGTAATATAATTAAATGTAAATTTATGGTTTTCGAACAGATTCTCTTCCAACCAGTTTGCTGACCGCCAATTGAGACTGGATGAAAATGGAATCAATGGAAAGTTTCATTCTTCGACAAAAGAAAAGTAGTTCTGGAAATTTAAAGGCGAGTATTCTAGTTGGTTGCACTTCACTTCAACTAATTGAAAGTAAATAAAAATGAATCCACCTATGGTGAACAGAACCCATCTTATACTTATTAAAACTATTGTTGTATTATTCGTTTTTAACATATGTATTTATTTTGTGTGATTGTGCCTTTTGCCCATTCTTAAGTTGATTCTCTGGAGTATTTATATGATGTTGAATGATATGCTAGGATGTTGTAGCTTTCATTTGGAGGTAGAAGAACTCATACGCAAGGGCGCAGCCAGCTTTTTTCGGGCAGGGGGGGGGGGTTTGACTGCAAACATCCCTATCAAATTTATACTAACTCTTTTATAACTAATCACAACGCAATGAAATTGAACATAATACCATTATATTCTAAAAGCATTAATAGATTGATTTAACTTTATTATAGTGACTTTCAGCCCTTGGCTGGTCCAAAAGCATTAATGTCTCCCATGTTTTACTGTAGTTCTTTCAGTAACTAATCATCCAGTTTGTCTATGTTTATTAGCAATCTGTCGTGGTTCTTTTGTGGCATGCGCGTTGCTTGGAAGAATCCCCTGAACGGCTTATTGTCTTGCTTGTTGCAAGAATTTCTAAATAAATCCCTGAGTAAACTTTTAATGAAACTACTGAAGGGATTTCTGAAAGAATCCCTGGATAATTTCCTGGTTCCTGTAGGGTAAAAAATACTAGACTTCGCCCTCCTAAAATTCTGCTCTAATCTTCGCCACTTCATAAATAAAAAATGGAATTTGTATGGAGGGGGTGAAGGCTAGAGCAGTGGCGAAGTCTAGTGCTTTTACCCAATACATTTTTTTAATTATTTTCTAATACTATTCACTGGAGGAATTCCTCCAGCTTTTGAAGTAATTAAAAAAAAATCATCAGGTATCCCTGGAGAAATTCTTGGGTACATCACTGGAGAAGATGATTGAAGGATTTTTTGAAATTCTGAAGGAATTCCTGAATGATTCATTGAAAAGAAACTGAGAGGAATTTCTGAAAAAAAAATCACTTCAGGAATTCCTGGAGCAATCCCTGGACGAATTTCTGAAAATATACCTGAAAAAATCTGAGAGGAATCCGTGAAGAAAATCCGAGAAGATATCTAAGATAAATTTCTGAAGAATTTTCTGGAGGAATTCTGGAAAAAAAAACTCTTGAGGAATTCCTAGAGGAAAACTTCGATAAATTTCTGGAGGAATCCTTGGAGGAATTCTTGCAGAAATTCCTGAAGAAATTCCTGAAGGAATCCCTGAAGCAATTCCTGGAAAAATCTCCAGAGAGAATCCTGGAGGAATGCCTGGAGGAACTTCTGAACACATTCCTGGTGTAATCCTTGGAATAATTGCTGGAGCAATTCTTGGATGAGACCGAGCAAGAATTCCTGGATGAACTCTTGGGAGCAATCCTTGGAAGAATTCCCGGAGAAATATCCAGAGTAATTCTGTGAAGAATTTCTGGAGAAATTTATGAAAAATTCCATAAAGAAGTTCCTGGAGGATTTTCTGGAAGTATCCGTGTAGGAATTTCTGGAGAATCCTTCGTAAGATTTCCTGGAGAAATCTCTGGGAAAATCCCTGGAGGAATTCTGGGGGTATTCCTAGAAGAATGCCTGAAGGAATTCCTAAAAAAAATCCTGAAGAATCTCTGGAGAAACCACTAGAGAATTTCCTCAAGAAATTCCTGGAGGAATTGCTGGCATAACTTCTGAAGAATGTCTAGGAGCGATTCCTGGAGAAAATCCTGGAGACATTCTTTCAAAAAAATTCTGGGGTAATTATTGGAGGAATTCCTGGAAGAGTTTGTAGAGGAATTCCTGGCTCAAATACTGGAGGCATGCCTGGAGAAATTCCTAAAGGTATTCCTGTGGCAATTGCTGGAGAAGTCCTTGAAGAAATTCCTAAATGAACCTCTAGTGAAATTCTTGAAAGAAATACTGGACGAATATCTGGAGGAATCTCTAGTAGAATTCTTTGAGAAATTCCTGGAGGAGTTTCTGGTGAAACTTCTGGAGGAATTCCTGTAGAAATGTCCGAAAGAATTTCTGAAGGATTCACTGGGTGAATCCTTGGAGATTTTTTTCCTGGAAAACCCCTTCAAGGAATTCCTAGAGGAATCTACGATGGATTTCTTGTCTGGAGGAATCCCTGAAGTAATTCGTGAAGGAATCTCTGGAGAAATTCCTGGAGAAATGCCTGCAGCAACTCCTGGAGGAAAATCTGGAAGAATTCCTGGAGGAATCCCTGGAAAATCTCTGAAGAAATTCCTGTGGTAATTTCTGGAGGAATTCCTCGAGGACATCCTGGAGAAATTCCTGGCTAAAATCCTGGAGGAATGCCTGCATGAATTCCTAAAAGAATCCCAGGAAGAATTGCTAAAGCATTCTTATGAGAAACTCCTGGGGGTTTCCTGGAGGAATTCCTGGAGGAGTCTCTGCAGCAATTCCTAGAGGACTATGTGGAGAATTTCCTGTTGGAATCGCTTAAATAATTTCTGGAGAAATCCAGGCAAGAATCCAAGGAACTCCTGGAAGCGTCTTCAGAGGAATTCCTATAGGGATTCATGGCAGAATTTTTGAAAAATTCCTGGTGGAATCTCTGGTTGAATTCCTTGAGGATTTTTTAGAAAAATCCCTGCACGAGTTTTCAGGGGAATTCCTGGAGGAATTTCTGAAGAAAAATACGGAGGAATCTCCTAAGGAGTTCGAAGAAGTCACAGTTGGAACTCTTTAAGAAATTCTGCAGGAATCCTTAGAAGAGCTCGTAGAAGAATTCCTGTAGCAGTTCCCTAGGAAATCCCTAGAGGAATATTTACATAAACTCCAGAAAGAAATCCCGGAAGCAATTTCAAAATCCCTACACAGTTCCTGGAGGAAGTACTGAATTATTTCCTCGAGGAGTTCCTAAAAGATTCTTAATGAATACAAGGAGGAGTTCCTGAAGGAATCCTAAGAAGAGTACCTTTGAAGGAATTTTTAAAATAAGTTGTTGCAGAAAGAATCGCAGAATGAATTCCCGAGTGAAGCCCTGGAGTAATTATTGCAGATATTCCTGGAGGATATCCTAGAGGAATGCCTTAATGGATTTTCGGAGAAATCTGTAGAGAAACTCCTGTAGGAATTTCTGGAGAAATTCCTAGTGGAATCTCTAGAGGCATTTCTGTAGGAATGCCCTGGAGGAATTTTCGGAGGAATCCCTGCAGCAACTCCCAGAGGAATCACTGTAATAATTCTTAGAAATACCCTTGAAGAATTTTCGAAGAAATCGTAGATGATGTTCTTGGAAAAATCCTGAAGGAATCCTTAGAAGAGTTCGTGAAGGAACTCCTGGAAGAATCCATGTAGCAGTTCCTGAATAAATCCTGAAATAAAAACTCAGAAGAAAACTCGGAAGCAATACACAGAAAAAAAACTGTTGTGTAATATTACATCTGAACTGCTGCAACCCGATCAATCCGTCGGTTGCATGAATATTACACAGGACAATGTACACATAAGAACAAAAGATGTTACATCAAAACGATGTAATCATGCATAGGAATCGTGATTACATTGATTATTTAATACATCGGCATGAGTTACATCGGGCGGGTTGCATTTATTTTTTGCGGTGCACCAGGGGGAATTCCTAAAGGATTCCAAAGCATTTCTTGAAGGAAGTACTGGATGAATTTCTGGAGGAGTTCCTGAAAAAAATCCAAGAGGTATTCCTGAAGCAATGACACATACTGCCCATTTTACTGGCACTACCAGATGTCTGAAACATACTGGAAAAACTTGTAATTAGAAGGCACGAAATGTTGCTAATTGACAATATGAGAGATGGAATTTGTAAAAAAAAAACGACGCTTTAACCAACTAAGCTACAGAACAAGTAATGGTTCTGCGGAATAGAAAGCCAAACAGACTCCGAAGCTGCACCGTGAACACTCCTATTTCACAAACTCATCTCTCTTTCGGCTAAGACGCCAATCCATTACTTGTACTGTGGCTTAGTTGGTTATAGCGGCGGTCTAGCGAATACGGAGTCGTGGGTTCGAATCCCACCAGCACGCAATTTTTTCCACAAATTTCATCTCTCAATTTGTCAATTAGCAACATTTCGTGCTTCTAATTACAAGTTTTTCCAGTATGTACTCCTAAATGAATTCTAAAAGGAGTTCCTGGGGGAATCCATGGATGAATTTTTAAAATAATTCCTGGAGTTGTTCCTGAAAAAAACACAAAAGAAATTCCCGGGTGAATCCCTATAGAGGATTTTTTCAGTAAAATTTGGAAGAGTTCCTGAATAAATCCCATAAGGAATCGCGGAAGCAATCCGATGAGCAATGAAGAATTTCTTAGGAAATCCCAGGAATGCCTTCCTCATAAATTCGTGGAAGAGTTTATGTCTTGCATATAAATTCTGGACAAATTATTATTTCAATCTTTGGATGGACTCCCAAAAGAATGTTTTGTACAGTGCAATAAGGAATTTCTGGATTAGTTTTTAGATAATCTCTGGTAAAAGTTTCTGAAAGGGTATCTGCAAGATATTCCTACTGAAATACTTCGAACTATTCCAGATAAAATTATTGGAGCAATCTCTAGTGGAATTCTTGATGAATACATGGAACCCATGAAAAAATCTCTGAAGGAACACTTGCAGAAATACTTAAAAGGATCTCTGTTGGCATTCCTTTGAGAATTCCTAGGGAAGTTCCTGGAGGAATCCTCTGGAACAATCACTGGAGGAACCTCTAAAGCTATTCCAGGAGAAATTCCCGGAGTAATGTCTGGTGAAAACCCTAGACGAATTCTTGAAAAAATCTCTGGAACAATCCATGATGGAATCATTGAAGGGAGCTATGGAAAAAAAACTCCTGGAAGAATTCATCGATGGCAGAAGTATCTGTAAAAAATTCTGAAGAATGGTGGTAGTATTCATGATGTATTTCTTGGAACAAACCCTGAAACAATTTATATCGGAACCCTGCAAAATGCCATGGAATAATTCACGAAGGGAAAAATCCTGGAGAAGTCCCTTGAGGAATTCCTGAAAGAATCCCTGGAGAAGTTCTAAAAGAAAAACATGAAGGATTTCCTGAAGATGGATTTCCTTGAAAGAATTCTTAAAGAAATATCAGGTATTTTGCTCTTAGCATGACGTTTGTTTGAAACTACACTCTATAGCAGCAAATGGTTCTATACAGTCTCTCTTTTCTTTACAGAAACCGGCTCCGGTATATCTGGAAAATTTGGCATGTTCCTTTTGTACTTCATGAATAAACATCACAAAATTGAGCCATTATACCTCGCTTGTTATTTGTTAAAACTCTATGAGCTTGAAGTGCTTCTTTTAGTGCAATTTATTGTGATTTTCGAGTAAAAAAGGTTTGATAATTATGGATACAAATTTTAATTATAAGAATAGTTTTTTTTTTCTTGAGATATTTTTTCTGGAACTCTGAATTATTGATAATCTTTGGTTAGCTCATTTTAAAAAAATGTCCCCCCTTTGACTACACCCATGTCACGTTTCATTCAAATGACCCATCAATAAATATTGGAATTATTGAGTGAAGTTTTTAATTTTAGGTGAGGTGAAAGTCAAGGGAAAATTCTAGGGTGTGCCAGTAAGTACTCAAAGAGCACTAAGTTGAAGCAAGGCAGGCCAAGTCCCAGTGGGGACATAGAGCCATAAAGAAACAGAAGCCCTCTGCAAAGTCCTTTTCTTTCAAAAACGCCTCTGATATCACATAAAAATTATTAATTTAGAGACGAATGTCTCTTCAGGGTAAAGACTCTCTAAACGAAAAAAAATATTACGAATGAACTAAAGTAATCGAGAGGGTACTTGCCATTTTACTGCTCTAAATAAATATTCGCCAGCAGCTGAAGAATGAAGTATTTCCAAGAGGATAAAAACCAACAACTATTATTATTGTCTATATACTGGTGCAATCCAAAATCGCTTAGAACATAATCGTTATTAGTGGGTTTTGGTATCGTACACTTGTGTACTATCACCATTTATTTTCCAATAACATACACATTTTCCGAATGATTTGGCTTAATGTTTGAAATACACAACAACAAAAAAACCGGAGCTCACTGCAATCATAACTCACATAAACCACAACATAAGCGTTCGATGTGGAGGGTTGTTCCAACATTGTATCTATGGGAAGCTATTTGAAAGCGCATGAATCTAGAAGTAGCATCCCTAAGACAGATTTTTGGATCGCACAAAAAATGCCAGATAAAATTTATTTCGTATGACATTAATTTTGGCAAATCGTTTTCCTTGGTCGTTCTTTGCTTTCAAGTTCACGTAAGAGTTCAGTTTCGATACTGCTCGCGGAATTTCTCTGAGGATAACTCTGCGTCGCAGAAACAGAAACCGCAACAGCAAGCCGTCTCGAAACTCCCACACACTCCAAATAACATTTCAATCACGGCGGGTATAACACCGGGAAAATCCATTGCATGCAGTGCAGTTTGTCCTGTTGCATTTCAATTATTATCTCTGCAATGGAACTCCATTATAGATAGGTAACTATAACCTACGCGTTCATTTCCCTCGTTTCAGAATCCAAGACAGAGCTGCCATACTCGATGGAAGGGCTAGTCCTGAGACGTGACATTCATAGACACGTGCTCGATATCGACTGGCTGCCACCCGGTACCTAGTCACTCACAGCTAGCTGTGGAACATTGGCGTAACTAGAGGGGGGGCCAGGGGGGCCAGGCCCCCCCCAGAATCCGCCAGGCCCCCCCAGAATTTTTTCATGACTTTATATATGGAAATTAGAAAAAATCTGAAAACCACTGTCGTGGTGACAAACATAGATCTATATTCTCAATTAAGTTGAAAATCGGAGTTTTCGACTGGCGAAGTTGGATTTTTCTCCAAATCCGTGCGTCGGACCTAACTTCGGAAGTGGTGCGCTGTATAGCAAACAGTTATACAGCGCACCACTTCCGAAGTTAGGTCCGACGCACGGATTTGGAGAAAAACCCAACTTCGCTAGTCGAAAATTCCGGGTTTCAACTGCACGTGCAGTAATAGAAATTTATTTGGCATAATATGTGATAAAATTGACAGTTATTGGAGACAAGCAATACTTTGTACATCTTCTTTTTTAAATCGCTGAGAAATTAAATCTAAATGATATTTTCCAGGAATTCCTGGATGGGTATCTTTAAGAATCTTTGAATTTTCTAGCAGCATTACTGCAAAATATGGTTAAGTGCTTCTTTATGGAAATCAAGTATCATGTGGGAAAAAAACTCTGGTTGAATTTGCAATGGAATTCCAGCAAAAGTTTGTGAATTCATAGTGAGAATAGATGTATGGTAAGTGGGGGCAGGATGGGTCACCTAAGAAATGGATCCCTATAGGGTATAGAAAGGTCATAAACTTTGAAACCTGCTTCTTGACAAACAATTGTCAAAACATGACCCATCTTGCACCACCTCATTTCTACGGGGGCAAGATGGGTCAGCTATCAGAAATTCGATTTTTCTCCAAAAAAAAATTGTACATCTTCTATTTTATCTCTATATACATCTAAGCTTCACATACGTACAGATTACATGAAAGAAGTGTTGAAACGTATCGGTAGATTATTCTCAGAACTAGAATATTTTTGTTCAGGTAGCCATAAAAAAACTTTGAAAACCTATATTTTTTGTTGAAAAATATTAAAAATATGTTCACAAATTTTCAGCGCTCTAGTCGCTTCGATAATGTAGGTCACATAATAGCCTTTCAATGAAAAATAAAACATTTTCAAAAACTATGCAAACATACCGAAAAATTAGGGTGATCCATCTTGCCCCGTCTACACATTACACGTAGTTATATGGAATGTATAGCATAAGGAGTATAACGAAAAAATATTTTATTTTTTTCTGCGTAAGGAACGTAAAGAATTTTTAAAAGAATATATCACTTTTTTGTGTATCCACGTCGTTCATCTAGGAAAATTATAGAAAGATTCAAAAAATAAATAGTACGGTTGAAAACGGTACTGACCCATCTTGCCCCTTGACCCATCTTGCCCCCACATACCATACGTAGCTGAAGCGTAAACGCGAGTGTATTCATTAAAACCATGCTGGAGGTGATTTCTAGTCGGTCACTATTAATTTCTTTTATTTCGTGGGCCAGGGTTATTTTTGCGTCTATCAAACAACGCACAAATTCAAATGGTCATTGAGGAAGTTTTAATATATTTAAAAGCTGGTACTGCAAGATGTAATCGTAAGTTTGAAGGTATTCATGATTGGACTTGTAAAAGACTTGTAAAAGACCTACTTTGAAAAATCATAGAACGAAGCATCATAGGTACATTTTTTTTTGGTGAAATCATAAGCAAATTTTCTCAGCAATTCCAAGATGGATTTCTGGAGGAAATCTCAGAAAATTTTTTGGACAAATTCCTGGCGGATTCCCTGGAAAAGTTAATGGATTGATTGATTGATTGATTTGTCCTTTTTAAAGAGACTTTCAGCCATTGGCTCCAAAGTTAATGGATACATTTCTGAAGGAGGCATCCCTGGAGAAGTTCCTGGAGTAATGCCTGGAGCATAAGAGAAATTTCTGATGAAATTCCAAGATAAACTTCTAGAAGAATTCCAGAGGAATTTCTGGAGGAATTCCAGGAGGAATTCTTGGAGGAATCTAACGGAAGAATCCTTAGAGGAATCCCTGCAGGAATTTCTGATATATTCTTGGAGAAATTCCTGGTGGAATTTCTAGAAGAACCCGTGAAATAACTCCTGAACGGATTTCTAGAGGAATCCCTGGAGTTGAAATTCATGGATTTATTCCTAGAGGAAACCTGAAAGAATTTCCGGAGGAATCCCTTGGAAAAATTCCCATAGAATTTCCTGAAGAATCTCCTGAAAGAATATCGGAAGCAATCTCTAAAGGATTTCCTGCAGAAATTCCTGGAGGAATGCTGTAAGAATTTCCGAAGAAATTCCTGGATCAATTTCTGAAGAAATACCTACGGTAAATCCAGGAGCCCCTGGAGACACTGCGGTAGTAATTTCTGAGGAATACCCAGAGGAATTCCTGAAGGAATTCCTATATGAATTCCTGAAGGACTTTCTGAAGGAATTCCTGGAGTATTTCTGAAGAAACCTCATAAGGAATTCTCGCAAAATTTCTTAGAGAAATTTCTACAAAAATTCTTGAAAGAATCCCTGGAGATATTCTTGGAAAGAACCCTGGAGTAATCTCTGAAACAAATTTCTGGAGGAACCTTAGGAGGGATTCCTGGAGGAACTTCCGGACAAGTTTCAGGTAGAATTTCAGGAAGAATTTCTGGACAAATCTTTATAGGAAATCTTGGGGAAATTCCATGGAACTATTCATGGATTAATTCCAGGAGGAATCCTTCAGTCAATTCTTTGAGGAATCCTTCAATGAATTCCTGGAAGAATCTCTAGAGGAATTCTGGAAGAAATCTATGGAGAAATTTCTGAATATATTCATAGATAAGTTTCTAAAGAAATTCCTAGAGAAATTCCTAGAGGAATTCTGAGAGGAATTTCTAATGGAGTTCCAGGAGAAATTTCCAGAGGAATTTCTGGAGGACTTACAGGAGCAATTTCAGAAGGAATTTCTGGAAGAATTATTGGAGAAATCGTCGGAGGAATTTCTGGAGGAATCCATGAAATAATTCCTGGAGGGATGTGTAGAGGAAACCTCGGAGAAGAAATTCCTGGATTAATTCTTGGGGGTAACCCTGGAAGGATTTCGGGAGGAATTCCCGGAACAATTCCTGAAGGAATTGCTGTACGAGTTTCCGAAGAAATTCCTGGATCCATTCCTGAATAAATTGCCGAAAGTATTCCTGAAGAAATACCTGGGGTAATTTTTGGTGAAATTCGTGGTAGAACTCCTAGAGGAGTCCCTGGGGAAATGCCTGGATGAAATCCTGGAAGAATGCCTGGAGGAATACTAAAGCGGACCAATGAGCTCATTAATGAATATCTATAACAAATATGTACTGCGAAAAAATCGATTTAACTATGTCAAGACCACTGCTAAGGAAAGTCCTAAATGGTAGATCAAATGACACATAAAATATCTGTAAATTTATACATTAAGCTTGTAGTCTACAATGATTGACGAAATAAATAAATAAATAATTTTTGAATAAATTCCAGAAAGAATTTGTGGAGAAATTTTTAAAAGAATCCCTTGAGGATTTCCTGGAGGATTCCTGAAAAAATATTTGAAGGAATTCCTAGAGATATCTCAGGAGGCAATCATTCAGGAATCCCTGGAAGAACTATTGGAATATTTCTTGGATAAACTCCGAGAGGAATTCTTGGGGTAATTTCTAAATGAAACCCTGGAGGATTTTCTAGATAAATTATTGGAGAAATTGCGGTAATAATTTCTGAAGGAATCCTGGATTAATGCCTGGAGGAATCCCTATAGAAATCTCTGGAGGAACTTCTTGAGGAATGCCTGGAGTAACCCCTGAATAAATTCCTGGAGACATGCCTGTATCAATTCCTGGAGCAATCTCTCTAGAAATTCCTTAATAAATCCCTGGAGGATACCCTGGGGAATTGCCTTGAAAAATCCCTGGAGAAATTCCTGGACTAATGCCTGGAGTAATCTCTGGATACATTTCTAGATGAGTACCTGGTGGAGTTTTCAGAAGAATTCTGAGAGCAGTCTAGTGGAGTTTGGAGTTTTTAGAAGAACTCCCGAAGCAATCTCTAGATGAATTGCTGGAGAAATCCTGAGATGAGTCCATGGAGAAACTCCCACGAGAAATTTCTAAAGAAACCTCTCGAAAAATTCCTAGAAGAATCCTTAGAGAAATTTCTAGAGAAATTCTTAGAAGAATCCCTGGGAAAATTCTTTGAAAAATCCCTGGAGGAATCCCTGAAGCAATTTCTGGAGAAACCTCAGGAGGAATGCCTGGAAAGTTCTGGACAAATTCCTGCAGGAAGTTCTGGATAAATTCCTTGCGGAATCCCAGGAAGAATTCCTGGATTAATCTGTAAAGGAATTTTTGTGGAAATTCCTTGGAACTATCCCTGGAAGAATTCTTGAATGAATTCCTGGAGGAATCTCGAGAGAAGTTCTGGAAGCAGTTAATGGAGGAATTTCTAAAGAAATTCCAAGAGAAATTTCTGAAGAAACTCCAAGAGACACTTCTGAAGAAAATCCAAGAGAAATTTCTAGAGGAATCCCCAGAGGAATTTTTGGAGGAATTTCAGGAGGAATTCCTGAAGGAATTGCAGTAGTAATTTCTAAAGGAATTCCTATGGGAGTTCCTGGATCAATTCCTGGAGGACTTTCTGAAGGGATTCTTGGGGTAATACTTAAGTAACCTCTTGAGGAATTCCTGGAGGCATCCTTAGAGGAATTTCTAGAGAATTACTTGGAAGAATTCCTGGGGGAATTCTTGCAAAAAAAAAAAACTGGAGGAATCCCTGAAACAATTTCTGGGAGAACCTCAGGAGGAATTCCTGGACAAATCTCTATAGGAAATCTTAAGGAAAATCCGTTGAACTATCCATGGAAGATCTGCAGGAGGAATCTCTAAATGAATATCTTGAGAATCCCTGAATGAATTCCTGGAAGAATCTCTAGAGGAATTCTGGAAGGAATCCATGGAGAAATTTCTGAAGGAATTCAAGGAGAAATTTTTAGAGGAATTCAGAAAGGAATTTCTGGTGGAGTTCCAGAAGGATTTTCTGGAGGAATTACTGCAGGAATTATCGGTGGAATTCCTGGAGGGATCCATGAAATAAATCCTGGAGGAATGTGTAGAGGAAACCTTAGAGAAGAAATTCCTGGAAGAATTTTCGGAGGAATTCATGGAAGAATTCCTGGATCCAAACTTGAGTAAATTCCTGGAGTAATTCCTGAGGAAATACCTGGGGTAATACCTGGAGAAATTCTTGGTAGAACTCTTGCAAAAGTCTCTGGAGAAATGCCTGAATGAAATCCTAGAGGCATACCAGGAGGAATACCTGGAATAATTCTTGAAAAAAATCCGGGAGGAATTTCCGAAGGAGTTCCTGGAGGAATCTCAAGATTCATTCCTGATGAAATACAAAGTTCGATTTCTGTGGGAATTCCAGGAGGATTTTCTGAAGAATTCTCAGGGGAAATACTGAAGAAACCGCTGAAATTCCTGAGGAAATCCTGAAATCCTGGATTAATCCCTGCGGGAGTTTCTGATGGAATCCCAATAAGAGTTCTTCTAGAAATGTTTAAAATAATCTCGGAATTCGTTTTTGTAAGAATAACAGAAGAAATTTCCGGTGAATCCCTGGAGGAACTCTTGAAGTAATTTCTGAAGAAACCCGATGAGGAATCCCGGAAGCAAGCCCCATTAGGAACTCTTTATGGAATCTCAGGAGAGCTTTCTTAGCGAATACCTGGAAGAATTTTTGTAGGAATATTCCTGGATAAAAAAAATGAAGAAATCAATGTCTGCAGTAATTGTTGAAGGAATACTAGGATCCCTAGTGGAGCGGACCTGGTGGGATGGTTAGAACACTTGACTATCACACCGAGGGATCGAATCCCACTCCCGACAAACTCGCAAAATGTGAGTTCTTCCTTCGGAAGGGAAATAAAGCGTGGGCCCCGAGATGAACTAGCCTAGGGCTAAAAATCTCGTTAATACACATAAAAAAAAAACTAGGATCCCTAAAGGTTTTTTGTACAAATTTTTCAAGCAATTCTTGGAGTGTTTTTTTAAGAATCTCTAAGTAAAATTTTCTAAAAGAATTTTTGGAATACATTCCTGCAGAAATACTTCGAATCATTCCAGATGTAATTATTGGAGCAATCTCTAGTGGAATTTTGGAAGGCATTCATGGAGATATCCCTGTAGAAATCTCTGAATACCTGCAGAAATACCTTAAAGGATCTCTGGAGAAATTCCTGAAGGAAACTCCGAAAAAAGCACTGGAACGATTACTGGAGGAACCTCTAAAGATATCCCAGGACAAATCCCCGAAAAAATGTCTAGTGGAATCCCTAGATGAATTCTTGATTGAATTTGATGGAATCACTGAATTAAGCTATGAAAAAAAAATCTTGGAGAAATTGTTCGTACTCATATAGTTTACAAAACTATGAACAAATCTGAAACAATAATTTTGATTACTCAAAACTACAATACTGATTTGCATATTCACATATATCGGGCGCCCATCCCGCTTAAAATTCATCTCAAGTCAGGCCCCCCCTGGGCCCCCTCCAGGAAAAAATCCTAGTTACGCCAATGCTGTGGAAGGAAATAGAATTAAAGCAACGCCGGACCGGGAGCACGTGCTGAGAAGGGTCGCTCGCTAGTATCAATGCTAAGCATTGCATGTACCCCACAATGGGAGTGTTTTGATACACAATAATACACGATTCATATTTCGTGTCTTACATTTATAACCGTTTTATAAATAGCCATCTATTTTAGTGCATTTTCAGCGATATAACATTAACAATTCGACAGCGGTAGCTCATGTAAGGACGTCCATATTTCTTTGTGGCATCGCCTACAAAGCGTGCTCAGGTCAAGCATATTGCAGACCCCCAGACTCGTGTCCTGCTGACTTTGTTACCTGTTCCAAGGCCGCCTGTGTCCTTGCCTAGCCTTTTCGTAGCCGAACGGCTGTGGCCACCTGCACCTCTCACTGTTGCCGCAATGCCGTGACCAGCTCTTTCGCATCCGTGATCTTGTTCAAGTTTTAAACTTTTACAGTTGCTTTCACGGTAAGCGCCCTTACCTAGACAACCTCGCTAAGGTCCTTTTCCGTTTTACATTGTAGGCGACGTCCTAGCAAGTTTTGTCCCGCTTAAGCTTGAGGATCATTTCACCGGGTACGTCTAATGCTGTGTATGTTTGCTTCAATATCCACACGAGATTAGCATCGCTGCTCATCGCCTTCAAGATTTGCAAGTAGGGTAAGTGTACCAATTATGGCTATAGTACCAATTATTCGCCATAGCTGATTTTCACCCTTTAACGATGTAAATCAACAAGAACAATTTTGTGAACAACAGATCACGTTCACAAAAGATGGTCGCACTCATTTAAATTCCACATTTTGCACAAATCATGGTAGAAATAAATCATTTTCCTTATAATTTCGGCTTCCTTGCACCCTTTTTCGTCATAGTGTACCAGTTATGGCTAACCCCATAAGGAATGCACGCAAATAGTGCGAAAAGGAACCGAAGTTAAAAAATGTAACCATAACTGGTACAGGGTTCCTATCATTGGCACACGCTTTAATAAATACTAAAAGTAGTGTCTGCTCCGTTTCTATATTTTTCGTGTAAAGTATGGAAACTAAGCTGTATTTTAACTTATTGATGACATTCGTTGGTCATCTCGTTATTTTTGTATAAATAGCTTTCCTTACATAGTGCCATAATTGGTACACGCACCCTATTTAAACTCTTCCGTCTAGATGACGAGCGCGTCGCTATTCTCTCGCTTGGTAGCTGCCCTCCTACCTTTCCCAGGTAGTGTCCCTGCTCTCCTGTTCTTCGGCCTTTTTCTTCATCTTCTCCTTCTTATCCACTAGCAGAGAAGAGAAGGGCATCTCAGAACAAACCGAACACATGAAAAGTGATAAATTTTAGGCGTGAAAAATCTACTCTATTTTGTTTCTGCCCATTTTATTTCAGGTATAATTAAAATTATTGAACAGATGACGTCATATCGATGATAAATTATCTTATTCTTCGAAATTTTGTTTCATGGAGAGCATATCAATTGTTGTTTCGACCACTATTGCAATTATATGTACACGTACCAAACTTGTTTTTTTTTGCGATTGCAGGCTGTTATAAAGCATCATAATGGTGATTTGCCATTTTTTCTTAATTATCATGACGAAGTTATACATATTCCCTTCACTATTGTATCGCGTACCCTATTTACGGTTTTAATAGATAAGCAACTTTGACTGTGTCCCCGAAATACAGTCTAGTTAAACACATTTTTTTTGCGAATCAGTTTTTGAGTTGGCGTACCTGCCTCCGAAAGACTTTGCTTATTCGTGTCAACACGTTTGAAATTTTCCGTGTAAAAAGTGCGACTTCAACCGCTAGCTGTCGCGACCAACAGCATGAAATATTTATCAATTTCTGACTCGGGAGATGCCCTTCTCTTCTCTGCCACTAGTGTCCCGGGGCGTCCTCCCCCTGATCCGCCTCAACCTGTGTTGGCTGAGGATCTACCAATAATGGTCGCAACAGGTCGCAACCTCCCGTTCCCTTCGATCCGGGACGGGCTGGCCTTTTCTGGTCCACCCTTCCCAGCTTTCCGGGACGCCTGGTTGGGATCCAACTTGCCGTTTTTAACTGCCCTTCCCTCACGGGTTCAATAACCTCCTAACCTTGCGAACTCGCCTGGTTGCCTGGTAATTCCTCACCTGACAGCTGCCTCACACCAGCGAAGAGAAGGGCATCTCCCGAGTCAGAAATTGATAAATATTTCATGCTGTTGGTCGCGACACCTAGCGGTTGAAGTCGCACTTTTTACACGGAAAATTTCAAACGTGTTGACACGAATAAGCAGAGTCTTTCGGAGGCAGGTACGCCAACTCAAAAACTGATTCTCAAAAAAAGTGTGTTTAACTAGAATGTATTTCGGGGACACAGTCAAAGTTGCTTATCTCTTAAAACCGTAAATAGGGTACGCGATACAATAGTAAAGGGAATATGTTTAACATCGTTATGATAATTAAGAAAAAATGGCAAATCACCATTATGATGCTTTATAACAGTCTGCAATCGCAAAAAAAAAAACAAGTTTGGTACGTGTACATATTATTGCAATAGTGGTCGAAACAACAATTGATATGCTCTCAATGAAACAAAATTTCGAAGAATAAGATAATTTATCATCGATATGACATCATCTGTTCAATAATTTTGATTATACCTGAAATAATCAATACACTTTGATCCATGCTGTTGTTTTGACGTTCATACACGATGGAAACGAAATGGGCAGAAACAAAATAAATCGAGTAGATTTTTCACGCCTAAAATTTATCACTTTTCGTGTGTTCGGTTTGTTCTGAGATGCCCTTCTCTTCTCTGCCCACACGCTGCTGCGATTGCTACTGCTAGCCTTTGAAGTACCCACGAATGCGAAAGCCGTTTCGGTAAACTTCGGTTCCTCCAGTTTCGCGAACTCTGCCAACTTCCGAAGTTGGCATAAGTTTATCATGATTCTGCTTGGTGACCATCGTTGCGAGTGTGATTTTGGAGGCAAAGTGAAGAGGCCGCTTTTTTCACTCGGACCGGCCGCGTCGACGTCGTCGTTAATTTAAATGTGCAAATCGTCGTTCCCGTGTGTAGTTGTAGCGGTTCAGTGTGATTTCGGAGAAGAAGCCAGTTAGTGGAAGATGCTGCAGCACATACGCACTGGACACTGCGAAGGATGTTTATTGGTGAGCTCGTTCCATTTTATCGTAATAATTAATGCTAAAGGATGTATAAAATTCTGCTCTGGTTTTTGTGTATTTATCTAACAAATATTGAAAAGTTCGTCACGTCATGTGTCGGCGCTAGTTCCCAAAGCACATTCAGTTGATAATAAATATGTTTCTTTCATTTTTTGCATTTACACAAGAATTTTAATGGTTCGTCATCTTCGGTGTCGACATTTGTAATATTTTAGTCAAAATGAATAAATGTTTTGACTCGAGTAAAGGTTGCATGAATCACATCACTTACCAAAGTGAATCCAAATCATGTGACTCTCCCCCTCCCCACTAACAAAAACTCCTTCCCGTGACAGTCGTGGAGAAGATGAGGTGATCTCGGTCTCTAGTAGCAACGTACGTCACACTAACATTCCTTTCCTTCCTCGATAACCGTAAGGACGTGGCCGGCGCCGTTATTGACTAATAAAGTTTGGAATTCTCGAATTGTGCACATTGAGAGCGGTAGTTACTCCCAAGCTCCGTTTGTTGGTTCCTTGTGCAATTTTGATTGTTCTGGTCAATCACGGAGTAGCAACTACGAATTGTACGGTCATCTATGCTCATGCTCATGCATTCTGCTTGGTGACCATCGTTGCCTTACCAAGGCCTGCCTGAGTTCCTTACTAATTTTCAACTACGAGGACGCAAAGTCAATGCTGGAGTCAAGTTGCTGCGTAGCCACTTCCATCGCAAAGATCCCACCTATATTCTTATTGATGATCCTCATCAATCATGCTCTGTCCATGACCTCTCCCGACAAGCTAGCCGAGCTTGGAAATGGGTTAATCTCGTAGCTATCACTACTACCTCTACTACACTGGAACATCTTTTTATGCACATGGCTTGCTCATGGTTAAAAAAACATAAAAAGAGGGAAATGTATGCATTAAATAAGTTTGGGCTTTAATAAGGGAATCTAGTTCGACAAAACAGGTCTAGCTCCTGGGTATTTGAGGTGGGGCCTAGGGAATTTTCAGAAAGTTCCCAGACAGCCCAAAAAAGGGGGTTCCAAGAAGCTTCAGGGACGTTTTAAGGGGTTGTTTCAGGGAGTTTGAGGAGCCTTTTATGGGCGTTCTGCCAAGATTTGTTGACGTTTTAATGGGATTACGGGGTATTTAAATAGTTTTAAGGGGGTGTCAGGGACGATTCAACGGGCTTTAATGGAAAATTAAAGCCCACACCTCGAATTTTCAAAAGCACAAATCTGAGGAATCAAAAGACAGATTGCGCTGAAAAGTTGATCGATTGGTGACCTGCTGGTGGTGACCAATCGATCAACTTTTCAGCACAAACCAACCCTCGGTTCTTCAGATTTGTGCTTTTGAAAATTCGAAGTGTGGCTTCGTTATATATTCACCTTAAGGGATCTCAGGAGCCTTTAAGGAGCGTTGCAAGGGGTTTGAGGGGCGTTTCAAGGAATTTCAGGAACTTCATTTTTAAAGCGGTCCAAGGTTTCAGAGGCATTTCAAATTGAATATAATGACTTCAAGGGCGTTTCAAAAGAATTACGGAGGTTTCAGGGTCGTTTCGAGGCATTTTAGGTCAGGGTCATATAAGGGGGTTTCAAGAATCAATGGGTGTGGTGACGAGTGTCTTACTCGTTCACGTTTATACAATGCACTCGCGCGCTTACAGGGTGCGGCAGGAAAAATGCGAAAAGTTCTAGGCGCTATCATTAAATATGGGATATTTATGACTATTTTTTCAAGACAGTGTATCAATCAATGTCTATATTCTAGTACTACAAAATAAAACAGAACATATTTGATTTTTAACATGTGATAATGCGAGCCTTAAAAGTGGGTATCTGCGCGCCCAATGGCCATAAGACAAAATGGCTAAAATAGTAAAAATAGCTTTAATTCGATGAAAAAACAAGCCATACCAATCCAGAGCCATGTAGTTTCACATACTAAATGAAATAAGCACAAATATTTTATTGCAAAGAAAATAACATTTTTGTTTCATCACATATGAAATTTACACAGGTCACGTACTTTTTAGTGGTTTGAGCATTCTGATTGTCTTCAGCTTCAGGCGCCGTCTTTTAAAGGATAGTGACCAAAATGGGATTTTTTAAGAATTTTACAGAAAATTAGCCTGTTGGACATCATGAAACGTTTAAATACACTAGTTTACAGCATTTTTGAACTCGGTAAGCTAATGACACATTCCAGCGTAACGGGTCACCGCGAGGAACTAACTTTCGTGAACAAATGACGTCTGCAATCGAATATAATGTTCATGAGCATATGGTTTAACAGGTTTTATAACAAGCCTATTAGATGTACTTTCTGGTGCAATACTTGTTTTATGGGGTTTTGGTTCCAATTTACATAATATAACATGTTACATTTCGTAACGGGACACCATCGCAGAAATCTTCTTTTTAAAATTTTCAAACTGAAATGCGTATATCAGCTCTGTTATGAAGTTTTGAATAATAGAGTCTTCTAGACATTTCTTCTTCGGATTGATGTGAACAAAATTGCCGAAGTAGGTTTTACTGAGAAATGTATAGTTTTGGAAATATTCTTGATTTAGTTTTGGGAGCGCAGCGTTACGCTCGCGTGAAAACAGTGTTTTGCAAATGGTGTCCCGTTACGGCTAAAGACATCTAGTTGCAGATCAAATGTTTTGATAGATAGAATGTTGGTGTCTTCGGCAATGTTTTTCAGACAGATGATAGCTGTCCGGCAGGACACAAATAAGCCTTCAAACCCGCTCTGGCCCTATGGTGGCCATCGGAATGGGCCCTGGGGAGTCTGTTTCGAGGTTTATTTAACCTATACGTACCCAATACCGACAACTTACTTTCAAAATGCTGGCATTTTGTCAATTTTCATCTGATTTGTTTTCGAAGTCACCCTCAATTGATCATAAATTGGTGCTAGTTTATTATTCTCAAGTGACCATGCAATATCCGGAAACATTCCGGCGATATTCCGGATTGTGCTAGGGTCAGGGGGTTGTCAAAATGGCTAAAAGTGATTATTTCGTATGTTGTTGTGTTTGAACCATCGATTTTCAACGAAATTTTTGTTGCGAATAGTGAAACACAACTGCTATAACCAAATTTGAATAAGTTGGCCCATCCGGATCCCCGTGACAAGTTCCGCGGGGCCTCATTGGGGACACTTCTGATTTTCAACCTAAGCATACCGTGCGACATATCAATCTTCATGATTTCGAATGACTGAGTCAGAAACGGTAGCCTGAAGTATGTATCAACTAATATGGCCACCCCGGAACATATAGCACAGGTTGCACGGGGGTGTCATCGGGGACATTTCTGGTTTCCGACCAAAACATGCAGAGCGACGTATCATTCTTCATGATTTCGAAAGAATGGGATAAAAAAATGACTAAAGTATGTATCAACTGATATGGCCGCTCCGTAACACCTGGAGCAGGTTCTGCTGGGGCCTCTGAGACACAATAACACACACGAAATAATCACTTTTAACCATTTTGCAAAACAGACCCCTGCCCCACCCCCTGACTCCAGTACAATCCGGAATATATCCGGAATTGTTCCGGATACTACATTGCCACTTGAGTGTAATGAATAAGCACCAAAAAAAAAAATCGGAGGAAAATTCACGAAATGCCAGCATTTTGAAAATTAGTTATCGGGGGTCGGGTACGTGAAGGATAATTGTATCTTCAAAACAATGGTTGTGCGGAAGATCTATCTTCGCGATTTTTCCACATTCTACATTATAATGATCCGAAGAAGATTCAATAATACATATCTACAGTACATTCATTCAGAACAGTCTTTTCAAGCATATGTCGCATGTTTCTTTAAACCTTTATTTGAAGGCTCATGCGCCTTGGGAATAAAGGAGCCAATTTTATTTGAAATAAATTTTACATTTTTAGTGGATTTTTCCTTTATTCTATGTTAGTTTTGGGGAACCGTTAAACTCGCCGTTTGGTCAAGGTGAGAGAGAACAATGTTTTTTTAGAAGGGATAGGATTATGAGGGCTTTCCGTTGATATTTAGCTAACGACAACCAGTAACGATACAAGGACTTCGAGAAGAAAAAAATGTTGACAATCAAAATGACAAGAGAGAGGTCACTAGAATTTCAATCAATGGACTAATTTATGTTGTCACAAAAAGTAATGCAATGCCATTTTCGTGATGCCTTTTACATTTTTTTTAATCTTCAATAAGAACATAAGCTTCAAAATATGTTTGCCGTCATAAAAGTGAGTTATACGGTGATTAATGGGGTAAAGAAGGAATGCCAACCATCACTTCAGGATCTTCAAGTTTTGAATGTTGTGTGACTCTATAAGCCTTTTTATCATCCTGATGGTAATCCATAGTACATGTTTAAAAGGTTATAGCATTTGAAGAGTATGTTGTCACCACAAAACTTCATAAAATATCACTTGTTATACTGATCCACCAAAATAACTGCCCTTTGTTTACGTAGTTTTCGTGAGCTGAGAAACGGGCTTTGTTCCAGTAGGGGCGTTACATCAAGAAGGATAATGAAATTATATACACCCTATAATATCATTTCATTATGGTTACGTTTTTTGGGTTAAATATTTGATCAAACGAAACCTATTTATCCACTTATGAAAGTCTTTAAAATTTTCGTAACGGGACACCATCTCTACGTACCCATTGTAACGCCTAAGATAACGCGTCGATCAAGGTAACCCATATGTTGGAAGAAAGGTCTCCACGAGTGCTAAGAGAATCCAGAAAATTATTTTTCTAAAGTTCGTAATAAATTCGTTATTACAACAAATGTGCTATTTTCGTAACGGGACACCATTAAATTGCGGCTATTGCAAAAAGTGCTTAAAACTTGTCAAAACCCATTTGTATGAAAAGTTATCTTTTGGTGTATAAAATATGCATTATTGCACTACATTAACAAAAAATAGGTATAATGTTTTCAAACTTTAACTTGCAAGCAGTTATATTTGAAAATTATCAATGAAAAATTTCATTTTTCTTACATAAAATGCTATTACTTCACCTAACTATTTAAATACGTTACCAGTCAAATTTTAAGTAAAACAAATGATTTTCCTAAGATTGAACCTACCGTTTTTCAACTGCGGGAAAGCTTGGGGCAAAACAATCACTTTGAAATTTCACACCCTTGGCGTAGAAGTGCGTGGAATGTGTCTAATGATCGTTTTTGGTGTAGAATCATGCCCTGAGTTTGAAAACCAGAAGGAAAAAAATTACAGTAGAGCGGAAATTTTTTCGACTTTCCATACTAGGCTGATGATTTGAAATCGATTTTTGTTCTATTTTTAAGCAAAGTCGCTCACTTCACACATGTCATTCTCCGTAGTCAATGCTCCGATTGAGCTGAATTTTTTACTGTAACTCGCCTACATACAATATGTCAAATTAACGTTGAGAAAGAATTTTTAAATTGTTTTTTTTTTCTTATTGAAAAAAGTACATTTCTTCACATATTTTTGGAAATTTTGCTAAAATTTCAGGAGATCGTCCCTAAAACTTGTCAATATCTTGTATTTCATCAATCTGACGCAAAACCTGCCTTCAGATGTATATATTCAACTTTTAATTTATGGAAAAAGATTTAAAATTGGTTGAACAAAATGCAAGATATTTGAATTTTAATAAATTCCATATTTTAAAAAGCTGTAAAACTGGATATTGAGCTAAAACTCAAAAACTGTTCTACTTAAAATTTTTTGAAGCTCGATTTCGAAATCAACGCTAAATTGTGCTTCAAAAATTTTGGTCGTTGACAAAAGTTCACGACTTTCGTTTTATTTTGTAAACTTGTGATATTAATTGGTTACCGTCAAATGGACGAAAATGAGGCTTGAAGTTGAAAAACACTTTCGCATGTTTTCCTGCCCAGTGAATCAAAATTCAACCATCGCGCAACAATAACGACAATGTCGCAACCTGAATTTGTTGCGACATTCTACCCAATGCGAAATAGGTTTGTCCCAACTTGAAAAGAATGGGATGAAGATCATGCAGCACGAGTTTAGAGATTTTTATGCCTTGCATTGTGATTTTCGAGCGGTAACTTTGAGTCGGTAAACATTGCAACGCTGCTGAAGATGTATCACCAACAAGTTTCGATTTTGGGTTGGTAATAATTGATTATTCACGAGTTGAAAAGTACGCAAGAAATTCAGCTTCCATTTTGTCTGCAACAAAAATTTTCGGGATCATGTCATTATCTGTTACCGGTTGGGATAAAGAATAATCACTGCGCCTTCTTAGTTGCTTGTTTTGTGCCAGTTTTGTCTGACAATTCTCTTCATTGTTCCTGCCGCATACTGTGCATGCACCTGCGTGGAGTCACAGTAGCCTTCCACTCTATGCAGCACAACAGAAGAATAGTCAGTCGTATATATGTATACACTCGCGCTTGCCAGACGCAATTACCACAAAGGATACTTCAGAGGCGTTTCAAAAAATATTGTGATGGGGTCTCTAAAAATCCACTGAAACTTTCTGGAATGCCTCCAAGCTCCCCGTGAAACCCCCTTGGACCCCAAGTAACGCACATGAGAGCTCCGAAACCTCCGAAAAGTCCTCTGTAACCAGGGATGCCATATATACAGATTTATCTGTATTGTACAGATTTTTGAACATTTATGCAGATGGCGTTTATATGAAATACAGATTTTACATTTGTATAGGATACAGATTTTCCACCCAAATTTTGTATGGGATACAGATTTTTGAGCGAGTGATACAGAAAATCATCTGGCATCGCTGTCTGTAACTCTTCCGTAACGCCTCTGAATCTGGCCGAAAATGCTCTGAAACTTCCTGAAATGCCTCCAAAATTCCCCTTAAACCCTATCGGGCCCCATGTAACGCATCTGACATTTTCCGAAATCCCCGAAAACGCCTGCGTAATGCCTCTGACTCCCGCCGAAAATGCTATGAAACTTCTTGAAATGCCGCCGGAATCCCCCCCCCCCCAAAACCCTATGTAACGCACCTAAGATTCTCCGGAACCCCCAAAAACGCCTCCGCAACGCCGAAAACCAGCCTAAAATGCTTTGATACTTCCTGAAATGCCTCCAAAACCCCCTTAAAACCCACTCGGACCCCATGTAATGCTCATGAGACCTTCGGAAACCTTTGTAAATGTACATATAACGCCTACAAAACCCGTCGAAAATCCCCTGAAACTTGCAACCTGCAATACTTTTGAAAACCCCTTCAGACCCCGAAAACCCCCCTGAGATTTCCTGGTACCCCGCTGTAACCCCTTGGGACCCCATGAAATGCCCCTGTAACCTTCCTTTTCTCTCCCCTATAAACAGCCCTTCGCCACCGCTGCAATAGTTCCCGTCATTATCAAATATTCTTATGCAGAATTTTGGCTCTGAGTAGCTTTCCCTATTTTTATGCAGGGCATAAAAAAGATGCATAAAAATAGCATGCCTAAAAAGAGGTTTTAGTGTACCTGGTTTTTGATTATCTATTAGGCATTTTGGAATTCAACGAGTTGCACTGGATAAGAGGTTCGCAACGCTAGATCCATACATTAACACGATAAGGGACAAATTAATGTGGGGGGGGGGGGTGGTCACAGGCTCCGTTAACGATTGAGCATCTTTTCCATCCCTTGATAAGTCATTCCTCGGCACGGGTCGCTTAAAACCTGAAATTGAGGTAACCCCGTTAGGTGGACTCTTACCACCAAAACAAGATATCCGTAGTGCCATTTTAGGCTGGCAACTACACAGCTGACTCGCAGAAGGTGGGAAAGGTCATCAAACCCCAGAACTCCTGTTCCTGCTGCTCCGTGACGTAAGTCTACTGAGTTGGATGCGAGCCCAAAGGGGTCCTCGAAAACCCGGGGTAGGGGGAGGCCCCATTGTCAGCTACTCCTTCTGGTGCTCGCTGAAAGAGCCTTAGCTTTCAGGATGTCACGGTGCTTGCAGCATCATTTCTTGATACTTGCAGAACAATTGGGCGTTGGCGTGGTGTTTGCCCCTACCCGCCTTCCGAGGATAAAGGGTATGGTAAGTATCATCCGGGAATCTGGAAAGGCGCCTGCATGCTTCGGGCAAGAACATAAGTCGTGTAAAGGCCCTGATAGGGATCTCCAGTTATCAGGTAACAGTAGGTCGGACCCAGAGGCACGTTCTCCTCCATTTGGGAAATTTGTGCAATCGCCATGAACACGAGCCTTATCGCCATTTACCTGACAGAGAAGGGAAGGAAAAAGGATAGGTCGTCAGTGGCAGTCAATCCTTTGACTAGAATGCTGTAATTCTGCTTTGACAGATTTGTAAGATACTTCGCCACCCCTGGAGATGGCTCAGTACAATACAATTTGGTTTGACGACATGACTCCAAACTATTCCAGTATTGCCTGTGTTGAGTGGCAGCCCAGGTGTGAATCTGAGGCTTTTCCCAACAATTCGATATCGGAATAGCTGGATCAGGGCCAATGAAGTTATGTGATGCTCCAGTGCGAGCTAACACATCAATCAATTCATTTCCAGCGATGGAGGAATGGCCAGGTACCCATACAAGGTGAACAGCGTTTGCTGAATTTAGCTCCTCGATTTGAGTTCGACAAGCGATAACTATCTTCGACCTAGAGTTGGCCGACGCAAGTGCTTTAATAGCAGCCTGGCTATCTGAACAGAAGTGTATTACTTTGCCCATTACGTGCTGCTGAAGTGCTGATTGCACTCCGCACATAAGAGCAAAGATTTCGGCCTGAAAAACGGTTCAGTGTCTACCAAGTGAGTAAGACTGATACGGAAATAAACACCAGCCAGCACCTGCTCGAGCTTCGAGAAGAGAGCCATCAGTGTAACATACGATGCCGTCTGAAATACTTCTTTCCAGATAACCAGATGTCCACTCTTCCCGGAAAGGGAATTTCGTGGAAAATGTCCTATATGGAAAATTACAAGCAATTGTAAGATCACTTGGAGCAAGGACAATTTTGTCCCAATTCACCAAAAGTGGAAACAACGAGGTGTGTGTTGATGTGCGGTTCACAGGAGTTTCCTCTTGTAGACCGAGTACCCGTAACCGGTAAGTGCAAGAAAGTGTTTCTTGTTTGAGATGAATGTGTAGTGGGGCAACGTCAAAGAGAACTTCTAGCGCTGCCGTAGGAGTTGAAGAGAACGCTCCAGACATCGCCATTAAGCACATCCTTTGGAGATGGCCTAATTTTGATTGGACCGTTCTCACTTCACTCTTTTGCCACCACACAAGACATCCATAAGCCAATATTGGCCAAATCACAGTTGTGTAAATCCATTTGATATACTTGGGTTTTAGACCCCAAGTTGTACCAAAGGTTCGCCGGCATTGCCCGAAGGCCATACAAGTTTTCTTGATTCTGAACTCAATGTGAGGTGTCCAGGAAAGCTTGGAATCAAGCATGACTCCAACGTACTTTACCTGTTCAGTCACATCGATTTCAGAATCAAAGAGACGCAAAGGTCGAACGCCATTACGGTTTCGCCTTTCCGTAAAAAGAACAATAGATGTTTTACTCGGATTAACCGAAAGGCCATATTGGCGACACCAACCCTCAACTACTCGAAGAGCGTTTTGCATCAGGTCGAAAAGGGTGCTGATGCACATACCAACTAACAATGTTAGGTAGTCGTCGGCAAAACCATAAGTAGGAAAACCGCTATTATTGAGTTGCCTCAATAGCGTGTCTGCTACGAGATTCCACAAAAGCGGTGACAAGACTCCCCCTTGGGGGCATCCACAAACACTCAATTTCCTAATCACTGCTAGACGCAATGTCGAGAAGAGATATCGGTTTTGGAGCATTTGATGAATCCAATTGGAAATCATTGGAGCTATACCATGACTCCGTGCGGCTTCCAATATGGCATCGGAAGGCACGTTGTCCAAGGCACCCTCGATATCTAAGAAAACACCCAAACACGATTGCTTTTGAGCGAATGCTTTCTCGATATCGTAAACAATCTTGTGTAAAAGAATCACAGTGGACTTACCAGATTGGTAGGCATGTTGGTTCACATGAAGATGCACGTTGGAAAAATGAACATCACGGATGTGATGGTATCAGGTATCAGAAGGCCGGCTCCAGAGGCACGTTATCCTCCATTTGGGACATTTGTGCCATCGCCAAAATAACAGCCTATTTCATCATCTACCTGAGGGAAAAGGAAGGAAAAAGGATTTGGATGGGGATAGGGACAGGTAGGGAAATAGGAAAAATACCCTGGAAGAGGGTACTAACGCACAAGCGTACCACAGTGGGTTCAAACAGCGCCCTGAAAAGGGCACTGTAATAACGCATAAAGCGAAAGAGAGCCTATAGCTCTTTACCACAGCGGGTTAAGAACAACAGAATATCCTGAAGATTCAGGTTTCTGAAGTCCGTTTCACTTAATAAGTGTTTACCGAATACTCGGAAACGCAGTTGCGCGAAAACTGGACAGTTACATATCAAATGATACGAAGTTCCATAATCGGATTCACAGCTATCACAGGCAAATGAATCAGCTTGCTGAATATTCGCCATGTGATAGCTGAGTCGGCAGTGGCCAGTCAATGCTTTGACCAGCATACTGCAATTCTGCTTAGACAGATTAGTTAGATACTTCGCCACCCGTAGAGATGGCTCAGCACTATACAATTTGGTTTGACGACATGACTCCAAACTATTCCAATATTGTCTGTGTTGAGTGACAGCCCAGGTGTGAATCTGAAGCTTAATCCAACACTTCGATATCGGAATAGCTGGCTCAGGGCCAATGAAGTCATGTGATGCTCCAGAGCGAGCTAACTCATCAGCCAATTCATTTCCAGCGATGGAAGAATGACCAGGTACCCATAGAAGGTGAACAGCGTTTGCTGAATTCAGCTCCTCGATTTGAGTTCGACAAGCGATAACTATCTTCGACCTGGAGTTGGCCGAAGCAAGTGCTTTAATAGCAGCCTGGCTATCTGAACAGAAGTATATTACTTTGCCCATTACGTGCTGCTGAAGTGCTGATTGCACTCCGCACATAAGAGCAAAGATTTCGGCCTGAAAAACGGTGCAGTGTCTACCAAGTGAGTAAGACTGATACAGCCTTAGCTCACGAGAATAAACACCAGCACCTGCTCGACCTTCGAGAAGGGAGCCATCAGTGTAACATACGATGCCGTCTGAAATACTTCTTTCCAGATAACCAGATGTCCACTCTTCCCGGGAAGGGAATTTCGTGGAAAATGTCCTATATGGAAAATTACAAGCAATTGTAAGATCACTTGGAGCAAGGACAATTTTGTCCCAATTCACCAAAAGTGAAAACAACGAGGTGTGTGTTGATGTGCGGTTCACAGGAGTTTCCTCTAGTAGACCGAGTACCCGTAACCGGTAAGTGCAAGAAAGTGCTTCTTGTTTGAGATGAATGTGTAGTGGGGCAACGTCAAAGAGAACTTCGAGCGCTGCCGTGGGAGTTGAAGAGAACGCTCCAGACATCGCCATTAAGCACATCCTTTGGAGATGGCCTAATTTTGATTGGACCGTTCTCGCTTCACCCTTTTGCCACCACACAAGACATCCATAAGCCAATATTGGCCGAACCACAGTTGTGTAAATCCATTTGATATACTTGGGTTTTAGACCCCAAGTTGTACCAAAAGTACGCCGGCATTGCCCGAAGACCATACAAGCTTTCTTGATTCTGAACTCAATGTGAGGTGTCCAGGAAAGCTTGGAATCAAGAATGACTCCAACGTACTTTACCTGTTCAGTCACATCGATTTCAGAATCAAAGAGACGCAAAGGTCGAACGCCATTACGGTTTCGCCTTTCCGTGAAAAGAACAATAGATGTTTTACTCGGATTAACCGAAAGGCCATATTGGCGACACCAACCCTCAACTACCTGAAGGGCGTTTTGCATCAGGTCGAAAAGGGTGCTGATGCACATACCAACTAACAATGTTAGGTAGTCGTCGGCAAAACCGTAAGTAGGAAAACCGCTATTATTGAGTTGCCTCAAGAGCGTATCTGCTACGAGATTCCACAAAAGCGGTGATAAGACTCCCCATTGGGGGCATCCACAAACACTCAATTTCCTAATCCCTGCTAGACGCAATGTCGAGAAGAGATATCGGTTTTTGAGCATTTGGTGAATCCAATTGGAAATCATTGGAGATATACCATGACTCCGTGCGGCTTCCAATATGGCATCGAAAGGCACGTTGTCAAAGGCACCCTCGATATCTAAGAAAACACCCAAACAAGATTGCTTTTGAGCGAATGCTTTCTCGATATCGTAAACAATCTTGTGTAAAAGAATCACAGTGGACTTACCAGATTGGTAGGCATGTTGGTTCACATGAAGATGCACGTTGGAAAAATGAACATCACGGATGTGATGATCTACTATGCGTTCTAAGCAGTTCAGAAGAAAATATGTTAAGCTGATAAGTCTGAAACTCTTTGCTTCTTCATACGCCGCACGACCCGCTTTCGGAATAAACTTCACAGTAATAACCTGCCAGGATTGGGGAATATACCCTGTAGCAAAACCGCAAACAAATATTTTTTTTCAAAACATGTTTGAAATAATCAAATCATTTCTGTAAATTGCTTCAGAAATACTGATGAAAACGCCTAAAAGTATGCAATGCTTTTGTATTTTATACTGTTGAAACTATCATGTTGAAAAAAAATCTAAAACCCGTCAATCAATGAGATCAGTTTATTTGACAATTCGAAATGACATTTAGGATCATTCTATCAGTTGAAATGGAAAGATTGCAAATTTATTACGATTTTGATGGTGTAAATCCAAAGAGCAGAATTTTCATACTCTCAGTACGGACAAGCCTGCAGTTTGGAATCCTTAGAAGCATTCAAGGTGTGTTTTTCATATATTTAAGGCATAATCCTTGCGAATAGGGGCAACACATTATAAAATTGACGAAAAAATATTTTTGGCCACCTCTTTGTATGGAGCCACCCCATAGTGCAAAGAGTTCGTTTTCTTAGAGCCCCCTGGTAGTGGACGCATCTGTTATACATGTATATATATATATTTTTTTTTTTGAACACCAAAACTAACAAAAATAGACATAACACATAATATAACACAAGTTTGCTGAACACTGAGGAGGAAGTGATGAAAAATATTTAAGTATATGTATTTAGGGGTAACCCAGTGGAATAAAATTCTTTTAAAGGGATCCCTATTTAATAGTTACAAAAACTCACTGATTTTTGATTTGAAGTATTGCTTTAAACTGGTTTTAAGTAATACGCGACTGTTCAGATTTTTCAAATTTTCGGGAAGTGCGTTGTATACAGACGGACCATGAAAGGAAATTCGCATTTGGCCTTGGGAACTACATATGTGTTCTGCATCGTAACAGATTACTTGCGTAACGAGTGTAATGACCATGATCAGAAGTTGGAAATGTAAGATATCGGTAGGTACTAGGACTTTTTAACATATCGTAAATAAACAAACAAGATTGCAATCTACAATGTTTTGCCATCAAGGACATTCTCCTTCAGGCCCACCGTGTGTGTTTCTGAATGTCTGATGTCTGTTCAACAAAACATTCTTCACCATTTCGGAAAATCCTGCTCCGAATTTCCGAGTCAGCCATTAAGCCATTTAACAAGCACACAAAACCAAACCAAAGATGCGTATGGAACGGGACACAACATTATCTGTAAGCCCCTTTAGGGGCTTTCTATGCGATCGTTGTTGGTGTCGTCTAGAAATTAGTTATGGGCTACCAAACTGCGTTCAGCTAGCTACCGATGCGATGTGGTGCTTCGTTATGGTTTGTGCGATTATAGTACATCATCACACCAAACCCGGTGTGGCTGTTGGGCCACAAGAGAGCAAAGGTATAATGTTTTTCGCCTGGAGACAGACGTTAGTGAGTAATCTAGGAGAATGTTATTGGCCCCTTCTGAAACTAGGAGCAGCAGCAGCAGCCGAAAAAGCCCCCTCACGTGTGTCCTTGTCCAGACAAAAGCGAGTGTTTAATCTGGCATTCCGGTATGTTTATTGGCATCTCACTTGTGCTTTAGTTAGAGCCTCACCATGTAGTTCATCGAGAGCTAGGGCTTTTGCTGTCACTACTGGAAGTCAAACTGCAATGTCAGGAAGAGTTAATTTCAAGTTCATGCTTTTTCGGAAACGGTTTGTTCATTTTATCGTCGCCGTCGAGTTTAAGTACCTGAGGCAGGTGTTAGTGGGATTATGTGACGTACTGAATGGGACATATTTTGCACTCGTCTATTTTCATGGTTAAGATAGAAAATTGGAAGAATTGTAGCAACAGCTTTTATTATGTTTCGGTATGATGAACAGAATTCTGTTTCAATCAATGACGAAACACCACAGAGAACATATACATCCAAGCTAGAACTATATGTTGCATTACAATTGTCAATAAGTTCAAATTGAAAAACGTTGGACTAAGAGCTTGGAAGTGGTACCCGAGCAGAGGGGAATATCAAATTCATAGCAACAGAATCACATAGCCTGTTTTAATATCATATTATATTATTATTAACTTATCAAAGTATTACTTTCTTATAACCTGTTTTGTTGGGCAATCTTATTTTGTTATGATCAAGTTATTGAGATTCATCCATTAAACAACATTTTAAGGATATACTTTGTTGCAGACCAAGTTTTGTTATTTTTCTACCAAGTTTTGTTATTGTTCTACTTTGTAAATGTGATAAACTATAACATAACAATAATAAGTTTTCAAATTCACTGCTAGATTCATTGCTATTAAGTTGTTGTTGAATCTATCAAAACATGTTATTAAATTGGTCTTTCAGGAACATTTTTTTGTTATGATTTTTGTTATTTTGCCGCTTATGACAGACAAGTTTGTAACATAATAAGATATGCTAAAAACATAAAAATTACTGATTCCATTATACAGTTATTATGCCAAAATAACATATTTTACTATACATATTTTACTATACTACTGTTGATATTCTCGTCTGCTCGGGTAAAATTAGGAAAATTTAGATTATTAAACTTCCTTTCACTATTAGCGTCAATACGGCAACTTTGCGGTACCGCCTCAATGATAATACAGTAAAGTTTATGAACTTAGTTAGGAGAAATACAACAAAATTAGATAGATAGTTTATACTATGGTTAAAAGGTCTTAACTGGTTGTAGACATTTTGAAAGAATTGAACAACTAATGGAATAAATTGAAAAAAAAATAAATACAACTCTACACAACCAGACAATTAGATTTCTATAAAATCGTATATTTTGGAAGACTATTGTTTCATATGCATTGGTTCTTCTTTATTATGAGTTTAACAACATCTGGATATTATAGTTTAGCATTCGAATGCGTTAGCAACAACATCCAAAATACATAGGACAAAAAGTTTTCAAGCTGTTGTAAATTATGCACACCAAAACGTGTTGTAATGCGTTTTTGAGAACTTTTGTGAATCACGTCCAGCGGAATGTTCCGAGGACGCGACGGGGGAAGAAGTTACTAGGAAAAACATTAACATTATCAACGCGTAAGGTAACCATCGAGAAACGAAGAAAAAATGCCATTTAGTAGTTAGGGTATTGGTTCCCTTATTAAGCATGTGGCTCCCATTTTCATCCTACGAAAAACAAAGGATTGAAGCGCTGTTTGTTTTGTTTCTTATTTTTGTATTTTTTGTTAGAAGTGAGCACCCATGAAAACAAAAAGAACGGAATCAATCGGTGCCGTAATCGCTTGTTTTCGAATAGGATGAATATGGGGGCGTGAGATTACTGATGGCACACATACCCTATATGGAAATGACCAGAAGAGAAAAACAACACCTCAACAAAAGCATTTAAACGAATGGGAGAAAGAGCTCCAGCAGATGATGCTCCAAGCCACTGGTTTTGTGTAGAGTTTCTCTGTTTTTTGCAAGTTGCTTTGCTGCTGAGTTTATTTGGTGAGAAAACGCATGGTGTTTCACAAACCGGTAATATAAGCATTTCCATCAAGGTAAAAGGTTGGATTCTGTTTGTTTGTTTTGTTTTTTCAGTTCAAAGGAAAACCATATTCGTTGTTTCATACGAGTACTCTAAAGAAGAATTGTTAATGAATAAAGCTCCTTTCGTTATGCATTCCATTAACAAAAGCATTTTCATATTTCTAGAATTACAAGCACCGACTTACAAGTACCGTCGTTTGGTGTGACAATGGGTCTGGGACTGGGTCAAAACGGAAAAAAAATATGAAAAATCTCATCAAATATCGTTAATTAAACTAGTTTTTAAAATAAAACGAAAGTCGTAAACTTCTATCAGAGACCGAAATTTATGTTATGCATCTTACGAACTGATTTCGAGACCGCAAAAAATTTAACAAAAAATATAATGAAGACGCTGCTTTGTGCCGCTTTGATTGTAAATGTTTTGCCATGTACAAAATCTCTTCAATATCTACACATCTGAAATGTAACCGACTTCGAATAATCTGGCTGCACCAGTCCCAATTTTTTTTTGAGGCTGGACATTCTTTTAGCCTATGCTTGTTGCTGTCACGACTGCCACATCTTTTACAAATCTCATCGTTACGAATGCCGTAGGCATATAATTCACTGTTATTTGGAATCAGATCATTTAGAAAACAAAAAACTCTTGCACGGTCCTGTGTGGGGATGAAGTTATAGTTAATATTCTGCCAAATTGTTGGCCAATCAACATCGACTAAGTTTTCAACTCTAGGTACACAATAATGTCTATCAACAAAATGGCTATACAACATTCTTGTAGTTGGTAAATCAAATCTTGTTTTCATCTGTTTTGCTTCATCTATCCAGTCCCTAACATTTTTCGTAATTCTCTGAGGCGCTGTAAAATTCAGTAGGTAGGACTCTTCCTGAATATTACCTTCATTGTCAACGTTATTCAAAATGTTTTTGATGAAAAGTGCTTTAATCTTTGCCTCAGGGTCAACTAATTGTAGGCCACCTTTCAAGTAGTCCAAGTGTAGCTGATTTCTTTCTACTTTGAAAATATGTTCGGTCCACAAGAACTTTCCGCAGACTGATTTTAACTGGGCTATATGCCTATTCAACGGAGGAAAAATTTGAGCAAGATACCACACTTTTGACAAAATAAAAGTATTTAGAAAGATAAGAATTGAAAAGTCTGATTATCACGTCTTTCACAACGTCGAAATTCTTTGAGTAGAATTCGTAAGAAAGGCCATCCGGTCCTGGCATTCTTTTTTTGGCACATTCTTTAAGAACCTTTTTTAATTCTTCTTCAGTGATAACATCTACTTAGCTTTGGCTATCTTCCTGTGAAACTTTCTTTGTTATAAACTGGATCGGATCGTCGGCCGCATCGGTTACAGTCTGTATCTCATTGTTGTTAAATCGTGTGTTGAAACATTCAAATGCAATATTTTTTAGCTTTGTTGGATCAAGAATCACAGTATTGTCAACTTTTAATTTTAAAAACCTACTAGAATCATTATATTTGATCTGAGCAGCAATTTGAAACACGTTTATATTTTCCCCTTGCAAAAAAAGTCGTTTCATTCATATTATTCGTCAAGTGCTTTAGACGATTATGTTCAATCTCTATTAGCCTAGATTTTATTATTTTAACATCAAGCCAAGTCTCTTCTCCCTTTTGCTTTTTATCCATCCACTCATACAATTTATCACAAAAATAACTCTTTTCGTTTCGGATTCTTGAATTTAGCTCCCAGCTTTTCGTTTTATAAAACTGCCTAGTTTTGTTTTTGAAAATATCTTTCCACCACCTCACATTGGTCGGGCTCCATACAAAGGGGCGGCCAAAACTCTCAAAAAACGGAATTGATATTTTTAAACTTTTTTTCACCTTATAACAAAGATAATGTATTGTATAGTTTAATGATTCTTAATTAAAAGCATACCAGCTTTTGTATTTCAATGACATTTTCACTGCCAAAGTGGCCTAAGTCATAAAATTGAAAAATTAATTATTCGAAAAATGTAAAATAATAATATTTTGAGAATGGAATATATGTTTTATGGTATCGAGCATATGAAAGCTTGTTATTGGACTGTTTGAATGCACGTATGGTGCAAAATGAATATGTCACAAAACTTTTCAAATTTTCATATATTGTAACTTAAATTTGTAACTGGAATTTTGGTAATTTTTAAGTTAAAAAACGGTTCGTGTCGTCACGTGTCGCCGCAATTTCGAATAGTACATCTTAAACATCATGCTTAGAGCTGCATAAAAACGTTTAAACTTTTTGCAGAAATTTGCAGTTTTTCAAATTAGAGCTATTTAAAAAAGTCATGTTTTTTCATATATTTTACGTTATTTTTCCATTTTTAACTGAAATAAAATTTATCTTCCCACATTTTTCACACGTTTTGAACAAACTTGATTGGATTTGATCGGAAGATGATCATTTAATTAAATTCAAACTGGTTTTCTAACAAAAAACGCAAAAAATGTGGAGTTTACTAATTTTTACCGTTTTTGAAATTATTGGAGTTACGTAATTTTTGAATACCTCTTTTTAAACACTACAACTACTATATAACATATCTAGACAACCTATAACTTCGATTAAACACATAAAAAGAGTTTTGGCCGAACTTTATCTTTTTCCGACCATTGTGCACCTGTTAAAATCATCATTATGCAATCTTCGCGATTTCCATTCTTCATAAGAATTTAAAAACTGTTCGGATATTTCTTCGTTGTTCAAAATCGTGCTGTTGATTTTCCAAAACCCTCTACCCTTTGGTGTTATCTCCGATTTATTAACCGTTATTTTCATCAAAATCCCAGAGTGATCTGAAAAGGCCACTGGAATTGTACGAAAATCGCTAATATGACTGATAAAGGAAGCATTTGTGTAAAATCTATCAATTCTCGACGCTGAATTCATTCTGTGAAAAGTGAATTCGTTTTTCTTTAACGTTAACGCAACATCCTTCCATCCACACATTTCAACAACGTGCATTAGACCTGTACAGTAATTCTTTGTTTCACCCACGCAATCAAAGCCATTCATTATAGAATTGAAAACCCCACCTACAACATTCGTGGTGGACAACCTGGTTTGTGGAGATGTACAGCCAGATCGTTCAAGAATAAAGAGTCCCGTTCTTTTTAACGATTCGTGCCGGACTGTGCATACACATTCACATAATTCACGCTATTTACTACGATTGAAGAGATCCTGTTACTGGTATCAAGCAAAGGCTGAGCAACATCGAAAGTAGCTCTCACTAAAATATTCTCAATTTAGTTGAAAATCGGAGTTTTCGACTAGCGAAGTTGAATTTTTCTCCAAATCCATGCGTCGGACCTAACTTCGGAAGTGGTGCGCTGTATAGTCAACCTGTCCGCTATACAGCGCACCACTTCCGAAGTTAGGTCCGACGCACATTGGAGTAAATCATATCAAAACCTGATCATAAGTGGAAAAACTCAAAATAAAGTAATTGGGTTTTCCGTTGTGTTTTTGCCAAGTGTAGTTATCGTGTAATCGTTTGACAGCTAAGCAGTGTCCAAATGTTTTGTTTACGCTTATCAGAAGAGGTTTAGTTAAGCTGAATGTTAGCCGTTTTCTTTGATATAACTCACAGCGCGTGAAAGTTTGACCGTACAAAGTGAATAAAATTGATAGTTAATCAATTCAACGATGCAGTTTGTTAAACAAGGTTAATGTTGTTATTCTGTTAATTTGAAACCCAAATAAATTGACGTTAAGTTTACATACAATATATGAAAATATTGAAAAAAAATATTTGATGGAATCCTTTACCGTATATTCAAAATAAAATAAGTTGATTTTCCGGCTGTTTCCGGGAAATCTGCTTTTAGTGTATGATAAAACTATTGTTCCTCTTTCAAATGCAGAAAGAAAACCTTCCGGATGTTTCCGATTTCAAAAGTTGCAACACTTTGAAAAAATCGTGATAATTATATTATTATATGATTTTATTTGCCCAAAAACATTATTTTGCCCTCTGAACGTATTTTTGCTGAAAACAAGAATTCGACAGCTTTCAAGCAAAAAAAAGAAGTTTAAAATCGGTCAACTGGTTCAAAAGCTGTGATTTTTTGAAAAATTTTAGTTTCGAAAAATCTTGATTTTTACAATCATAAAATTAGTCACCCTAATGATGAAATAAAAAAATACGGGTCTAATTATTTTCGATAAACTACAAAACCACCAGGTATCACGATGTTCGGAGACATACTATATAAATTTTCTATGGAATGGTGGTATAATTATTAAAAAAAATCTTGTTGAATGATGAGATTGGTTGTTTCTCACTGCTAGGTGAATTTAATGTTATAAAATTCATTGAAAACTATGAAATACGTTTCATTACTAATGTAGGTTGTATTTGGGTTGCGAAAATACGTCAAAATAATTTTGATCAGTTTTGATGTACTAGGTGCTCCACTGTGCGACGCACGGATTTGGAGAAAAATCCAACTTCGCTAGTCGAAAATTCCATGATTCAACTGCACCGACAATAGCAGTTCCAGAGCCGTTTTCATTAACGTTAACCATCACACGATGAGATGGTACAAAGGAAAAATTTGAGTATCGCACTTCTTGTAAAAACAAAATATCTACGTCATGAACATTGATGAAATCTCGTAATAAGAACTTGTTTATGTACTGTTGTCGTACTGCTGTTTAAATTTATCCTACCTACATTAAGTACAAAATTCATTTTATCTTTCAAACGCTATGGTCACTCATTGATTCATCTGAAATATTGTCCCCCTCCCCACCCATTTCCTCTATCAAGTCGAAATTCGCTGCAACCACTGGATCCTCGTTGCTCGATTGCTCACCTGGCTTCGAAAGCTTCATCTGCTTTGTTTTGCTCCGAGTTAAGCGATCGAGTGCATCGCTCATCGCCCCCTTCGTTGTGTTTAGTTTCTGCTGTTCCATGTCTGTGCTTGAGTTCTCCGAGTCGGAAATTTGATTTGTGTTCTGCCCTTTGTTTCGTGATTTGTGCCCTCTCTTCGATGAACCCTTTCCTCTTCCTCTCGCATTCTCTTTAACCGCCGACCCCGCGTCTCCAACTCGATCGACAATACTCACGTGCTTTCCGTAAGCCGTTTGCGCCGTCTGTTCGCTCATCTGCTCACCATCGGTCTCGGGATTTAAGGACAAACGTCTTGAAATCCCGCTTCAACATAGCATCAAAACTTCAAACGCACAAATCTCAAGAAGCAAGCTTCAAACAACAATGCATTTTATTATTCTGTTCTTGCTCACTTGTAATTAGCTTTAAATAAAAAGCTCATGTGCGCTGGTTTTGTTTACGAAGAGATTTGTGCCCTCGAAATCGTGAGTAGGTGCCAAAGTCGGCCATTGTGGCGGCCATTTTGGGGTTCTAACAAGTCTGTCCTTAATCGCTGGCCTTGACTATATCACACATCGCAGTGGCGTTGTGTGTAAACCTGGCCCGCTTCAGGCTGCCTGGGTGTTTCTGCACCAGACGGTTCCAATAGTTGGTCTGCGACACCAACACTATCATCCACAGCTTCGGTGCTACAAACTGATGTAGGTGTTGCAGCACTTTCATTGGTAGTCAGCACTTTTTGTGCCGCCGACTTTACCCAACGATTATCGTTCGCTACGATACCGCTATATGACGGTTGACCTGTACTTCCCAGTCGCTCGTTTACTGACCTTTTTTGCGGGCACTCAGCTTTTAAGTGGCTACCACACTGGAAGCACCTGTTCACCATTCCTTCATAGAAAGCGCGTGCTTTGATGTTCCGAACATTGATCAATGCCGGAACCTCCATTTTGTCCTTCAATTCCAGGTAGACACCTTGTACCGACGTCCAGATTGGATAACCTGTTTCTTCGCCATACTTTTCTCTCACCATTCGGGTAACCTTTCCATACTTTCCAAGGACGGCCGCAATCTCACGATCCTCGATTTCAAAAAGGAGGTTAAACAGTCTCACATAACGCATAATGGCATTTGCCGGAGAAATTTTCACTGTTGCACTTTGATAGGGTAATTCGCCAATTGTTGAACGGTTAGTACTGGCATTTTGATTTTTGTTGGTTTTTCTGTGCATAATTCCACTTTAGTTGAAAAATATCCAATGAACGTCTAGATCTACTTATCCCTTATACTGCCCATTAAATTTGTATTCCCTTAAATTCCATTTTCTAAGAGAAAATATAACATTTGTATGGGAAGTCTGTAACCCAAATGTTGAACGCTTCCTTAAGCTAGCTCATCCTAATGTTGGACGGTTCTCGCTAATTGTTGAACGGTTGAAGCTTTGTTCGTATTTGATGACGTATAGCCCGACATCAACCTATCATTCAGCTGTTTTTATTTTGGCCACCAAACCCAACATAGACCCAACAGCTGTCCGATGTGAGTCCAACAGTGGTCCAACATTTGATAAAATTTGACCCGACTTTGACCCGACATCCGATATTTTTTAATCTGGCGGATTTTTTTCCGTGTTTTTCGTGTTTTGTGCCCAGCTAGTCCGAGCTAGTGACAATTCATTTAAATGACAAGGAATCGCTCAATTGAAGAGAGCTCTAGTGGACTGAAATCATTTTCAACATGACTAGATGCAAAAATGGCTGAAAAGATTTGATTAGAAGCGAGAACAACAGAAGAAACGTACGCCTTTAAAAGCCCCTGAAACACTCTTGGAAACCCATGGGACCCACTCAACCCCCAAGAACACTCATGAAACGATACTGAAATCCCTTGAAAACCCGTGGGTTGCTCCTAAACCTCCTGGAACGCCTTGAAATATTCCTGGGACCTCCTTAACACTCTGAATCTCTCTTGAACACCTCTGGAACGCCCTTGAAACCCATTGAAAACCACTGGAACCTTTCTGAAGCCCGTTGGAACACCCCTTGAACATCCCTGGAACGCCCTTGAAACCCCATGAAATGCACGGTTAGGTAAAGTGAAAAAAAAATCTAGCAGTCATGCAAACATTGTAGGTTATGCCAGTGTTCAACAATTGGATCCTAGATGCATAATGATAGTGTGATAAGAAAAATATTTTTTTCAAATAAAATTACAATGCAAATGTGATTTTAAACAATGTTAAACTGTTAAGGACATCCTTTCAGTTCTTGTAACTATGGTATGCCTTTGATATTTGTAATCGATTTGCCCAAAAAGCTTATTTCGTAACAGCAATTTCTTAAAATTAATCTTAAGAATTGTGCAGTTTTCGTGTCACCAGCCGTACAAAATTTTCAATCAATTTTTTTGACGTAAAATATGTATAATTTTGTAACTTAATTAGAGCAATATCGTGACCCACATGTATATGCATCTACATCATACGTTTACGTTGAGTGAAAATTATTTAAGTAAGATTTATAATAAAATATTCAGAAACTGGTCAACATTTGGGTAGTGTTCAACAATTAGCGAATTACCCTACTTGCTGTGCACAAATTCCATTGTATCTGGGAGATTTCGCAGCGTGTTTCTCATGCCTTCCTCAGTCTTGAACTTGATTATGACCGAGACGTCATTCTTGTCCTTGTACATGGACAACAGCTTTTCACTTCTTAGACCCATTCTTGTCTTCATGAAACCAAAGAAGTCCGCATCACTAGGCTCTGGGCTGCCTCTTTCGAAGCGCAGCCGTACAGAATTTGCCCTCAGTTCAACATCCGCCATGTTCACGTTGTTCGATTTAACTTAATCACTTTGTATCTTTAACAAAATTCGAATATTCAGCCGAGCTGAAAAAACGTGCTCGCTGGAAACGTGATCGACACTTTCCCAACTCGCGCTCTCTATATTTGCGTCCGTTCGGTACCGAGTCAACACACAAACTGATGTGATTTGGTATGGGATTTTGACATTTCTTGTGCATTGTTTCATGCTAAAAGTCGATGCCATTGAGTGATCTTTCTCTGTTGATTCCTTGAACGGTTCGTAGAGATACAGGGACAATAGGTTGTTGGCCTAAGGTCTCCTATCTACCGTGATGGGGCTACCACCTTAGGTAAGCTTCCGGTGGAGGAACATTTCATATTCAGAAATATCTTTTTCCTCACACAAAAACGGCACGCCAATTCTAGGTTATTCAGATTGGATATGCAAATATTACCCAATTAAATTGGTTAAATTGGTCCGGATTTGTAGTATAAATATTTTTCTCTAAGTTCTACAATTACATCTACAAAAGTAACCCGCAAACAGCATGATAGCCCCTATAGTACAATCAGCGACATGAAGTGGAAAAGCATGGTGCCTCACTATTTTAAAATTAGTTATAATTATGTAGTACAAACCCACGTGTTTCGGACATGTGTCGATTAATTGTGTTGATAGAATTTTCCGAGACAAACATATATGTATGCCACAATATAGAAAACATCGTTAATGAACAGGCTGATGTTTACTGAAGTTCTATTGTTCTACACACGTCGTTTATTTACTTCAACCAACAAATCTTTGCTCTAAATCAGTAACCGTTTAGTCACCGTGTCTGTTGTTTTATTCTTCTACTCAAAAGGTGAGTTTCTACATCCTCCTTGAAGCGCACCAGGGAATTGCATAGCAAGTTTTTCGGTTCATACCCTAGAATTGCCACAACAGAAGCTATTTACACAAAGTTTATCTAATACGTGTCGCGCTCTAAATAGGTTAGTCTCCAAGTAAAACACCTTCTTCCTCTTCAATCCACAAACCATTCCGCACGATTTAACCACTTCCATTCGGTAGCCTCGCCTCGAAATGCTGATTTATTAATGAGTGTTACAATTTTAGCATTGGAGCACATTTTATCACTTCTCCCGCTGCTGCGGTCGATACCCACCGCCGCACCAGATTATACCGGAGGATGGGTCTGACCGATGAACGAGACCTCCCGCCTGGTGATTGCTGGCGCGGCGCTGTAACTCAAACCGCATCTACAGGGGTGTTGGTAATTGCTCATTTCCACCTCACAACCATTGAGCTAATAAATACGTGAATGATAGTGCGCTGGCGGGCGCTGCGTAAAACCATCATTGACCCCGCTATCACTGACTGGATTATGTGGGCGCTAGTAATTATTAGGATGAAGATTTGTGGGAGTCGGGAAGTATCGCTTACTGAATCAAACATGGACTCAAGCGCGGTTAAAAGTAGCCAATGCTGGGCCAGTATGAGGTAGCTTTGGCAATTAGAATTAACGGTGGTATGGGAAGTTATGAGGAAATTCTCGTTACGAAAATAGTTTAGGTATTTTCGAATTTCGGATTGACCTTTTCGTTCTATTTTTGTTGGATGGCGCTGGCGCATGGCCTGTACATTCCACTTAAACCTTCTTCTCAAATTAGTGTTCTATGAGTTATTTTATATTTTTAACAAGATTTTTACTCCGGGCCGGGGCTAGTTCTTCTCGGGACCCACTCTTCACTTCCCTTCCGAACGATGACTCACATTATGTGAGTTTGACAGAAGTGAGTCTCAATCCCAAGTTCTTATCGTCCTTAGTATTTTCACAGCCATTAACCTTATTCTAAGAACAAGTTTGATCATTTTCAAGATACAGCTAATAGTCAAGTCATTCAATATTGCTAGGTTAGAGAGAAACGTTTAAATTTCTTTACCATCACGGTTTTACGTCTCATTCTAGTCATGTTCTAGTCTTATTCTAGTCATATTCTAGTCTTCTTCTAGTTCTCTTCTAGTTTTCTTCTAGCTTTTCTAGTTCTCTTCTAGTCCTCTTCTAGTACTCTTCCAGTCCTCTTTTAGTCCTCTTCTAGTCCTCTATTAGTCCTTTTCTAGCTTTTCTAGTCCTATGCTAGTCCTCTTCAAGTCCTATCCTAGTCCTATCCTTGTCCTCTTCTAGTCCTATTCTAGTCCTATTGTAGTCAACTTTCAGTCCTGTTCTAGTCCTTTTCTAGTTCTATTCTAATCATATTCTCGTCATATTCTAGTCTTCTTCTAGTTTCTACTAGCTTTTCTAGTTCTCTTCAAGTCCTCTTCTAGTACTCTTCTTGTCCTCTTTTAGTTCTTTTCTAGCCTCTCCTAGTTCTCTCTTAGTCCTCATCTAGTCCTTTTCTAGTCCTATGCTAGTCCTATTCTAGTCCTATCCTAGTCCTATTCTAGTTCTATTGAAGTCTTCTTGTAGTCCACTTCTAGCCCTCTTCGAGCTTTTCTAGTTTAACTAGTCCCATTCTAGTCCTATTCTAGTCCTATTCTAGTCTTATTCTTGTCCTATTCTAGTCCTATTATAGTCCTATTCTAATCATATTTTGATCCTATTCTAGTCCTATTCTAGTCCTATTCTAGTCCTATTCTAGTCCTATTCTAGTCCTATTCTAGTCCGATTCTAGTCCTATTCTAGCCCTCTTCTAGTCCTATTCTAGTCCTATTCTAGTCCTATTCTAGCCCTATTCTAGTCCTATTCTAGTCCTATTCTAGTCCTATTCTAGTCCTATTCTAGTCCTATTCTAATCATATTTAATTTCCATTCTTGTCATATTGTAATCCTATTCTAGTTCTATTCTAGTCTTCTTCTAGTTCTCTTCCAGTTTTCTTCTAGCTTTTCTAGTTCTCTTCTAGTCCTCTTTTAGTCCTCTTCTAGTCCTATACTAGTTCTCTCTTAGTCCTTTTCTAGTCCTATTCTAGTCCTATCCTAGTCCTATTATAGTCCTCTTCTATTCCTATTCTAGTCCTATGCTAGTCCTATTCTAGTCCTATTCTAGTCCTCTTCTAGTCCTCTTCTAGTCCTATTCTAGTCCTCTTCTAGTCCTATTCTAGTCCTCTTCTAGTCCTATTCTAGTCCTCTTCTAGTCCTATTCTAGTCCTCTTCTAGTCCTATTCTAGTCCTCTTCTAGTCCTATTCTAGTCCTCTTCTAGTCCTATTCTAGTCCTCTTCTAGTCCTATTCTAGTCCTCTTCTAGTCCTATTCTAGTCCTCTTCTAGTCCTATTCTAGTCCTCTTCTAGTCCTATTCTAGTCCTCTTCTAGTCCTATTCTAGTCCTCTTCTAGTCCTATTCTAGTCATCTTCAAGTCCTCTTCTAGTCCTATTCTAGTCCTATTCTAGTCCTCTTCTAGTCCTATTCTAGTCCTCTTCAAGTCCTATTCTAGTCCTCTTCTAGTCCTCTTCTAGTCCTTTTCTAGTCCTCTTCTAGTCCTCTTCTAGTCCTCTTCTAGTCCTCTTCTAGTCCTCTTCTAGTCCTCTTCTAGTCCTCTTCTAGTCCTCTTCTAGTCCTCTTCTAGTCCTCTTCTAGTCCTCTTCTAGTCCTCTTCTAGTCCTCTTCTAGTCCTCTTCTAGTCCTCTTCTAGTCCTCTTCTAGTCCTCTTCTAGTCCTCTTCTAGTCCTCTTCTAGTCCTCTTCTAGTCCTCTTCTAGTCCTCTTCTAGTCCTCTTCTAGTCCTCTTCTAGTCCTCTTCTAGTCCTCTTCTAGTCCTCTTCTAGTCCTCTTCTAGTCCTCTTCTAGTCCTCTTCTAGTCCTCTTCTAGTCCTCTTCTAGTCCTCTTCTAGTCCTCTTCTAGTCCTCTTCTAGTCCTCTTCTAGTCCTCTTCTAGTCCTCTTCTAGTCCTCTTCTAGTCCTCTTCTAGTCCTCTTCTAGTCCTCTTCTAGTCCTCTTCTAGTCCTCTTCTAGTCCTCTTCTAGTCCTCTTCTAGTCCTCTTCTAGTCCTCTTCTAGTCCTCTTCTAGTCCTCTTCTAGTCCTCTTCTAGTCCTCTTCTAGTCCTCTTCTAGTCCTCTTCTAGTCCTCTTCTAGTCCTCTTCTAGTCCTCTTCTAGTCCTCTTCTAGTCCTCTTCTAGTCCTCTTCTAGTCCTATTCTAGTCCTATTCTAGTCCTATTCTAGACCTCTTCTAGTCCTCTTCTAGTCCTCTTCTAGTCCTCTTCTAGTCCTCTTCTAGTCCTCTTCTAGTCCTCTTCTAGTCCTCTTCTAGTCCTCTTCTAGTCCTCTTCTAGTCCTCTTCTAGTCCTCTTCTAGTCCTCTTCTAGTCCTCTTCTAGTCCTCTTCTAGTCCTCTTCTAGTCCTCTTCTAGTCCTCTTCTAGTCCTATTCTAGTCCTATTCTAGTCCTATTCTAGTCCTCTTCTAGTCCTCTTCTAGTCCTCTTCTAGTCCTATTCTAGTCCTCTTCTAGTCCTATTCTAGTCCTCTTCTAGTCCTATTCTAGTCCTCTTCTAGTCCTATTCTAGTCCTATTCTAGTCCTCTTCTAGTCCTATTCTAGTCCTCTTCTAGTCCTATTCTAGTCCTCTTCTAGTCCTATTCTAGTCCTCTTCTAGTCCTATTCTAGTCCTCTTCTAGTCCTATTCTAGTCCTCTTCTAGTCCTATTCTAGTCCTCTTCTAGTCCTATTCTAGTCCTCTTCTAGTCCTATTCTAGTCCTCTTCTAGTCCTATTCTAGTCCTCTTCTAGTCCTATTCTAGTCCTCTTCTAGTCCTATTCTAGTCCTCTTCTAGTCCTATTCTAGTCCTCTTCTAGTCCTATTCTAGTCCTCTTCTAGTCCTATTCTAGTCCTCTTCTAGTCCTATTCTAGTCCTCTTCTAGTCCTATTCTAGTCCTCTTCTAGTCCTATTCTAGTCCTCTTCTAGTCCTATTCTAGTCCTCTTCTAGTCCTATTCTAGTCCTCTTCTAGTCCTATTCTAGTCCTCTTCTAGTCCTATTCTAGTCCTTTTCTAGTCCTATTCTAGTCCTCTTCTAGTCCTATTCTAGTCCTCTTCTAGTCCTCTTCTAGTCCTCTTCTAGTCCTCTTCTAGTCCTCTTCTAGTCCTCTTCTAGTCCTCTTCTAGTCCTCTTCTAGTCCTCTTCTAGTCCTCTTCTAGTCCTCTTCTAGTCCTCTTCTAGTCCTCTTCTAGTCCTCTTCTAGTCCTCTTCTAGTCCTCTTCTAGTCCTCTTCTAGTCCTCTTCTAGTCCTATCTAGTCCTATTCTAGTCCTCTTCTAGTCCTCTTCTAGTCCTATTCTAGTCCTATTCTAGTCCTCTTCTAGTCCTATCTAGTCCTTCTAGTCCTATTCTAGTCCTCTTCTAGTCCTATTCTAGTCCTCTTCTAGTCCTATTCTAGTCCTCTTCTAGTCCTATTCTAGTCCTCTTCTAGTCCTATTCTAGTCCTCTTCTAGTCCTATTCTAGTCCTCTTCTAGTCCTATTCTAGTCCTCTTCTAGTCCTATTCTAGTCCTCTTCTAGTCCTATTCTAGTCTCCTACTCTGTCTTCTAGTCCTATTCTAGTACTTTCTAGTCTATTCTAGTCCTCTCTAGTCCTATTCTAGTCTCTTCTAGTCCTATTCTAGTCCTCTCTAGTCCTATTCTAGTCCTCTTCTAGTCCTATTCTAGTCCTCTTTAGTCATAGTCCTCTTCTAGTCCTCTTCTAGTCCTCTTCTAGTCCTCTTCTAGTCCTCTTCTAGTCCTCTTCTAGTCCTCTTCTAGTCCTCTTCTAGTCCCTCTTCTAGTCCTCTTCTAGTCCTCTTCTAGTCCTCTTCTAGTCCTCTTCTAGTCCTCTTCTAGTCCTCTTCTAGTCCTCTTCTAGTCCTCTTCTAGTCCTCTTCTAGTCCTCTTCTAGTCCTCTTCTAGTCCTATTCTAGTCCTATTCTAGTCCTCTCTAGTCCTCTTCTAGTCCTATTCTAGTCCTATTCTAGTCCTCTTCTAGTCCTATTCTAGTCCTCTTCTAGTCCTATTCTAGTCCTCTTCTAGTCCTATTCTAGTCCTCTTCTAGTCCTATTCTAGTCCTCTTCTAGTCTATTCTAGTCCTCTTCTAGTCCTATTCTAGTCCTCTTCTAGTCCTATTCTAGTCCTCTTCTAGTCCTATTCTAGTCCTCTTCTAGTCCTATTCTAGTCCTCTTCTAGTCCTATTCTAGTCCTCTTCTAGTCCTATTCTAGTCCTCTTCTAGTCCTATTCTAGTCCTCTTCTAGTCCTATTCCTAGTCCTCTTCTAGTCCTATTCTAGTCCTCTTCTAGTCCTATTCTAGTCCTCTTCTAGTCCTATTCTAGTCCTCTTCTAGTCCTATTCTAGTCCTCTTCTAGTCCTATTCTAGTCCTCTTCTAGTCCTATTCTAGTCCTCTTCTAGTCCTATTCTAGTCCTCTTCTAGTCCTATTCTAGTCCTCTTCTAGTCCTATTCTAGTCCTCTTCTAGTCCTATTCTAGTCCTCTTCTAGTCCTATTCTAGTCCTCTTCTAGTCCTATTCTAGTCCTTTTCTAGTCCTATTCTAGTCCTCTTCTAGTCCTATTCTAGTCCTCTTCTAGTCCTATTCTAGTCCTCTTCTAGTCCTATTCTAGTCCTCTTCTAGTCCTATTCTAGTCCTCTTCTAGTCCTATTCTAGTCCTCTTCTAGTCCTAATCTAGTCCTCTTCTAGTCCTAATCTAGTCCTCTTCTAGTCCTAATCTAGTCCTCTTCTAGTCCTAATCTAGTCCTCTTCTAGTCCTAATCTAGTCCTCTTCTAGTCCTAATCTAGTCCTCTTCTAGTCCCTATTCTAGTCCTCTTCTAGTCCCTATTCTAGTCCTCTTCTAGTCCTATTCTAGTCCTCTTCTAGTCCTATTCTAGTCCTCTTCTAGTCCTATTCTAGTCCTCTTCTAGTCATAATCTAGTCCTCTTCTAGTTCTATTCTAGTCCTCTTCTAGTCCTATTCTAGTCCTCTTCTAGTCCTATTCTAGTCCTCTTCTAGTCCTATTCTAGTCCTCTTCTAGTCCTATTCTAGTCCTCTTCTAGCTATTCTAGTCCTCTTCTAGTCCTATTCTAGTCCTCTTCTAGTCCTATTCTAGTCCTCTTCTAGTCCTATTCTAGTCCTCTTCTAGTCCTATTCTAGTCCTCTTCTAGTCCTATTCTAGTCCTCTTCTAGTCCTATTCTAGTACTATTCTAGTCCTATTCTAGTCCTCTTCTAGTCCTATTCTAGTCCTCTTCTAGTCCTATTCTAGTCCTCTTCTAGTCCTATTCTAGTCCTCTTCTAGTCCTATTCTAGTCCTCTTCTAGTCCTATTCTAGTCCTCTTCTAGTCCTATTCTAGTCCTCTTCTAGTCCTATTCTAGTCCTATTCTAGTCCTCTTCTAGTCCTATTCTAGTCCTCTTCTAGTCCTTATTCTAGTCCTCTTCTAGTCCTATTCTAGTCCTCTTCTAGTCCTATTCTAGTCCTCTTCTAGTCCTATTCTAGTCCTCTTCTAGTCCTATTCTAGTCCTCTTCTAGTCCTATTCTAGTCCTCTTCTAGTCCTATTCTAGTCCTCTTCTAGTTCTATTCTAGTCCTCTTCTAGTCCTATTCTAGTCCTCTTCTAGTCCTATTCTAGTCCTCTTCTAGTCTATTCTAGTCCTCTTCTAGTCCTATTCTAGTCCTCTTCTAGTCCTATTCTAGTCCTCTTCTAGTCCTATTCTAGTCCTCTTCTAGTCCTATTCTAGTCCTCTTCTAGTCCTATTCTAGTCCTCTTCTAGTCCTATTCTAGTCCTCTTCTAGTCCTATTCTAGTCCTCTTCTAGTCCTATTCTAGTCCTCTTCTAGTCCTATTCTAGTCCTCTTCTAGTCCTATTCTAGTCCTCTTCTAGTCCTATTCTAGTCCTCTTCTAGTCCTATTCTAGTCCTCTTCTAGTCCTATTCTAGTCCTCTTCTAGTCCTATTCTAGTCCTCTTCTAGTCCTATTCTAGTCCTCTTCTAGTCCTATTCTAGTCCTCTTCTAGTCCTATTCTAGTCCTCTTCTAGTCCTATTCTAGTCCTCTTCTAGTCCTATTCTAGTCCTCTTCTAGTCCTATTCTAGTCCTCTTCTAGTCCTATTCTAGTCCTCTTCTAGTCCTATTCTAGTCCTCTTCTAGTCCTATTCTAGTCCTCTTCTAGTCCTATTCTAGTCCTATTCTAGTCCTCTTCTAGTCCTATTCTAGTCCTCTTCTAGTCCTATTCTAGTCCTCTTCTAGTCCTATTCTAGTCCTCTTCTAGTCCTATTCTAATCCTCTTCTAGTCCTATTCTAATCCTCTTCTAGTCCTATTCTAGTCCTCTTCTAGTCCTATTCTAGTCCTCTTCTAGTCCTATTCTAGTCCTCTTCTAGTCCTATTCTAGTCCTCTTCTAGTCCTATTCTAGTCCTCTTCTAGTCCTATTCTAGTCCTCTTCTTGTCCTCTTCTAGTCCTCTTCTAGTCCTCTTCTAGTCCTCTTCTAGTCCTCTTCTAGTCGTCTTCTAGTCCTCTTCTTGTCCTAATCTAGTCCTATTCTACTCCTATTCTAGTCCTTTTCTAGTCATATTTTAGTCATCTTCTAGTCCTCTTCTAGTCCTAATCTATTCCTATTCTAGTTCTATTCTAGTCCTCTTCTAGTCCTATTCTAGTCCTATTCCAGACCTCTTTAAGTCATCTTCTATTCTTTTCTAGTACTATTTCAGTCCTCTTCCAGTACTTTTCTAGTTCTATTTGAGTCCTATCCCTGTCCTATTCTAGCTTTTCTAGTCTATCCTTGTCCTATTCTAGTTATATTCTAGTCCAATTCTAGTCCTCTTCTAGTGCTATTCTAATCCTCTTCTAGTCCTCTTCTAGTCCTATTCTAGTCTTAATCTAGTCCTATTCTAGTCCTTTAATAGATTTTTCTTGCTTTTCTAGTCCTATTCTAGTTCTCTTTTATTCATCTTCTAGTCCTATTCTAGCCCTATTGTAGTACTTTGCCAGTCCTATTTTAGATTTTCTAGTCCTCTTCTAGTCCTATTCTTGTCCTCTTCAAGTCCTATTGTAGTCTTCTTCTAGCCTTTTTTGCTTTTCTAGTCCTATTCTAGACCTCTTTGAGTCATCCTCTTATCCAATTCCAGTACTTTTCTAGTACTATTTCAGTTCTAGCTTTTCAAGTCATATTATTGTCCTATTCTTGTCATATTCTTGTCATATTCTAGTCCTCTTCTAGTCCTCTTCTAGTCCTATTCTAGTCCTATTCTAGTCTTCCTCTAGTCCTCTTCTAGTCCTCTTGTGATCCTCTTCAAGCTTTTCTAGCTTTTCTAGTCCAACTTTAGTCCTATACTAGTCGTATTCTAGTCCTATTCTAGAGCTCTTTAAGTCATCTTCTTGTTCTATTCTAGTACTTTTCTAGTACTATTCCAGTCCTATTCCAGTTCTATTCCAGTACTATTCTAGTTTTCTAGTCCTAATCTTGTCCTATTCTAGTCTTAATCTAGTCCTATTCTAGTCCTCTAATACCTTTTCTGGCTTTTCTAGTCCTATTCTAGATCTTTTTAATTTATCTTGTAGTCCTATTCTAGTCCTATTCTAGCCCTATTCTAGCCCTATTGTAGTACTATTCCAGTCCTATTCTAGCTTTTCTAGTCCTATTCTAGTCCTCTTCTCGGCTTTAGCATGAATACCAAATCGTCGGATTTAGAGAAATACAAACTCGTTAGATTGTGTCACCGAGCGAAGCCTTAAAATTCCTCAATGAATTTCACATTCTAAAGGATTCCTCGAAAGCTTCGACTTCAAACCAGTTGTATTTGTCCGAATTTCTGGATTTAACCTTCAAAGCTTCTGCAACCTGCTTTTTTCGATTCATTGCATATAAGTAATACACTAATCTTGATCCCCCCCCACTCGACCACCTCAACAACGTTGCAAAAGTGCAATAACACTCAAATATGGAAAGCAATTGCTTTCGCTGTCAGGAACTCATTACCTTTTATGACATTATGGTACTTCAAGTGCGAGAACTTCACTCCCCTGTACCTACACGGTAAAAATTCTGCACGCTGGATGTAAGGGAAAAATCCTTTAACTATTCAACGTCCCAATCAACATGATTAGAAATTCTTTTCCTTTTAAATCGCTATGCTGTCAGTATTGATTTGAGAACCAAAACAAACCCAACGAAGAAATTAACTGAAAATCACTTAGATTTGCACTTATGTACAAAGCAATACAATCCAAAGTGAAAAACTGTCGATTTGGTAATGACTGTTTTGGGCATAAAAGTAAATAAAAATGACAGGTGGTAGAAAGTGTTTCGCTCCGATTCGCACCTCATTATCAGATGTGAAGTAGTGTAGTGGTATCGCCGAAGACTGTGACTCTCAAGGTCCTGGTATCGAATCTTGGTGTTGCGGGAGTACACTTTTTTATTTTTTATTATGAAATCAAAACATTGTCAACAGTGAATTGAAGTGCACTTCCAGTAAAACTGAAGAGGCATTGGATGCTCTTTTTCAACTGCTGTTAAGATGATAACAAACTGTTCGGACAGTAGTGCGAATTCAAGTGCCAATCTGTTCATATCAGAGTGCAGATTTTTTACCGTGTATACGATCACCCATATTCTGCTGACTGAGCTAAACGAAGCGGCAAACATTTTTCAACAAACGTCTAGCAAACTCGTTTTCACTTTGACTTCCGGTACAGCGCACGGACAGCTAGAACCGAAAAGCTTTGCCAGTTTCTCCATATTGATATAGCCAAGTGAACAATATTGGAGAAAGTGTGCAGCAGCAGCAGTGCAGTGCATGTATCTCGATTCGCACTCCACACCAAATTGCCAAAGTTTACCCAATGAATAATGCTGTTTTTCGCAAAGTTCGGTCTAACGACGACGACGACGGCGACGGCCACCGACGCTACGAAGGCAGTTCGTGTTTTGCGGTAATATACATTCGCCAGGAAGGCAGCAGATGCAAAGCCAGACTGCTGCAATAAAATTGATAAGACCCACTGACTGGCTGCTGCTGTTGCACCGCAAACGATGTTAGGCATCTGTACCGTGTTCCGTAATGGTATGATCACTTTGAAACAGCAAGCTCCAAAAACGTGAACCGGACGGGGTTCATCAAAAGCGAAACAAAAGTCACCCGTGAACAATAAAGAAAATAGAGTGCTGAAAAAATCGAGTTTTTCAACGAGTTTCATACAAAAGTTTCTGCAATGTTTTTTTTTTTAATTTTTTTCATTATACAACTCATTTGAGTTGCATAATGTTCATATTGCACCTTTTTTTTTTCATTTGCAACTCTTTTCAGTTGCATAATGAACCGGTACAGAAAAGAAGGCCATTATGACGCTGAAATGAGTAATATAAAAAAGAAATGATGATACTGGATTGCATAGTAGTTATTTATGTAACGAGTTGCAAAAAGCACAAGGCTTGCCGAGTTGGATAAATACGAAGAGTTATGAAAAATCGCAACGAGTTTAATACGACATTTTATGCAATGATTTTTTTCATAATGCAACCCATTTGAGTTGCACAATGTTCATAATGCAACTCAAATTAGTTGCATTTTGAACATTATTCAAGTCTTTTTTATTATGCAACTCATTTCAGTTGCATAAAGAACCGGTACGGAAAAGAAGGCCATTATGATACTGGAATGAGTAGTATAAAATAGAAATGATCATACTGAATTGTATAATAGTTATTTATGTAACGAGTTGCAAAAAGTTGTTTGTTTCAGCACCAGTCGTACATTTATCGAACGAGGCTTGCCGAGTTGGATAGATACGAAGAGTGCTGAAAAAAATCGAGTTTTGCAATGAGTTCCATACAATGATTTGAGTTGCATTTTTTGCAGTTGATCATTTGAGTTGCATAATGTTCATAATGCAACTTACATGAGTTGCATTATGATCATTATACAACTATTTTTCATTATGCAACTCATTTCAGTTCGAAAAAAATGACCATTATGATATCAAAATGAGTTAGAAAAAATATAAATTATGATACTGAACTGCATAAAAATATTTCTTTCATATTTTGTCCTACCACTCTTTGGCTGGTCGAGCTCGAGAGGGAGATAAAAATATTTTGATAAATAGTTTTTTATCTGCCCCCGAAAATGTAAAATCCAGTCAAATTCTAACTAAAAAAAATACTGAAACAGAACTTTTTTTTTAAATAGGGGAAATTACCTATTCTCGGCCGTTTTGTTTTCTTCGTCTTTGGGGTTTTTTTGAAACCTATTGAACTCAGAGTTGGTCTCAAATCCTTCCTAACTAGGCTGAATTATATGGCCAAGTTTCAGGCAATTTGGCTGACAAAAACCCCCTATGACGAAAAGAACAAACCTGCCGATAATACCCATTGTCACCCTATCTCGAAAACCAGTTGAGTTATCACAATTTCTAGGTCAAATTTTGTTTCTTTCTCGTATCCACTGATGCTCATAGTCCGTTGTCTAGTGTTAAGTTTCGTTCAGTCTGTTTGGCAGTGGAATATATAGTAATTCCAGGCAGCGGCGTCATGGAGATTATTTTTCGAACTTCTTCTGAAATCACTTCATTTCTTTCTTGGCGTTTCTCCCGAAATATCGCAAGAAATTCTACACAGCAAAGAATTTTGTAATATTCAGACGCGTAATTTCCGGCGATGTATCATTTTTAGAACGTGATTTCATGGTATTTCTCAGGAATTCCTCCAGAAACTTCTCCAACGATTACTGCAGAAAATGCTTTAAAAATTTTGCTAAGGAATCTTTATGAGAAATTTTCAAAAATTTCTACTTGAAATCTTCAAGGGTATCTCCAGGGAAATTCCTTAAGGTAACCCTTCAAGAATTACTCTAGTAATATTATGTGATAGCTAATTGTGGAAACCACCGACTGATTGGCAAAATTATCCCTCTACAATTGGCTTTTCGGTCCGGATAAATTTTGAGAGGGGTGATTCTATTCTATTCGCCAAGCAACCGGCAACAAACAAGTAGCGATACCCATATAACCTCCCTGAAGAAGGCCCAAACCAAGAGCCGAAAAATCGGATAAAATAGATTCACCCCTCTCATAATTTATCCGGACCTAAAAGTCAATTGTAGAGGGATTATTATGTGATATCATACAGTACTTTAGTAAAACCCGAGGAATATCTGAAAGAATTCCTGGAGGAATCTATAAAGGAATCCCAGAAGATATTTCTGAAACAATCGCAAGAAAAATTTTAAAAAGAAACCATTCAGAAATTTCTTCCATGACTCCTGACGAAACGTTCTGAGGAAATCCTTAAACTACTTTGGAGATATTTCTGAAGAAATTCCTTAAGAAGTTTCAGAAAAAACTACAAGGGTATAACCCTAGGGGTTGTACGAAAGGGTGACGTAGGACCAGAGATGCCAGATATACAGATTTTTCTGTATTATACAGATTTTTAGAGGTTGATACAGACAAAATACAGAGTACAGAAAAAATACAGATTTTATGACCTTGATACAGATTTTTCCTTCACATATGTTTTACCTCATACATTCATGCAAGATGGAGAATAAAGTAATAAAAATTATTGACAGTACAAACCCATTAAATTATCTATATTTGTCATATTTGACCTCAATTTTCATTAGAGGAAATTTTTCTCTCTGGATTTGAATTTAACCCTTATGTGGCCGGCAGGGTACCCGGGTACCCAGCACCCATTTAAAGTACACGATGTAGAAAAAAGCAAAAAGTTTGCCAGCCACATAACGGTTAATAAAACAAATATTACGAAACATAAAACGTCCTAGATATGTAAAAAGCATACGTCAAGGGCGTTTTTTATGTTTTTATCACGTTGAAATCTTAATCTTTTTTTTTTCCATATTGTTTATTTGTAGGCTCGCTTGTTTAATGAAAAACTTCACAGAGCCGATTGCTGATGAATAGTAATACAATAAAAGTTACATTCAAATTACAAATAAAAATATCAATATAGGCTCTTTCGAGCACATAACTTCTTCGGGCGCGAGTGTTCCTTCGAACCTGATGAAGCAAACTGAGCTCGACGTTGAGATGCCTGTTGTTTTCCAATCGCTTCGGAAATCGCATTTGCAACCTCTTTCAATGTTTCGATGCCTTCCTTTCGACGTTCTTCCCGCTCTCGTTCGTTTTTAGTTTCGATTGGTTCCTCTTGCTCTTCCGCGTCCGTTGTTTCTGCTGTTTCTTCGATGATATCCTCCTCAATGATTTCGATGACCTCTGGAACTTCGAATAATTCCTGCTCTCCAGACACGATTGGCGGACCGGCAACTACATCTGCATACGATCCGGACCGCTTCTGGTTATACCGGGATTGTCGCAGTGGACAGGAATCCTTCCGATGTCCTACGGCTTTGCAAAGAAAGCAAGTATCTTTGAGCCCGTCGTAGAAGACATGCCCCTTTCGATTACCGACAAATACCGCGGGCGGGATTTCCTTTTTGACATCCATGTACGCCCCGCGCACCCCAGTATACACATGGCCCAATCCTAGATCCGCAGGAAATTTCTCTCGGACCAACCGTTCCACTTTTCCGTATTCGCCCAGAGCGAGGGACAACTTTTCGTCATTGACCTCCGGTGGAAGGTCAAACACACGAACATAGTGCATGTTACTGCCCGCGATCGTCATTTGCACCTCCACGTTCTTCCCGTTTGTGTACTGGAATACTCTCCGTTCCGAGTTCTTCTTGAGCGATTCCGTCATTGCCTCCCGAGAAACAAATTTAATGAAAAGGGAGCGCTCCTGTGCCGTTCTGTACGTGGATTCAATGTCCAGTACATTCCCGTCCAGCTGTTTAACGAAACAAGCAATTTCAGCCCATGATGATCTGGGACTGGCCACGGGAAAACGAAATTGTACCGTGTTCACAATTTCATCATTTCCATCCATTGCCATCGTCACAGCAAGTACCGAAAACGAACAACAAAGAGTGCACAACCGTGGAACAAAGCGCGCGCAATTAATTTGCAAGAGCTATTGAAAAAGATAAACCGGTGCGGCGGTACGAGAGCACATCTGCGTGCGTCTGCACTTGCCGAAAGCAGAAACCAAACTGAAATCTTAATCTTGTAATATAAAACTTTTTAACCTTCTCCCAAAATGAAGTTTTTAGCAAGTTTTCATAGATTATGTTAGTATGAGGAATAATCGAATAAACTACAGTGTATCAAACAATTGTCCGTACAGGAAATTTTTTGTCAAAATATTTTTTCATTCAAATGTTAATAACTTTTCAATCAAAAACGCTGAAATTTTGACCAATCATGAATCATATATTAAAGCTCCATTAGTAAAATTTTGAGCGAGATCAAATAAGTTTTCTGAAAGTTATAGAACTTTTAGTAAAACTTATAAGACTTTTGAACACATTTTTAAAACATTATATCTCAATATGTACTCGATGAATTTTTTTTTTGTGTTACATCTTAGACCTAAGGCTTTCATATGCATCCATGTTTGGGGTTTTATATTCACTACAAAAGAATATGAAAAATGTGCGTATGTAGTTGACGATGTTTTAAAATTTACCATATTTTGCACATATAATCTGCCAAACGTTTTCCACTAATAAAAGTGCATTAACTGAACGATCCATAGGACCTACTCTTCATATGTAGTTTAGTAGGTCCTGTGTAAAAATAAATCATTAGGAGAGTTTAAAAAAGTTTTAAACACTTGGCACTTTTATTGATCAAAATATGATAACTTTCCAAATGACACTCTGAACATATACAGATTTTTCATATTTTTTGTAGTGAATATAAAACCTTAAACGAAGCTGCATATGGAACCCTTAGGTATAAGCTGTAACACGAAAAAAAGTTCCATCAAGTACATGTTGAGATATGATGTTTTAAAAATGTATTCAAAAATTATGTAAGTTTTACTAAAAGTTCTATAACTTTCAGAAAACTTATTCGATCTCGCTCAAAATCTTACCAATGGAGCTTTAATATATGGGTTATATTTGGTCAAAATTTCAGCGGTGATTGACGTATAAAAAGTTATAATCATTTAAATGAAAAATTATTTTGACCAAAAAATTGCTGTACGGCCAATTGTTTGATACATTGTATATCTTTGCTGATTCATTTTTATGTTTATTGTTGTTTGCTTGACAATTTGCAAGAGTCGCGAATTTCTAGTGAAATATGAAGATGCAAGGAAAATTTAAGCTTTAGTGCATGAAAATGAAATAAAAGTTGGAAACTTTGCTAAGCAAAAAACCTGGTTTTCTTTATGCTTTTTATTCTTATATGTTGAATGAGAAAACTTACGTTTTCGTTGAAAATTGAAAATAACGACAGTTTTTTTAAATAATAATATCAAATCGAACCTGAGCCAGTACACACATTTTCAAACAACTATAAAATTGTGTTGAAGATAAAAAAATCGATAGAGATTTTGGAAACTACAGAGTACGAATACAACCTGCAAAAATATGATGTATCGAATGTAGCAAAAGGAACACTTCATATGTGATGAAAATATTTGAACATTCTCAACGTTACCTTGCAGATGAAAAGAAAAGAATTGCGAACGCGCATTGAACTCAGATCCTTTGGGTGTGAATATCACGCCCTAGCCATTTTGCCCATTTTAGCTTGTTGAAGAACAGAGATGGCGGCATGGGAGAGGTTTTCTTCTTATTGCGGTGAAAGGCGGAGAGGCGTCTAGTGTATGGAACACCGGTAATGGGAAGGGTTTTATAAAGAAATTCTTGCAGGGATTCCTTGAGAAATTTCTAGAGGGCATTTTTAAGATATTGCTTGATTAATTTCTCCAGGAATTCTTTTGAATAGATTTCTATGGGTTTCTTCTTAAACTCCAGCAAGATAAACTTTACACACTCTTCTGGAGATTCGTTTAAGAAGTTATCGAACTTTTTTTGTCGACGGATAACTCCATTGATATCTCCACGGATTCTTTGAAAAATTCATTCAGGAATATTTTCAAAAAATTTCTACGAAAATTCTTCAAGAAATACCTGAAGAATTTATTTCTGTGATCTTTGCAAATGTTTTGTAATGCGTTCCACCAAGGATTTCCCGAAATGTTTCTCCAGGCACTTCTTCTATGATGTAAAAAAATAAATTCGGGTTAAATACTGTTCCTTTCAATTCCACTAAGAATTTGCATCCCTTGACAGATACGTATTTCGACCTCAACTGTAAGGTCGTCTTCAGTGTCTCGCACTTGACTCGACTCACTCCTGAAAAAAAAATTAGAGGAATTTCCCCAAAAATATTTAAAAAAATAAATTGAGAAATTCAAGCATATTTAGCTTATGTAGCAATCCCTGAAAGAATTTTCTCTTTAATCCTTTAAAGAATCCCATGAGGATTTTCGAAAAGAATTTCTGCGGAAACCCGTGAACCTAACTCGGGAATAATTATTTACTTCATCGCGTGAATTGAAATTTCGACATCGGAGTCAGCAAATCTCTTCTGCAAGTAGATCACATTTTGATTTCAAGAAATTAAATTTAAACAGCCCTTGTGAGGGCTACAATTCGGAATTTTTTGCCAGAGTTATTACTTATCTCCTAGAAAGTCAACATTTCGAAACCAACTGCTACGAATGCGCCGGGCGAAAACTAATGATTAACTCTTGAGTGATATCTCTATCGGTAGTTCTGAAAAGGACTGAATGGTAAATTGGTAGAGGACTTGGCATCAGTCTTGGAAAATTGATGGCCACGGCTTTCCTCTCGCCGATCGGTTTCTAACTACTTCTTTTTATTCTTCTGCCTTTTCACCAACCAACGTGCCCTTCTCGCCGAACGTCGTTCTTCAGGCCCTTCTTGACGAACCGTGCTAGTATCGCGTTTATAGTTATGTGCGGTGTACTTCTTGATGCCCTGTAAGGACGCCTCGTAGAGCTCATTCAGGATCTCAATCGCAGCAATAACAATTACCGGGGAATGGCCTCCGGTTGCCCCAGTCTTTGGAGGCCCACGGTCTCTTGGACTTATCATGGACATCAACTGGGTATAATAATTTACTTCATCAGAGCTAACCCGGTCCGGCGTGAAATAAAATTTTGACATCGGAGACAGCACCATCGTCGAACAAATCCCTAAATTCCAACATTTTAAAACCTACTATTACGAAGGCTCTGTGCAGAAATTCATGATTAGCTTTTGAGAGAAATCTCTATCGGTAGTCCTGAAAAGGACTGAATGGTAAATTGGTAGAGGACTTGGCAGCAATCTTGTGAAATTTACGGCCATGGCAAAATTGTTTGAAATGCTTATGGAAGGAGTAAGGAACAAGAAAGAGTAATTTGCAGCAACAAACCTCCGTCGTAAGGAACTTATACAGTTCTAGGATATAATATCCCTTCTACAAGAATCATCACACTATTGAATCCAAATCATTGTGGTCCTACTCGTGAGCGAGCTGTGAAGGCAACTCTCCACGCGATGAATGTAAATTTCATTCACGCTGTGGAAAGTTGCCTTCACAGCTCGCTCACGACTTTGGAATGCGTGTGCGACCCCAATATTATTCGATAAACTTTCAGATAAAACTACAAGGTTAAATTCATCCATACATTGTTTTTCGATAGCATGCTTCTAAACTGAGATAATAGCAAATGAATGTAAATCTTTGCAAATGAATGGTTGCAACCTTGCCCAGAGGAATACATGAGAGAGTTCAGAATTTCCCCCATCCAGAAATTCTTCCAGAAATTTATCCACAAATTCCTCCAGGTTTTGCTATAGATTTTTTTCCGCAAAATCTCCCGAGAATTCATTCAGAATTTCTACCACATTATACTCCAGAATGTCCTCCATGAATTCCCCCCGGGATTCTTCCCGAGATTCCACCACGACATCCCCCAGCAATTTTCCCAAGGACAAGAAAAAAGCCCCGAGAATCAAGATTCTCTTTAACTATCCCTATGAAAATTCCCTCGGAATTTCCTCCAGATTTTTTTTAAATTTTTCAAGGGATTCTTGCGGGAATCCCTCCACGTAAAAGTTCAGAAATTTCCCAGGGATTCAGAAACTCATACTTTAAGGAATTCACCCGAGAACTTCCTAATTGATTTCTCCCGGAATTCCATCAGGGAATCCCGCCAATATTCCTGGATTCCTGGAGGAATTCCTAGAGGTATTTCTGAAATATTTCCTGGTGGATATCCTGAAGGAATTTGTAGAGGAATGTCTGGAGGAACTCCAGAATGATCTCCTAGAGAAATTTCTGCAGGACTTCTTTGTGTTTTTTTGTGGAATTTATTGTCGAATTCCCGGATGAATTTCTGGAGCAACTCTTAGAAAAATTCCTCGAGGAATTTTTGCGTGAGTTTTTGTATGAACTCTTGAAGGAATTTGTGGTGTAATTCGCGTTGGCATTATTACAGGAACTTCTGGAGGAAATCCTGAAGGAATTGCTGGAAGGATTTCCGCAGAAACTCTTCAAAGAATTCCTACAGGAATCGCTGGAAGAATTTCTGAAGAAATTCCTAGAGAAATTTCTGAAGGAATACCTGGAAGAATTTTTGAGGAAACTGCTCGATGAATTTCTGACGAATCGGTGGAAGAATTTGTCGAGAAATCCCAGAAGGAATTATTGGAGGAACTCCTGCAGGGATGAATTTCTGAAGGGATTCCTGGAGTAGTTTCTAGGAGAATTTTAGAAAGAAGTCCTGGAGAAATTCCTAGAGGTATTTCTGGAATATTTTCTGGAAAATTTTCTGGAAAATTTTATGGAGGAATTCCTGGAAGATTTCCTGAACTTCCTAGTGGAACTTCTGGAAAAAAACTTCTGCAGGAACTTTAGGAAGGATTCCTTCTGGAAAAATTCCTAGAGAAAGTTTTAGAGGAATTCCTGGAGGAATTTATGGAAGAACTCCTGGAGAAATATCTAGATGAATCCTTAGAGGAATACTACGCGAATTTCTTAATGATCTCTTGGAGGAAATTATGATTGAATTCCCGAAGGAAAGTAATTTCTGGACGAAGTTTTGAAGGAACTCTTAGAGGAATTCTTCGAGGAATTTCTACCGAAATTTTTGTTGGAGCTCTTGGAGGAATTTGTAAGAATTATTAGAACCAGAGGAATTTCTGGAGGAATCGCAGAAGAAAATTCTGAAGGAACACTTGCAGGAATTTCAGGAGGGATTCCTGGAGCAGTTTCTGAAAGAAACTCAGGAAGAACTCCTGGATAAATTTATGAATAATTGTCTAAAGGAATTTCTAGAAAGATTCCGAGAGCAATTTCTGGAGGATTTCCTGACGGAGTTTCTAGAACAATCCGTGCGGAAGCTTGTGAAGGAATCCCTCGAGAAATTTATGGATGAATTCCAGTGACGATGTCCTGAAGGAATTTCTGCAGGGGTTCCTAGAAGAAATTTCTAGCTCTAGGTAGGGTGACAATGGGTATTATCGGCAGGTTTGTTCTCTTCGTCATGGGGGGTTTTTGTCAACCAAATTGCCTGAAATTTTGCCATATCATTCAGCTTAGTTGGGAAGGATTTGTGGCCAACTCTGAGTTCAATAGGGCTCAACAAACCCCCCAAGACGAAGAGAACAAAACGGCCGAGAATAGGTAATTTCCCCTATTTCCGAAGAAATTCCAGGAGGAATTTGTGGAGAAATTTCTGGAAGAATTTTTGGCGGATTTTTTTGGAGGAGCTTGTGGTTGAATGCCCGGTGGGATTTATGGAGAAGTTTCTGGAGAAAGTTCTGGAGGAACTGTTGGAGATTTATTATTATTATCTTTATTAACGAGATTTTCAGCCCAGGGCTGGTTAAACTGTTGGAGAAATTCCTCGGTTTATTTCTGCAGAAATTCGTGGCGGACCTTCAGGGGGATTTTTGGAAGAAAATGCCGGAGGAGTTTTTGATGGAGTTCCTGGAGGAAATTCTGGAAAAAGTAATGTTTGAATTTTTGGAGGAACTTGAACTTTCTGGAGAAATTTATGGAAGATTTTCTAGAGATAGTTCTGAAGTAACTCCTAAAGAAATTCTAGGAGTAATTTCTGTATAAATAGCTGTCGGAGCTCCAGGGGAAGTTTCTGTAGAAATTTTTGTCGGAACTCCCGGAGAGTGTCTAAATAACTTCTTCGAGGAGTTTCTGGAGGTATCGCTGGAAAATATTCTGAAAAAAAAAGAAATTTCTTGAAAAATTCCTGATGAAATTTCTGCAGGAATTTCTGGGCGAATTTTCGGAGAAATTTTTTGAGAAAATCCTAAAGGAATTTCTGGAGGTAATTACGCAGACAGACGTTCTAGCTCGAACAAATTTATTCAAATTTTCTATGTAAATTTTCACTAGCGACACCTAGGCAACCGATTGCCACAGTGCAGTCGTGAGCAGTTGACAGTTTGAGAAACCACGTGCTTCCAGCCGCTTACTTACCACCCAATTCACCACCCACCGAAAAATAAAATCAAAACATACACTGTCAAAATCATTCCTACATTTGCGTCACATTCACAAAGATTTCCCAATGCGAGTGAAGTTCATCCAAATGCAGTTTTATTCAAGCAAATCTATGTAACATAAAAGTAATAATGTGTAAAATATTCTACAAGAGTCCTGCGCAAATTTGTGCAAAAGATTTTAGACATTAAATAAAAGTCATTTACTCTGCACAAATTATGTGGATACATTATTAGCGTGCAACAGGTGCGGTCTTTTCCCGCCATCCGGCTGGAAGACGACCGTGGTGACAGTTGTTGGTCGCAACGCACATGTGAGGCAGCGATTGTAGGTATATGAACGCCGCTAACGCCATCTGTTCGATGATTGCCACTTGGCAATTTGTGGCGGCCATGTTTTTTACACAAGCTGCTGAGTCAAACTTGAACGTCTGTCTGCGGTAATTATGAAGGAATTTCTGAAAAATCTCTAGGGGAATTCATAGATGAAGTTCTTGGAGAATTTCTGGTCGAATTCTTGAATTTTTTAGAGAAATTTCTAGGAGAACTCCCGGAGAAATAATGGACGAATTTTTGGAGGTATTTCTATAGGAAGTTTTGAAGGAACTCCTAGAGAAATTTCACAGAGGAATTTTCCAGAAATTTGTCGAGGAAATATGGAAGGAATTTCTGGAGGAATTCTGAGAGGAATCTGGGAGAATATTTTGATAAATTCTTGCAGGTTGCTGGTGGAATTTCTGGAGAAATCCCAGAAGAAATTCATGAAGGATTTTTTTGGAAGAATACCTAGAGCAATTTTTGTGGAAATTTCTGGAGGTATGTCTGGAACAATTCCTGCAGGAACTTCTGGAGCAAAACCTGGAGGAATTTCTGAAGAAATCCCCGAAGAAATTCATGGAAGAATCCAAAAATCAATTCCAGAATGAATCCCTGAAGAAATACCTTTATAGAACCGGTAGGAAACCCAGTATGAAGTTCCAAAGAAATATTGGAGGCATTTTCGTACGAATTTCTTAAGAAATTTCCAAAACACTGTTCTGGGAAAAATCTTTCAATTCATTATTTCCTTAATCCCCAGAAGAGAAATTCCGAAATTCCTGTAGATATACAGGAAGCCCTAAAACATCCTGGAAGAATCGTCAAAGCAAATCCTGAAGCAATTTCCTTAGCAATCCCTATAGAATAACTAGTTTCTAAACGATGTTACTGCTGAAAGCTTTTCGAGGAAGCTCTGGATGGTAGTTTCTGTATATAGGATTCTGGAAGAGGTTTCTGGAGGAAGTTTCTGGGGCTATTTCTTGAAGAAAGTTGCTTGAGTTTCTTCTGAAGCATACCGGAAAAATAGAAAGAGCTTGGAATCTAAAACTAAAGCAGGGAAATGTTTGCAGGCAGATTCTGTTCCACATTGCATCTGCAATCTCCAGCTGATAAGACTGCTGCAGCTTGCTGCCGTCCTGTCTGGATCAACAGAAACCAGAGAACAACTGTTTTATTTGTATTCGTTTTCTACGTTCATTCTCTCAAGCACACAGGTTCATAGGTTTATGTGCCGCACAAAATAGCTGTGTTCTTGTACGTTTAGTCAGGTACTAAATTTAATCAGAGATTTTTTTTTAATCCGTATCTCAATAATGGTTTTTCATTAGGGCCTAACTGGTTTGATTGATATCTCTTCGCCGACACTCTCTTTTACTAATAACTTGATCAAAACAGTCTAAATCATTTTGCTACTTGTTCCTACTTAAGTAATATTTCTTAGTCAAGTAGTCTAGAAGAGATTCTTAGAACCATCAGAAAACAAAAATAAAAGGTATTGGGTTGTATGATAGTTCTCAAAACCACTTTAAGACTAATAGGTCATCAACATGTATAGCATATATATATATATATATATATATATATATATATATATATATATATATATATATATATATATATATATATATATATATATATATATATATATATACAACATATATACCCGCCATAAATATGGAATCGCATATTGCAACACTCATACTGAATATTGCAGCACCCAAAAAAGTTTGGCATCACCCTAAAATGTGATTATTTCAGGTCTTTCAGGCACAAATCACTTATGACCCCCCTAATTCTCTTCCAAAATGCAACTCATACCCACAAACTAATTGGTTCTACGTTATATATATATATATATATATATATATATATATATATAGTCGTGCTGAGCTCTCGACGCATACTAATTAGGTATGCGGAGTGCGAGAGTAAGTCTCGGCTTCATATAAATAATTCGCTCGCACTTGTAGTTAGTGGGCACAAACAGGAGTGTGTTGTGGATTGGCATCTAAGCTGAAAAGAGAGATGAGTTTGTGAAATAGGAGTGTTCAAGGTGCGGCTTCGGAGTCAGTTTGGCTTTCTATTCCGCAGAACCATTACCTGTTCTGTGGCTTAGTTGGTTAAAGCGCCGGTCTAGCGAATACGGAGTCGTGGGCTCGAATCCCACCAGAACACGAATCTCAATTTGTTAATTAGCAACATTTCGTGCCTTCTTTTTTTCCAGTTTTTCCAGTAAGTCATCAACATGTTTCTTGGGTATAGCCAGATGTAGACATCCCCTACGCATTTCAACGAAAAAATCTTTCGAAAACTATTAATAAATTCAATTCAGTAGAAAAATCGATAGTGTCAGTTAAATGATAAATGATAAATCACGGTCGTAATCTCGTGTTAGCTTCCGTGGAGGTTACAGCCATTAGTGTATGTATTAAATAAAGTTCGAATATGCTTAATGTGGTTCTTGAAAGTTGAGGTATTATCTTGCATGTTTCCAAGATATCCAGAAACCATTTCTTCTAAGAGAATCCGACCTGAAACTACAATTCCTTAAAAGAATAAAAAATAGAAATAGAAAAATTGTATTGTGTTCTCTCAATCAAAGTTTATTGCATTCAATATTAAAAAAAAAAAAAAGACACGGACAACGTCTTCAGCTTTCGGCTGTACAGACTGTTTTAAACTTAACATTAGACAACGGACAACGGAGCATGCACTAGTAGTGGAAGCAGGGAAGAAACTATTCTGACGAAAAGTTTCAACGCCCGAAGCAGGAATCGAACCCTCACCCCATAGCATGGTGCGATTATAAGCTTGGTGACCCCAACCGCACGGCTACGAGGCTCCACTAATTTTTCGGCGATCATACCATTTTTTAGAATAGCAAAAAGTTTCTTGTCTTGCTTTGCGACAAAAGCGGCCAAAGGCATTTAAATATTGGACATTCTACCGAATTGCTTCTGTGGTCAGTAGTGTCACCAGTCAGTGCTATAAAAGGACCAGCCGGAAGTGGGCAATTAGAACTGCATGCAAGTGTGCCGCCGGAAATGCGTGGCTGCAGCAAACTACATAGCCCAGTCAGTATACCAGAACTAACTCATGAATGAACTTATGAAGAGAAAGAAGGAAGAGAAAAAAAACTGCCCCCTCGAGTGTTGTATAGTCTCGCAAGACATTGGTTCACCGTCTTTGTCAGAGTCGAATCGTTACGTTCCAAAATCAACAACCAAGCGTCTCCATTCTTGGTGTGTTGGCCATGAGGTCGTTCGTAGAAGTGAACGGTGACAAATTCACACCCTAAATAAGAGTTAGGAAATTTGGAATTAGGCTCTTGATCCAACTCTGGTTTATTGCACATGGAGCGTGCTTCCAAAGTTCGTTATATTAATGCTAATTACGTACACGTCCCACGATAGTGAAGTCGTATAAAGTACCGACACAAACACACAAAAACAATAGCAAACTCATAAGCAAATTCCACGCCACCGGGGCGAAGCAAGAACAAAGTCTTGACGGTCGGAGGATGTTCGTTGTTGATGTCAGTTACGCCAAGTTTAGAATTTAAACGTTCGCGGCCACGCCACTCGACTTCACTTCATTCTGGCTTTTGTCTGGTCGGTCGTATGTGCAACATATGCAGTTCCCTCGAAAGAGATGGTGGAAAAACGGCGACGGCGCCCATAAGCCGGAAAAACTGCAACCCAACAACACAGCAATAAACTATAACCGCGGCTACGTGCACCTCGCTGGCTCCCGCGCTGTCGTCGGCTCCAGAACGTCCAGAACGAGCCGCGCAGGCTAGGAGCAGAAACCCAACCACACCCGGGTAGGAATGTTGTTAATATTCTAAATTTGCTCTCAATTTGTAGATTTTTGCCTCGTTGAGCTGAGCCTGGGAAATCGCTTCTGTGCACAATACCATGTCAAACATAAAGCAGACTCTGATGTTTGGTGCGAAGAGGAGCATGTGGTGCGCTTCACTCCAGATGCGTCACATGTCCGACCGCGACTGGCATTTTTTGTTGGCACAACATGAGCTCTCAAGTGGCGCGCTTCCAAAAGTTTAGAAACGTGAGCGAAACTTTTTTTCTTATCGTTGGAAACCGTACGATCGGTATTCATTCCGAACAATGAGAATAATTTCGTAAATTGAGGGTATCAATCAAGGTGTCAACTAACTTCTGAAATTGGCAAAACGAATGTGTCCGATGATGGTTGTTTCGCAGGAAAACAGGTGGCCAACAAATTCAAACACATGAAACTGCCAAGATCGAAGCGACCGCTAGAACTCTTACACTCAGACGTATGTAGAAGTATGGAACAGGAAACGTACGATGGCTATCGTTTCGTCATTTTTGTCGACGATTATACGCATTTCCTGGTAGTTTATCTCCTGAAACATGGATATGAAATTATCGTGAGATTTATGGAGCGATGGCTCAGCAGATTTTGGAACACGCATAAGTCTGGATGAATCCCTAGAAGAAATGAGGTAGCGTTTTAGGAGGATCACTTGGATGAGTTTCTTGAAGAATTTCTAAAGCATATGTAATTGCGCCTTTGGAAAAATTACTTGGAAAGTTCTTGGTGAAATCTTCTAGGAACTTCTGTATTACTTCGTGGTAAAATCTCAAGAGGAGTTGCAGAAAGATTTCCTCGAGGAATCTCAGAAGGATTTCCTTTAGGCATCTCTAGAAGATTTCTTTAAAGGATATCTTTAACCCTCTAATACCCAACCCCGCCTTTAGACGGGGTATAGTTTGAGCATTTTTGTAATTTTTGTTTTGTGGAAAGTCAAAATTTTTATATTTTTGGCTGATATTTAGGACTGTTTTGTATATCTCAAAATGGTTTTTGGTGTACTTTAAAACGTATTTACATTTTTTTAAAATCATTGAAAAATTGATGTTTTAGTCACCTTCTAGAAGTCATTGTTTATTTAGTATTGAATCGCTACAATTAAGCTATTTAAAATTTTTCCCAAATCATTCTATCCTACACGGCAACAATTCTGCACGCTCGATTCAAGGGAAAAATCCCTCAACTACTTAATATCCCAATCAACATGATCGTAAATGCTTTTCCTTTGAATTCGCAAAACTGTCAGTGTTGACTTGAGAACCAAAACAAACCCACCAGGGAAATCAACTAAAAATCACTTCGATTTGCACCACTGTAAAAAGCAGTACGGTCCAAAGTGAAAAACTGTTTATTTGATAATGAGTGCATTGGCCATGATATCTATATATATAAAAATGCAGTGGCATACGTGGGACCGCGCATAACTTGCGAACGGATGGTCCGATTTGGGTCGTCTAAGTTTTGTTCCGTTAGTTTTCATTCAAGGAAGGTTTATGAGACAAAAAACATGGGGAAATTGAGAGTTTTTGAAAATTGGGTTTTCATACATTTTGAACGGGGACTTGGGCTTGGCTAGGGACTTGAAACGTCAAAAAACGGAGTAGGCAAGACAAAGTTTGCCGGGGACAGCTAGTTAAATATAGATAACAGGTGGTAGAAAGTTTTTTGCTTTGATTCGCACCTCTCTAGCAGATGTGAAGTAGTGTAGTGGTAGAACAGATGATCATGATTATCAAGGTCCAGGTATCGAATCTTGGTGCGGGGGCATGCTTTTTTTTAAATACTTGTTTGGTAATCAAAACATTCTCAACAACGAATTCTAGTGAAGTTTTATTAATATTGAAGAGGCATTGAATGTTCTTTTTCAACTGATATTCAATTGATATCAAATGTATTGAACAGTAGTGCGAATCAAAATTCCAATCAGTTTATATAAGCGTGCAGAACTTTTACCGTGTAGTTTTATAGTTAAAGGGAATCGAATAAACTCTAAAATTATTTTCCTTAAAATTACACGGAAAATAAAATTGTCATTGAAAAAAAAATAAAAATAAAAATATTTTAACAATAGTCATAAAATCTCAAAATGTTTTCATCTCAAAAAATCCTTACCCCAAATTAGCTTCCAGGAAAAATATAAACCTGTGGGGATGTTCAAAAATAAAAATTAGAAAAATCAAAAACTGAAATTCACGAAATCGTGAATTAAAAAGAATCATCATCGTGTGAAGAATTAGCATTAAGTTAAAATTCACAAATAAAAAATAAAAAAAATAAAAAGAATCATCTTCCATGTTTAAATCGATTTAAGATGACGAAAAATGATATTTAGATCAAATCAAAAATTTGGGTAAAAGAGGGTTAAGAATCCCTGGAAGTATATCTGAAGTAACTTGTGGAAGAATTTGTGAAGCAATTCTTAGAAAAAACTCTGTATGAATTCATGGAGAAATTCTTAGAGGATTTTAGTGGATTTTTTTATAGAATCTCTGGATTAGGTTCTAGCATTATTCTTGGTAGAATCTCTAGAAGAATACAGTGGTTTTTCGGTTCTATCACTAGTCGTGATACCGAGATGAACCAGCTTTGGGCTGAAAATCTCGTTAATAAAGAAAATAATAAACTAGTCGTTTTAATCACTACTCGCTCAAATTCACGGTTTTAATTTCGATTTACTCACGGTTTTTAATTCGTGTTTATCACAGTTTTCTAGGTACCGTAATCTTTTCCTCTATTCTTTTGGATAAATTCAGGTACAATGCATATGATTCCAAACAAATATTTTTAAAACATGTAATGAGTGGACCTGTATCAAGTTCCGCAAACAAAATTCTCACACAAAAATACTACATTTTGTAAAAAATGCTCAAATGGTCAAATTTGAACAACTTCAATCCGGGGCGAAGTTGGTCAACCAAAGACATAACATTCTAAGAATGAAAATTTATTGAACAAACAAAATTCAATGACGCTGAATCTGCTGTTCTTAAAATTCTTACAATTGGTGTATTTTGTAGGTTATTAGTAAAATAAAGTTTAGTGAGTAACATAATAACCAACGTTAAACGTCTAAAGGTAGGCAATTTCTTAAAAAATCGTCTTACTTTCGCAAAAAATATGCTATTTTCAAATAAAACTTATATCTTTACATCAAAAACTTAATCATTTTATGGCTATATCGGTCTTTTTCTACTCAGAGTGTAAGGGAGTAGAGATCAAAGTGGATAATGAAATGGTAGATACGAGAGTAGGGTCTGGGACCATTTGGGCAGGAGCACCTATTTTAAGCACTTGCTGCTTTACTCAGTCAATTTCAAACCAATTTCAAAAATTTCGTTCATGGCTAGATACTGTGCGTATATTATCGTATTCCAAAACTCAAGTCAATTGGCTGAAAACTGACTGAGCTACAGTAGCAATGGCCCAAAATAGTTGTTCGTGCCCAAATGGTCCCAGATCCTATTCACTATGTTGCGAACAAATGTGAAAATTTATGGAAGATGAAATTAGGCATGGAATCCATGCCAAATTTCACCTTCTATAAATTTTCACATTTTTTCGCAACCATACTATCATATCTATCATGTCATTATTCACTTTGATTTCTACTCCCTTACACTCTGAGTAGAAAAAGACCGATAAAGTCATAAAATGATCAGGTTATAAATAGAATAGGGTCGATTAATCAGAATGCTAACATCAATTTGAACTCAAAGCTATGTTCAATAAGCCTACCATGGTTAAAAATAAAAGTGAGTCGTCTGATATACAAGGCATGGATGGGAGGCAATTTTTATAAGGCAGTTTTTTTTATCGATTTTTAATACACATTCAAAACAGTCGATATTTTTATGTAAAAACTTTCACAATTGGCATAAAAACCTTGCAAAATTTTTCAAATATACATATTCACACACTTGATTTGCATCAAAGTACTTCCATTGAAACAGAATTGTGGCGTGCTCAGCGGTTGAAGGACGTGGGTCCCATAGTGATCAACTTCCCCCGCTGTTCAACTGCCGCCCCCAGATTACGATAACTGGATAACTGGAAGGATTTAAGAAAAAATTCCTTCATGAGCAACTTGATGGATTTAAGGAGGAATATTTACAGGATTTCTGGTATAATCTCTGGAGAATTTTTCATCTTATTCTTAGTGTCCAAACTTCTTCAAAATTCCCTATTATGCCGCTCGGCATCACAATCAATCGTCAGTAAGAAGACAGCTGTCCCTTAGAAACCCCAGCCGGGATCTATTTATTTATTTATCTACAGTCTTCGATTTTTATGTCGCACAGACTAAAACTTAATTACTAATTCTTGATTTAAAAACATTTCTACTTAGGCTAAAGTCATACAGATAGTAAACAACATTAAACAATTGACAACAAACATTCAGTGGATTATTCTGACCGTACTGCGTCCGCTGCAGGGGTTGCCGGTAAAATCCCATCCTCCGAGTAACTCTCTCAGGTGCGTTGAATCGAAGTCGCGATAGCAGCTCAGGACAGTCAATATTGCTTTCAAGCAAATCGAAGATAAATAGCCTCTGCAATAACGTTCTTCTATCCCTCAGTGTTGGAAGTCTGATCAGCGCACAGCGGTGCTCGTACGGTGGTAGCTGAAGACGGTTTTGCCACGGTAGCCCACGGAGCGCAAATCTTAGAAACGCCTTTTGCACCCGTTCTATGCGATCGATATGCGTGGTAAGGGCACCACACCACCACACCATACTCGAGGATGCTGCGAACCAGAGATATGTACAGCGTTTTGAGACAGTAAACGTCGTTGAATTCGCGAGTGTTGCGTTTCACAATCCCCAGTACAGCATATGCCTTGGCAATCACAGAGGAAATATGCTCAGTGAAACGAAGTTTGCTATCCAGCAGGATACCAAGATCTTTGATGAGGGAGACTTTGTTCAAGGTACAGTCCTTCATTGTATACCCGAACGTAATCGGCGACCGAATGCGTGTGAATGTTATGGTGCTGCATTTCTGCACATTCACCTCCATTCCGTTCCTATTACACCAATCCAAAACACGTTCGATGTCCGTCTGCAACGCACAACGCACAGTCCACTAGAGATGAAATGATGCGAAAGATTTTCAAGTCGTCGGCGTACATTGTTTTGAAGGAATCCAGTTCGCTACACAGATCGTTCACAAAAAGCACGAAAAGAAGAGGGCCGAGATGGCTACCCTGGGGCACGCCTGAAGTAATCAGAAACGGTTCCGATTTCACTGTCCCAAGTTTTACAGATGCAAAGTGGTTGTTGAGGTATGAAGCGATCCAGCTGGTCATCCAATCGGGAAACCCAAACCTTCTGAGTTTTTCTACTGCCAGTTGGTGGGGAACTTGGTCGAAAGCCTTCGAGAAATCCACGTACACTGCGTCAATTTGTTGGCGTTTGTCAAGATTTTCGATTATCATCGACACATAATTCATCAGATTTGTAGTTATTGAACGTTGTTTGACGAAGCCATGCTGCTCCACGGCTATAATGTTCTGTACCGCTGGGTACAGAAAATCTAACACCATGCTCTCGAAAACCTTAGGAAAACCGCTCAAAATGGAGATCCCTCTATAATTTTGGACATCGTGCACATTCCCGGCTTTGTGAATGGGTGTGATTAACGCCTCCTTCCACTTCAACGGAAAAATGTTTTCTGTCAGTGAACGGTTGAAAAGAACCGATGCAGGGAGAGCTAAAGAAGTAGCGCATTCCTTGATAAAAGACGGCGGCAGCCCATCGGATCCTGGTCCCTTGGAGTTGTCCACATCACGTAGCTTTGCGAAGACGGCACGTTCCGTAAAGACAGTGGTAGGAAGGTTGAGATCGAAAGTCGGCAGTCTGTTCAAGTACGTTTCAGACAAAGGTGGTGAGTTATTACTTAACACGCTTCGAAAGAAAGACGAGAATAAGCTGGCGGACTCGATGATGTTACTCCACGATAGTTGAAAATTTCAGGAATACCGTGGTTCGAAGTGCGGCTGCGCAGATATTTCCAAAAATGCTTCGGGTCATCCTTCATATTACTCTCGAGTCGGGAAATGTATGACTGAAAGCGAGCTGCTTTCAGAGAATTGAATTGGCATTCTAAATCGCGCACCTGTGCTTTTCGATCATCACTTCTCAATCGAAAATATTTCCTGCGAGCTTTCCTTAACCTGTTCCGCAAATTTCTTAGTTCACCGTTCCACCATGGTTGTTTATTCCTAGGCAGCTGCGATTTTCGTCGTAAGGGTACATGTTGCCGGAAAATTGAGTCTAGTTCGTCATAAAATCTATCCACAGCTCCGTCCAAAGAATCCTAGTTTAGTATTTCCATCCAATTTGTTTGCGAAATGGCAGCATTCAAAACCTCGTAATTGCATTGATCAAAGTCAAAAACAGCATCGGCGTAGTCATCGGTTCCATCAGCACGTGTATGCAAAGCTTCAATAATCATTACAAATGGTAGGAGGTGCCGGTCCACTACCATCAAAGGCAGCGGTGGTTCAACAATCTCGCAAATGTTGGTACCATTCACAAAAGCCAAATCCAGCAGACGGCCGTTTTCGTTCGTTATATGGTTTACTTGGTTTAAACCAGAAGCAATAACATTTTCGACCAAAGATAGGTCCTGCTCGGAGGAGGCATTCATAGGGATTAAGCAACCAATATCTTCATCGAAGGCCCAGCGAAGGTGAGATAAGTTGTAATCACCCAGGACGACTACCCTGTTTCGTGTTCCTAGCTGATCACAGAGCTCATTGATGCAAGCAGCATGTTGTTCATATCGATCAGGCTCTGTGTTCGGTGGTAGGTAAACGGCAAAAGGTTATTGCAACCATAACAAATTGCAAATGCTCCATAGAAAATCAAAAAGCGCTCCATAAAGAATGAACATATGTTCCATAAAAATGTGCAATGTTACCCATAAATAATTGAAAACGTTCCATACTTTGTGAAAAATGTACCGGTAAAACATAAAATTTTCTCATTAAAAGTGAAACTTTGCACCAATAAATAATACTGAAATGCTCCATAATAAAATACAAATGCTCCGTAGAAAAATGCAAACGCTCCATAAAAATTAAAATTATACCCATAGAAAATTGAATATTGCTCCATAGAAAAATCAAATTGCACCATAAAAAATTGAAATTGCACCATAGACAATAGACAAATGCTCCATAAGTTGCTTTGTCTTGTTTAACGGGCAGTGATCGTCAGTAATGAGTCCGACTTCGTTGGTGACTTAAACGATTCTGAATCTTTATTTCGTTCTTAACTCTATCGCGCTACCGAGGCTTACACGCTGTTTCGCTGCGTATGCATTTCGGTAGGTTATCGTTCTCGAACCATGAATGTTTATGCTAACAAAGCATAACACTTATCGTTCGATTCCACGACCTCCTTCATGCCGCACATAGGCGTAAACAGGAGGTGTAGCTAGGCACCACACGCCCTATCATATTTTGTTTAAATTTTTGTCTACAGTTAAAAATTTAAACATATTTCGTAACCTACGCTTTCCTTCACTCTGAAGGTATAATCCTACTTTGTTATGATGACAAACACAAAATCCTTGATATCTCATAACTTGGACTTGACCTTCTCAAGGTCACGCATCTACCACACGCCCTATAATATTTTTGTTGAATTCTATTCTATAAAATGTTTAATCCTACTTTTATGTACTATATCTTCCTTATTGTTAATGGAAACTTTCACATTCGTTCCCATGTCCTCCAGTACGTGGTATGGACCATTATACTTTAAGTCTAGTTTTTTCCCTGTCTCATTTTTAATAAGAATAGAGTCTCCTTTCTTGTAAGCAAAATCTTTTGATTTTATATTTATTTCTCCTATCCTTTTTGTCTTTTCCTCTATAAGCCTATCTCTAACTTCTCTATGGCTGATCTGTAACGTTGCCTTGATTCTTTTACAGTAGTCTTCGGGATTATACAAAGGCTCAGGTTGGCTCTCCACCAAGTTAGAAGGCATTTTAGACGGTCTTCCATAAACTAGGTAAAAAGGTGTGTACTTTGTTGTTGAGTGTACCGTATTATTATATGCAAATTCATAATACGGCACCCAGTTTGCCCATGAAAAAAGTTTATTGTCACATTGGACCCTTAGAAAATTCCCGAGGCTTTTATGAGTATTTTCTAATGCTCCAATTGATTGGTGATAATATGCTGTGCTGTTTAGTTTTTCAATATTCAAAAGTTGAGCTATTTTGGTAAACAATTCAGACATGAATTCTGTTCCTCTGTCGGAAGCGATTCTATCTGGCACTCCATGCTTTAATATGATACTTTTCATAAAAGCTTCAGCTACAGCTTCTGTTGTCTTATTCTTGATCGGGGTTGCAGTAATGAACTTTGTCAGTTCGCACTGCGTTGTCAATATATATTCATTTCCATCAGAGGGTATAAGTGGACCTACCAAATCCAAATAATTTTTTTCAAATGCACTTTCAGCTGTCGTGGTAACAATCATCGGTGGTTTTGCAACATTGATTGATTTAAATTTTTGACATTTTTCGCAAGATTTTATAAATTTAGCTACATCTTGGTTAATGCCTTTCCAGTAATATTTCTGCCTAATGGTGTTAATTGTTCTTTTAATGCCTGCATGACCTGCAGTAGGTAATAGGTGATAATCGTTAAGGATTAGTTTCTTCGTAGTGTCGTCATTAATAATTTTAATTTTATTTGAAATTCTCAAAATTGTGGGTACCCTTTTTATTAAATCATGTTGTACAACTTTTTCATAGAATTTGTGCGCACAATCATCGTTTATTCGAATGTATAATTCTCCGACACTATATTTTTTACATATTGAACCAAGTTCCTCCATTGTTCGTCGTAACGAAACCAAGGTATCTGTTGGTTTTATGATAACTTCTTCTTTTTCAGGAATCCATGTAACGTTATCCGAAAAATTTGTTTTTTGTACTTTTAGTTCAACTATTTTTCCACTCGAAGTGCCATGGCCAGTGACCACTTCATTGGAAGAATTAGTTTTTTCCTTCTTCGATTGCATTCGGGTTGTTACGAATACCTCATTGCCGATTTTTTCATGCATGTCTCTCAATTCAGTTGTTGAAATGCGTGATAGCGCGTCCGCCACAGCATTTTCACAACCTTTTTTGTAGAAGACATCAAAATTGTATTCCTCGAGGGCCAGACGAAATTTCGTCAACCTACTCGATGGATCTGTTAATGTGAAAAGATAAACTAAAGGTCTATGATCGGTATACAATTCAAACTTTCGTCCATATAAATATACACGAAAATGTTGAATTGCCCAGACTATGGCCAAAAGTTCCTTTTCGATTGTCGAATAGTTTTTCTCAGCACTGTTCAAACCTTTGCTAGCATATGCTATAGGTTTATCATTTTTGTTGCTTAAAACCGCTCCGATACCATATCCAGATGCGTCAGTGTGCAATTTAAATGTATTGTTCTTGCTAAAATCGGGATAATCTAATACAGGCGGGTTGATGAACCGCTCTTTCAATTGTTGAAATGCATTTTCGCATTCCGAAGTCCAGTTGAATTCAATTCCTTTACGCGTTAAATAATTCAAAGGTGAACATAAACTTGCAAAATTTTGGATATGTTTCCTGTAATAATTCGCAAAAGCCACGAATCTCTTAACTTCATCAGATGATGAAGGACTCTTCCAATTTTTAATTGTTTCAATTTTCTGAGGATCAGGTAGTACACCTTCCTTTGAAATAAAATGTCCTAAATATATCAACTCCTGCTTCAAGAAATTACATTTAGCAGGGTTAAGTTTCAAATTGACTTCTCGTAGTCGTTGAAAAACAGAAATTAAATTTTTATTGTGTTCGTCAAATGTTTTCCCGAACACAATAATATCATCAAGGTAAATTAAGCATTTAGTTAAATTTAATCCTGACATTGCAACTGTCATTAATCGAGAAAACGATGATGGGCTTGTCTTTAATCCCATCGGTAATCTAGTCATTTGGTACTGACCGGATGGAGTCGCAAACGCTGTAATTGGTCTGTCCTCCGGTTTTAGTTCACATTGGTAGTACCCTTGTGACAGATCTAAATGAGTAAAATATTGTGAACCTGCGAGTGAATCTATTACATCCTCTATATTGGGCAATGGAAACTTATCGTCTTGAAGATTAGTATTGACTTTCCGATAGTCAATAACTAGTCTCCATTTCTTTGTATCATTTTCTGATTTTTTGGGAACAAGTAATAAAGGACTGTTCCATTCAGATTTACTTTCTTCAATAATACCATCTTTAATCATATTTTCCACTTGCTTGCAGACTTCTTCTTTTTGAGAAACAGGAAGTCTGTAAGGTTTACTAAATGATGGTTGGACGTTTGGCTTGACCGTTAATGATGGGCAATAAACATTGGTCGTACCAAGCTTATCGCCTTTTAAACAAAATATATCGGAATATTTCAAGCATATTTGTTTAATAGCCTTTTCATCACTCCCAGACAAGTGATTTAATTTTAATTCCTCCAATAGTTTACTTGCTCGAAGTTTTTCATATTTTTGACCATCATTTTCCAAATCGATAACATTGTAATTTTCAGCTGACGCTACCGTTGGTTTCAAATTTTTTATTATTGCTGGTTTATTTGAGATATTTACCAGTCGAATCGGTATCTTACCATTCACGGGGTTTGCTATAGAATTAGCCACAAACACATTTGGTTGAACTTTCTGGTTCAGTACCACACATGTTTCGGCAAATTCCGTTTCTATGTAAGTAATGTATTCATGCCGTGGAGGTATTGTGAGATGTAATTCTCCATTCGGAATAGTGAATTCCATCTTCATTTTTGCAAAGTCAATTTGTGCTCCATATTGCTTCAAGAAGTTTGTACCAATCAAACCTATAACGTTCGATGGTAACTGTTCCATTATGTGAAATCTTACAGGATACTCTGCTAACTCATGGCCTACAATTGTATCCACAAATCCCAATGTGTGTGTGATCCCATTAACTCCTCTGACTTCAATAGTCAATGACGTGTTGATTTTAAATTTTTCTGGAATATACTTTTTGTTCAGTAGACAACAGGACGCTCCGCTGTCTACTATCAATTCTAAATTCCTACCAAATAATTTAAATTTTGCTCGTAGAGCTTTCTTCACGCAAAAATTAGCGAAAAAGATCTATGAGATTCGCTTCTTCTGTTGGTTGGTTCGTTTGTTGGTTTGCGGGTTGACGTGGACGAGATTGTTCAGGGGCATGCTCAGCTACATTAGCTGCATGCGTTCGATTGTTGTTGTTATTGTTGTATCGTGGAGGTCTATTGCCTCTACTTCCTCTGCCTTGGTTGTAGAATTGGGACTGATTACTGGAATCAAAATTTCTCTCTTGGTAGTGATTCTGGTAGTGGCCTCTGCCACGTCCATTACCTCTACCACGGTTATTCTGATATCCGCGATATCCGCCATATCCTCTACCACCTCTGGCACGAAAATTACCATGTCGTCCGGACCCACTTGATGAACACCACAGTGCCATCATGTTGTCATTGGTGTCAGTGTTAGGCGTTGCCTGGCACTCTAAGGCATCAGAGATTGCCTTGTTCAAAGTTGGTGGGTTTCGCGCTTTGAGAAAAAATTTGGTTGATGGATCCTTCAATCCATCAATGAATGATTGAACCGCAATTGGTTCAACAATATTAACTGCTGCCGCCTCATTCGCAAATGTGCCCATAGACACATGTGCGGCGGCTAACTTTGCGGATAATTTTTCCATTTCGGAGCCAAAGTCGGATATCGACTTTTGGCTCTGTTTTAGAGCGTTCATTTCGTTTTGAACCGCTCTCGGTGTAACCCTAATTGCAAATTTTTGTTTTAATGCTTGTAGGGCATCTGCGACGGTTGCAGATCCATCAATCGCACCGTGCGCAGATCCTATTAAAGTTGTCTTCAAAAATTTTAATAATTTATCTTCCGGAACCCCCTCAGAGTAGTCTTGGAATAGTTCTACTCCTTCGATGTAACTGGTGAGCTTTGTGACAGTTCCATCGAAAGGCTGAACCACCTTCATAGCTAAACTGAGGTCAAGTTTCGGGGCCATCCTTCTAAGCTGCTCTTCTAACCCTGATTCTGAGCTTGTTGAATCCTCTGTATAATCTTCACTGTTTGTATAATCTTCACTATTTTGGGCTTCACCCTCTTTCTCTGGAATGAACAAATTTCCCAGAAACGATTCGTCAAGTGGTGAATCTAATAAATCTAAACAATCATGAATAACTGCTCTCAACTTTTTGTACCTAGCAAACAAATGCTGTCTAGATACGTAGTCTACGGAGCTGTTTTTTACGATTTCTATTAGATTGTTTTTTAAAATTACCAAATTCTTAACTTTCTCATTTTTGGTGTCTGTTTTAAATTTATTGTATTTTTTCAGACTCAAATGCAATTTAAAAATTGCATCCTCGATTCTGAAAAATTCATCCATTCCATTTTCACTATTGCCTAAATCTTTCACTCACCATTTGATTGAATTTGGTGGCCCTGTATGATGTATGCTCGCTATTCGGGCTGGTTGGCCCGGCCGGTTGGCCTCGCCGAGCGGGCCGCTCGGGGCTTCGTTGGTCTCGCCGAGCGGTCTGCTCCGAGACTTCGTTGGTCTCGCCGAGCGGTCTGCTCCGAGACTTCGTTGGCCACGCCGAGCGGTCTGCTCCGCGGCTTCGTTTTTTTTTTTTTTCACTCGAATAGCTCCATTAAACCATACTAGTCACTATGGTTTCGATAATGTTCACGGTGGTTTAGTCTTTATTCATATTCTTTTCACACTTTTGCTCATCACACTTTTTACTGTCTGGTTTAATTGTTCCTCGTTTTTCAACCTTTACGCTTGCTGCACTTTTGAGTTATTTAGCACTATAGAAATGCACAACGTGGCAACAAATTATTGACGATTGCATAATTTTGTCATTGTTCATAGTTCACACAGCGGCTAGTCTTACGGCCCGTTCTGCCACTCGTTCCGTTCTTCTCTTATGTGCCTTTAGCACGGTTCTTACGATGATGTAGCCCACGGCCACTCCGGCTATGACGCAAAGCGCCACGGCTTGAGCCACGTTATGTGGTTCTGTGTTGGTGGTGCTGATGGTTGGCGCAATTACCTCATCAGCGCTGAACCATCCCATTTCGGTAAATTGCTACTGGTTCCTGTGGCACTCGTTGAGTTTTGTAATCGCACAATCACAGTTTGTCGAAAATTCCACTGCACATTAATCACTCTTGTATCGAGCTGGGTGGAACTCAGATCTGTTTGATTAAATTATAATTACTGCACAACTGCACAACTGGCGAGGATCGCCATGCTTTGTCTTGTTTAACGGGCAGTGATCGTCAGTAATGAGTCCGACTTCGTTGGTGACTTAAACGATTCTGAATCTTTATTTCGTTCTTAACTCTATCGCGCTACCGAGGCTTACACGCTGTTTCGCTGCGTATGCATTTCGGTAGGTTATCGTTCTCGAACCATGAATGTTTATGCTAACAAAGCATAACACTTATCGTTCGATTCCACGACCTCCTTCATGCCGCACATAGGCGTAAACAGGAGGTGTAGCTAGGCACCACAAAGTATTATCAAACTGCACCACATAAAATACAATTTGCTCCATAAAAAATTGAAAATTCTCCATAATTTAAAATATTTGCACCACCAAAGCAGTGTAATGTAAAGCAATTCAGCCCTGTCAAATTAAATTATGAGAATATGCTATCTATGGACGGTTTTCAATTTTTCATGGAGCAATTCATATTTTCTATGGTGCAGTTTGATAATACTTATAGTGAATTCATCTATTTTCTTTGGTGCAATTTCAATTTTTTATGGTGCAATTTAATTTTTCTATGGAGCAATATTCAATTTTCTATGGGTACAATTTTATTTTTTTATGGAGCGTTTGCATTTGTCTATGGAGCATTTGTTTTTTATTATGGAGCATTTCAGTATTAATTATTGGTGCAAAATTTCACTTTTAATGAGAAAATTTTATGTTTTACCGGTACATTTTTCATAAAGTATGGAACGTTTTCAATTATTTATGGGTAACATTGCACATTTTCATGGAACATATGTTCATTCTTTATGGGGCGCTTTTTGATTTTCTATGGAGCGTTTCTATTTGTTGAAGGGTGCAATAAATAGGCTGCCGTAGGTAAACCGCGCACACCACTAGAGACTCACTTCCAATAGATGCTCGAATTACTACCTGCTCCAAACGGTCTGATCCACTAACACTCACGATACTTATATTCTTTTATACACGGTAAAAAATCTGCACTCTGATATGAACAGATTGGCACTTGAATTCGCACTACTGTCCGAACAGTTTGTTATCATCTTAATAGCAGTTGAAAAAGAGCATCCAATGCCTCTTCAGTTTTACTGGAAGTGCACTTCAATTCACTGTTGACAATGTTTTGATTTCATAATAAAAAATAAAAAAGTGTACTCCCGCAACACCAAGATTCGATACCAGGACCTTGAGAGTCACAGTCTTCGGCGATACCACTACACTACTTCACATCTGATAATGAGGTGCGAATCGGAGCGAAACACTTTCTACCACCTGTCATTTTTATTTACTTTTATGCCCAAAACAGTCATTACCAAATCGACAGTTTTTCACTTTGGATTGTATTGCTTTGTACATAAGTGCAAATCTAAGTGATTTTCAGTTAATTTCTTCGTTGGGTTTGTTTTGGTTCTCAAATCAATACTGACAGCATAGCGATTTAAAAGGAAAAGAATTTCTAATCATGTTGATTGGGACGTTGAATAGTTAAAGGATTTTTCCCTTACATCCAGCGTGCAGAATTTTTACCGTGTACTTATTCTTTTTACTCCGTTATATTCTTTTTTACTACGATCAAAACACCACCACCACGAAGATGCTGGCTAGTATTAGCATTTCGATCACAACGATGTATTACATATTCATCTGTTAGCTCGGAGCTTAACACATTGCTGTTGAGCCGGGTCTCTGTTAGAACGACGACGTCATAATCAGAACAAGAAAGAGCTGCAAACAGTGCATTAGTCTTAGTTCTCAATCCTCTAACATTCTGATAATACACAGTAATCGAGCTCATCAGTCTGTCGTGTGTGCCCGTCGGAGGCAAATCGGTGTTTTGGGAGCTTCGTGACGTAAGTGTAGAACACAAAGTTGACGAGCGTATTGCTTCAAAGCAGGTAGAGTCAGTGTTTACCATTTCAATGTCATTACTGTTGAGTATGTTGAAACTGAAAAGTTGGTCGAGGATGGAAATCGAATTCGCGGAAAGTAATTCCCTTCTGCCATGTCGATGTTAGCAGTGCCAAATCCTTTAGTTGTTAACCAACCCCAACTTTGAAAGACACGAATGTGAGTTCTTCAAGATTTTTACCTTTAGGAACCAGCTTTCGGACTTCAATAGTATCGGTGGTGTTCAGGTTTCGTTGTACCAAGCCTCGTACGTCATCCTCCGAAGCTTGTGGGTTGAAACCAGACAGATACAACCAGAATTTGTTTTCGTTCATCTTCTTCTCTGCTAGTGGTATATTCACATCGGGATCGATTTATTTCGTGCCTACGGTCACCACGCTTTCCGATTGAACATCCTCTTCGTCAATACGAGGCCGTTTGCGGTTGTTGGAGTTAGAAATACTTCTCGCTCCTCCAGTTTTTTGTTGTACTGCGGTGGGAAGTTGCCTCAGAATAGTGTTTAGTTTTGCTGTATTTTGTTCCATCTCCTGTCTGAGTTCGGTCAATGCCTTGTTGTGCTCAGCATTCATGACTTCCATAGCCTTGTTGGTGGATGATATTGCGTGGCAAAATGTAGCATTTCCCATCATTTTGGTACACTCGACACACATCCAGAAGACTTGGGAACAGTTGGCAGCAGCATCACGGATGGTATCAGGTTGCTGCGCACACTTGAGATGAAAGGTCGATCGGCAGAAGCCCTTACAAACGATTTCTTCTGCCTTATCCAGTTCACCCGTACATGCACAACAAACAGAGACAGCCATGTTTGGGGTTTTGGCGTTTTGGACAACGTTTGCACTACAGGTGAATTTGGTGAAATTACAAACTGTTTGGCACTGGTTACGGTTGCACTCGAGATGTTCCGGGTAGAAAAAAGGTTGATGATTAGGGAGCGTCCATAAATTACGTCACGCAAAAATTGCCCATTTTCAACCCCCCCTCCCCCCTATGTCACACTTTTTGTATGAGAGCTCTGAAATTTTTGTATGGGTTGTCACACTTTACTGAACCCCCCCCCCTCCCCCCTAAAAGCGTGACGTAATTTATGGACGTTTCCTTACGGTGAGTACGTCAATTGTGATAAAGCACTATATGGAACACAAAAAATGCTGATTAGAAAACGGTGAATGAAAATTATCAACATGTAACTTTACCTCACACACACAGAACTGAATCTACAGCTTCTTTCTCCTAGTTCTCTCAAAATCATCACTTCTTCCACAGAATCACCAGCATGTTCCTACAAATCCTTCTCAACATCTCTACAATTAACCAGTTTCTTCACAGAATCTTCAACTTCTTGCTATAACTATGAGCTTTTCGCTCAATTCGTCAGCTTCTTCCATGTGGAGCGGACCTGATGTGATGGTTAGAACACTTGACCATCACGCCGAGGACTTGGGCTCGAATCCCACTCTCGACAAACTCGCAAAATGTGAGTTCTTCCTTCGGAAGGGAAGTAAAGCGTGGGTCCCGAGATGAACTAGCCTAGGGCTAAAAATCTCGTTAATACAGATAAAAAAAAAGCTTCTTCCATGAATTCTTAGCTCCTCATGATCCATAAATTGATAGCTTTTTCTTTAATACAATTTTATTGTTGGAATACCCCTAGGTATTCCCAAATAACCACAAAGCCGTATATGTGCATCAATTTTGCCATATATTGATATTTAAAATTATGAATACAATGCTGCATTACTTTAAACACCTCATTGAAGCAATATTTAAGTCGAAAAGGGCCCCACTAAAATCAAATTAGTGCCACATATTGCAGCACGTTGACAGCCATTGCTAAAGTAACATAAATGCATGTGCTGTACATTTGCAGTTGCACATGCTTAATACGTGCAACACAAAAAACCAAAACAAAAATCTATTTTTAGCACCGTTTCGTTATCGACGGTACTAATGCCCCCACACATGAATGTTGTGACCATTATTTTTTGTTGCCGAGTCGGGAGCCGAACCAGAAGTGCTGAAGACCGCTGAATGAGTTTCATACGCGCTGGCGCCTTGGACCGTTTCTGCTACAGAGATAACAACAGATATTTCACTAACTAAAAGGAAACTGTTCTTCTGTCTCAAACATTGCAATAGAGGGTAAAACGACATGTGTAATAGATCCCTGTAATCATATTCTGATATATCTCTGATAAATACATAATGCATTTTAAAAGATATTTAATCAATACCTATAAGAACACCCTTCGCACACTGCTCATTATGCAAATTGTGGTTTCCATCAACAGAAAAGAGAAAAGATCATCTCTCAAACGGTTTTGCTGAAGAAAGTCATCGATCGGTGGTTCAAACGGGGATTATGTTGGTCGGAAGTCGAATCAGAAGTGTTGAAAATCGTTAGAATTGACCGTAAAGTTGTTCACTCTTCTTGATTTCGTTTGTTTACCATTATAGTCAAGCTTTTATAATTGTATAGTTAGAGCAACATTTTCTATTTTGTACATTGCATTTATTCAGTTTTTGCAGTGTTGTATTATTGAATTATCGTATATCACCTTTTAATGCACCCTAATGTAAAGAAAAAATGTAATGCATCATTACATTGATAATGCCAATCTAAAGGATTATTGCATGACAAGTGTGAAATTACTGCATTTCGCATTGCAAAGGTTGATATTCAGTCTATTTCGTGCAATGACATAATGCTTGTGGTTACTTGGGTACTCTCCATGAACCTCATAGTCGGAACCTAGATCGTCATCTGGCAAGGATGCAAAGATGTTATAGTTAGATGGAGATTGGGTCGATGGAACAGCAGCCGGGTGATCTTTTTAAGCATTTCTGCATAGGGTGCGGGCACCGGTTTTGGCCAGTCTAAGGGAAATCATTTTTATAAAAATAACCAATAATCCTATGAAATCAACCAATGCGTCAAAAGAAAGGTATCAATCTATATTTTGAAGGAAAAATGCAGAAACCATACCAATACTTGATTTTTGTATTAAAAGTGGCACTGGCCAAAATAGAAGCTCTGCCGCAGTTTTGGCCATATTCTTAAGTTTGGTTTCTATTTTGGCCAATCACGTGTATTTCTTATGGGAGTGGCCAAATTAGAAGCACCCTGGCCAAAATAGATATATGGGAGCAGATTTTTTAAGGAAATATATTTTTTTCTTCCAGTTTTTAATCAAAATGTGTGGTTTTCACACCTGTAATCATCATATTGTATTAGGATCTACTAGTAAAAAATAAATTTACGCCGATTTAGATCGCAACAGGCTCAATACCGCACTATGGCCAAAACTCCGGACTGGCCAAAACTGAAGCTTCTACCCTATGACTTCCTCGACTGCTGCTTCAAGGAGGTTATTGAACGTTTCTCCCGCTCTACGTACTTTGGACATGCACTGATCTCATGAGGTGGCATTTGGCCCTCGGCATGTTGTTCACCACACATACCACAACGTGGTTTATTGCTGATAAACTCTCTGAAACAGTTCCTCAGAGAATCTTTGAAATGATTAAAATATAAAAGAATCATATTCTGAGATTTCTTAGGGAATTTCTAGAAGAAATGACAGAAGGCAGCCCTGAGGAATTTATGAAAGGATTTCCGGAGCGATATCTTTCCGAAAAAGTTTCAAACTTTCAATTTCGTTTATTATTTTAGCGATTTTTTTTTTATTTTTGGCGTAACGTTCCAATTGGGACGAACCATGCTTCTCGGCGTCGTGTTCTATGAACACATCCACAGTTGTAAATAAATTAAAGGCTTTCTCTGCCAATTTTCATTTGTATATCTTGTGACAGGCACGATGATACTTTATGAACAATGAAGTCAAATATTGTGCATTTCGACTTTTAGGCTTTAAGAAACCAGTGATACTCAATCAAATGGTTTAAAAAATTTCAACTCAAAGAAATAACAGCTTTTCATTGTAATAACCATTACTATTGATCATTATGGATTGGAAACTGGACGACCTAAATGACAGCGAGAATGGGTCATAAAAACGCAAAAAAATAATCGATTTTTGATCCGGGTTCACATGTAATTCAATATTGTTGTCTGAACTTCACGCACCATCGGCCTTTCAAACGGAACAACAGCAAAAAAGAACTGCCATTGTTACAATCGGAAGCAGTAAATACTAGCCGACCATCAGGCAAATTTATGGTGTAAAGCGGATCCCTACCGGGAAGCACCATCCCGTAGAAAAAAAAAAAAGTAAACGTTTTCGGGGCCTAGATTTAAACCCCATTTTAACTGCGTCAAGTGCCGTGAATCATCTGTACAGGCAAGGCATGCTCTCCACCGCAAACACCATAGTAACAATAAGCTTGAGCACACGCCGAACCGTGCGTGAAAAACGATCCCCAAAGGGAAACGTGAAACCACGGTGCGGCCTCGGGACACAAGGGGTCATAAAGCTCCCGCAAAAGAAACTTGATTTGTACCGCACACGGTAAAAAATCTGCACTCTGATATGAACAGATTGGCACTTGAATTCGCACTACTGTCCGAACAGTTTGTTATCATCTTAATAGCAGTTGAAAAAGAGCATCCAATGCCTCTTCAGTTTTACTGGAAGTGCACTTCAATTCACTGTTGACAATGTTTTGATTTCAAAATAAAAAATAAAAAAGTGTACTCCCGCAACACCAAGATTCGATACCAGGACCTTGAGAGTCACAGTCTTCGGCGATACCACTACACTACTTCACATCTGATAATGAGGTGCGAATCGGAGCGAAACACTTTCTACCACCTGTCATTTTTATTTACTTTTATGCCCAAAACAGTCATTACCAAATCGACAGTTTTTCACTTTGGATTGTATTGCTTTGTACATAAGTGCAAATCTAAGTGATTTTCAGTTAATTTCTTCGTTGGGTTTGTTTTGGTTCTCAAATCAATACTGACAGCATTGCGATTTAAAAGGAAAAGAATTTCTAATCATGTTGATTGGGACGTTGAATAGTTAAAGGATTTTTCCCTTACATCCAGCGTGCAGAATTTTTACCGTGCACTGATTGTGTTGGGTGGACGTTGTTATGGAAGGACGGAAAGTTTCGTTTTAAATCTGGTAGGTATTATCTTTTTTGTCTGACAGAAAATCTTTTCCTGCTGATACATCACACCACCAGCATCTGGGAAAAGTTTGTCTCGAAGTGGGACGGCATGGGAAATTGAGAATATCAATTTGGTGTTTTCTGGTCCCACTGATAAGAATTAAGCTCGTAAGACACGGCATTTTATGGGAGGACAGATATCGGCGTGCCTAAATATCACATTCCTTATGCTTCCTTGAACGCTTACAGTATACTGCAGTAGTCTGTATTGATTTTTGGTATATTTATCGACAATTTCATGAACCAGTTAAACTAGATAATTTGTGCTGTCATTGACATATTTGCTATCGAAACAACACTTTCGAGCATGATACTGTAGAGCAGTGGTCACCAAATTGCGGCCCGCGGGCCGCATGCGGCCCTCGACCAGGTTTTGTGCGGCCCGCAAGCTGATTTTATGTATTAGGAAGTAGCCTACTCATAGATTCCATAATGAAAATCTGTAATTTCAATATATTTTAAAACTTTCATGAGAGTGAATATTAACTACTGATCATGGAGAGTTTTTCAAAAGAAATAAGATTTTTGGAAGTTTTACATACAGTAAAATACTAATTTTTCGAATTTTGTTCCAAAAACATTCGAAACTGTGTGTTTCGCTTGAATAATGAGTTAAGGATAAATTTTTACAGATTCTCTTCCATGGATTTTGGAGTTGTGGCAGAACTTGTCAGTAGTTATTTGTTTAATTTCAAGAAAATAAAATTAAAATAATGACCATTTTGTTTTTTATTGGCTAAAAAATTCCTTGTAATAAATATAACTTAAAATTTCAACACTTCTACCAGGAGACTATTCAAAACCACTTTACAATTTTTGCCTGGGCAAGATTGGGTAATATTCTCTTCATTCGCCTAGCAATACTTTTGGAAATTCTTCTTAAAATATATATTCTACTAGCTGTACCCGGCAAACTTTGTCTTGCCTACTGCGTTTTTTGACGTTTCAAGTTTCTAGCCAAGACCAAGTCCCCGGTCAAAATATGTGGAAGATCGATTTTCAAAAACTCTCATTTTTTCCATGTTTTTTGCCTCATAAACCTTCCTTGGGTGAAAACTAACAAAACAAAACGAAGACGACCCAAATCGGACCTTCCGTTCGCAAGTTATGCGCGGTCCCACGTATGCCACTGCATTTTTATATATATAGATATAGGCTACAAATACACATTGTTCAGAAAATCATGTTTGCAGGTTTTTCTTCATTGGCTTTCTAAGAAATTACACAAGATAAACTTAAAAAATCATCAAGGGGTTCCACAATAGTATCTCCAGGCAGTTTATGTGAATTTCATCCGAGAACCCTGAAATTCCTACAAATAATTCTGAAATTTCTTAAAATTCACGAAGTTTCAAAAAACCTCACAGTTCCAAAATTGTTTTAAATAAAGGATTCGATATACTTTTCAGGAAATCCCTAAGCTACAGAAAAAAAACTCAGAAATGCTGTTTAGATCTTGTTCCTTGTACAATATTTTCAAAAAATCGACAAATGGATTTTGTGTTGAATCTTGAAAATAGTTGAAAATAAACTCTTGAACGACTTGCGGCCCGCATTCTCTATTCAAAATTCAATTTTGGCCCGCAAAGACAGTTAGGCTGAGGATCACTGCTGTAGAGTATAGATAGTAGAGTAAACATAGATCCGCGGACACCGCTGACTAAAATCTTTCAAGCGTGTAAGTAGTAATTTTCAAAAGTGCGACGATTGAATATGACGTCATGCGTTCCATTGATGTTGTCCTAATCGTGACGTCATGCTCGTTTGGATACAGATTTTGACAGTTCGTTTGGATACAACGGATTCATCTTAGCGGATCTATGTTTACTCTACTATCTATACTGTAGAGCATTTCCAGCCCAAAACACGAAAAAAATATGCCATTTTGGGCTCGATATTTTCCAATTTGAATGAGATTTTGTTCATGAACTGGATTTCGTGAATCATTCTCTTTTATATATATCAACACATATCCATTTTTCTTTACCCTACTTTGGAGAAGGACGTATGACACTATCCTTATTTTCTTCTTCAAAAATGTATAACACGAAAACGGTTTATTGGATTAAAATGATAGCTTCGAATATATTTGAGGATGATGACTTTCAGAGAAAAAATACGCAAAGAGTAATATTCATCGAGAGTCTATGTTACCTACCTTGATACCTTGTTGGCTACTACGTAACTTTACTCCAACGCCGAGCGTATCGAAGAACAACATCTTCGTCGGTCTTGGACGATGTTTCTCCAGTTTCCCCGAACGTGTAGGGATCGTAGATCTTCTTCAACCGCGTGCAGCCAGGGCGTTCGCGGCCTCCCACGAAGTCGCCGGCCTCTGCCTGGTTCCTTACTGAATATTGTTTTCGCTATTCTTTCTTTCGACATTCGCACTATGTGTCCAGCCTACTGAAGTCTGCCGTGTTTTATACGTTTAACAATATTCGCATTTTTTTACACTTGGTACAATTCGTGAGTCGTGATTCATGCGTCTGTTCCACACTCCATTTTCTTGATTCCCATCGAGAATTGTCCGCAGCACTTTGCGCTCAAAAACTCCGAAAGCTTTTTGGCCTACCTATTTTAACCCTTCGAAGCCGATTTTTTTTCAAGCGTTATTATAGAGTTTACCAGTCATTAACAGCATAGAAAGGGTAGATGCAAAATATTTTTTCTGGATATCCTAGAAAAACAGTTTGGATGAGTTTTTGAGTTTAGATCCTACAGCCTACGCATGAAACGATAACTTCTTTCATCATACAAAGCTCCGATTTGTTATCAATTATGTCCAGTTAGTCTTATGAAAGTTCAATAGGCAGTATCTGATCTGTCGAAATATCCTAGGTTATCCAAACTGCTCTGATCTTAAAATCTACGAGTGTAACGGTAACTTCTTTCAATATATGTATTATATCATGTGCAGTAAGTCTTCTGAAAGTTCAATAGAGAGTATCACAACAGTCGAGATATCCTAGGTCCTCCAAGTTTGGTTCCTAAAGTCTACGGGTGTAACGATAACTTCCAAAAAATGAGCTTCATAAAAGTTTGAACAGCCTTTAAAATTTCAAAGGCTCAGAACAATGTCTACTAGTCTTTGAAGAATGCTAGTAAATATGGTTCATTATGTACTATTATTTAGAAGTAGGCTATCATTGCAAGTGTAGATATAAAGTTATGTACTCCATGAAAGATTGGATGACCTAAATTATCACAAATCTATCATGAAGTGACCTTTGAGAATTCAGAGGTTCATGGATTCTATTTGGTTTTGTAACGTCACTATCTAAAACGAAATCACCTCATGTAACAGTGTTAGTTTTTAATCAACTAAGCTCCATAACAGTAAGGATGGCCCATAATATCTCAAAAATGTATACCAAGGCTTATTGTTCCTCGAACTACTTTGGTAAATACAGTGGACACTACTTGACACTTCAGGACGCGCGCCGTTGTAAAAAGTACATCACTACCAAAAAACATCGCTCGTCGTATACAACGCGAGTTTGGTGCCGTTTCAGCTGCTTGATGGCGCACGTCCTGAATGGTTAACGTACTGCCAAAAGCTATTATCACAAGTGTAGACTGTAGACCTGAAGCTATGTTTTCCGAAGTAGTTTGGTTGATCTGTAAATCTCAAAACTATTTTGGAATGACTCATGAAATGCCAGGGGGATTACAGATAACAGTTGGATGTGTAATGTTACAGTTCATTGTGAGAATAACTACTGTTACAGGAGGAAACTTCATAATAATCCCAAGTAACCACAAGCATTATATCATAACATTAATTCAATCGTATTATAGTTTAGCTAATGCAACATAACTTTTATTTTACATCTGTCAAGTAATGAAGCGTTTAACATACATTATGAAAGCATTGAAGCATTACGAGATTTTGACAGTTCTGTATAGTTCTATAGAGCCGTTGTTAAATGCTTCATTGCATTACCATGTTAAAAGCTTTATAGTAATCAATAATGCAAGCATTTATTACTTTATATATGCCTTTACTAAAGCTTCCATCGTTGTAAACAGAAAAAATCGCGCAGTTCGAAAAAAAAAGTGTAAAACACTTTTAGAAACAGAACCATTCTAAACAAAAAAAAAACAAACCAAAATTTTCATGGATTGCTGCGGAGCACTCAGATTATCATGCTCAGATGTTGCTGTTTGAATTTATATTATGTATGGTTTTTTGGGTTTCTGGTTGGGACATGAAAACAATCAGATGCTGAGGGAACAAAAATTATGTGAGGTATCGGTTTCCTTATTTAGCATAAAGCCCCGATTTCATAAAAGTAAGGATTAAAGCGCTGTTTGTATTGTTTGTTATTTCGGCATTAACATGTCTAAAGGGTCTAACTCGTTTTGTAAACAAACATTGTTTCTGTCGCTGTAGGGTCTATCTCGATCCACCCACGCATCTGGGGGCCGTTATCAGAAAGATCTATCTTCGCTCTTTCTGATAACGGCCCCCAGATGCGTGGTCGGATTGAGATAGACCCTACAGCGACAGAAACAATGTTTGTTTACAAAACGAGTTAGACCCTTTAGACATGTTAATGCCGATTTATTGTATTTTAGGTAGAAGTTAGCACGTATGAAAACAAAAAAACAGAATCAACACAGATGAATTTATATTCGAGAGTAACATAACTAATATCATTCAGACCCCAGCACATTTTTAGAGTTTCCGAAAACAGAACTCAACAAGGCACGAGCTTAGTAGAGTAAAGTGGGGCAAAAGTTCGAGTGGGGCAAGAGTTTCTTTTCAAGTTTTTGAGCTCAATTCAAATTATTTCTTTCGGGTGTCAAGGTTGTTCGAACCCTTTTTGAAAAAGAGTCTTTCACTCCAAAAATTATGAAAATTGATCAATATTTCGAGAAGTTATGACAAAATGTTGGTTTTTGATAAAAAAAATTGTAACATGCGATGGCCCTTCCAACGCATGGAATGAAATTTCAATGAAATCGAATTCGATATTTTATTTTGGGGCGTAACTAGGTATATTTTGAAGATGCTCTAGCATGTTTAACTTTTTGCAAAAAAGATTTGGAAATCGTATTTTACACATAGTGGGGCAAAAGTTCGAATTGTGGGGCAAAAGTTCGAGTCATGTGGCAACTTTGGGTATAAACCTAAAATTCTGCAAAATGTACATATTATCTCTAACAGTGATGGAATTAGTGAGAAAATTCGATTAAAGTTGAAAAAAATGTTGTTTTATCTAGGGTTTATCTGAATTTGGCGGAAAACTACTAATTTTGGTGTAGTAAATTTAACCCTGATTTGGGTAAAATCCAAATCGAATTTTAAAGTGTATTCCAGTTCTAACATCAAATATTAAGTGGTTTCAGGTATTCTTACTACCAAAGTGTCAAAATAGTGTGCTACGGTTAGCGAAATTCCACAAACACTAGATTCGAACTTTTGCCCCAGTGGTGGGGCAAGAGTTCGAATAAAGCACACACATACAAAAAGTGTTGTAACTCAAAATTGAAAAGACATTTAGCGTAACTTTGTTCAGCAAAATTTTAGCTCATGGATGGTAGAATCACCATACGGTATTTATTTATTTTTATCTACTTCGATTTTTTGAAATAGGTTGAATTTTCAACTAAGGTCGAACTTTTGCCCCACCTTACTCTATACTTTACTTTATGTTGCACATTTTTCTAGGTGCAAAATACATGGTATCGTAGCACACAGCGTTAGCGCGTCCGAGTTTCATCGTGGTTCAGTTTCAGCAGTCTAGGTTCAATTCCCGAAATACAATAAAAAACATCAAAGTGAGAGTATCGGAAGATAAAAATAGATAGAAAAATGAAAAAATATACTTTTTTTCTTTTTTGACATGATGCATTAAGTATGCATTCCATACGATTTGATTGCATTAGCTATAAGGTACAAGCATTTTATATGCTTTAGCAATCAGCACAGTAAAGCTTGCTTTAAATCAACAATAGTAGCGCCACTTTCGACTTTAAACCTACTTTAATTGTGCCTATATGACAAAACAACTTTATATCGCATGTCATATAATACACTATAAAGCGAAATTAATGCTCTATATACAGCGTCATGGTTACTTGGGTAACTCTGCCGATCCGTCGGTCGTTTCCACAATCAGCTTTTTTTTATTTTTTTTTCTGTACTCACACTTTGTTTTTGGAGACATGGATGGATGGATGTGTTCCTTTAATTGAGCCTATTCGTTTGCTCTACTTTTGCTTTTCATGCGCTTACATGCGCGCTAGAGAATCACTTCTTCAATCTAGCTGAAATAAGAAGTACAGCAGTGCCCAAGCTGTACTACGAGCTAACCACCCAGTTCTTAGTTGGCTTTTCTTTAGTATACATTACTTATCAATCGAGATTAATCCTCACAATCCGACATAAATAAAGTGGCACTGCACGCGCAAAGCCACAAGAAACCATCAACTGAAAATTTCGCTCCCATAAAATGCAAATAAAACTCGTAGAAACGACACCATTCACACCAGATGGAGATCGCTTCTGCTGTGCTGCTCCCCTTTACTTCACTAGAACAGTTGTCGGCAGTTAGCAGTAGCACTGATTTTCATACGATTTCCTATTCATAGGGAGTCTGTGTCAAGTTCAAGACAGCGTCAGCGTCCCCAACTTTCCGCATCTTTTGTTCGATATACATAGTAAAGGACCTTCACCCGGCCGACGGTAGCGAATGGTGGCGACCAGCCATCGCATCGGCATCGAGTGCCTGCATTTCATGAGGGCTATGAAGGAGCTTTTCAATCCATATATATTTAAGTAGGTGGGTAGTGTCTTGCTTTATTGCAGACACCACCCGGGGGAAAGTTATTCCGAGAATGGCACTACTAGACCGATTCCGCGTGACTATACCTCCACATGTATGTACCCTACATAGGACTGAAACTTTAACTGGTAATATCATAAAGATCTGACTGCTTCCGGCGAGCACTTGTGGCTCCTATAATAAAACTTTTCACCTTCCACCTCGGTGCGTCGGCTGCTTGCACAGTGGGGCTATCGGCGAAGATTGACGTCAACATATTTGAAATTTATTCTTGGTATGAAGCAGGCTGTTGGCAGGCTCGTAGCTCTCATATTCGCTTTTTGGCAAGAAGCCTTCTATTTCCGTTTACACTTAATTTCTAGCTATGAGTTATAGTAGGTGAATATGTCCCAAAGCAACGAAACGTTTTAAAATAGCTCCAATGATTTGTTTATAACACTATAGCGTCGGTAGCGATTGTCTCAATTGGATAAGAATAACACTACGGGCCGCCTGTTCCGGTGGTAAGAGTCCACTAACAGGTGACCCTCTAATTCATGGTGTGACGGGGCTATATGCTTACCGTGCCTAGGAATGAATGGTTAGGGGGTCTAATAAAAACCTAACTGCTAACGGAGCCTTTGGATTACCAGGGCATCCTCCACAGTATTTTACCCTTACTGCGCTAACCGGAGCAATGAAGCAGTGGACCTTATGTATCTCCGAGACAATCAGGTGGCCTTCTTCAGTCTCACTTGAGGCTAAATAAGGGCGGGGTTATGAAGATGTTGTTAATTAGTTTAAATTTTCGGTTTCGCATTTTGCGGTTTACACAGTGTATTCTGTGTATACTCGCCTTTGACGTTTTCCAATCGATACCGATCTTATTTTATTGCTGCTGTTATTGCGATAAGTTTAATCTTGCCTAGTTTGGGTAGTGGCTACGGTTAGGATAGCTCAGATCAATCTTCAGCATAAAAGAACAGCAACAGTCAATCTTTGCAGACTTATGCAAAATGGTTCAGCCCAAGTGGCCTTGGTCCAAGAACCTTACTTCCGTAAGGGGAATTTCTATCTACGAAACCTTGTGAACCCGGTGTTTGCTACTTTCAGCAAAAAATAAAATGGCAAACTCGCGTGTCATGCCTCGAGCCTATGTGCTTGTCAACAACACAATTGTTGCTACACTCATCTCTGAACTAACCACCAGAGATGTATGTAACTATCACAATTGATGTTTCTGTTGGAAATCTCAACAGGAAAAAACTGCATACTGCACTTCAAAAGGCCTTCCGCTAATTGTTGGCAGTGATGCTAATGCTCACCATATAATCTGGGGCAGCTCAGACATCAATTTGAGAGGCTGCAGTTTGATGGAGTACTTAAGTATACACAGATAAAAATAATGAGATTTACACGTCATGTAATCTTCAGTTTAGTCATGTAAACTTAGTGTTATGATGGTTTACATGATATATTATGTAAATTTGTGTTATATGTCATGTAAATATACAGAGTCATGCTGAATTACATGACATCTAATGGAAGTTTACATGATATTTTATGACTTTTACATGATATGTCATGTAAACTTCTGTGATATCCCACGCTCCAAACATGTGCATCATATGTCACAGAATATTACACTCTTTTCGATCTGTGTATAGTACAGATCTTGGATGATATTCTTCATGGTATCTGCTAGGGAGAAAGTGTTAGACATAACGTTTTGCTCTAGTAGAATTAGTCACGACCTGAGCAATTGGCATGTGTCGAAAGAAGAATCTATATTGAACATTAAAATGTTACTCTGCGTTTCAGGAATCCCCGGTCAACAAACCGGGATCTCCTCACTGATTTGATTGCGGCCAAATTTCATGATACTCGCCATCCATTGACATTCCAAGTAATTTGGATATGCCGTTAATACTACAACGGCCTTCATCATAGAAGCTTTTGAAGAAGCTTGTCCTCTGCGGTCTGTGAAGACCACAACGTGGAACTTGGTGGACCTCTGATCTGGCGAAGCTCAGGAAACATTGTAGAAAGATTTGGAACAGACGAAGTTCGGCGGGGTAGGAGACTCTCAGGTCGGCTGTCAAGGCTTACCAGAAAGCTCTCCGCTCCGGTCTGCTGAACGATCCGGCTGAAAAAACATTTGCACAAATGTTTCCAGTTTGAGTGAAGACAGTCGATTGAACAAAAATCCTTGCAAAATCTAAGGATTGCCTAGTGAACGAACTTCGTTTGCCAAATGACGACTTCACTTCCTCTGATAAGGAAGTTCTGGAATGCTTATTCAGCACAAGATGTGTATATTACATCTTTGGATGAACCTGATGTCTTTTCTTGTAGTTATGATTCTCTAGCTCTAACTTCTGCTCGGAGTATCATAACCATAAAATCAATTGAGTGCGCACTAAATAGCTTTGCTCCTTTCAAATCTCCTAGAGCAAATGGGATATATCCTGTTTTGGTTCAGAAGGGATTTGTTTATTTCAAACCTGTTTTGGATAAATACTTGTTTGCAATTATGCTAGAGTATATTCCTAAATCCTTGCGAAATATTACTGTAAAGTTTGTTAAATGCCAATAAATGAAAATGAATTTTTGAATCACCCTAGCCTAAGAACACGTCATAATTATTGAACATAACTGTAAATTGCTTCATGAGCGTCTAAATAGAAAGTTCTTTCAGGCTTGAATTCCAGTCTCTATTGTATAGTATTGTATTGTCTTTTATTTACTGGTCTATATGCTTCGATAATCGTAATATACACATAAGAACTAATACTAACACGTTGCCCACTATAAATACGGTACCCCATCCATGAATAAAGAACAGTCTTGCTAAAACTGCCACCCGATTACGACGAAAGTCTAGTGTGCATCCGAAAAACCCCTGTGAACGCTTGTGAACCCCCTCAGTGTCTGCTGCCGTTGTTCCAGTCCACCTTGACCATCGAAGGCCGGTCCGCGAATCTCCGCCGAGTGAGTTCGGGGTCGGTAAAAAGTTACTGTGCGTTTAACAAAGTTTATTCCGAAAGTGGGTCGAGCGTCGTTTCAGAGCTATCAGTTTGACTTCTTTTCTTCTGATATGCTTAGAATAAAACGCATTGTAGATCATCAAATCTGTGATGTTCATCTGGCCAACGTGCCTCTTCATGTTAACAAACATGCCTACCAATCTGATAAGTCCACTGTGACTTAAACATAGGGTTGTTTACGATATCGAAACAGCATTCGGTCAAAACCAATCTTGTTTGGGTGTTTTCTTAGATATCGAGGGTACGTTTGACAACGTGCCTGTCGATGCCATATTGGAAGCCGCACGGAGTCATGGTATATCTCCAATGATTTCCAATGCGATTTACCAAATGCTCAAAAACCGACATCTCTTCTCGACATTGCGTCTAGCAGGGATTACGAAATTGAGTGTTTGTGGATGCCCCCAAGGGGGAGTCTTGTCTCCACTATTGTGGAACCTCGTAGCAGATACGCTATTGAGGCAACACAATAATAGCGGTTTTCCTACTTATGGTTTTGCCGACGACTAGCTAACACTGTTAGCCGGTATGTGCCTTAGCACCCTTTTCGACCTGATGCAAAACGACCTTCAGATGGTTGAAGGGTGGTGTCGCCAATATGGCCTTTCGGTAAATCCTAGTAAAACATCTATTGTTCTTCTCACGGAAAGGAAACCCGTAATATCTTTCGACCTTTGCGGTACTTTTATTCTAAAATCAATGTTACGGATCAGGTACCTAAAGTACGTTGGAGAATAGTCAACGTCCAATGGGACTGGAAGTTATAATTCCATTACCGAGTCAAGTGGAGAAGGAGTCTCCTTCAATGTTTTAAAATATGAATTTAACATAATCGACTCGACCCCACTGTGCAGAACTGTTTTCACCTGGTGCCAAATGCATTTTGAAGTGAATTTCCTGTCTCCAGTAGGGGAGACTGAGGAGACTTGATCCCTGAGGAGACTTGTTCCCCCCATATTTTCTCGGAATCAAAAACAGTTTTCTTCTAGCATAGTTTTTCTAAAACGGCATCTGGACAGGCGACAATGTTTTGGCTACAATTGATTTTAATTCTGTATTGCATTATTTTTTAGTGGCCGATGGTTTGTTTTCAGTCTTTCAGAAATCTTTTGGGCGATTCCGAAAAATCTCAATAACTTTAAGAAAATTGAACCAAATCGTGCCAAAATTTCACAGCACATAGTATAAATAAAGTACTATCAAACGTATTTATCCAAATAAGGCTGTTATAAAAATATTTCAAATAATGTAGCTTAGTGTATACAACAGTGACATGGGGAGACTTGATCCCTCGAGGATTACACACACATTATATATGTGAAAAATAAAATTCTATTTGGAAGCCTCTATTTACTCGGAGTTCTAGTATATTTAATGATAAAACGTGTCAGATAATTATTATTTTAGTACAAACCATGAAAAGGGGGATCAAGTCTCCCCATTTTCAAGATACGGCATATCCTTAACAATTTAAGGAAATCTTATAATTTCAAATACACCGTAGGTATCAAAAATGCAAGAAAACTTGGAAAGAAAATGAATAGGAAGCTTCTGAAGTTATTTTCCCTTTAAATTAACCATGTGCTCATAAGAGGATCAATTTTGACCCATTTTTGAAAAATACATCATAATACATGCCTCCATAAAAACACAGTTTTGAAAACTTTAACAATAAATTACAGTCCTTCTGTTGTGTATAAACTTGCAATAGATGATTACCTGCCATTCTGTACGAAAAATGGATCTAGTTTTGTGTTTTTTCTTAAAGTTACAGGCAAATTAAGAAAAAGGGATCAAGTCTCCCCAGTCTCCCCTACACCGTTAATATCGTCTATGTCCATTCCAACGGGGCCTGCTCAGACAGGTGGACTGCCCATTTGGCTATAAGTGCCAATGGACAAAGAAAACTCCGATTAGGAAAGTTTCACAAAAGACGAAAAAGTTCACAATTGAATTTGGGTGCCACTTAGGTACCTAGGATTGAATGCTGCTCGTAACATAAAGCAGACGTTAAGTGCGGAACAACGAAATGCTGGAAAAGGTACCGGCGCGACGCTTACCCTTAAAGATTACTATCGAATCGATTTAGATTGGATTTGGTCGTTTTCCCTCACTTCAATGCGGAAGTAAATGATTAAATATTAATTCACCCGGAACGGTTGTCGACATGCAAATTCTATTAAAGTTTACTCCAGTTGCTTTACAATAATGGCAGCTTTTTGACCTGCTTTCTTTACTCCCTCTTTTCTCGCGACTGCTGATTTTCGTAAGCACGTCGAACTAGCAGCAGGGACGGGACCCCAGAATGCCAATTTTATACTTGACCGAACGCAGTCATAAAGTATTTGAAAAGTTTATTGAAAATAAGTGTTGGGTAGGTGATTAAAAGGTCAGTCAGTAGTTTCGATGGAAGATACAATGCACAATGGATTGTATCTATGATGGGGCTGCAAAACTGCAAAACGGTGAGCCGAAAAGGAGAGCGTCCAACATAGCTCTGGTCCTCACAAGTTCCTACCTCATGCTTCCACAAGTCAAGCGATGACAAAGACCGCCAGCTAAGAGTTGTGTGCTTAGCTGGTAGTGCAGCCTGGGCACTGCTGTCCTTCTGACTTCAGCTAGATCGAGGAGGTACGATCCGAGCGTCTGTTCACCAAGGAGGTGCGGCTCAAACAGCGTCTGTTCTGGCATCCAGCGACTGAGTATGAAATGCTCCTCCACCGGAAGCTATACCCAGGGTGTCTACTACCTGGAAAACCCTGGAAAACCGGGAATCCTCAGGGAATTTTATTTAACAGGGAAAAACCTGGAATACTCAGGGAATTTCTGGAGTACCCAGGGAAATTTTACTCCGATAAAAAAAAACATTGGGTCGTATGAACCTCGTAGTAAAAATCCATATAGAAATTTCGCTACAAGGATTTTTCCAGAAATTCCGTCAGAATTTCTTCCTGGAACTTCTTTACAAATACCTCCTGGAATGTCTCCCAGGATTTCTTATAAAATTCCTTCCGCATTTTCAACGCTATTTTATTTGGTATTCCTTTTTTGATTTTTTTCCGGAAAGGTATACTTCCGGATTCCTTCCAGGATTCCTGAATTCCAACCGATTTCTCTTGGAGTTTTTCACGGGGATGCTATTTCTTCCCAAAGTTCCTCCAGTGTTTTGCTCAAAGAAATCTTCGTAGGATTTCCACCAGAATTTATCCCGAATACTCTATAAGAATATCTTTCGGGATAAATCGTGGAATTTCTTTCGGCACTCCTCACGGAAATTTTACCCGATTCCTTCCGGTGTTCTTCATGGGACTTCCCCAGAAGATCTTCACAGAATGTCTTTCAGAGTTGCTAAAGGAGTTATTCCTGGGGTTTCTACTGAAGTTCCTCCAAGGGTTTCTGAAGGAGTTTTTCAGGAGAGATTTCTATCATTTTTTTCCTGTGATATCTTCAAACCATTGCTTGGGCTTTCTTCGAGATGTTCTTCCTAGTCTCCTACAGGAATTTGTTAAAAGTTTTCGCGAGGTTTATTTTGAAGTTTTACCTGAGATTTTTCTCGGAGTATCTCCTGGAACTTCTCTCAGAAGATTCCTTCCGATGTTGGTCATGAGATGTCTCTCAGAGTTTTTCTTAATTTACTCTGGATTTTCTCCTAAGATTTTTTTTTGTCCAGAGTGCCTTCTGGGATTTCCACAGGGGTTATTACTGATATTTCTCATTGAATTCTTATCTTGCATTCTTTCAGAGCCAGGCTGTTTCTTGTGGTTGTACCGGATTTCTTGCAGTGATCCACCTGAGAGTTTTACAGATATTCTGTGCATTATTCTCAAAATTCTTCCCGGAATCTTTACTAGAAATTATTCCGAGATTCTGCATACTCCTTTAGGGATTTCTCCCAAAGTAATTGCAGGGATTCTTCTACGGGTTTTCCTCAGAATGTCTCCTGAGATAACTTACGAAATATCTTATAGGAAATTCATGGAGAAATATCTTATAGGAAATTCATGGAGAAATATTATAGGAAATTCATGGAGAAATATTTCTTAGGTGACTGTAAGTTGGATGTCTTCAGTTATGTTGCTGGCTTTCCAGTCTTCTGGGAGAATCAAAACAACTATATGTTTTCTTGATCCGACGTTTCGGTCCTTATTGGACCTTGAAAAAGGTCAAAAGGACTGAAAAGGTTTCAGTCTTCTGGGAGGTCCAATAAGGACCGAAACGTCGGATGAAGAAAATATATAGTTGTTTTAATTCTCCCAGAAGACTGAAAAGCCAGCAACATAACTGAAGAAATATTCGAGGGAATTCAAATTAAATCTTGCGAGAAACTCCGCAAAGTGTTACTGAAAATATCTCGACATGAACTTCAGGAAAAACCTGAGAAAAAAATGAGACATCTCGAAAAAAGTTCTAGGTAATAGTAATCCCGAGAAGAAATATTAAGGACATCCAAGGAGGAATTCTGAAAACCTCATGGAATCCTGAAAGCAGCTGCGGACGAAGTTCCGCGAAGAAAACAAGAGGAATATCGGAAAACTATCGTAAAAGTCCAATAATTTATGGATAGCTGTCCCGGAAAACCACTAAAACAGACATGGACACTGGCTTCAGCCGGCGGCTGTACCAATTGAACGAAACTTAACACGGAGTGGCTACGGATAAGAAGCTATTCTCGTGAAAAATTTCATCGCTTGGAGCGGGAATCGAACCCTCATCCACCCGGACTCTAACCGCATGGCTACGAGGTTCAACCAATGACATTCTTGAAGAAACCGAGGAAGAAACTTTGAATAATTTTGGATGGATCTTCAGGAGGAGTCCAGCGAGAATCTCTGAAAGTACAGTGGTTTTTCGGTTTTATCACGATCAAAAAAAATTTTACCGTGATATAAACGAAACCGTGAATTTGGTGAAACGAGAAAAAAATGTAATTTTTTTATTCAAAATTGTTCAGCTGCAAAATATATGAGTCGTAGTTCACATTTTTTAACAGTTTTAGTGGAGTGGGCAATGTTGTATTGGTTTTATGTTGATTTCGGAATGTTTTAGAACAAGTGTGATAAAAACGAAACGAAAATCGTGATAAAATTGAACAGAAAACCGTGAATTTGAGCGAGTAGTGATTAAAACGACTAGTGATAAAACCGAAACGCCACTGTATATCGGAAAACCTTTGCAAGAAATATCGGGACGTACTCAAATATATCTCGTGTGAAAGAATCCTACGGAGAGACAGGAATAAACTTTGGATGAATTTTTGAAGAGTAGGGGAACTTACGTATTATCGGCAGTTTTGTTCTCTTCGTCATGGGGTTTTTTTTGGAACCTGTTGAACTCAGAGTTGACATCAAATCCTTCCCAACCAAGCTGAATATGATCAAGTTTCAGGCAATTTGGCCGGCATAAATCCCTCATGACGAAGAGAACAAACCTGCCGATGATACCCTAAGTCACCCATTATAATTTTTAGAATATTTGGGTTGTTTTATAATTTATTTAAGCTTATAATTCAAAACTTTCAAAATTTCATCTGGAAAAAAACCTGGAAAACTCAGGGAATTTTATTTCGAGTTATGAGTAGACACCCTGTATACCTAAGGTGGCAGCCCCACCTCGGTGGATTGGGGACCTTAGGCCAACAACCTCCTCCTCTCCTCTTCTCTTCTTGGCGTAACGTCCTCACTGGGACAAAGCCTGCTTCTCAGCTTAGTGTTCAATGAGCACTTCCACAGTTATTAACTGAGAGCTTCCTCTGCCAATGACCATTTTGCATGTGTATATCGTGTGGCAGGCACGAAGATACTCTATGCCCAAGGAAGTCAAGGAAATTTCCTTTACGAAAAGATCCTGGACCGACCGGGAATCGAACCCGTCACCCTCAGCATGGTCATGCTGAATACCCGTGCGTTTACCGCCTCGGCTATATGGGCCCTAGGCCAACAACCTACTGTCTCCGAAACCCAAAAAACTTTACTGCAACCGAAAATGAAAGATTAAGAACTGATCCAACGGCAACGACTTTTAGCGCGAAACAACGGACAAGAATTGGAACTTGGAATGTATTAACTCTAGCCCAGCAGGGTAAACTGGTACAACTAGCCAATAAGGCATGCATGCCGTATGAAGCTTGAGATCTTAGGACTGAGCGAAGTCCGTTGGCCGAACTTTGGAGAACACAGATTGGCGTCGGGTCAAATGCTGCTATACACGCTCCTCGCCACCGTGGAGTTGGTTTCCTGCTCAGCGCTCACCATTGGCGTATCTAGGATTTTTCCCTAGGGGGTGCCTGAGGGGTGCCAGTTTCAGTGGCTTCCAGGCTGTTTCGATTCTTTTTTTGAAAAAAGAAATATAGACCCACCCTTAATTTCTTAGTACAATGATATGCTGCGTCGCTTCGGGACAAATTAGACCAAAAATTTACACACGCTATATTTTAAATTTCGGTTTTTTTTTTAATCCGAATCGTTGTACTGACTTAAGACTCTCCCTGCCATGTGAGGTTTGGGAACATGATAACTTGATTACGTATAATACATGGAATTTGTATTTTATGTTTGAACTTTACAATCATCACAAAAGGGGTTGTGGACAGTGAAGAGAATTGTCAGACAAAAGAGGCACAAAACAAGCAACAAAGAAGGTGCGACGATTAGTCTTAATCCCTACTGGTGACAGATAATGACATGATCTCGAAATTTTTTGTTGCAGACAAAACGGAAGCTGATTTTGTTGCGTACTTTTCAACTCGTGAATAATCAATTATTACTAACCCAAAGTCGAAACTGTTTGATGATAGAGCTTCACCAGAGTTGCAGTGTTTACCGACTCGAAGTTACCGTTCGAAAATCGCAATGCAAGGCTTAAAAATCTCTAAACTCGTGGTGTGCGATGTTAATCCCATTATTTTCAAGTTGGGACAAACTTATGCCGCATGGGTTGTTTTGTCGCAACAAATACAGGTTGCGACATTGTCATTATTGTTGCGCGATGGTTGAATTTTGATTCACTGGTTGTGGATTGAATACATTGATTAAGAATACATTTTCGGAGCAATTATCAGAAGTGTAAATCTCGGAAACTATCAAATATCCACAAATTTTCGTGTAACTTGTATTTATCGTGACATCCTCTTTGTTTTATTGCATGATAACAACCCTTATAAAATAGTTTCCAAGAACAATTGTAAGAGTCTCTTTTCCTCACCTGTTGTGAAAATTAAGCCACTGCGTCTAATAAGCTGTACTTTTGTGGCATTGAAATTGAAAAATCAGGATACATATTTGCATTTTTGGTTTGACCACAACATTAATAGCGAACTTCGATTTGCCTCTTCGGTATTCTGATTCTATGCTATACTATAATAAAGAAATTTGTGTTTTCGACAAAACATCGGTAATTCCTCAGGAAATATTCCCGGCAATTTATTTGGAAATTGTTTTGCAATTTATTTGATTTAAGAATTGTTTTAGAAATCTCTTAGTAATTCCTTTGCATTTTGCAAATTTCTTCGGCAATTTCTTTAAGAAATTATTTGGTAATATGTCTGGAATTTGATACTGAACACCTTTTACGCATTCTTTGAAAATTTTATCGGAAATTACTTTGGAAATTTCGTTGACAATTCCACTAGGAGTTTATTTGGCTTTTTTTTTTATTTCATTGACAAATTCTTTGAAATGTTTTCTCGGGAGTTCCTTCACCAATTTTTTGGTAGTCTTTCAAGCGATGGACGCAGTGGCTTATTTTAGCCGACAGGGAAAGAAAAATAAAGCGATGTTTTGTTAATTTCAGCGATTCCATTGATATTTGCTTTTTAAAATTCTCCAATTTCTCTTTAGGCAATGCCTTTGGGAATTCTTTTAGTAAAGTCTTTGGTGATTCATTCGACATTGACTCTGGAAACTTCCTCACATTTTTTTGTGTAGAAATGTCTTCGGCAAGTTATTCTACTTTTTTTTGGATTATCGTCGATTTTTTTGGACTTCCATTATCTATGCTATTAGGTGTTTCTTCACCAAATCCTTCGAAAACTCCTTCGGAAGTTCTTTTATAAATCGCTTCTATAATTTAAATAAAGATTCTTTAGACAATTTCTTCTAGATTTCTTCAGTCATTATGTAAGGAATTCCTGCAGCAGATGATTTCGGAACATCTTCGGCATTTTCGATGTTACTTGCATTGAATATTTATTTGGGAATTTTATCAGCAAATCCTTTAGAAATCTTGGAAACTTCCATTATTACTTTAGAAACTTCTTCGGTTATTCCTTTGGAAATTGATTCGGCAATTTTCTTAAAGTTTTCTTTCGGGAATTTCTTTGAAAAAAATCTGGCGGTTCTTTAAAAAATCTGTCACTGCAATCACTTTTGGAATTATTTCTAAGTTTTCATCAGAAATTCCTTTGATGATTTCGGAATTTTTTTTGAGAATTTCTTCGTTTTTTTGTTACTGTGGAAATTTTTGTAGAATATATTTTGGTAATTTATTTTGAGATTGGATTCGGCCAATTTCTTTAAAAAGCCATCAGGAAATCCTCTGGTAGTTCTTATATGAATTCTTTTGGCAACTTCTTTGAAAACTCTTAGGTAATTTTGATTGATTTTTTTCCGGCAAATTCTTTGGGAATTTTTCAGGAAATTTTTCGTGAATTTCAGAGGATTTTCTTTTAGCAAGTCTAGTTGAGAATTTCTGAATTTCCAGTTCAGCAATTTTTGGAAGCAATAAATTTAAATACAATTCTTTAGTTTATGTATTTATAAATTTAAATACAGTATACAATTGAGAATTTCAGAATTTCCAGTTCAGCATTTTTTGGAAACAATCAATTTAAATACAATTGAATCATAAAGAATTTCTAAAGTAATCACTGAAAAGAAATTGCTAAAATATTTAATTACGGAGGAATAGCCATTGAACTATAGAAAAAAAATCAAAAGAAATTGTTGATTGCATTTCCAAGAAACGTACTTAACTAGCTGAATATCAGCTTAAGAGTGGTTTGTTACTTTCCTATAAAGCTAAAATTTTTGTTGGGCTCCAATGAAACTACCGTAGGAATTTTCAAAAATAAAAAATACAACCATGCCGAAAGAATTCTCAAAGAAATGGCCATACTGCGGTTTAGCAAATACGGAGCCGTGTGTTCCCGAATTTCATCAGAACGCGATTCTTTTTCCACAAATTCAGCTCTTATTTTGTCAATTTTGTCAATTTGTGCCTTCTAATTAATTACAAGTTTTTCCCGTACATTTCTATAGGATTTCACTAAAGATTTCTCTAGTAATACCTTCTAGGATTTCTCTGGAAATTCCAACTGTTCCCAAAATTCGTTTAAGGATTCCTTTAGAGATTTCTATTGGGATTCCTCAGCTAGAATTCTTTGAAGAAGGCCAAGAGGAGTTTCAGGTATAATATCATGATTAATTTCTAGAGTAATCCATGAATTCCTGGATGAGTCTTTAGAAAAATCCCTGGAAGAATTAAAGGCATTTCTGGAAGCATCCTAGGAAAACTGACTTAAAGAATCCCGGCAAGAATTCCAGAAGAAATCTCTAGAGGAGTTCCTGCAGGTATCACGGTAAGAATTTCTGGAGTAGACCTAAGAGGCATTCCTGAAACATTAGAAGCTCCAGGAATCGCTTATGGAATCCTAAGAGGAGCTCCTGGAGAAGTCCAAAAAGAAATATTTGGAAAAATTCCAGATTTTTTTAGGATTTCCAGGAGGACACACCGAAGATACTTCTGCAAGACTCCTAGGAAGATTGTCTTCAATAATCCCAGCAAGTTTTTGATGGAATCCCTGGAGAAATTCTTAGAAGAATCTGTTGAGAATTCTGGGAAGTATTACAGTAAGCATGACTGGAGGAGTCCTAGGAGAAATTGATGGGAGAACCACAGCAGGAAGAGCTTGAGAAATCCAGCTGGAATTCCTGGATGAAGGCCAAGAGGAGTTTCTGTAGGAATCCCATGGGAAATTTATAAGAGAATCCGTGGACAAAATATCTTGGATAAAAAATCCTGGAGGAATCACCGTAGAGTTTCTGAAGAAATCACAGGAAAAATCTCAGGAGGTATTCATGGAAGGATTCTTCTTCTTCTTCTTCTTTATGGCTCTACGTCCCCACTGGGACTTGGCCTGCCTCGCTTCAACTTAGTGTTCTTTGAGCACTTCCACAGTTATTAATTGAAGGGCTTTCTTTGCCTGCCATTGCATGAATTTGTATATTGTGAGGCAAGCACAATGATACACTATGCCCAGGGAGTCGAGAAAATTTTCCCGACCGGAACGGGAATCGAACCCTCCGTCTCCGGATTGGCGATCCATAGCCTTAACCACTAGGCTAACTGGAGACCATGGAAGGATTCTGGGATGTATCACTGTAGAAACCTCATCTGAAATCCTAAGAAAAAATGCTGGAGAAAACTGTACAGGAATTCCTAGAGAAACCCCATTAGGAATGCCGGGGAAAATAAAAAAAATCCTTGGAATACGTAGAGAAGTCCCTGCAAGAACCGGTAGAGGTGTTCTGGAAGAATCTACAGAGAAGGCCCTGAAAGAATCGCAGGAGGATTTTCTGAAAGAATCTCAGGAAGAACTCTAGCCATAATGCTAGGATAAATTCGTATAGGAATCACTAGGAAGAAATTTTGGAGGAATTGATGGAAGAATCACAGGAGGAGTTATTTGAGGTATTCTTGGAGGAAGGCCAAAACGAGTTTCTGCAAGAATTCCATAAGGATTTTCTGGAGAAATGTTTGGATAAAATCTCTGGAGGAATTTCTGGATGAGTCCTTGGAGAAATCTCTGGTGGAACAACCAAAGGAATTTCTGCAAGAGTTCCAGGAAGATTGCTTGGAAAGATCTCAGCAAAATAGCCAGGAGAAAGCTCTAGAAGAATCCGAAGCATAATTTCGGAAGTACCACAGTTAGAATTTCTGGAGGAAGAATAGCTGGATTGTTTGAGCAGTCACAGCTAAAATATCTGGAGGAATTCTTAGAATTCCGGGAGCAATCATAGAAGTAATTTCTAGAGAAATCCTAGAATCAGCAATGCCAGGGGTATCTTAAAAGAAGTTCTTCTAACAAAGAGGAGGAAGACATTGCTGGAAGAATCGCAGCAGGAGTTGCTTGAGGAATCCTACCCACAATTCCCGGAGGAAGGCCAATATAAGCGCCTGGAGAAATTTCTGGAAGAATCTGAAGAATTTCTGGAATGAAATCTCTGAAAGAATTCCTGAAAGAATCGCCGGAGGAATTTCTGAAAGGACCCCAGGAAGTTTGCTTGAATAATTCCACCAGAAATTCTTGAAGAAATCCAAATAGAAATTTTTAGAGGAATCCCTAGAAGAATTCCGAGAAGAATCATAGTAAGAATTTCCAAATAAATTCTAGCAGAATTTGCTGGATCAGTCTCTGTAGAAATTTCTAGAATGTACAACCTCATCAGGACTGCCTGGAGAAAGCCTGAGGAAAGTTTATTGAAGAAATATCGGGAGGAATACATAAAGGAAGCCTGCAAATGTGCCAATAATAAATATTAGAATTATTTTGTAAAGTTTCAAATTTTAGGTGACTGTCCAGGAAAAATTCTAGGGGGTGCCAAATATGTTCTAGGGGGTGCCAGGCACCCCTGGAACCCCCCCTAGCTACGCCAATGGCGCTCACGCCCACGCGGCGCTCATGAAGTGGGAACCTATTAATGAGAGAATAATTGTAGCCAGATTCAGAACACGGGTTCGAAACCTTACCTTGATCCAATGTTACGCGCCAACCGATGCTGCCGAATTGCAAGATTAAGAGAACTTTTACAGTCAACTGAATGCTGTCGTGGACTCCGAAAGGTGATATCAAGATCCTCATGGGCGACTTCAACGCAAAGGTTGGTTCCGACAACTCGGACTATGAGCACGTCATGGGACACCATGGTCTCGGAGAAATGAGCGAAAACGGAGAGCTGTTTGCAGAGTTTTGTGGCAACAATGATATGGTGATTGGGGGATCGCTCTTTCCTCATCGACCAGTGCACAAAGTGACATGGGTTTCCCGTGATGGCGTCACGGAAAATCAAATCGACCACATCTGCATCAGCCGAAAATGGAGACGGAGCCTTCTTAATGTGCGGAACAAACGTAGCGTCCGACCATCATCTCCTAATCGGCGAGATCCGACTGCGCATTGCCAGGATCCAGCGACAAGAGGAGAAAATCGGGCGTCGGTTCAACACACGCCGACTGGAAGACGCTGCAGTGAAAAGGTCCTTCGTCGAGGAGCTAGAGAACCGTGCTGCGAATATTCCAGAAGGTGGAAGCGTATATGATCAATGGAGCGCCATCAAGAACGCCTTCATCGCCACCGGCGAGAATGATTTGGGTGAGCTACGCACCCGAAGAAAGCAATGGATCACAGATGATACCACAGTTGGCCATTGTGGCGGCCATGTTGGGATTCTAACAAGTCTGTCCTTAAAGACACGTCTGGACAGTTACTGACCGACCCGGCTGACCAGTTGAAACGCTAGTTCGAGCACTTTGTAAACCTTTTTCAAGTATCGGCCACGCCATCAACACCCCAACATGATCCGCCAAGGGTTCGACGCATTACCCGTATCAACACCGAAGCTCCATCACTGCAGGAGATAAAAACAGCCATCCGTAGCATGAAATCGAACAGGGCCCCAGGGGTCGATCGCATATCAGCTGAGATGCTCAAAGCTGACCCCGCAGTATCCGCACTAGAGATGGGCAATCAGATCCGGACCCGTTCAAAAGATTCGTATCAGTAAAGTGAGTGAGTGAGCCGTGGATCTTTTACAGACAGAGCCGGGTCACTAGTTTACATGCTTCTGTGAGATAGAGCCTAAAAGAACTGATAGGTTCTCTTTGTTTTGCTCTGGTTCATTTCGAAAATACAGCTCTACGAAATGTAGTTTTTCTCGCGCCAAGCACACGCTATCGACAGCATTGTTCCAGTTCCCTCCCCCTGGCCTTGCAGCCGTAAACAAACGCACACGATCTCTCGCTCTCAGCTCAAGCGGGATAGCAGTCCGGAAAGAGCTGATCCCAACGACCCGAACACGAACACAAACTCACACATCATCATTTCTTTCGTTCGGTTCTTCAGCAGTATCCAGTAATGTTGTGTGGTGCTGGCGCTGGGAGAGAGATAATGCGGATATATGTTATAACGGTTATAAGAGATCAAGAGAATGAGTGTCGCTTGCTGTGTTTGAGAGAATAAACTGGAAGCAAGCAATCCTATTTGGTTCGAAGAAGCTTGGTCATTCTTTCCACAACTGAGCCGCTGATCTGATCAAAAGATCCGGTTCACTAATGTGATGGATCCGATTCGGATCCGATCACTGAAGTGAGTCGTTTTGCCCACCCACTAATCCGCACAACTACTGCATCAATTATTCTGCAACATATGGGAAACCGCGACATTTCCGGCCGACTGGATGCAAGATGTCTTAGTAAAAGTACCCAAAAAGGGTGACCTGACTGAATGCAATAATTGGCGGGGCATCATGTTACTGTATATTGTTCTCAAAGTCCTCTGCAAAGTGATCCTTAACCGGATACAGGAGAAGATTGACGCAACTCTCCGACGGCAGCAAGCAGGATTCCGTGCCGGACGATCCTGTGTGGACCATATTGTCACGCTCCGTATCATTCTGGAGCAAATCAATGAATTCCAAGAGTCTCTATACCTGGTGTTCATTGATTACGACGAGCTTTCGACCGTCTCAATCACGGAAACATGTGGGAAGCCCTCAGGCGCAAGGGTGTCCCTGAGAAAATCATCGGCCTCATTGAAGCACAGTACAGAGCATTTTCGTGCAGAGTACTGCACAACGGTGTTTTGTCCGATCCCATCCGGGTCGTTACTGAAGTGAGGCAAGGATGTATACACGCAGGCAAATAAACCTAAGATTATCATAAGGTCTAACTTGAGACTGACTGAGGCTTACCGATTGCTCAATAGACCCAACGGCTGAACCAAGACTCCCGGATCAACTAGCTCAGTAGCATGAGACCCCTCGAGCTGGGTCTCAGGGCCGGCATGCTACTGGGTAATTCGGAGTAGTACGCGGATCAAGGTGTGCGGAAACTATGGTCTTTCTTTGGCTATGGAAGAGTGTATGTGTTTGGGTAGAAAAAAGGCAAATTTATTAAAAAGCTACTGTGTGGTCTATAATGTTTATTGGGCTATGGCGGTTTGTGGTAGATCAGGATCGTTGGGTACGTACCGGTGATGTGCTGGCGAGCGCTCGCTGATGGCTGCTAATGGCAATGGCGGCTGGCGGTGTCGGTCCCTTTTGTTACGTACCGACTGGAATGGCGGGTCTGGCGGTCTGATTGGCAAGTGGGATGGCGTTCCACTGCTGTAGGGCCACTTTCGTGACCTGGGCTTGGCTACGGCGTCTTCCTTCGTTGGCAAGATCGACGGACCACGGACGAGACCGTATTGGCCACGCCGAGAAGGGTCCTTCTTAACGTTTAGGGCTGTAAGCCCGAGGCACTCTCTATCGGTCGGTTGCTGTGACCCGAGAGTCAGGTCTTTTACGTTTAGGCGTAGATCGGTAAACCGATCTAGGCCGAATCGTGTGGATAGTGAGGTGGCGCTTCAGTGACGGTACCAAAAAGGTAGGTCAAAAAGGTCCTGATAGGTGAGGTAACCAGGAATTAGGCACTAGTGTTACCAAGGCGCTGAACGTAGGCTGCTTTTTCCAACTACGCAGGTTCACAGAACAAAAAACTATCCAAAGCCACTTTTCAAAGAAACTCACTTCTATCACACACGAACGCCGTTTTCAAAGTGATCATGGCGATCGCCTCAAGCCTTAAAATGCCCTCCATTCCATGCTTTCCATCTGTTCCTTCGTCCTTACTCCATGTTGCCTATCCTTGGTAGCAAACAACCACCCATTATGCTACCAGGTTGCCTACATTTGTATTCACAGCTGAGTTTTCGCCCGCCGCCCATTTTGACCACAGTTGATTTAAAATACAATTAACATTCAGATTTCAACATTCGAACAAACTAATACAAAATTACATTTTTTTCATTTAACTAACAAAACCTATTATTAAGACCAAACACTAATCAAACAAACACTACAGTTTCCTTGACAAAATGCACAAAATTAAAATAAATCTGGGGATCTTGTAACTGAACGGTTACACTATCCTCCCGCCACGGTAAATAATTGAAGATCTTCAATTATTTAGTTATTTTTACCTACATAAAACGCTAAGAAACAAATTAAAACTGAAAGACACATGCAATTTTTATTTTATATATTTTTGTTTTTTTTTTAATCGAATCGCGAAGCAGTATAAAATCGATAAAAGTTTATGAGGACATGACACAACAATTTAAAATCAGCTGGCAACTAAAGGTCAAATTCCCCTAAAGAATTTGCCATAATTACTCACGTGTGATTTTAGCCTGTTAGTATACATGAAGATAAGCACGAACACATTTTATGGTTAAATGATCAATCTTACTCTCTTTCATCCAGTCCTACCAACGGTAGGCAATGAAAAGATAGGCTGAATAGTTATTTTGCACACGTTAATTGGACGGACATGATACTTGTAAAACAAATGAACTTTGCTGCCAGACAAGTGAAGCTAAATCGGACGGGACAAAAACATATTAAAAATTGTGGTGATTCTAAAAGGAAAAACATTGAAACTATGTGGACGAACATCGGACTCTACGAACATTGGACACTACCTAATCGTAAGGGTTATTCTCAACATAATTCAGTCGGTTGGCCACCCGACTGGCGCGGAATAATGCTGAGAACGAGCCTACAATAAGTTTGACGGATAACAAAAGGCCGATTCTATTGTTCAGAGTAAGTGCTCTGTCTGACTGTTCGCGATTGACCAATTTTATCTTTTTGACGAATATTCATAATGACTTAATTACTATCTACGACATACGATGAAACATTATATATAAAAATTATTATCTCTCCTTTTTATTTAGGAAAGCATTCCCCCTCTACGTGCTAGCACGGTTCTTTTGTACGGCGCCTTATCAAAAGAACAACTCTCCTTTCTTCCTAAACTATCTCCTAATTTTACTAACTCATATGTGACGTCACGATATCTTACAATGATTCTAATTCAAATTATGATCAATTTTCTTTTTGCAAGCAAACATCGATCAAAAACGGATCCGAGGATCTCAAACAGAGAACTCATGCTCACGTAGGATCTCTCTCGCTCAAGTTTCATCTCACTCCCATCCCATGAGTGCATTTCCCTCGCTTCAATCAGGAGGCGCGAGAGTGGAGCGACTGTAGAGGATGATCTCCAAAAGCATCCGAGAGTGCAATAACCTTTGGTCGGACGATGACCCCGCTCTGTTTACAACCATCTGATGAGGAATGGTTCACGCACCTACAGCGTTGGTAAACCGAAGATGATTTATTATTCTTTGAATATTAGTATGATCTTTGTATCTCTTTTAGGGTTCCACATCACTGCCCGGACGAAGGTCTGCAGCGGAAAACACCCCTAAGATCTTGCCAGCATCATCGGCGACCTCGTATGAGCTGGTCCCTCGCCTCGCCACGATCACGCATGGGATATACATCGGCCCATACTTGGCGTTATAGCGTTCTGCGGCCGAGGATTGTTTAAAGTTACGCTTGTAGACCTTCTGTCCTACAAGGTAAGTTGGGCAAAATTTTCTATGACGCAGATTATACGTTTTCTGACTTTTGTCATGACTCCTTTTTAAGTTATCGGCCACTACCTTGAAGACATTTTCGTTTAATTTTCGCCGCAGTTCATCTCTTTCTTCCATGGGGATATCCTTATCGTCCCTTTCCAGTCGATGCTCATTCCCCATGGTGATCTTTTCATGCCCGTATAGGATCCTGTACGGCGACAAACCAGTTGAACTATGGATGGTGGTATTTACCATCTCCTCTACCTCAGCTATTCTAGTGTCCCATAAGCGCTGATCCTTATCCATGTACGAACGCAAGCAGGCATTTATGGTCCGATTGGTTCTTTCCACGGGATTGGCCTGGCTATGATGACGCGAATTGGGCCAATGCTGTATTCCTCGTCTTGTCAACAACGCCTGAAACTCCTTACCGATGAACGTGGTCGCATTATCGGAAATAACGACTTCCGGAGTTCCGAACCGCCTGAACCAGCAATCTTCAACTAGGCGACACACCTCTTTACTCTCAATCTTTCTTATCGGAATGAGAAGAGTCCATTTAGAGAACAAGTCCATCAGGACCAACAAATGGCTCTTCCCATTTCGACTACGAGGAAGATTTTGAATAAAGTCTAGTGCCAGAATCTGAAACGGTTTGCTGCTCAATCTTTGGTTTCCCATGACAGGCGCTGTTGGCAACGTTGACGGTTTGCATTGCTTGCAAACGTTGCACGACCGTATGTGTTTATTCGCCTGTGAGGCCATTTTTGGCCAATAGTACCGAATTTTCAGTTTTTTAATAAGTTTTTCGAACCCTGGGTGCAACGACTGGTCGTGTTCCTGTTTTATTACTTCTACACGCAAATCCTCCGGCAAACACAGCTTCCATTCAAAGCGGTAATCCATTGTGTCCGTGGGCGACGAAACAAACTTGTACAGTTTTTGCTGTTCAATTTTAAAATCTGGATAGCTATCAGGAGAATCTAACACTTTCTTGTAAATCCTGGTGTACCAATCATCCTTGCTCAAATCTATAGCTTCCACAGCGCGCGAAAGTGCATCCGGAACCACGTTTTCGGATCCTTTCCTATGCTTGACGAGCATGTCATACTGCTGGAGTAACATGCTCCAACGACTTAGCTTGGATGATGGTTTCCACTTGGAATTCATTATGAAGGACAGCGCCGACGAATCCGTGATTAACGTAAATCGTGCCCCCTCGACGTATGGCCTGAATTTTTCGATTGCCTCCAGTGCAGCTACACCTTCTTTTTCTGCTGCCTTCCAGGATCGCTGAGATGTCGTGAGCTTCCGGGAAAAATACGCAATCACATGTTCGCTGCCGTCTACATCCTGTGTAAGGACTCCTGCTATAGCTGTATCACTCGCATCTGTCTGAATGGTGAAGGGTCTTCCAAAATCCGGGCAAGCTAAAATCGGCGCTGTGATAAGTTTTTCCTTCAGGACGATGAATGCATTTTCAGCTTCATCGCTCCACTGAACTATTTTCGGCTTTCCTTTGAACAAATTTGTTAATGGAGCCGTTATTTCACTAAACTCCGAAATAAAGCGCCGATAATAGTTTATCATCCCTAGGAAGCGCCTCAGAGACCTTATGGATGTGGGTCGGTCGAAATTTACAATGGCTTCGATTTTATCTGGATTTGGACGAATTCCGTTTTTCGACAGGACAAATCCCAAGTATGGAAGCTCAGGCACGCAAAACTTTGACTTTTCAATGTTGATTGAGAGATTTGCGGCCTGGAGACGCCTAGCGACTTCCTCAAGACTCCGGAGATGCTCCTCAAACGTGTTGCTTACAATGACGATGTCGTCAAGGTAAACAAACACGTTTGGCTCCAGTTCGCCATAGCCCAGCACTTGGTCCATTAATCGCGATAAAGTAGCTGGACTGTTAACCAATCCAAACGGCAGTCTTGTGAACTGGAACAGTCCCCGTCCAAATATTCGGAATGCCGTATACTTGCGCGATTCGGGATCCAGCGGAATTTGCCAAAACGCCTTGGACAAATCAATCGTTGACAAATATTTTGAAGCTCCCAATCTCCCCAGTATACGGTCCTGGTGTGGCAGGGGGTATGCATCTAAACACATCCGTACTTTTATTCGTCCCTCAGCTCCAGACTCACCTTTCTTTGTCACCGGAACTATTAGCAAAGCCCAATCACTGTTGGATCGTTCCACCACTCCGGACGCCAACCATTTGTCCAATTCCTCATTCACACTCCTCTGGATTTCCGGAGACCATGGGTATGGGTTTAACCGGATTGGGCCTGCATTTTTGTACTGATCTTCGAACTCAATTTTGTGGGAGATCAGCGGAGTTATATCCAACTTATCCCCTTCCTCGAAACCCTTGAACTTCTTTTTCACGTCCTCCAACTTCTGTTTTTCTTCTTCCGTTAATCCTGAATCCTCTTCCAGTTCAGCTCCAATTTCCTCCACAGCAAATCCGTCCTGATTTATTGTTGGTTCTATTCCAAAAACATTCCAAAAATTCATCCCTAATATTAGACGGCGCTTCAGAGTCGGTGCCACAACCGTTGTGACCAGTTGCGTTTTACCATTGAAAGTTAGGGTTCATTCAAATATTACGTAACGCGAAATTTGACAATTTTAGACCCCCTCCCTCCCCCACGTAACAACTTTTGTATGGGGAATTTTTGAATTTTGTATGAAGCGTAACACAACACTAGACCCCCTCCCTCCCCCCTTTGCGTTACGTAATATTTGAACGAACCCTTACCGGCAGATCAACGTATCCCTTCACCTCCAATCTGGAACCCCCAGCAGTGGTCAGCTTCAAATCTGTAGACTGCAGCTTCAGTTTCAAGTCCCGCAGCAATTTGTCGCAGCCAAACCCTAAAACTGTCATCTGCGCTCCGCAATCCAACAAGCCGATTACTGGAATCCCCATAATATCAACTTTAGCAAAGGGACGGTTGTCTCCATCTACTCGAACAATCAACTCTCCAATTTCTCGGGAAGAAGCTACAAACTTAGTTAGAGGCTTTTTAGACCTGCATCGACGACCTCTCACATCGACCGCTTTCCGTTTTTTGCACAAAATGGACAATCTGGTTTCGAGAATCCTTGGAAGCCGCAAGTCGTACAGAACACCTCCTTGGCTTTCAAACAGGCGCTTGAGTGATGATAATTCCCTCGACAGTTGAAACATACCGTCCTCTCCGGAATCCGATACTCTTCAATCCGCTTTTGTAAATGGTCCTTGCTGCTTCCTTCTTTTGGGTCTTCGTTGGACTGCACTTGCTTCGGTTTCGCCGGTGGCTCTCGCTTGGCTCGTTCTGGTGTAGATCTTCTTGGACCCCGATAGTCGTTTTTGGGACCCTGATATCTCGCCGAATTCTGAGTTCTATACGGTTGACTACTTCTAGAACTCGTTTTCTTCCAGTTGTTTCTTGGAGGCCTGTACTCACGTGCGGGACTCGGTCCGTTGATCTCGTGCACTTGTGCTGACCTCGCTCCATGTTCACTCTCCTGCTTGCGGTACAGAAACCAGTTGGCCGAGTCCAACTTCCGCCCCCACACCTTCAACATTCTCAACGTTCGGACTCCTTTAACTAACAAGGAGTTTTTATAGTCCGAACGGAGATTACGAAAGATGATCTCAAATTTTCGCTGATCCGTTGGCGGAGCTGACATCTGCTCAAAAATCTCCTTGATCGCATGATAATAATCCTGGAACTTTTCTCCACGCTTTTGCCTTCTGGATGCTGCCTGCTGCTCGTAGTGGTAGTCCATATCGGGTGGCTGGTATTCCACCTTCAATTCGACCACCAGCTCATTCCAATTGCGAAACTCCCGGTTCCTTCTCCCTTCTATGTACCACGCCCTAGCATCTCCAGAAAACAGATGGATCGCTTCATTGAACAAACTACGCTTGCTAATGTTCTCCGCTTCGGCCATGTACTCCACCTCGGAAACGAACTTGTTCAAACCTCTTCCCTCGTCTTTTCCATCATACTTCAATTTCCAGTCACATACTGGTCTGGGCCTTCGTTTCAACCTTTGTCCGATTCTCTGTTGTTCTTCGTCCTCCGTCTCGGTCTCTGTTTGCTCGCTATCATGATCAGTTTCCCTCTCACTAGCTCTACTAACATCCGATGATTCCGACACAACCCTATTTCGTTTTTTAATCAACTTCAATTTCTCCGCATCTCTCTGTTCATCCTTCTTTTTCGGTTGCTTGCTATTTTCTACTTTCAAATACTGCGGCTTCTCAGCCGTTTTGGTCTGCTTACTCGGTACCTTCATCTTTTCTCTGACTTCCCTACGCTGTCTGGTTTTAGCTCCAAGGTCCAAAGTCTTCAACTTGGAAGTGATCACTTTTTCCACTTGCTGCATGATCCTGTCAAACAGTTCATCAGCGTTGACGACCTTATTATCTTGAACCTTGGGCGTGCTGGACCTCCTACTGTTCAAATTTCTCACGGTAAAATCAAGTTCTTCTGAGTTCTCTTCACTACTTTCTACGTTTTCGCTCTCAGTTCGCGGGTTCGATTCTTCTTCCACTTCCTCCTCACTTTCTTCGCTCACTTCATTCCCAGGTTGATGGGCATTCAAGTCGCTTGGGCGATCAAGCGACCTTTTAGAGTATTCCCCTACAACTTCTGGGTCCCTGCTATTCCCTGCGAAATATTCTCTCAACAGACCAAGGGCGATTTGTTCCAACCCAGCAGTATTGAATACTTTCTTCAAACGCAGCAACCGGAAATACAGATGAACTAGACGCGTTTCTAGCTGTGGAAGTTCTGTTTTCTTCGCCTTCCTGTTTTCTAACGAATCCCTAATCATCGCTAGTTTCTCACCTACCTGACGCGATTCACCTTCACGGGCCTCTTCTACTATTGTCCTCGATACAAAACGGTTCGATTCTCGTTCCTCTTTCATAGCACCACGTAATTTTCTCCGTTTTATATCCCTAGATTCACCACTTGTAAACACCACTTTGCGTAGTGCCAGCTCGTATTCTAACTCATCGTCCAGGAGGTGATTCACATTCATCGAACGATAAATGCTAGCCAATTTAGAATCCATTGTAAGAAAATTCAGTAATCTGTGCAGTTCAATAAAATGTAGTTCAATAAAAATCCAATCAAATTCAGCCAATCAATTCAAAATATTCAATTTAAAACTAGATAATCAATGAGAATTCAAAATAAATAAAATATATACAAAAACTTAAGCTAGAAAATTAGGAATAATGTTAAAGAAGAAATTCAAGTTAAATGCAATAAACGTGCTATATCTTGTGTTGTTTGTATTGTGTATTTCAGTTCATTCAGGACCTTTTGAGAAAGTGTATTTGTTCTAGTGTATGTCCTTTTTGGTTAGTCACCAACACCGATTTCAAATTATGCTCCAGCCTCCGAATTCCATCAACTTTTTACTGCTTTTGTGCTTTCTTCTTCCTTTCTGCACTTCCAACGGAACCGATTGTAGCCAATGTCTTTACGCTTTACTAAGTCACTCGCGAGCTATGATTAGCGGTTTTCAAGTGTCAAAATGCACAATCAACTAATTGATTGTGCACTCACCTGTCGCCCAGTTAAAAAAATCTTCAGATTTTTTTTTTAATTCTACTCGTTCCTCCAATTACCGTTCACGACTTTAACGTTGGTCGCCAATTGAGACTGACTGAGGCTTACCGATTGCTCAATAGACCCAACGGCTGAACCAAGACTCCCGGATCAACTAGCTCAGTAGCATGAGACCCCTCGAGCTGGGTCTCAGGGCCGGCATGCTACTGGGTAATTCGGAGTAGTACGCGGATCAAGGTGTGCGGAAACTATGGTCTTTCTTTGGCTATGGAAGAGTGTATGTGTTTGGGTAGAAAAAAGGCAAATTTATTAAAAAGCTACTGTGTGGTCTATAATGTTTATTGGGCTATGGCGGTTTGTGGTAGATCAGGATCGTTGGGTACGTACCGGTGATGTGCTGGCGAGCGCTCGCTGATGGCTGCTAATGGCAATGGCGGCTGGCGGTGTCGGTCCCTTTTGTTACGTACCGACTGGAATGGCGGGTCTGGCGGTCTGATTGGCAAGTGGGATGGCGTTCCACTGCTGTAGGGCCACTTTCGTGACCTGGGCTTGGCTACGGCGTCTTCCTTCGTTGGCAAGATCGACGGACCACGGACGAGACCGTATTGGCCACGCCGAGAAGGGTCCTTCTTAACGTTTAGGGCTGTAAGCCCGAGGAACTCTCTATCGGTCGGTTGCTGTGACCCGAGAGTCAGGTCTTTTACGTTTAGGCGTAGATCGGTAAACCGATCTAGGCCGAATCGTGTGGATAGTGAGGTGGCGCTTCAGTGACGGTACCAAAAAGGTAGGTCAAAAAGGTCCTGATAGGTGAGGTAACCAGGAATTAGGCACTAGTGTTACCAAGGCGCTGAACGTAGGCTGCTTTTTCCAACTACGCAGGTTCACAGAACAAAAAACTATCCAAAGCCACTTTTCAAAGAAACTCACTTCTATCACACACGAACGCCGTTTTCAAAGTGATCATGGCGATCGCCTCAAGCCTTAAAATGCCCTCCATTCCATGCTTTCCATCTGTTCCTTCGTCCTTACTCCATGTTGCCTATCCTTGGTAGCAAACAACCACCCATTATGCTACCAGGTTGCCTACATTTGTATTCACAGCTGAGTTTTCGCCCGCCGCCCATTTTGACCACAGTTGATTTAAAATACAATTAACATTCAGATTTCAACATTCGAACAAACTAATACAAAATTACATTTTTTTTTCATTTAACTAACAAAACCTATTATTAAGACCAAACACTAATCAAACAAACACTACAGTTTCCTTGACAAAATGCACAAAATTAAAATAAATCTGGGGATCTTGTAACTGAACGGTTACAAACTTATGAAATGCCCTTTAAACAATTCATAATGGCTAGAACGATTTTCATAAGGTCGGTCTATGACGCAGAATCGACTCACAGTTTGGCTTTTATACATATTTAGCAACACGATATTCTCAAGCGTCGAAGCCGCTTGATCTCGATGTTCATGGATCGATTCCAGTCTGCATCATTTTGTGATTTTTCTGCTCTTGTCATAAGTTTATCTTATGTAATAAGCATGTTCAATTTTCATAAGGTATTCTTATGGCATCCATACTTTACAGTTATGGCTAAATTTCATAAGGTATTTTGATGAATTTCGGCAGGTTACTTCGCTGAGTGTACTATCACCGCTACTGTTCCTCATCGTAATCGACGAGATCCTGGTTGGTGCGATTGACCGTGAACCAAATCGTGGATTGCTGTGGCAACCCATTAACATGGAGCACCTAAATGACTTCGAACTGGCTGATGACGTTCCTCTCCTAGTTCAACGGCGCTCTGATATGCAGAGCAAGCTCGATGATCTTGCCAATCGCTCCTCAGCGGCAGGTCTTACCATCAACGTCAACAAGACCAAATCGTTGGATGTAAACACGGTCAATCCTTCCAGCTTTACGGTAGCTGGGAAATCAGTGGAGAATGTTGAAAGCTTCTGTGAAATCTAGACTTAGGGGAAAAGGCTTTCTTCTATAAGCACTAGAATAAACGTCCGAGTTCGTGGTCAGTCAAACTAGTTCTGTTTTATTTAACATACGATCTGTACAAGAGACCTGCTCTTCCGAATGCTCATCTCTCGGTATATACAATAGAAGCAGTGAGAACCCCAACGGGTGGGTTCTGCTATTTTACCGAATAGCAATCTTTCGCTTAGCCATTACAACTCCTTCCCGCTTAAATAAAACATTATCAATCTCAGGATATGCTAAGCATCTATTTTGACTTTAAAAGAATGACTATTTGACAAAAATCTGAAAGCAAACTTTTCTTCGATGTTTGCGTATTGACAAAATTCAAGCTAATCTAAACAGTGGAAATGTAGTTCAAAATTCGATTTTTTTCAACAATTCGAAACCTTTGCATAATTTAATAATATTCGTAATCATCCTTTCTCCTTTTCTTCGTTTTTCTCTTACTACGCCTATGATTCACTTCTTGTTGGCTGATTCGAACATTTCCCTCCAGAACCGGCTCGCCCTCGCCAGCCTGGCTAGCTGTGGCACCAACGTCTTCGGGCTGTCCAGGTTTCTCGCCATCCTGATTAGATAGAGGATTCCACAGGGATTCCTGGCCTCTTTCGAACAGGAGGGAATCGGCCGCAAAGCCGTAGAAGTCCGAATCTGAATCGTCCTCTGCTGCTCTCTTCCGCTTCTTGCCGTGGCGGTCGGCATCGTCATCGCTTTCTTTATCAAAACTGCTGTTGTTGCTACTGCAAAGTTGTGCTGAAGTGCTGGGACTCTCTCCACAAAAAATTAAGCACTGTGATCGTCTTCGGCGAGAGTCCACAGGGATCTTGAGCTGGCGTCTGTGCGCCGAAACGATCCGCCCGCTGAGGTTAATGCTTTGCATCGTCAATCACTTCCTCCCTTGTGACATCGTCTACCATGGCATTGACGCGGTGATTTATCGTTGGTTCCAACAAAGTTCTGCGCCATCCGCCAAAGAAAATGTCCAGCCAGTTGCGACCCATCAGTGGAACGAACTCATTGGCCCCTTGAAGCACAATCAGGTACTGGTCGCTCACGATTCCATTCAGCTTTTTGCACCGACACTTTTGCTTTGCCCAAGATGTTCAATCTATTACCGTCAATCACGTAAAGTTTCCTATTGCTTTTCTCCAACTGGCATTTTTTGAAATTACGCAGAAAAAGAGTTTCGGACATCACACTTTCAGCAGAACCGCAGTCCACTTCCATCGATAGTCGCTGTTTTTCGATCAAGGCTTCAACAAAACAAGGCGCGCTTGCCCTACTTCTTGCAGAGACCATCATACAATGAATGTCTTCATCTTCAGACTCAGACCTGTTCATGTCTTTCTTAAGACGCTTAAAAATGTATGACGAAGTAGTAGGTTTAGAACACGGTTTAGAAGGTATGGGAGAGTCAATAAACTTTACAGATTGCCTAGACTTACGCGGGCTTTTCTTTTTCAAACGGTAACAAAACTTCTTTGTGTGCCCAGATTTATGACAAAAGGAACGCTTGAAAACTTTCTCCGCATCCTCATCCCCATTCCTTCTACCTCCGCTTCTGCTCCTAGAGTTAAAAGATCGGTTACAATCAAAACTCTTACTTCTGCTCCTATAACTTTGCCTAGATGGATTACGCTCAAAACTCCTACTCCTACTCTGGAATCGTTGTCTAGTCGGATTACGCTCCACTCTTCTGCCCAATCTAGCAATGACACTGACTCTCTTTTCCTCGTCACGGTTTACAAAACGCGTACTATTTGAGGATAACTCCTGATTTCCAATCAGCTTTTCGGCCTTAGCCGCGGTCAAATCATCCTCATCGAACAAACGCTTATGTAACTTACGGTCATACGTCCCAATTACCAACGCGTCACGAATCGCGCGTTCTTTAAAATCTCCAAAATTGCATAATTCTGCCATTTGCTTTATGGCAAGTACGAAGTACTCCGACTTCTCGTACTGCCCCTGTCTACGGGTCCAAAACTTGAATGTGTGTATCACATCGGAATCCTTTTTATCGTATCTCTTTTTTAACTCGTCTGTAATTTGTTTATATTTTAAATCTTTGATGTTCTGTCCCGGAAAAAGCAGTTTAAGTTGGCTGTACACTTGTACGCCACAAACGGCCAAAAAGGAAATTTTACATTTATCGGCAGTGTAATTGTTGTGCTCGAACAAAAACTCCAGTTGCTCCAGATATTGGGAGAACGGAATGGTTCCCGGCACATAGGGTTCGGTCGTCGTTGTCAAAGACATCCTGTAATCTTCACCATGCAGCGGTGGTGCACAGTCCACTCCAAGATTCACCAAAAGCAGGCCACAACACTCAGCAAGCATCAACAGCACTCGGGATGCATCCGTTGCAGCAAAGCAACAACAAGCAGCAGTAAAAACAAACTCCTCCAGCAGCAACAGCAGGCACAGCAGGAAATCCACGGTCCAAATGTCAGCGATATGACAGAGGTCAATGATCTTTCACCTCGGAACGCAGCAATCCACCAACAGCCAGCAACAACAGCAACCACTAACTCCGAATGCACTTTGCCCTCGATCGATTCGCCCGCAAAATGCACTTTTCGGCTAGGTTCACTTGCTAGACACAGCCAACTGTCAAGCGCCGGTTCTCACCGCACACAAAAGGCGGAAAAGTGGTATCGACTAGTTTTACCACCACGCGAAAACCACAGTTGATCCCGACAAAAGCGCTGGTATCGGTTGCCAGATTTCTTTGTGCTGTGAATGAAAGAAGATAATGGTGGATATAAGAAAATAGAAAAACTAATAAAAGGATTGTCTAAGATAAAAGCAATAAAAGCTTTTATTTCAAAAGATCAAAAGCACTTTTAAAACAAAGTACCCCGCATAGATAAATACAATTTGTCTTAACATCCAAACAATATATTTCTTCTAACAGATGCTGTTAACCACCCACAAATAGTTGATGTCATGTTGAACAATATGAACCCTAATGATCAGAGTATAAAAAACTGTTTACGTGTTTCATACCACATTGTTACAATATATCGTATTATGCCGACAATGTTGAAATAAGTGAATGAAAACTGCTGTTATATGGTCCAAACAAGAGTTAACATTATGCCACATTGTTCATTTTCATGCTTGCATCTCACACTTACATATGCAAACTTTACCATATTTTACTCATGTTAAACAATTTGACAAATTGTTGCATGCATTAGTATGTATGAGCGAAAACATACTGGCGTCTTGTGTGGCAGTCTGTTTACTGTTTTGTTAAGCGGTGGCAGTTTCGATCGCCAATTACGCGGCTTTTCCTTTTTCAAGTTAAAAAGGATCAATTCAGACTCCTCCATTCTGAAAAGCAGTTTCCAGTGTGACCTAAATCGTTCGCCTTGCAATGCTTGCAAATCAAAATATGCTCCCCCGAATAAACGGCAACTGTGATCACTATCTGCTGGCTGGAGCAAACTTTTCCGACAATCAGCACAAATAAGACTACCGCCTTGGACCACTTGTTGGAGCCGGAACCGGAATTGGTTCCAACATTCATCGGGCTGCCTGTTCTTCGCCAACCGGAACGCCATCAATGACGGAAATTTGACCGGAGATGATTGCCTGCGATGGTGAAAAATCCGGTTAGAAAAGAGAACGAAAGCGGTAACTCAGAATGGTCCTGCTTTCGGCAGAATATGACATGGATTTTTCTAAATGAAGGTAAGCTCGAAATTTACCATATTCACTACTTAAGGAAGGTTATGAAAGTCAATGAAATATTTTATTTATTTTCAGTTAAGATTATTCGTCATCTCGTCTTTGGACTATCGGTGATTTTCAAAGGAAGCGACCAAGACCCGGAACCACTTGAAAAGGCGTGATTTGGGAAGCAAGAGATCTCTGAAAAAAAAACATTCGGAATGCGATTCATGCGAGAGTAATGGCGTAGGCTAGAGTGAGAATATTTTAGATTTCGACAGCACGGACTAGAAGCTAGGAGCAAAATGATGCCTGGAAAGGATTTTTTTTATTTTTTTGTTCAAATACTTAAACGATTTTGAAAAAGTTACATTCACAGTTTCTCAAATACTGTAATCATCTTAATCAAAAGCTTATAAGATCAGAAAATGTCAATTTTCAAAGCATGGTTCTCATAATTAAAACAAATCAAATAACCGTTTGTATAACTTTTATGCTTGATCTAATTTAAAATTTCAAAGCATGGTTCTCATAATTAAAACAAATCAAATAACCGTTTTGTATAACTTTTATGCTTGATCTAATTTAAAAATAATAAAAATATATGATTACTTTACGCTTATGAGAAATATAAAAGTCCATTAATAAATCTTGAATTAATTAAATTTGAAGCAATACAACAACAAAAATTACGTGTAGAAAAATGTTACACCTTTTTCTAATCGTGATTACCTGTTGTATTGTTTCTTATTTAATTAATTCAGCATTTCTTCACTAATATTTTGAATAGAACAGAACAATATGGCAAAGGGTATTTTTTTGGTTGGAATTAATGGTTCAACAATATTTCAACAATTTGGTTTAGAGGAACTGCCGTGGCAAATAAATTATATGTCGACATCTTGTCTTATAGTATTGCTAAATTTTTGTTCGAGAAAAATGCTCATTTTTTATTGTAACCTAACTTAACAGCCTATTCGTCATATTGTCAAATGGCCCATTACAATTTGCCAAGTGGTATACTACAATATGCATACACTATCACGTAATGTGGGTAGCAGATAGCATGTGATATTGTTCAAGCATTGTAACAAATTATTGTGGATAAAATAAGAAATAGTACGCTTACAGTTCACAACTATGCGGGACGTGATTCCTCCATGCACTTGGCGCAAAATTTGCAGCACAGAGAAACAGACGTCACACTCTCATCGCTTCCCATCGATCACCTTTTTAACGGGTAATTTAAATATTCAGTAGTAGATCGATTGTCCACTCGCGGCGCTGGTATCGTTTTAGCTCCTGTTTGACGTTTGCTCACTAACGCTATCTAGTGGCGGCCCGGCCAAGCATAGTACATTTAGCATTGGGTGATTATATTTTCGTGACGATATTTTTTAATTAAGTTTGTTCTAAGTGTTACGTCTGTTTCTCTGTGTTTGCAGGTTTCGCAAAAACAAAGCGGTATTCAACACACAACGTCAATCAACAAAATGGGGAAAATGGTCCACTTTACACCACTCTCGGAAAAAAAAAGAAAACAAGTTTGCACGCGATTTTTACAAATTCTCACTAACGGTGCACTTCCACTAAAAATCAACTTACGCCGCAAAATCACGCCAAAAGCTTTCACCAGCGGTCGTGACAAAAAACGTAAAAATGGCAATTTTCTTCTTCTTCCTCGTCGACACTGTGAAATCTAGACTTAGGGGAAAAGGCTTTCTTCTATAAGCACTAGAATAAACGTCCGAGTTCGTGGGCAGTCAAACTAGTTCTGTTTTATTTAACGATCTGTACAAGAGACCTGCTCTTCCGAATGCTCATCTCTCAGTATATACAATTGACGATCAAACGCAAAGCTAAATTGCGCAGGTGGCGCTTTTCTAAAACAGTGAACTACGAACCCTAGACTGAATTACTAATGATACTAATGGAAGAAAAGTGAAATTATTGCAGATTCTCATAACTTTCCTGCAATGTTTTGACCATAAATATGTTATTTTTGCTCCCCAAGTTGAAAATTTTGCCTTACCTAACCTCACATTTGTTCGCCAATAGAAGCAGTGAGAACCCCAACGGGTGGGTTCTGCTATTTTACCGAACAGCAATCTTTCGCTTAGCCATTACAGCTTCCAATATCTTGGTAGCCAAGATCGTCATAGGTGCACGGATCAAGAAGCCGAGGACTGCTTTTGCCAGTTTAAGAAATGTATGGAAAAACAACCAGATTAGTCGACGCACAAAAATCCGCACCAAAACTCGAACGTGAAATCTGTGCTGCTATATGCCAGTGAAACATGGTGTGTATCAGTGGAGAACACTCAACGGCTGCAGGTCTTCATCAATAGATGCCTGCGATATATAATTCGTGCATGGTGGCCTCACAATTGGATCTCCAACGTGGAGCTCCATCGTCGATGTCATAAAAAGCCGATAGCGACAGAAATTCGGGAGCGAAAGTGAAGGTAGGTCGGCCACACTCTACGCAGGGGCGGAAACGAAATCTGTAAACAAGCGTTAGACTGGAACCCAGCAGGACATCGCAGCAGAGGCAGACCCAGAGGCTCATGGCGGCGCAGCCTCAATAGGTAACGAAATCAAGCAATTCGACAGAAATTTGACCTGGCCACAGGTCAAGGCGATGGCTGGCAATCGCCCAGGATGGAAATCTTTCAATTCGGCCCTCTGCACCACCGTGGGTGCCCAGGACTGAAAGTAAGTAGTAAGTAGTCACCTCAGTTGAATGCACAGTATGCTATAGATCTAAGAAATTCTGAACAGCCTTCAAGTTTACTGTGACAACCTATCCTGGTTTATGATACTATCTGCACTTGTTAGCCGATGCCCGATAGGAAATGCGCAGCCATCAATGTAACAAAATAGGATAGCGACTTGTGAACTTACCATATTCGGGCTTGAGACTAGAGATGAGTGACGTTCGTTACTACATTTGGTATCCTCACAATGTCAGGTTGATGATGTTGGTAACGGCGTGAAGGCTCTTAGATTATAGCTTTCTTTCACTTCTCTACAAATAGACAAAGATCTTAGATTAATTGTTCAAGGTTTTATTTTTCAAATTGAGATAAATTAAATAATATATTATCAACGGTTCTCCTAGATGGTATTGCTCCCATCCATGACTATACTGTGACAAAAATAACAACCCTTTAACCGAAACGTCAACGAAAATTTCTCAGAAAATGCTTTCTTTTGATGTTGAAAAAGAAGGGAGTGATTCCTCATCAGTTATTAAATAAGTAAAATTTCAATTGCTTTGAAACACGATCAACACCGTCAAACGCTCGCACGACAGAGAAAAAGGGGGGAAACCACTATTTCCACTCCTCTAAACAACACTAATTGATCAACCTTATGGCCGAATTGCTGGTAGGCTGGGCAATTATTACTCCTAAAAATGTGCAATTCAACTTAAAAAAAAATGGGCTGACTTTCTTTCCGGGGAAATTTCGACGCTATTTAACGACAGATCGACGGCGACGATCACCACCCCGAGACTAGTTGTTGTGCAAGCTGTGCAGCTTATCGCACGAAGGCGTATTGATGTGCTGGGCTTTGTAGTAGAGATCTCGATCGCCAAAGTTGCGTGCCTTCATAAGCATAGTGTCCTCTGAGAGAGATTGAGAAGTGGAATAGAAAAAGAAGAAATGAGTTTAATAAATTTGAAATGCTATCCGCATTATGATTGTAATCACATGCCAAACAGTACCCAAAATATAACACACACAGTTAAGGAAAAGCCTAGCACACTTACTGTAATTTCGCTCTCGGTAGCACGAGTGTTTCAGATTGTTAAGGTACTCCTCCTCGACGGATGCCTCTAGGCGGCCCACCGATCCTTGGTACTCCGAGTGGAAGTTTTCTTTGACGTAGTACGGGATCTTCAGCTGGTTGGTCTTGCGGGCGACGGAGAATTTTCTGGAAAAGATGTAAGACAACAAATATGATTATTGTCAGGTATTGGCGTATCAAGGCCCTATCTCAATTGAGATATCAAAATAGTTATTTATGTAACGAGTTGCAAAAAGTTGATTTTTTCAGCACGAGTCGTACATTTATCCAACGAGGCTTGCCGAGTTGGATAAATACGAAGAGTGCTGAAAAATTCGAGTTTTGCAACGAGTTCCATACAAAATTTTATGCAATGATATTTTCATTATACAACTCATTTGAGTTGCATAATGAACCAGTTCTGAAAAAATGGCCATTATGATACCAAAATGAGTTATATAAAATAGAAATTATTATACTGAATTGCATAAATAATTTTAAATACGCTATTTCAATGTAGAGTCATTTTTTTTCTGGTCCAATTCACATACATACGTCCATTGGCGTAACTAGAGGGGGGCCTGGGGGCGTTATCCTAGTTTAGACGTTACGCGAAAAAGAAGAGAGGGTTGGAATGAGCAGCCTCAGCAAATTGATACCAACTACCTTTTATAACTAAACGTAACACGATGAAATTGGAAATAATAACATTATATTCTTGAAAAGCATTACTGCATTCTTCAGCATTCACGCTGTTGTATTTTGTACATTACGTTAAAAAAACCTCACCTATCCTATACAAATCAGAAAAAAAAAATCTTGGGTAATTCCCTGGAGAAAATGATTGACGGGTTATTGAAATTTTTGAACGAACCCCTGAATAAATTTTTGAAAAGATCCCGAGAGGAATTTCTGAAGGAATCACTACAGGAATACCCGAAGTAATCCTTAACGGAATTCTTGGAAAACCCCCTAGGGGAATTTCTGTAGGAATCCCTGGAGGAATTTCTGAAAGTATGCCTCGAGGAATCCCTGGATGAATTCTGGACAAATCCCTGGAGGAATTTTTGAAGGAATAATTGAAGGATTTCTTGGAGGCATCCCTGGAGAAATTCCTGGACGAATACCTTGGACAATCCCTGGAAAAATTCTTAGATGAATTTCTGATAAAACCTTTAGAGGAATTCTGGGAGAGATCTCTAGAAAAATTCCCGGAGTAATCCCCTGGAGGAATTCCCGAATGAATTCCTATAATAATCCCTGGAAGAATTCCTGTATTAATCCGTGGAGGAATTCCTGGAGGAATTCATGCAGGAATATCTGGAGAAATCCCTGGAAGAATTCCTGGAGAAATTCTTTGAGGACTCCCTGGAGAAACTCCTGTATGAATTCCTGGAGCAAACCCTGGAAGATATCCTGAAGGAATCCTTGGATGAATTCCTGGAAAATACCCTAGAGGAATTCTAGGAGGACTCTCTAGAGAAATTTCAGAAGAATCCTTTTGGGGAATTCCAGAAGAAATCTTGAGAGATATTTGTACAGAAATTCTTGAAAGAATCCCTTTAGGAATTCTTGGAAAAATCCCTGAAGAAATTTTTTGGAGGAACCTCGGAAGAAATGCCTGACAGAACTACTGGACAAATTTCTGTCGGAAACCCAGGAAGAATTCCTGGATAAATCCCTAAAGGAATTCTTGGGGAAACTCCAGGAGGAATTGCTGTACCAATTTCCGAAGAAATCCCTGAATCAATTGCTGAAGGAATTCCTGAAGGCAATTCTAAAGGAATTGCTGGGCTAATGCTGAATAAACCTCTTGAGGAATTCCTAGAGGAAACCTTAGAGAAATTTCTAGAGAAACTCATGGCAAAATCCCTGGAAGAATCCCTGGAAAAATTTCTAGAAAATCCTCTGGAGGAATGCCTGAAGGAATTTCTTGACAAATTCCTGTCGGAAACCTAGGAAGAATTCCTGGAGAAATCCCTAGAAGAATCCTTGGAGAAACACCTGTGTGATAATTTCCGGGAGAATCCCTTGAGGAGAAATTCTTGGATTAATTCCTGGAGGTAACCATGGAAGAATTTCCGTAGGAATCCCTGGAAAAAAATCCTGGAGGAATTCCTGCATAAATTTCTGAAACAATTTCCAAAGGAATTCTTGGAAGATTTCCAGCAGAAATTGTTGGATGGAATTTCTGAAAAAAAAATCGCGGAGGAATTCCTGGACCAATTTCTGAAGAAATTTCTGTATGAATTCCTAAAGAAATACCTGGGGTAGTTCCTGAAGGCATTCTTGGTGGAATTCCTGGAGAAGTCCATCGAGAAATGCCTGGAAGAATATCTGAAATAATTCCAGGAGAATTGGGGTAATTTCTGAAGGAATCCCTGGAGAACTTTCTGAAGGATTCCTGAAGAAATCCTTGAAGGAATTCCTAAAGGAATCTCAGGAGTTCATGCAGGAATCCGTGGAGGATTTCTTGAAGTAATTCCTGGAATCCGGGAGAAATTCCTGGGGGAATTATTGAAGGAAATTGTGGTAGTAATTTCTGTAAAAAATTCAGGAGGAACTCCAGGATCAATGTCTGGAGGAATTTTTGAAGGAATTCCTGGGGTAATTCTAAAGGAACCTCTTGATGAATTCCTGGTGGAATCTTCAGAGAAATTTCTAGAGAAATTCTTGAAGAATCTCTGTAGGAATCCTTGAAAAAAAAAAACCCTGGAGGAATCTCTGAAGCAATTTTTGGACAAACCTCAGGAGGAATGCCTGGAGCAACTTCTGGACAGCTTTCTGTCGGAAACCCAGGAGGCATTCCTGGAGGAACTTCTGGACAAAATCATGGCGGAATCTTAGGAGGAATTCCTGGAGAAATCCCTAGAAGAATTCTTGGGGCAATTCCGTAGAACTGTTGGGCAGAGGTGGACAAAACACAATGAAAACGAAATAACCAAAGAAGGGAATCGGACTCGGAATGAAACACTTCGTGTGGATGAAACTAGAAAAATACTTCAATCACGTCTGAACGGGCTTAACGTAAGGGACTGAATGAATAATGCTACTCATTGATGCACGCGTGGCACACTGAGAGGAAACAGTATTGCATATTCCCAACAGGAACTATCCCTGGGAGAATTCCTGGATGAATCCTTGAATTAATTCCTGTAGGAATCTCTAGATAAATTTTGGAAGAAATCCCTGGAGAAATTTCTGGAGAAATTCCTAGAGGAAATCCCAGATAAGTATCTGGAGGAATTTCCCGAGGAATTCCAGGGGGAATTGGTAGAGCAATTTCTGAAGGAATTCTTGGAGGAAATACTAGAGGAATCATCTGAGAAATCCCTGGAGGAATCTCTGGAAGAATCCTCATAGGAATCCCTGAAGGAATTCCTGGTGTATTCCTGGGGCAATTTTTGGAGGATCCATGAAAATATTCCTGGCGGAATCTCTAGAGGAGAAATTCTTGATAAAATTTCCGGATGAATCCCTGGAAAATTTCCTGAAGAAATTCTTGAATGGCAAATCCTGGAGGAATTCTTAGTGGAATTCCTGGAGGAGTTCACAGAGAAATGCTTGGATGAAATCCTAAAGGAATGCCTGGAGGAGTACCTTGAATAATTCCTGGATAATTCCTGAATAAATTCCTGGAGGAATTTCCGGGGAAATTTTTGAAGGAATCCCTGGATTCCTGAAGAAATCACCCTTCTTAAGGAATCTTAAGGAGTTTCCGGGAGAAATTGCTGGAGGAACTGCGATAATTATTTTTGAATGAATTCCTGTAGGAGTTCCTGGGATACTTCTGGAGAAATCCCTATAGAAATCCCTGGAAAAACTCCTGGGGGAATGCCTGGAACATGCCGCCTGTAAGAATATCTGGAGGAATCTCTAGAGAAATTGCTTGAGAAATTTCTAGAGGGGTTCCTGGAGGACTCCCTGCAAAAATTCCATGAGCAATCCCTGAATGAATTCCTGGAGAATTCTCTTAATGACTCACTGGAACAATTGCAGGAGGAATCCCTGGTGGAATTCCTGGAGGAGTCTCTAGAGGAATCTCTAGAGGAATGCCTGGACGAATCCCTGTAGATTTTTTTAGAGGAATCCATGCAAGAATTCTCAGAAGAATCCTGGAAGAATTCCTTGAGGAATTTTTGGAGAAATCCCTTGAGCAGTTTCCGGAGGAGTCCCTTGAGGAATTCCCGGAGGAATCCCAGGAAGAATTCCAGAAGAAATACAAAGTTTAATTTCTGAGGGAATTCCAGAAGAAGTTTCTGAGGAAATCTCAGTACTGAAGAAATTGCTGAAATTCCTAAGGAAATCCTGAAATCGTGGATTAATTCCTGGAGGAGTTTCTGAAGGAATCCGAAGAAGAGTTCTTGCAGGCATTTTTAAAATAATCCCGGAGCCGGAAGTTGTTCCTGAAAGAATTGTAGAGGGAATTCGCGGGTGATTCCCTGCAGGAATTCTTGGAGAAATTTCTGAAGAAACCCCATGAGGAATTCCTTAGGGAATCTCAGGAAAGCTTTCTTAGGGAATTCCTGGTAGCATTTTTGTAGGAATCCCTGGAAAAAAAAATCTGAAGAAATCCGTGTCTGTAGTAATTTCTGGGAGAATTTTTGAAGGAATACTTGTATGGACCCCTATAGAATTTTTTGTACAAATGTTTTAAGCAATTCCTGGATTATTTTTAAATAATCGTGTTAAGTACTGTTCCTTTGAATTCCACTAAGAATTTGCATCCTTTGACAGATACGTATTTCGACCTCAACTGTAAGGTAGTCTTCAGTGTCTTGTACTTGACTCGACCTCAAGTCAAGTACAAGACACTTGACTCGAGTCAAGTACAAGACACTGAAGACGACCTTACAGTTGAGGTCGAAATACGTATCTGTCAAAGGATGCAAATTCTTAGTGGAATTCAAAGAAACAGTACTTAATACGATTTTCTTTTTACTCACAGATATTCCCCTAACAAGCCCAGGTTAATCATCAAAATATTTCTAGCTTTTTTTTTCCCCTGTTGGGGTAATTAAGCCACTGCGTCCAATAGGCTGAACTTTTGTGGCATGTCCCGTTTTGATATTCGCATCTAGCCAGCTAATTACCATGTGTCAAGTAATCAGCTACTGCCACGACGCGTCGTCTCCCAGTCAGGTGCAATGGAATTGATGAACTCCAAGACCTTCCCAGGTTTTGCAGACCAGATCTCACCACAACCACTATTTAGAAATCTTTGCCTGCGCGTGTATAAAGCACCACAACTGCAAAGCAGATGTTCCGAGGTTTCACGTTCCGTATTACAGAAACGACAGATATCACTCTGAATATGGCCAATATTTTTCAAGTGATACCTGCTCGGGCAGTGTCCAGTTACTAGGCCAGTGTATGTACATAGAGCTCTCTTGTTGAGCTCTAAGAGCTTTTTGGTTTTATAAGCATTTGGTGTTATAAATCGTTTTGACTGATTGCAATTTTTGACGCCCATCCAATTGGATATCACCCTCTGCTCAGCCCAGCGTTTCAGATCCATTTTAATTGTACAGTTTGATATACCACAGAATGGTTCTGGGCCAGCAAACTGTAAATTGGAACCACTTTTAGCAAGCTCGTCTGCCATTTCATTCCCTTCAATGCCACAGTGACCTGGAACCCAGTTATAAGTTTACTGAATTCCCTTGGCAATGCCTGAAAGAATGCATTCCCAGACAAGCTTTGAAGTACATTCGTAAGCGCACAATGCTTTTAGTGCAGCTTGACTATCTGAGAAAATACAAATATTTGCATATCTGTATTTTCTCTCAAGGCAGACAAAAACCCCACAACAATTGGTGAGATCTTTCCAATATTTTTTATTTATAAATAATTCTACTTCAGTATATTTACTTTATAACTGCATATAAGTTGCAAATTCGCTGTTTTCAACATCATTTCATCTATTGGAAGATGCTTCAGCTCTGGGCTCTTTCTAAGTTGATGAAGGGATTTATAAATGCTTGCAAGGACTTGGCCAGGTGTGTGGAGCTGAGTGAATCTATGACATTGTAGATAGTAGCGACATCAGCAATGTCAATGGAAATATTCAACTTTGCAACTCCATCCAAGATTTGTGCAAGTATTAATGCTATGCTATGCTATGCTATCTGTATTTTCTCTCAAGGCAGATATTTGCGCATTTCAAAATAGCAAGAATCTCTGCTTGAAACACCGTAGGATAGTGTCCCATCGCCACTGAAATTTGTATTCCAGGGCCGTAGATTCCTGCTCCCGTTTTTATTCCAACTTTTGAGCCATCTGTATAGAATTTGATTGACCCTTGACGAACAGTGGGACCTCCAACTTCCCAATCTGCACGAGTTGTTTCGTGCAACTTGTAAGGAACATCATGGTTCTCCACAGGTTTCATCCAGTCTTTAATCATTTTCATTACTGGCCTATTTTGGAAGTATTGTGAAATGCTCAGGTGACCTACAAGATCACCTGGCATAAACTTTTCAACTCGTTCAAATCTCAGCTATTCCTTCTCTGCTTCTAATTGCACGTACTCGTGCAAAGGTAGCAGATTGAGAATCGCATCTAAAGCTTTTGATGGTGTGCTTCGCATCGCTCCTGTAACAGCAATGGACGCAAGACGTTGAATTTTCGCAAGCTTTGATTGCGTGGTAGCCTCTTTTGTTTTTGGCCACCAGCCGAGGCGGTAAACGCACGGGTATTCAGCATGACCATGCTGAGGGTGACGGGTTCGATTCCCGGTCGGTCCAGGATCTTTTCGTAAAGGAAATTTCCTTGACTTCCTTGGGCATAGAGTATCTTCGTGCCTGCCACACGATATACACATGCAAAATGGTCATTGGCAGAGGAAGCTCTCAGTTAATAACTGTGGAAGTGCTCATAGAACACTAAGCTGAGAAGCAGGCTTTGTCCCAATGAGGACGTTACGCCAAGAAGAGAGAGAGAGACAAACGAAGCATACGTCACTTTTGGGCGGATTATGGCAGTATAAATCCACATTATCATTTTTGGTTTCAAGCCCCACTTCCTGCCAATAGTTTTGGAGCATAACCAGAACGCACTTGTTGCCTTACCGATCACGGACTCAATTTGAGCATTCCAGTTCAGTTTAGCATCCAGTATCAAACCTAAGTATTTGACTCGATCACTAGGATGAATTTGTATCCCTCCAAGCCGAAAAGCTTTTAGGTTGATCTTCCTTCTCCTAGTGAAAGGGACAATTACGACTTTTGACGGGTTGATGCTAAGACCCTCCTTAATACACCATGAATGTGTATAGTTTAGAGCCCTTTGCATTCTCTCCGAAACAGTTTCGTCATACATTCCTCTCACTATTATGACTATATCGTCTGCAAAGCCCACAACTTCGAAACCTTTTTCCTTCAAGCTTCTTAGAAGATCGTCTACAACCAAGGCCCACAATAGTGGTGAGAGGACTCCTCCTTGAGGGCAACCTTTCGTTGCCCTTACTGTTATAGAAGAACGAAGAACTTCCCAGCTCAGAGGTGATTTCTCTTTTTGCAAGCACAGTATAAATCCAATGTATGATACCATCAGGGTACCAGATTCCGCTCATCTAAGACCAGTTTCGCAGAAAAACATCAGCTGTTGAATGACTGTTAAGTCAATTTGTTATGTATTTCCATTTTATGTTAGTTCAATCTAAGTACAATCCGATACAAATCAAGACTTATGTAGAACTTTTCATAAAAGTATGATTTTGTTACATTTGGTGTGAGACCAAAGTGGTCCTAATTCCGCTCACGAACAAATTTATACCATCTTTTAAATATACTTTTGCGGAAAAGTGCATTATTTTTCAACTCTATGTTTTTACAATTATTTTTTTCTGTTCCGTAGGAGTGTATAATAAGGGTTAAACACACTGTGTACTAAAATCGGCAGATTTTACGATTTTGACGTATTTTTTGCGTGAGCGGTTATTGGAACACATGAAATTACCTACAGCTTTTTTGGGCCCAATAGCCGCTCAAAAAATTTCATTGTTTTGTTTTTAAAATTTATGTTATCCGGTAAATATTGCATAAAATGGCTTTGCTCTCGTCTAATTTATATTGTCCAAGAATATCAGCGCCGAAAAAAGTGTATTTATGCGTGTAAACTTGATTTTTGCAACAGTGAGCGGCCATTGGGTCATGAGCGGCTACTGGTACACTGACGGTACATTGGTCGAAGTTTTTGTTCTCCATGGCACGCTTCATAGATGAATAGGAGGCATTATCAAATGCCCCTTCTATGTCTAAAAAGGCGCATAGAGCTATTTCTTTTGCGTTTTTTCCACCTTTGTTACTAGCGAATGAAGTGCCGTAACCGTTGACTTACCAGATTGATAAGCAAACTGGAAGTCAGATAGGGGATGGTCTTTTATGTAAGAAGAATTGATAAAATCCTTCAAAACCTTTTCCATAGTCTTTAACAAAACTGAAGAAAGACTAATTGGCCTGTATGCTTTGGGATGCGTCTTGTCTCGCTTCCCCTTTTTTGGTATAAAGATAACTTTTACAAGTCTCCATTTTGATGGAACGTAATTCAATCTTAAACTAGCCTTAAACATCTCAATTAGTGGTGGAACCAACACCGCTTCTCCATTTTGAATCAGTGCTGGAAATATTCCATCAACTCCTGCAGATTTAAAAGGCTGAAATGATCTAATTGCATTTTCCACTCTGGCTTTCGTGAAGATTTCATCAGCTAAATCTGAGGCGGTGTTTATTGTACTAGTTGACTCCGATGAGTTTATACTAGGACATCCTTCACCTTCCTCAGATATAGTATCATTGGTCGGTGGGAGCTTAAGATGGCGTTTCTTAGGCGAAGCATGTTCTAACATCAGTGAGGACTCACCACCTTTGGCATCGCAAGGTGACCGAGCATCATGTGCGCTGCACACGAACTGTTCAAGCGGAGTTTGCCTAGGCGTGGCGGGGGTTCAGCAGTGGGCTCTGCTGGGCCTCTTCAGAAATACCACACATCCGGAAGCATCAACTCTGTTCAAGCGAACCGGCACCGCTTCCAAAGTGCCATAGCCTAGTCAGGGGTGCCTCGGGCACATCAGGAGCGATGTCAGTAAGCTCCTGATTACGATATACTGGCGCGCGACGATACTGGTCAATGAGATGGTACACTCTAAGAGGACCGCGGAGTAGAGGAGTGCTGGTGGTGACGGCATTCTATCCTCTTAGTAGGGCCGGGTGACACTGACCTGAAACGACGGATGGGCTAATGTCGGAGCCGCCTTCCGTCCCATAAAACCTTGGCAAGGCCTTAGAGTACGTTCCCGAACTGTATCCAGCTTAGGAAACTAACTGGGTGGAGGTAGGTTCAGTTGAAGTATCCTGATTTGCGCTGATCCTGGCTCTGAGCTCAGGTCCCATAAAGGCCTGTGCCAACCCGTGGGTGGCCTCCCTGCTTGCATAGATAACCACCGGGATCCTTGGGCGACTACTTCAGTGGCAGTGAGGGATAGCGGCTCTAAGGGGGACCCTTACAGTAGAGATGGAAACGTATTTAATTAGGGAATCTGAGAACGTGGAGGGTGAGGTGATCAACCCGTTCGCGAAAAGCGGACTGGTCAGATCACCAACGCAGGCGTCGAGGGTAGAATCCCCGCAAGTGTCGGAGTACGGCACTCCGAGGGTCGGGTCGGCAATAGAGGACACGCAGATGAGTGGAGCAGAGCTCACGCGTGCGCTGACTCGCAATAGGGATGGACTTCCGAAGCTGCTGGTGGTCTCCGAACAGCTCGACGAGCTGATCGGATACACCAGTGGGCGGAACAACATCAGCAAAGACCTTAAAAAAGGTCTGCTGAGGCTCCGCGATTCGGTCGCCCAGGCCCGGAGGGAGTACGATCTCCTGTTTGATCGTAGTGCGGGTAGAGAGGAGAGGTCCACGCAAACGGACCGCTCCTCCACAGAGAGTGTGTGCAAGGTGCAGCCAGGTGGGGCTGCAGAGAGGGGAAAAATCTCGGCCCAAACCAAACGGCCGAGATCGATGGATGAGGAGCGGCCGGCGAGTGGCAAACGCCCGCGTAGTGCGAGTAACGCCAAGCCGGTCGCGAAACGGGCTCGGGGCAAAGAGCCGAAACCCCGAGGCGAGACTGCTAAGAGCGGTAGCAGTGACCAACCGGTCCAAGGGAAGGTGAACCCTTGGATCACGGTTGGCAAGAGAGGGCGCGTAGAAAGAGAGAGGGTTTTGAGCAAAACCAAGGCGAAGCCGGCGCGTAAGCGTACGAAAGGTGACGCACTGGTGCTCAAAGCAGAGGGCAATAGCTACGCAGATGTGCTGCGGGCTATGCGGAGCGAGGATCGTCTCTCGGGACTAGGTGCGGATGTTAAAAGCATCCGGCGCACTAGGACTGGAGAGATGATGCTAGAGCTGAAGAAGAATGCCGTTAACAAGGGCTCTTCCTACACGGCTCTAGCACAAAAGGTGCTTGGTGAAAAGGTGCGGGTGAGGGCTCTGACGCCGGAGATGACCATCCAGTGCAAGAACTTGGATGAGATCACCACCGCGGAGGAGTTCTCTGCTGTTCTTAAACAGCAGTGTAATGTGGACGCGCCAAGCGCATCGATCCACATCAGGCGAGGCCCAGCAGGTACGCAGATCGCGACGATCAAGCTTCCAGTCGGGGAAGCGAAGAAAGCGACTGCTAAGGGCATGGTTGAAGTCGGATGGTCGGAGTGCCCGCTTAGTGTATGTGAGCCGCCGGAAGTGTGCTTCAGGTGTTTCGGACGAGGCCACAAGTCGTGGGCATGCAAAGGCCCGGATAGGAGCAAGCTCTGCAGGAGATGCGGAGTAGAAGGCCACTTCGTCAGGGAGTGTAAATCGGCGCCAAAGTGTCTGATTTGCACGACGAACAAGGGCCACGTGACGGGTGGGCCTAAGTGCCCAAGCATAAGTGGACGTAACGGCCGAAAATGACGCAAGTCACACAGTTGAACCTGAATCACTGTGAAGCCGCGCAGCAGCTGTTGTGGCAATCCGCCTCGGAGTCGAGTATAGACATCGCGCTTCTTTCGGACCCATATCGCATCCCCCCCAATAACGGGAACTGGGTTGCGGATAAGGCCAAGAAAGCGGCGATCTGTACGACCGGTCGGTACCCGGTCCAGGAGATAATCTCCACGACGTGCGAGGGCTTCGCGATCGCGAAGATCGGCGGAGTCTACTACTGCAGCTGCTATGCCCCACCTAGGTGGCCGATAGGTCAGTTCTCGTCCATGCTAGATTCGCTGTCAAGCGCTCTAGCTGGACTGAGCCCCTTGGTCATCGGTGGGGACTTTAACGCGTGGGCGGTCGAGTGGGGCAGTCGCTCTACGAACGAGAGAGGTTGGGCTCTACTCGAAGCTATGGCGGGATTGAACGTTGAGATCGCGAATGTCGGCAGTGTAAGCACTTTTAGCAGAAACGGTGCGGAGTCCATCATTGATGTGACCTTCTGGAGCCCAGGGCTTAACCCTAGCTCAGACTGGAGAGTTGATAACGGGTACACGCATAGTGATCACCTGGCGATTCGATACAGTATCGAACAGGGCGGTAGACGGCAGCAGTCGAGGATAAGCGACACTCACCGAGGATGGCTAACCTCGAGTTTCGATAAGCCGGCATTTGTGGAGCGGATGCTCATGGAGCAGAATACAGACTACTTGTCTAGCGACGGTCTAGTTGGTACCTTGAGACGAGCGTGTGATGCGGCAATGCCGAGGCGATCCATACCCAGGAACGGACAAAGACCGGTGTACTGGTGGTGTCAAGAAATCGCGGAGCTCCGTGCATCTTGCCACAGGGCAAGGAGAAGGATGCAGAGAGCCCGGACCGATGAGTCGAGAGCGGAGCGAGAGGTGGCATACAGGGCGGCAAAGTTGGCACTGAACAAAGAGATCAAGGCGCGTAAGCGGGCGTGCTTCAACGATCTCTGTCAGACGGCCAACACAACCCCCTGGGGAGATGCATACCGTGTAGTCATGTGCAAAACGAAAGGCACATCTGCACCACCGGAACGCTCTCCCGCGATGCTGCAGAGGATTGTGGAAACGTTGTTCCCGCACCACGAGGTAAGACCATGGGCACCCACACCACACGGTGTGTTAAAACAGGATTATTATCGCATTTTCATGAACCTAAAATATTTTTTCGTTATAAGTTAGCCTTAGCTGTGTAGATTAAGATTCTGGAGGTTAAAAAATCTTTCATCGGGGAAAATGAAAATAAATTCGATTTTAGTATTTTACCACTTTTCTCATATAATATGGTGTATTACGCAAATCTGATGAACCTAAACTTCACAAGAAAAAGTCCACTTTCTAATAATATATTTGAAACTATTTAGAGTGAAACGAATGCAAAGGTCTTAACAACGAGTTTAAATTTGTTTGGCGATCGTTTCATGTGTCCAGCCCACCGCAGTCTACCGAAAGTCATAAATCATAAAACTCTACATTCCCTTAATATGTCTGGTACATAAGTATTCGCAATGGAGGTAAACAAATACTTCCCATTAGTGCGACGCATACATTTGAGGAAGCACCATACACTTTTGACTTATACCATTTGCAGCACATATTCTTAATGTGCTAATTTGCCTGAAATGGCGGGTATTAGTTGAATATACTTTGCATGTCAAACCACATCCACATGGTTATTTGCCAAAAAATATGAGTCGACTATACTGAGCGTGTGTGATTTATTTATAAAAGTTCTGCCTCTGATCTGTTGAGGACTTTTGTCCATACAAAATCTTAAAATTTTCAAAGACTGTGGATTTTGTTCAGTGAATAGTCTCACCGGAGTTATCTCTTTGTTATTTATAAAATGATATCTTTAGGACTAAGTGGGCTGTTGAGTCTCAAATACTAAAATAATACATAAGATTGGCGTTGTCATATTATGTTAATGTATTCAAAAATGATTATTCAACATTTTGTTTAAAATAAGGTACATCGCGGAAAGATGAAACAGCGTGTTAACATGATATTTTATAGCCATGATAAGCAATTTGAATGTCATAACAATTTGTTTTAATCAAACAATCATTTATTCAAGGAAAATTATACAAATTTTATTGAAATCTTTTTCAAAACATCACAAAGTTGTGAATGATATATTATAGTATAAACCTAAAATATATTGGAAACAAATAAATTTGCAAAAAACCTGATGAATTTCAATAATAGTAGTCTCGTGCAGTTTTTTTTTCTATGTTCGTCTGGGTTATCTGTAGATTTTTTTATAAATCAGTTTGGTCTTGATAAAAACTTTATGCATTTTAATGGTTTCAATGTTCTGATTGCATAAAATAAAGTTTCTTTTTTCTCAAGTAAAATTCCTTCTTTTTTGCAAAGTGAGTTTGACAACAGATTCAGTATGGGGAGAAATGTCACTTGTTCTTGAAAAGCGTGATAAAAACGAAACAAAAAAGAAATAGTGATTAAAACGATTAGTCAGAAAACTGAAAAACCATTGCACTGTTCTTACAAAGTGGAAACTATCCATTAGAGTTGAATTACAGAAGTAACCCGTGTACTCTGTACCTTCCAACCATCTTCCATGTATTATAACTATTAAGCAATCAAAATGTATCAATATCATCCATTGATTCCGAAATGAAGCACAGAAGAACTTAAAACAGTTCTTAAAAAGTTGTATTGAAACCTCAAATTGCATCAATATTGCCTCATTTTGCGCATCACTGTTTGTTGGTTTTTTTATACTTTCTGACATTTCCAAAACATTGATGTCTTCTTAATCTTGTTCTACATTTTCAATTTTTATTTTATCTGTAAATTTAGTTAATTTTTTTCTCAGCATAAACAACAATGTAACATGAACATATCTAAAACTAAGTAAAAAGAAAATCGAGTTAAGTACTCTTTCATTTATTTCCACTAAGATTTTGCAATCTTTAGCAGATACGTAGTTCGACCTCAACTGTTAGGTCATATTCAGTGTCTAGTACTTGATTCAATTTTCTTTTTACGTACATGTATTCAACTAACACGCCCAGGTTCATCATCATCATATTTGAAACTGTTTCAACCCAACATTGATCGATTTCACTGTAAAAAAAATGATTACACATGATTACATGCTTAATTTAAAGTACGTGTATCAAGGGCGTATGCCGGAAGAGTAATTAAAAGCTATTCTCTAAGGGCTGATTTCTTCACCTCGGATTAACCGGTAAACCAGGCTTACGTATATAGTTAAACCTGGTTTAACGCTTAAGCCAGGGTGAAGAAATCGGTCCTATCTATGTGTCCAACATGCGAATAAAAGTATTCATATATTGAATTTTCACTTGTTAATGAAACATCGAGCCCTGCAAAATCAGAGCACAATATACTTAATAATTCTTATTATATTCGAAAAGCTATCAGTATTTCTGCTAAACTTGCTCAATAATAACTTAATTGGACAGTTTACATGAATTAAAAAAAATACCGTTATTAAGTCACCATATTTGTTGAATGATTTATGACTTTCGGCAGACTGCAGTGGGCTGGACACATGTAATGAACGCCAAACAAATTTAAACTCGTTGTAAAGACTTTTGCATTTGTTTCTCTCTAAATGGTTTCAAATTTATTATTAGAAAGGTGTATTTTTCTAGCGTAGTTTAGGTACATCAGATTTGCGTGATACACCATATTACATATATAAGAAAAGTGGTAAAATACTAAAATCGAATTTATTTTCATTTTCCCCGATAAAAGATTTTTTTACCTCCAGAATCTTAATCTACACAGGTAAGGCTGACTTATAACGAAAAAATATTTTAGGTTCATGAAAGTGCGATAATAATCGTATTTCAACACACCGTGCACCACAAGACCATCCTGGTCCGAGTGAGGTTCCCCCAGTGACGAATGAGGAGTTAGCCGAAATTGCGAAATCACTTAAGCTGAACAAGGCCCCGGGCCCGGATGGCATTCCGACGGTGGCTATTAAAGCGGCCATCGAGGCTAGCCCTGGCATGGTCAGATCGGCTATGCAGAGATGCTTGGATAGAGGCGAGTTTCCGGAGAGGTGGAAAAGGCAAAAATTGGTTCTACTGCCCAAGCACGGGAAGCCACCAGGCGACCTGTCGGCTTATAGACCAATTTGCCTCTTAGACACGGCCGGGAAACTCCTAGAGCGGATCATTCTGTCAAGGTTATTGGTCTATACCGAGAGGTCGGACAACGCGGGGCTATCAGACAGCCAGTACGGGTTTCGCAAAGGTAGATCGACAAGACAGAGGTGGTGGTGGTGAACAACCGCCAGTCTGCACAGCAGGCAGTGGTCACCACGGGCGGGTGCTCGATCGAGTCCTGTCGCTCACTGAAGCTCCTTGGAGTCATGGTCGACGACAAGTTGAGCTTCAGTAGTCATGTCGAGTATGCTTGTAAGAGGGCGAGTGTAGCGGTTATGGCATTGTCTAGGATGATGTCAAACAGTTCGGCAGTTGTCTCGAGTAAGCGGAAGCTGCTCGCGTCAGTCGCGGTGTCCATACTACGGTATGGCGCCGCCGCATGGTCGAACGCGCTCAAGCTGCAGAGGAATGTTGACCGACTAGAGAGTGTACATAGGCTGATGTGCCTCAGGGTGGCCAGTGCATACCGGACTGTCTCGAAAGACGCGGTATGCGTGCTAGCGGGCATGATGCCGATAGCATTGGTGTTGGCCGAGGATGTTGAGTGCTACGATGAAAGAGGTACGAGAGGTGCGCGACGAAACGCCAGAACTTCATCTATGGTGAAATGGCAAAGAGTCTGAGACTCTTCAACAAAGGGTAGGTGGACACACAGGCTCATACCGAGCGTGTCCCGGTGGACGTGTAGGCCCCATGGCGAAGTGATCTTTCACCTGACACAATTCCTGTCGGGCCATGGGTGCTTTAGGTGGTACCTGCACAGGTTCGGGCATGCAAACTCACCCTCATGCCCGGAGTGTGCAAACAGGGCGGAAACGGCGGAACATGTACTCTTCGAGTGCCCGCGTTTTGCGGAGCAGAGGTCGAGCATGTTAGAGGTATGCGGCAGGGATACTACTCCCGATAACATTATTGAGAGGATGTGTACGGGGGTGGACGAGTGGAATGCCGTGTCGACCACGGTATCCACAATCGTGCTCCACCTCCAGAGGAAATGGCGGGCCGACCAACAGTTAGTCGAGTTGGCCCCCTAGAGATATGCCGAGTGTGATGGCTGACAGATGAGCGAGAGTGCGAAAGCACAGTCCCCCCCCCCCTCCTCTACGAAGTAATCCCTAACGGGCGTGCCGCGGAGCAAGGTCAGGTAGTGCAGAATGTGGTTTTCCTACGGTGTTGCTAACCAACAGGTTTCCTCATTCTATAAAAAAAAAAAGATATAGTATCATTGGAATCCACACTTAACCGAACCTGGAAAATGGGTTTCCATCATTAAATCCAAAGTTTCACGAGGAGTTTTGGTAAAAGCTCCATCGTCGCGCTTCAGGTTTCCCAATTCATTTGAATGATCTTTTGCAAGCGTTTTCTGTAGTCTTGCAACTACAGGAGTGCTGTTTATGTTTTCACATGTCAGCATCCAAGATTTTCTTTTCGATTTTCGTATTTCGTTGTTGTAATCAGTCAGGGCTTTCCTGCACTGAGTCCAATCTCCCGTTTGTTTCGCTCTATTGAACATTTTACGAGAAAATTTTCGAAGGCGATCCAGTTTTAAGTTCCACCATGGCACGTCTCTAGTAGAAGACGATTGTATGGTGGGACAACTTCTGTTAAAGGAATTGATTATACTTTCATTTACCCTTTGAGAAAATGATTCTAACTTTTGGGTTGAATCAATAGTTTCTCCCATTGTAAATGAATGCGTATTCAACAATTCTACATATTGATCCCAGTTTGTCCTCCTGGGATTTCTAAATGCGGTTCTAGAATAATCTCCACCACTCCAATTGAAGATTATGTGTTTATGATCAGATAGAGAAATCTCATCTGACACGTGCCAGTTTGTGATCTTGTCAAAGATTGCAGCATTGCACAGTGTTAGATCCAAGACCTCTTTTCTGATTACATTTGAGAAAGTAGGTTTATCACCATTATTGCAAATGTCTATATTGTTCGAAGACAGATACTCTAATAGTGACTCACCTCGACTGTTAATATCCGTACTACCCCAAACCGTGTGATGTGCATTGGCGTCACAGCCAATGATAAACGGTTTGTTGTTTTCTTTACAGAATTGGACAAATGATGCGATCTCAGGAGGAGGTGCCTCAGGAACATCACCAGGAAAGTAAGCTGAAGCCACAGCGATCTCAGTTTTACCCCTAGTGGTTGGTACCTCTACCATGATCGCAACAATGTCCTTTCTGATAAACTCTGTAATAGGATAGCATTTTAACGTTTTGCGTACTAAAACAGCGGTTCTGGGTGAATCTTGTTGCTCATCATAAAATATTTTACTATTTTGTGTCAGAACTCCAAGAATCTTTCGTTTATTGGACCATGGCTCTTGAATAAGCGCCACTTCCAGTCCTTCTTTTTTAAACCTTCGACTCAACACAGCAGAAGCACCTTTTGCGTGATGAAGGTTTACCTGTACGAACTTAATTCCTGTCATAAAAAAAATTTCATTTACCCACTTTTATTAAGCCTCGGAATTGAGACGTAAGAAAAGTGGCCGATTATCCCGGAGCAGGGTTGACAATCGTCCTTCTCGTCACCACTGCGTGAAGATAACAATAAAACAATCTTCGCCCGAAAGAACAACGGTGACGATTAGCCTTTTCGTCGCCAACTGCGGGCTTCACGACGAAGCTCAATCATAAATAGTCACCCAGCAACTTTTTCGTCGTCCTCTTTGTTCCCTGGAAACCAACGACGACGGACCAAGCGAACGCTAACTGGGAATAGCTTTTATTGGCGTTTTGGCACATACGGTGGTGTGAAACCTCACTAGCTCAGTTGGTAAGAGTGCTGGATTGGCAATCTAGAGGTTCGTTGTTTGATTCCAGGTGCAATTATTTTTTTATTGAAATCTTTTTTTTGTGTGTTGCTGGTGGCAACATTGACTCCGTCGGCTAGACGCACTTGGACGAAGAGCGAAACAAAACGAATGAAGATTTTGTTTTCGTCACGACGCAAGCCCTTCACGACGATTTGCTGGCTTGAATGAGTCATCCGATGTGGAACGAGCAACGATGACGATCTAGTTTTCGTTCTCGTCGTCGACTTTTTTGGTCGTACGGCGACGATTTTCAGCCCTGTCCCGGAGACAAATAAGGTCTACTGCGTCATTGCTCCGTTTAACACAGTAAGGGCAACATACTGTGGAGGGTGCCCTGGTACTCCACAGGCTCCGTTCACGGTTAAGTTTTTATAAGACCCCCCTAACCATTCATTCCTAGGCACGGTACGCTTAACACCATGAATTAGGGGTCGCTTGTTTGGTGGACTTTTACCACCGGATTAGGCAATCCGTAATGATATTCTTAGCCAGTTGAGGGAACTGCTACCGCCACTACACGGCTATCTAGGCTGAACGGGAATAGAAATTAATATTGATGATCAACTTCTTTAGAGCCCGAACAGCCGGCTTAAGCTTGGGCCTCGAAATTTCTCCGATGATTGATCACCTTTAGATGATGATTTTCATACTCACTGGCTTGGTGTCAGACTGTAGATTGGATCCGATATAAAGAACGAAGACATCATTGAAAGACCAATCAGCAAAATTATCGGCAGCAGATTGATAAATGCGGCATAACCCGATTGAGGCTAGAAAAACCGAAATTACGAAAGTCAATAAACGGTTTCAAAGTAAGTTCCCATCCTCGAACACACCTCTCTATACTGTTGCTGGTGTTCGGCCCGATGAAACCGCCGCTGTCGCATATAAACGTGCTGCGTAGGAATATTTCCCCCGAAGAACATATTGAACAACTCCTCGGCTGTGAACTCCGTCTCGAAACCACGCGAATAGGCGTACTCATACTGGGCACGGGTTCGTCTGGTCGTAGTCGGATGCTGTTCGTCGGAACCATACAAATCATACGACTTTCGCTTTTCGACATCGGTAAGGATGGCAACGGCATTTCCAATCGCTTTGAAAGCTTCCGCAGATCCAGGAGCCTTGTTCTTGTCCGGATGCAACTGCAGGGCCATCTTCTTGTAGGCCTTTTTGATGTCCGTATCGGAGGCCTCCTTGGTAACTCCCAGCACTTCGTAGTAGTCCTTACACCTGAAACACAAAGCGGAATCCGTGGTTATCAATGATCTACATTTACACGAACTACGAAGTAATTCGCATACATACTTCTTAATCCGCTTGACCGCCTCCAACTGCTCCGGTGTGTAGTCCGCTTCGGATCCGGATTCAGCCTTCGCCGTGCTGGAAGCGGATGCCGTCGGTCGTTGCCGTAAACCATCATCCGAAGTATTACCGGAAGAGGCCCGTTTCGTGTAAGCTCCGCATTTGATCTTCTCCAGCAGTTCTACAGCACAGACAATGAATATCGATTATAGATGCTTTTTATCTCTACTGCTTTACCTATTACGCATCGCCCTGAATCAAGGCACCTCCTTGCTTACCTTCAGCTCGCTTCGTCGGATGCAAGCTCAGCGACTTGGTCAGCAGCTTCTCGGCCTTTTCAATCTTACCCTCGGACAGGTAGGACACAGCCCGCTCCACGCAGTCCTCGGCCGCTTCCCGGTTCATCGCGTGCTGGTTTATTTTTATCCTTTGCTCTTCTTATGCACGTTCCTGGTCAAAATATAATGACAATAATGAAAAGTGCTGCAAATTTTCCCCCACTCAAGATTTGCTCACCTGATTTGCTGCAGCTCCCGTGAATATAAATCTAACTTTCCTACGTTTATCAAACTTCCACAAATACTACTACCCTGCTAAGCACTAAGCTAGACAAAACGAACCATCAAAATTCACTAATTATTCCATAATTTCCGAACGTAAAGCAATTTTTCACTTTTTTCAAGAACGAGAGCAAAGGAATAAAAACATCACGTCAGTGCTCCGCGATGAGCTGATGGAAAACGTCAACTTCAGCTGCCCAGTGGGCTTGCGCGGCTGTGTTTTGGGCGAGACAACTCAAAAATGCATAACGTGTGTAACGCACTAGGTAACGCAGACTATACGTGTGATTAGGGTGAGCTGCCATGATTTTTTTTAGAACTTTGTTTTGGTACCTAAAACCAATTTCAAAGAGATTTTTAGAAATCACCTTTTGACAACTGGGCAACTGTTTGACAGCTCCGCTCAGTACAAACTGCGCCGAGGGGTGATTCGACAAATCGCTCTCATACGAACTTTAAATTGATTTTTAAATAGATTCCCGGGCGGCAAAGTTCATGAAAATTTGGATTTCGGCTCAGTTTGACATGCAGATTCAGAATATCGAAATATCTCGACATCGTTAAAAAAACCAATTGAAATATTTCTAGGGGTGAATTACATTAGTATGGAATGCTAACAGATTGCAGCGCCACGATGTTGGCACTTGTGTTGCCGTGAAATATTCCTTTCACAAAATTCAGATTGGACTTGGATGTCTGTTCTCTGTGCCCATTATAAACCCATGATCGACCCAATATGGAAGTAATGAACACCCCTACCACAGACAAACAGATGTGTAACACTTCGAACATTTTTCGATTCAAATCATGGTCACGGTAACATCACAGACAAACAGACGTATCATTTGGAACAAAGTGCGATTAAAATCATCGTCACAGAAGCATAATCGCCCAAAGTTAATTACGCTGTGTTCCGCAAACCTACTGAGTAGATTGGCAGTAGTGAGCAAACGTCAAAAAGGAGCAAAAACGATGCGAGCGCCATGAGCGAGAGATTTGTGAACTACAGAATATTTGAACAGTCCGTTGAAAAGGAAAACGATGGGAAGTGGGTAGACTGAGACGTCTGTTTGTCTTTGGTAACATGTTCGCCCAATGCACAGTGGTTCACAAACCAGATTTACGTGGAAAGATGCGTTCAGCTCCTTCAAATGAATTAGTAGACAAATATGGTCATAGTTTTTTTTAAAACAGGTGATATTAAGGGTTGGGGCAAATATAAAAATATCTTTTACCAGCATTCAAAGGAAAAAAATATGGTTATAAATATTTAAAACATATCAAAAAATTAGAGGGGTGTTATTTTTGTAACTCAAGAAAATAGTCGTAGAAAAGTGCCTTTTTTATAAAATCATCAAAATCTTTTTTTCACCATCATCATCCTAATTATCATCATCATCATCATCGTCAATCTTCATCCCATACATTTAATGTCAAATCTGTTTGTCTGTGATTGCTATTTAATATTGTCTACACTGAACGGCGGCTTGCGGTAATGACCAGCATAAAAATGTTTTTAAATTTATCATGGCAAAACATAATCATCGACTCACCAACGCTTCTTGTGTGCGTTTTATTTCTTCTCACATCAACCGGTTCGATAGCCGAGTGGTAGCGTGCGAGCCTGGTGATGTCAAGGTTCTTGGTTCGAATCCGGTTGCCAAAAGAAACTTTTTTTAATTGAAAATCGAGTCCATGGTAAAATTGAAAACATAATTCAGTTGAATTGAAACGAAACTCAGTCTGCACAAATCTGCATAAATTGACCCTCAGAATAGTAATTTTCACCACAAGCCGCCGTTCAGTGTATGATCAGTGAGGTGACCAATACAAATTCACCTCTAGCAAACTGTTTCGTGCAAAATCCAATTCGAATTTAATCCGATCAAAATTCTACGTCAGCTACGCACGATCTGTTTGTCTTTGATTTAGTATATATTTCTATCGTTTCAATTTCAATTCAAATTGCATGGTTTTAAAAGCTAAAACTTCTTAACATCTGCCATCTCGAATTTGTGGCCAACATCTTGGATTTTGGGCCGTTTTCTTGGATTTTGAGCCGCTATCTTGCATAGTATGGTCGTTATTTTTAGACTCCTGACATCTTCTCTATAATAAATATACCCATATTTCATGACTTATGAGCCTAAACTTCCTTAAAACAACCTCCATCTTGGATTTTGGGTCACCATCTCAGATTTTGGGCCGCCACCTTGAATATTCTGGTTCCCATTTTTGGATTCCGGGCATCTTCCCCATACCAAATATACACATGTAGCATGGTTTTAGAGCCTTCAACTCCTTAAAACAGCTGCCTCTTCTAGTTGTGGGTCGCCATCTTGGATTTTAGGGCGCCATATTGGATGGTGATTTCCATTGATGATTTCCGCATAAGTTTACGAAATTCGGCGCAATTTGATGTGTCGCTTGATAGACCAGTTCACCGGTGCTGGTTCGGATCATTAAAATGGTCCTAAATCCAGAACGCCTTGACCGATTCGTACCATTTTCCCTATCGAACAATGCGGCGAAATTCCGGTTCCTTTTAAGCTATAATCCGCTGAAATCAGCCGATGGAAACTGCATTAAAAGAGAGTAAACTTTTTTGCGCACAGACATATATACATACACACATACCGTATGCGTGATAATGTTTGCACCATCGTACAAAAAAGGTACCCATATCACCTGCACACACAATGTCTTGGTTTTTTATTGCATGCACGTAAGCTCTCACTCATATCACAGTAGGTTACGGGTAAAAAAATCCGATTTCTTAAGTTTAAAATTTGCACCATGAAGGGGTGGCAGCGGTAGTCGGGACTTGTCCACGCGCAAATATTAAAAAAGACATTTCAGGAGTGTTCAGAAGAACCGTAAAACGGTCTTAGACCAAAAAAAAGCAAGGGCAACTATTCCCGAAGGTGTCCACTGGTTGTCCAAGGTTAACATGGATTAACCCGTTAACGCCCAAGGTGTCTCACAATTTAAATCTTTAAATAAATTTGTTATTATAGGTCAAGTTCCAATAAAATAAGCATGATTTGACGAAAAAACTGGAATTCTATGGTGTAGTTCAAAAAAAATTCTTCATTGTAGGTCCTCAATATCCGATAATTTTCTCGCGTTCTAGGGTATTGGTTCCCTCATTAAGCATGTGGCTCCCATTTTCATCCCACGAAAAACAAAGGATTGAAGCGCTGTTTGTTTTGTTTCTTATTTTTGTATTTTTTGTTAGAAGTGAGCACCCATGAAAACAAAAAGAACGGAGTCAATCGGTGCCGTAATCGCTTGTTTTCGAATAGGATGAAAATGGGAGCATGAGATTACACTAGTTTACAGCATTTTTGAACTCGATAAGCTGATGATCGTTTTTGGTGTAGAATCATGCCCTGAGTTCAAAAACGCGAAGGAAAAAAATTACAGTAGAGCGGAATTTTTTTCGACTTTCCATACAAGGTTGATGATATGAAATCTATTTTTGTTCTATTTTTAAGCAAAGTCGCTCACTTCACACACCTCATTCTCCGTAATCAATGCTCAGATTGAGCTGAATTTTTTACTGATTCTCGCCTACATATGATATGTCAGAAAAACGTTGAGAAAGAATTTTTAAATTGTTTTTTTTTTATTGAAAAAAATACATTTCTTCATATATTTTTGGAAATTTTGCTTAAATTTAAGGAGATTGTTCCCAAAACTCGCCAATATCTTGAATTTTATCAATCTGACGCAAAACCTGCATTCAGATGATCGAATGGTATTATGTTCAGCTTTTAATTTATGGAAAAAGATTTAAAATTGGTTGAACAAAACGAAAGATATTGCTTTTTTCACTGAAAATTTTCGTTGCTTCGCTGAAGAACTTGACGTTTGCTTCCAGCGAAAGCTTACGCGATACAGCAAATCGCTAAATTTCACACCAACACAGCAAAAAATCCGTCAACAATAACTTAATACACATGCATTTTCTGCGAAAAGCTCTATTTGCATGACAACAATCCACTCCCATAACTAACGAGCGGCCACCGTCAAATATCAGGATTGCCAACTGTCCGGCGACTGCTGTCATGCTTCTTTGTCGCCGAATCTGGCGCTGAGTCTTCGGCGCGGAAACCCAAAGGTGGGAATAAAATTCTGGGGTTTGCGCGCAATATTTGAATTTTATTAAATTCCATATTTTAAAAAGTTGTAAAACTCAATATTGAGCTAAAACTCAAAAACTGTTCTACTTTAAATTTTTTGAAGCACGGTTTCGAAATCAGCGCTAAATTATGCTTCAAAAATTTTGGTCGTTGGCAGAAGTTCACGACTTTCGTTTTATTTTGTAAACTAGTGTTACTGATGGCACACATACCCTATTTCAACACAACTTCTACGTTTTCGTTATATTCTGATTCGTATAGATACAATGCAGCTCTAAACAAGTGAAAGAGATGATAACCACTCAAAAATAGAAGAAAAAGGACTTATAAATTGGGGCAGAAACATAACCCGATAAACGCCTAAAAGTATGCAATGCATGGTTCTTGTAATTTCATGTAGTGTCGACAGTGGTGGAAAGCATCATGCGCTTGACGTGTTTTTTGATTCGCATCAAACACAATCTTTGCTCACGCGCTCGCGAACCCAAAAAGAGAGAACGGTTCACGATTTCCCGAATCGACGAACCAACACAAAACAAATGTCAAACGAGCAGAATCGCAGTTGGTTCGCCAGAAGAATCACAATGTAGAGCACTTGGTTTGTTGTCATTTTTTGTGCACTTAAAGGTAATTAGTTGGGTGTTTTATGATTATACTGGTCAGGTACCATATCAATAAATGATATCGACGAAAAAGTTTACCAACATTTGATTTCATTACAAAAATCTAGATTGAGTTTAAATAAGGGCGAAAGTAACATGAGAGAATTCTCTTCATCGACTCTCTCTTCTGCAAATTAAAGTGACAAGATGCAAATTCAATTAAACTTTTTTACACTTAGACGCTAGATTGCATCGCAACCTAGCGATTTATGACCAAAAAGTTCAACCATACTTGCATCTTGTCACTTTAATTTGAAGAAGAGAGAGTCGATGAAGAGAACTCTCTCATGTCACTTTCGCCCTTATTTAAACTCAATCTAGAAATATCTGCCGCGAACCTCTAAAATAAAAAAGCATCGCGCTTGCAAAAGATGCGATGCACTCGGTGGCGTTCGTGTCGTACGTTCGTGAGCCACAAACGTGCGAACGCAATCGCACAGCAAAGGTTTGCGATGCGATGGCATTTTTTTGTAGCGCGTAAGCACACGTTCGCGATCAATTTCCACCACTGAGTGTCGACTGCAGTGTTCAACATTTCTCAATTTTTTTTACAAATCAAATAAAGAGTGCTCCCTATGTGTAGTTTAACCAAACGTTAAAATACTGTAGAAGTTAGATTTTACACAGATAATGATTTCTAATAAAGTAATTGAGTTTTTCCTTCAGTACCCCACAAACTCTCTTCACGTACCTACTCACCATACGTAAACTTTTCAGAAATTTTGCATGTTTAAAAAAAAATCGTGGTAGGTACTGTTCCTTTTATTTTTTGTATCCTCTGACAGATACGTATTTCGACCACAACTATAAGGTCGTCTTCAATGTCTCGTACTTACAGGTATTCCACTAACACGCCCAGGTTCATCATCATTCCATGTTTTGATTTAAAATTCAACCAGATATAGTCTACACGACTTCTCCACTTATGTTTGTTCTACTTCATGATTTTTTATTCATAAACAATATGTGGGTTTTATGGTTTTATTCTGGGCACTTTCAAAGTTACATCGTAAGCATAATGTGTTTTTCGGCTACATGAAAAATGATAAACCAACCAAAAATTTATTTTCATTCGATCTACCAATTGTTATTTAGAATTACGTACAGAAGTCTGCAAAACATAACGCAGGGGGGATGAGCATTCCCGGTAGAAACCCCTGATGGAATCCCGGGAGGATTTACTGAAGCCATTCTAAGAGGCATATTTGGTGCAATTCTTAAGGAATCTCAGCTGAAAGCTTGATAAGAATCCCTGAAATAATCACAGAAGAAATACCGGGAGGAATTGCTGTATAAATCCCGAACAAGGATCCCGGCTCGTAGGAAGAATTCCATTAGGATTCTCTGAATATGTTTCGACAGAACACTTTGAAAGTATACTAAAGTGAATCTGTGAAGTAATTCCAGCAGAAATCCATAAAAAACGGTGATAAAAATTTCTGAAATAATCCTTTCAGTATTTTCTAAAGCAATTCTGGCAGAAATCTCTGAACTTTTTCCTGAAGGAATCTCGCAAAGAATACCTGATGGAATCGTTAGAGAAATCATGACAGGAATGCCGGTCAGAAACTGAGCAGGTTTTCCTGTAAATACAATAGAAGATATTTTTTCATATTTTTTCGGAAGGAATCCCTTAAGGTAAGGTACCCCGGGGCAAGTGAGAATTTGCCCCCGATTCTCACTTGCCCCGGGGTAGACCTATAGCTAGTATTTTATTATTATTTATTTTTAGGACTAACATTCTTCATGGAAAACACACCTGCGGATACTTTGAATACCAAAAATGTTATTGTTTCAACCATAAAGAGACCATATACGTTATTGTTGTTCATATGTAATTTTCAATTCACTAGGTGAGATTGACGTGCTCTACTACATTCGTCGTTTAAAAATAGATTTGTCATTCTACAAATACTTTTTCGGTTTCAGGATAGTATTTGGAGTTCTTGCAAATGATTTCATGCAAAAAAGCTGTATTGTATTTTTATTTATTACCTTTAGTTTACTGCTCTTACTTGCCCCACTACTGTCTATCCTACCCACTTCCCTGCCGTCTACCGTATCCTCTACCCTAACCTTCTACTCCACTCCTTCATCCAAACCCTCTACCCGACCGTCTGCTCCACCGTTTACCCTACCCACTACCCTACCATCTATCTTAGATATGGTCCGCCATCTTTGATTTCAAAAAAGGGTCATATATCGATTTTTGACTTCTACTCATGAAGCCTAATCAATAGATACCCATATTGCATGGTATCATAGCTGAAACTATCATTCCATGGCCGCCATTTTGTGATGTGGTGCGCCATCTTGGATTTCGAAATATTCAAATATCTATTTTTGATTTCTAGTCATGAAGCCCGATCGATAGATACCCATATTGCATGGTATCATAGATCAAACTACCATTCCGTGGCCGCCATCTTGGATATGGTTCGCCATCTTGGATTTCAAAATGGCGTTGAATATCGATTTTTTACTTCTACTCATCTAGCCCGATCGATAGATACCCATATTGCATAGAATCGTAGCTCAAACTATCATTCCATGGCTACCATCTTGGATATGGTCCACCATCTTGGATTTCGAAATAGTATGAAATGTCGATTTTTTGACTTCTACACATGAAGCCTGATCGATAGATACCCATATTGCCTTGTATCGTAGCTGAAACTATCATTCCATGGCCGCCATCTTGGATATGGTCCGCCATCTTGGATTTCAAAATGGCGTTGAATATCGATTTTTGACTTCTACTCATCTAGCCCGATCGACAGATACCCATATTGCATGGTATCATAGCTGAAACTATCATTCCATGGCCACCATCTTGGATATGGTGCGCCATCTTGGATTTTGAAATAGACTCAAATATCGATTTTTGACTTTTACTCATGAAGCCCGATCGATAGATACCCATATTGCATGGTATCCTAGCTCAATCTACCATTTCGTGGCCGCCATCTTGGATATGGTTTACCATCTTGGATTTCAAAATGGCGTCGGATGTTCATTTTTGAGTTCTACTTATGAAGCCTGATCGATAGTTACCCATATTGCATAGTATCCGAAGCAGCATTGCCGTTAAAAAGCATATATTCTGGAGTTTTGACCGCCATCTTGGAACTTAAGCCGCCATCTTGAATAACAATACCCCTACTACCACCTCCACATCCTAAGAAATGTGCATGCCAAATTTGATTGAAATTTTTTGACGCATTCCAGAGTTATGCCGGAACATTCATACATATATACATACGTACATTCATATCAAATAGACAAACATACATATATATAAACATACAAGCATATAAACATACAATAATACATACATCGACTTTTGTATGTATTGATTAACAACTCTGCCCAAGAAATGCACTATAATTTTTTTACCTTTGTCAAAATTCCAGGGAAATATTTTTTTTTACATTGGAAATGAAGCTCATAGATCGTGACAATATGTAATCTTTGCAGCATTGTTTACGCCACCTAGTGAACCAGTCACAAACTATATTGTCCACTATGAGCAAGGTATGGATGTGGAGAACATCTTCTCTGAAGAAAGTATTTTAAAATTTTGCATAATTCTGGAGATATTAACATCAAAAGGACTGTCCTATTTATAGGACGCTGGGCGTTCGGGGCATCTGTCCTATAAATAGGACGCTGGGCGGATATGGGTTAAGAAGGCTATCGCTGCCATTAAAAAGATCCATATCCTTCGACCATAGAAAAAAAAACTTACATTATTACCAATGGCATTCAGGAGCTACGAGTAGCGCCATATAAGAAAGTCTTGAATTTGCCCGAACGCAACACCCGTTTTTTTTTTCGATTGAGCATGAGCATGAGCATGAGATGACCGTACAATTCGTAGTTGCTACTCTGTTACTGATAAGAACAGTCAACATTGCACAGGGAACCAAATGGATGGGGCCTGGGTGTAGCTTTCCATCCTCAATGTGCAATTTTGAAGGTTCAAAACTTTATATTGTCAGTACCGGCGCCGGCCACGTCCTTACGGTCATCGGGGAAGGGAAGGAATGTTGGTGTGACATCCGTTGCTACTAGAGACCGTGTGTACCTCCGCATCCCCACGGTTGTCACAGGAAGGAAGTTTGTTAGTGGGAAGGGAAGGGATAGAAAGTTGCATAGATCTGGATTCACATTGGTAAGTGATGTGAGCTATGCAACCCTTTATATGATTTAGTCTTCCGCCAGCCGGCTGTCGGAAGAATACAATAGTTTTATTGTATGTTTGTGTATTAAATTTAATTATATACCGGGTATGAATAATTTTTAAACCACGCTTATGTCGGATCAACTCGTAATAACGCACGTTTTAAGCTTATCGTTTCTCAGTCAGAAAATAAACTCTAGATTGAGTTTAAATAAGGGCGAAAGTAACATGAGAGAATTCTCTTCATCGACTCTCTCTTCTGCAAATTAAAGTGACAAGATGCAAATTCAATTAAACTTTTTTACACTTAGACGCTAGATTGCATCGCAACCTAGCGATTTATGACCAAAAAGTTCAACCATACTTGCATCTTGTCACTTTAATTTGAAGAAGAGAGAGTCGATGAAGAGAACTCTCTCATGTCACTTTCGCCCTTATTTAAACTCAATCTAGAACTGTATGCAATTCCGTTTAGTGTTACTGCCAATGCTGAAAAACCGAAGCCCGCGCCGTAGCTTTACGAGAAAACTGGACAACTAAACAACTAGAATCGTTGCTTTTGAGTTTCACCTATGTTCTTGTAATACTTTTTTCGCGTTCCCGTGTTAATAAGATTGCGAATAATAAAACCGTTGTACATATTTATTATCCGCGAATGTTCGCAACGCGCAATATAAGTTGAAGGTGTGATGATCGTAAATGTTCGAAAAAGAAATCGAAATCATGGAACTCGGCACGAATAAATCGACGCGGAAAACGTAATCTACTTCTCACTGTATCGTACGGTAATCTTGACCTTTCTAAAGAAAGAGATACTTCGCCGTTTTGATCGCTGATTGCCTGCTTGTAAATCTGAAATAGAAAAAAGTATTAAATTGTGATACGTTCTCCACTGTTATATTTTTGTAAATTGTTATTTATTTATAAATTAAATTTACCTCCATCCCTCTGAAACAAACGGTATATTAGCAGTGAAAAATAAATAGAATAAAAAATAAATAAATAAATAGCGCAAAAAAGTACACCAAGTCTTGATCCTGGAATGCTCCTGCATTTAAATAAACCAGGCTGGAAAATAGCAAGATCAAAACTTGAAATGGTAGATCTTACACCGTAACGCACCATTCCAAGGTGATCTACCCACGTTACGGGTTATCAACACCCGTTTTTTTTTCGATTTCCGAAAAACTGTCGATCCATACCAAATTCCAGAATCAATAGTTATATTAACTTTTGTTTGTGTGTCAATGTCTACACCATTAGGCAATGTCAAAATAAAAAAAAATAAACTCAAAAATTGTTAATCTTGACTTTGACACTACCACGGACACTTTTCGACATTTGCGCTTGGACAAATCACGAGCTAGGTTGCCACTTAGTCATTATGCAAGTGTTTAACTAAGAAAATCAACACTTTTTCTTCACAGCCTACTATGATATGAGTTATAGCTTAAATGCCTGCAAATAAAACCAATACATTGTATTCATAAGTAAAACTGGAACGTTATTTAACGATGGTGCAAACATTATCACGCATACGGTACAGACATCAACTCTTTTCGTCGAACTCGACTCTCCGAGCCTTCTATCGAAAATTAGTTTTTTGAGTGAACATGTAGCCTTTCAGTACACTTAAGGGTGTGAACCATTTCGCTTATTCGTTTAACTTTTAGTTAAAATTTGACACTTGGATAGTTATTTGCCATCGAAAAGTTAAAAAATAACCACGACGGCGGTCCATTTGAAATTTGACAGACGAGTAGTTATTTGGAACAAAATACAGTACGCAGCCAAATCATTGCGAACAAAAAATTACTATCGAACTGTCAAGACTAACCCTGCTCGGGAGTAGGGTTATTTTCAAAATAACTATCGAAGTGTCAAATTTTAGCTAAAAGTTAAAGAATAAGCGAAATGGTTCACACCCTAAGTTTTCTTTGGTGCTTTTGGATGAGTAGGGGAAAATGAAGAAACAAATAAGATGCACAAATTTGTAAACAGAAGCATAGGCTCTGTAAGAGAGAGACAAAATGTGTTGCCAAATACGTAACATATCTCCCAACCTTTTTGCTCCTAGCATTTAAAGAGCAGTTGAAAAGCATTATGTATGAAGTGAAACCACTTCAAGCAGTTGAAATGCTAATTAACAGCCGAGAGCTTTTGAGCAGCACAGCTTGTGCTAAATCAAGGCAGCGATGCATTCGAACTGCTTATGTAGGGCAGCAAGCAGTTTAAATGCGTAATACGGGCTGATATACGGCTTATTCAAATGCTCAGTGGTTACCCGGGTTTGGCCTAACGACCTCTGATCCTACTTTGAGAAATTTCTACAATCAAACGCTTTGAGTCGAATTGACGCATGAACACAGTGGAAACACGTGTCTGATGAGCAAATTGAGATTTAAATTGCGAAAAGGAATCCACGTGCTCCGGTGGGAATCGAACTAGCGATTTCCAATTCGCTAGACGCGCACTTCGGTTCCTCCAAACTACGGAGCCAGTTGACCATCTCCGTCACCTGATGACGTCGAACTGAACTCGATTCCACTATCGCACATGGTTTACTTTTTCACAATCCAAATCTCTTGATCATCGTAAAACCATTAGGTAAAATGAAATTCAACACTGATTCTTAATTAGGGCCTAACTGACATTTCCGAATTCTCTTCATCGATCCTCTCTTTGTGTTATTACAGAATGTATATTGAGTTTTCTAAACATTTTTTGGTTGAAATGCGAAGAAGACGACTATATCTTGCTATAGAAACAAAAAGAATAATGACTTTGTTTGTTTTGATCAAGTTATTAGCGAAAGAGAGAGTCGACGAAGAGAAATCGATCAAGTCAGTTAGGCCCTTATGAAAAATCATTGTCGAATTATATGTCATAAGTTGCCAAATGATTTGTCATAGATCAATTTCGTAGCAATGCAGATTTCAATATAGCATTATGATTCTGCAAGGCGCCGCACATAAACAATCAGTGTACGATGAAAGTGGTATCGACATTTATTGGATCCACCTGTTGATCTTGTAGTATTTTTACGCGATACATATACATTATACAGACTTGCTTTGCCATCCTTGAATGAATGCTTCATTTCGAGTGCAATAGTGTTCGAATAAATATAGGAATGCTACGAGTTCTTTTCAGTCGGCAAAAATTATGCAATCGTTAATCGATCATTTCAAAATTAAAATAAATAAATAACAAAAAAATAAACTAACCCCATGTTGCATAGATCAAAAACATGTCTAGCACCAGACGACCCTAATCACGCTCGATTGCATTTCCATGGCCACTTGGATGCCTCTTGTGCATTGCACACGAAACCTGCGCTGCTAGTCGTTTCTACGTCCTTCTCGTATACACAACTAGGCCTAGGTAGTAGGCCTTTGCTTCCTACTTCTTCGCCGCCCTTTCCTCCATCCGCGTCGAGGTCCTTTCTAAGGACATTGGCGCCATCACCATATCACAACATCCCCACCAACCAACCAACTTCTGCGCTATCGATCAAACACGTGCTCGCTGCATCCCACCCGTTTCGTGTCGTCGTCGTCGTCGATTGGATATCGAATTAAATATAAATTCCACCATATTTATCAACGCGTGGTCGCGAACAAACACACACCCCGAAAAAAGAGGCCCATTTCGGCGGATTCCGGTACGCGCGCGGGTTGCCTTGTTCCGCCAAGGTGATTTGTCATTCCAGAAGCTGCCGCAGTTGCTGCTGCAAGGATATCGCCGATCGACGACGTCGTCCTTATCGGTTTTGTAGCCGCGGGGCATTTTGGAGGCGCTTAGAGCAGTTCAAACTTTCGGTGCAATCGGTTCGGCAGTTTTCCTACCGTGTAAGGACGTTGTTGTGCGGTGAACGCGAAAGTGTGTGGAAAGTGTTTGATTGATTACTTCCGGGAAGGTACATTACACTCGCTACTCGCTAGTGCTTGTAAATGAACAGTAATTCAAGTTCAGCGTCGTTGTTGTGTCGGGCGTCGGCTTCGGTCTGCTGATGGAGTGATGATTGAAAAGTTCATTCACGGGAAGATTGCACCAGACAGATAGGAAAGTTTTTCATCGATAGGCTTCCTTTAGGCCCTAAAGTTTAGGGTATACCCAATACAGTATACTCTATACAGTGCATAAGGATGGACTGCGTCAAATCCGGAAGAAGGCATCTTTTTTCAACCGTCCATAGAAAGTCCATTGAAAATATTGCACAATGAAATGGCTCGATGAAATTGGAGCCCTTTTTCTTTTGATAAAGGATAACAATGCGCAAAATTATAATTTTAAGGCTTTACGGGGCGTCATCAGAATCATCAATCATTGCTCTCAAACTTTGAAGATGCAAATCTCGAGTTCTACTGCATGAAATGGGCTAGAAAATTGATCGTTTATATGCTTGCATGTGATGAACAATCGATTAAGTTTTCAGTTAGATCAGTCCATTGGAACTGGAGATTTGCATCGTCAAAGTTTTGAGGGAGGACAATGATGATGAAAGAGACGGAAGATAGCAAACTTAACACGGCGTCCCACCTTAAACCTTAAATATTAGTTTTGTTTTTGTTTACTTCAGTAAAGCTAGGAAATTGTATCTACACGGAGAGACGAAACTACCCAAAAGTGAGTTCTTTCCACTCAACTTCGGGGTTGCGTGCGTCAAGCCAATTTTGAGTTGATGGAATCGATGTTTTTGTTGGGTTGTTCCCGCTTTCTTCCATGTGAAAGGAATACCTAATTTTAGGTTTTTTTCACCCAACCAAAATTTTGACTAGGTTGTATTCACTCAAATTTGAGTACTGTGCTAGAAACTCAGTTTTGGCTTGACGCACGGAACTGCAAAAGTTGGGCTGTTTCTCTCTTCACTCTCTGACAACATTAGAAAGAGCGCATGAAAAGGGAGACGAAAAAGAACTCAAAATTGAGTTTAAAAGTACCTAATTTTGAGTTTTTCAGTTTCTCCGTGATAGATCGAAACACGGGCATTCAATGTACTTTAAGGACAAACGTAATGGAAACCCACTTCAACATTGCATCGAAACTTCAGACGCACAAATCTCAAGAAGCAGGCTTCAAACAACAATGTATTTCATTATTCTGTTCTTGCTCACTTGTAATTAGCTTAAAATCAAAAGCTCAGGTGCACTGGTTTTGTTTACGAAGAGATTTGTGCCCTCGAAATCGTGAGTAGGTGACAAAGTCGGCCATTATAGCGGCCATTTTGGGATTCTAACAAGTCTGTCCTTAATCAATAATAGACCGTGGATGGATTCGATTATAAAAAAAATCACCTCGGAAAATCGAGCCATTTTTTTTTCATTTCTTTAGCTTACTTTGCTAGGCCACTTTCATTGGTGTTCCTTCGAAGGATTTCTGCAGTATTTCTTCAGGAACTTCCTTTTTGGGAATTTTTATAGAGGATCTCTTTCCAGGAATTCAATTTTTCGGTTACCTCAAAAAGTTCATCTTGGATTCCTTCAGTAATTTCTGCCAGAAATGCCGCGCCTTGTATGCTTTCTGAGACGAATGTTATGAATTTCTTCAAAGAATTTCTCCAGAAAATTCTTCAAACATTTGGGGGGGGGGGGGGGGTAATTTAAGGGAATTCAGGGGTTGAATCTGTTTACCCTTTATAAGGCAGTGGCAACTATATTGCCATCTACTGTTTGTATTTTTTTCTGTTTCATAACAATTTACTTTTTTTTTTGGTTTACGCAAAATTGGGATTACTAACAACGCCTGGTATTTTTTTGGTACTAAACAAAGCTTTAACAACAATTTGGGAGCCATTTGTAGTCTAAAAAATGGCTAAATTTGACCGCGTGAAGAAAATTAGCTCAAACTTATTGTAAAATAATAGAGTTGGTAAATATTTTAAGAAATAATCAAATTATGGGTTGATTTGAGCTGAACTACACAGTTAAAATTATGGGTTGAGCCCTAATCCACTCTAAAATGTCTTTTCCGGCTTTTTGTCGAAGTCAAAATAAGAAAAGTACCCTAACCGGGCAGTGGCAAGAATATTGCCACCAGCGCTGGTGGCCTAAACGGGCAGTGGCAAATATATTGCCACCTCAAAAGCTCGTTTTTGGGGTAAACGGGCAGTGCCAACTATATTGCCACCTAGATTTTTGAGAGTTTCTTTCAAACAAAAATGGTTTTGTACATGTAATCATGTATATAATCATTTCCATAATAGTATGCGTTGACAACTCTTCTAGTTTTCACGGCCTTATAAAGGGTTAAGAGTTATTTCCTTCAGGAAACAGGAGTTTGGAATCCAGAAATTCGATCCTGAAGAATTCCTGGGTACTCCTGAAGAATTCCCTGTAGAAAAATCGTAAAGGAATTCTTTCAATTCTGAAGGTTTTCCACAAGGAACTCGTAAAGGATTTATTAAAAGAGCTCCTAGAGGATTTCTAGAAGGATCCCAACTAACTTTTATTGTCAACAAAGCATCTTCAATATGGCTTGATGCTGAGTTACTGTGTTTTACATGAATCTGACGAACTTAATCCACATGTACATTTTGTCGTCGCGGTTGAAACCCGAAGTTTCCCCACACGCGACAATCGAGTTTTCTCCAAATCCATACTTGAAACCTAACGTCGAACGTAGTGCGCTGGGCAGTGGACCTGGCCTTCTATCCAGCGCACTGTGCCCGACGTACGTCCGACACACGGTTTAGGAGAAAAGTCGATTTTCGCGTGTCAAAAATTCCGATTTTCAACTGCACGAACAATAAATATACAGTGTATTAAACAATTGTCCGTACAGCAATTTTTGGTCAAAATATTGTTTTATTCAAATGTTTATAACTTTTTCATACGTCAATCAAAAACGCTGAAATTTTGAAGCTACATTGGTAAAATTTTGAGCGAGATCGAATAAATTATCTGAAAGTTATAGAACTTTTAGTAAAACTTAAAGGATTTTTGAACACATGTTTAAATCAATATATCTCAATATGTACTCGATGAAACTTTTTCATTTTTTTGTGTTACAGCTTATACCTAAGGCTTTCATATGCAGCTTCGTTTGAGGTTTTATATTCACTACAAAAAATATGAAAAATCTGTGTATGTTCAGAGTATTATTTGAAAATTCATCACATTTTGATCAATAAAAGTGCCAAGTGTTTTCAACTTTTGTAAACTCTCTTAATGTAATATTGTTATACAGGACCTACTAAACTACATATGAAGAGTAGGTCTTATGCATTTTTCGTTCAGTTAATGCACTTTTATTGGTGGAAAACGTTTGGTAGATTCTATGTGCAAAATATGATAATATTTTAAATATCGTCTACTACATAAACACATTTTTCATATTTTTTGTAGTGAATATAAAACCTCAAATGTAGATGCATATGAAAGCCTTAGGTTTAAGCTGAAACACAAAAAAATGAAAACGTTTCATCAAGTACATATTATAATGTTCATAAAATGTGTTCAAAAATTTTATAAGTTCTACTAAAAGTTCTATAACTTTCAGAAAACTTATTCGATCTTGCTCAAAATTTTAACAAAGGAGCATTAATATATGATTCATGATTAATCAAAACTTCAGCGTTTTTGATTGACGTATGAAAAAGTTATAAACATTTGAATGAAAAATTGTTTTGACCAAAAATTTGCTGTACGGACAATTTTTTGATACACTGTATACTGTGCGAGCAGCTTCTTTGCCACCAAGTCATAGCTCTTTTCTCAACACCTACTTGGGTTATTAGTCCGATCATGGAGGAGTTAAGCACTGGGTTCATGTTTAAACCACAATTGTATCGCCCCAAGCAAACTTTTAACATGGATTGAATTGAAAATAATAAAATCTATCCTTTATCTACGGGAAAATAACGAAATATTGCAACTTTGAGGTTGTTATGAGTATTTTATTCGTTTTTATCTGAAAGAACATTGTGTTCCAAATGTTGCGGTATTTGTTCCTATTGTTGCGGTATCCCACTGAAATCATATGGGATACCGCAACAATAGGAACTCAGCAGCAAACATATTAAGGATTTTTTTTAAATAGTTTTCTGGGCAAATCTTAAGCATAATACATCTATTAAAAATACTTTTTGGTAACATTTCAGTCGAAAAAGTGCTCAATTGCCATTACCGCCACATTAGGTACTACCACAACTAAAGGAACATTTACCCTACTAACTGATTAACATCTTGAGCAGGCTCTTTTTCAGCCTTTTTCATTCATTTATTTAGTTAACATCAAATTCATGATAATACTGAATCAACAATTTGCCGCCATAATACTCGATTTGCAGCTGCAGCTCTCCAACGTCGGTCACGCCCAACACTCGCCAGATCACGCTCCACCTGGTCCGCCCATCGTGCTCTCTGCGCTCCACGCCTTCTTGTACCAACCGGATGGTTAGCAAACACCAACTTTGCAGGGTTGTTGTCCGGCATTCTTGCAACATGCCCTGCCCACCGTATCCTTCCGGCTTTGGCTACCTTCTGGATGCTGGATTCGCCATAAAGTGCAGCGAGCTCGTGGTTCATCCTTCTCCGCCACACACCGTTCTCCTGCACGCCGCCGAAGATCGTCCTTAGCACCCGCCGCTCGAAAACTCCGAGTGCTTGCATGTCCTCCTCGAGCATCGTCCACGTCTCGTGCCCGTAGAGAACCACCGGTCTTATTAACGTCTTGTACATGGTACATTTGGTGCGGGGGTGAATCTTTTTTGACCGCAGTTTCTTCTGGAGCCCATAATAGGCACGACTTCCACTGATGATGCGCCTTCGTATTTCACGGCTCACGTTATTGTCAGCCGTTAGTAAGGAACCGAGGTAGACGAATTCTTCTACCACCTCGAAAGTATCCCCGTCTATCGTAACATTGCTGCCAAGGCTTGTCCTGTCTCGCTCAGTCCCACCTACCAGCATGTACTTTGTCTTAGCCGCATTCACCACCAGTCCGACCTTTGCTGCTTCACGTTTCAGGCGGGTGTACTGTTCTGCCACCGTTCCAAATGTCCTAGCAATAATATCCATGTCATCCGCAAAACATACAAATTGGCTGGATTTCGTGAAGATCGTACCCCGGCTGTTGAGCCCGGCTCGTCGCATAACACCTTCCAGGGCGATGTTGAATAGTAGGCAGGAAAGTCCATCACCTTGTCGTAGTCCCCGTCGAGATTCAAATGAACTGGATAGTTCACCCGAAATCCTTACGCTGTTCTGCACACCGTCCATCGTTGCTCTTATCAGTCTAGTCAGCTTCCCGGGAAAGCTGTTCTCGTCCATAATTTTCCATAGCTCTGTGCGGTTGATACTGTCGTATGCCGCTTTGAAGTCGATGAACAGGTGATGCGTTGGGACCTGGTATTCATGGCATTTCTGGAGGATTTGCCGTACGGTGAAGATCTGGTCCGTTGTCGACCGGCCGTCGATGAAACCGGCTTGGTAACTTCCCACGAACTCATTTACTTTAGGTGAAAGACGACGGAAGATGATCTGGGATAGCACTTTGTAGGCGGCATTCAAAATGGTGATCGCTCGAAAGTTCTCACACATTAACTTGTCGCCTTTCTTGTGGATGGGACAGATTATCCCTTCCTTCCACTCCTCCGGTAGCTGTTCGGTTTCCCAGATCTTGACAACTAACTGGTGCAGACAGGTGGCCAACTTTTCCGGGCCCATCTTGATGAGTTCCGCTGCGATACCGTCCTTACCAGCCGCTTTGTTGTTTTGGAGCTGGTGGATGGCATCCTTAACTTCCCTCAGCGTGGGAGTTGGTTCGTTCCCGTCCTCTGCTGCACCAACATAGTCATTTTCTCCGCTGCCTTGGTCCTCCGTGCCTACATTCTCTTCGCCATTCAGGTGCTCGTCGAAGTGCTGCTTCCACCTTTCGATCACCTCACGTTTGTCCGTCAGGAGGCTCCCGTCCTTATCCCTGCAAATTTCGGCTTGCGGCACGTAGCCTTTGCGGGATGCGTTGAGCTTCTGGTAGAACTTACGTGTTTCCTGTGAACGGCACAGCAGTTCCATTTCCTCGCACTCCGCTTCCTCCAGGCGGCGCTTTTTCTCCCGGAAGAGACGGGTCTGCTGCTTCCGCTTCTGTCTGTATCGCTCCACATTCTGTCGGGTTCCATGCTGCAGCATTACCGCCCGCGCTTCATCCTTCTCCTCCAGAACCGTTCTGCACTCCTCGTCGAACCAATCGTTTCGTCGACTCCGTTCTACGTACCCGATAGTGCTCTCAGCTGCGTTGTTGATGGCTGCTTTGATTGTACTCCAGCAGTCCTCTAGAGGGGCCACATCGAGCACACCCTCGTCCGGCAACGCTGCCTCGAGATTCTGCGCGTATGCGGTGGCGACATTCGGTTGCTTCAGTCGCTCTAGATCGTACCGGGGCGGCCGCCGGTAATGTACGTTGTTAATAACGGAGAGTTTTGGGCGCAGTTTAACCATCACCAGGTAGTGATCGGAGTCGATATTAGCGCCACGATAGGTCCTGACGTCGATAATGTCGGAGAAGTGCCGTCCATCAATCAGAACGTGGTCGATTTGCGATTCCGTTTGTTGTGGTGATCTCCAGGTGTAACGATAAGGGAGGCTGTGCTGGAAGAAGGTGACTGTGGTCGTCGCCATTGGTATCGGTTCGCATTCTTCTCTTGTTGATTTTCCGGTGCTAGTCTTTTTTACGGCTGGCTCGCAGGGCCTGACACCAACCCACTAACCCAGGGAGCTGGGCTTACCTTCCCGGAAGCTACGGGTTCTGCATTGGCATTTCCTCCAACTACAGTGCTAAATAGCTAGGCTCGAGCGCCAGTCTTCGCCGGGGGTGGTGTTTTTAATGGGCGCCCAGGAGATAATATTTTACCTGAGCTTCCACCCCCTTTCAGCCTTTTTACAGTTGTTTAATAAGAGTTATACGACATCCCCGAATTATTCGATTAAATATAACTATCTTATGGATACCGTGACGTAATACATGTGAAACTGGAATTGTCGCATTTAAAATTGAATAACTTAAGAGTTTGCCGCTACTTGGAATCGATCTCCCTATTCCCGTATGCACTGGTCCCGATGATGTCCTCGCTACCATACTGCTATACATATAAATAGCATAGAAAATGTTTTACTCCAGACAAGGCCATAATTGTGCCACAAGAAACCTTACCCAACTTCATCTTGATGCAAAAGCTTGTAAAACTTAAAACGAAATAATGTTTACGTTGAAAAAGCTGTGTGGTTGCACTAAGTAACAGGTTCTTAATCACAGCTTCTAGCTGAAAGAGTGTTCTTTAAACAGCTACGAAGCGCTACTGTTTTGTGTATTTGGCAAATTACAAAACATACTGTATTAAAGCAGTTCTTTTATTGGCTGGGACTCTTATTCGACTCGCACATCTTCCGGCAAATCTTCCGGAGTTGGATTGAAGTGCAATGAAAGCAGTTCACAGCACAGAGATGGATAGCTGTAAAGTATTTGTGTAGTAGCTATTTATCCCGCCTAAAGTTTATTTTGACAATAATGTTTATATCCGACAAGCCGTGTTGGTATACCAACTGTATATTTATTACAGCTTCTAGCTGTAATGATATCGCATAACGGCCTCCAAAGTGCTGCTGGTTTGTAGATTTGTCAGTGTTACAAATTGTAGGGGAACAGAGCCCAAAATGCCAAGATGGGGTAAAATGGCCCAACTCATCATTCCTTAATGACTTGATCATTACCATAGGTGAGTGGTGTCAAGATATGTTTGCATTAAACATTCTTCTAGAAGGTTGGCCGCCAAACCCATGGAAAATCTTTTGATTACCCAATGAAAATTGGCATCTTCCGGTTTTTCGTGCTTGCAATTAAGGTTTTTGTGTGATTTTATTACCAGCCGTGTGTTTCCAAGGAGATTGAGGCACACATGGAGACGCATGGTTGTTGATGTCTACGCTATCCATATTAGGGGTCATTCAAAAATTACGACCATCGTTTAGCGGGGAGACAGGTGACACCCCATGTATTGTGTATACGAAAAAACGGGACAGAGGGGGGAAAGGTAGTCGGTAATGCCCGAAAACTGATGGACGTAATTTTTTTAATGTTTCCATGAAGTGGTTGGCATCTTACCCTTTGGCAGATGGACTTTTGGCACCACTTCCGTTTTATGAACCAGTTTTTAAAATCGCTGAAAATCGATGAAAATGCAATAGTGAATTTTTTTTTGCTGAAGTTTCGAGCAAATATTATCTAGTTGCTGTTACCACTTCGGAAGCCTACCCGGATAAAAAAATTACCATTTATTACATGGTAAATATTATTAACATACGACTGGTTTTATTGTTCACAATAAAACACATAGTAGATACATTGTTACTTTTTACAATAGAAATCAAGCCCATATAGTTCGTACAATAAGTGAACATTAGCTTTATTGATGACTAATTGATTCGATTGTTTTTCAATAGTTCTATAATAATTTAAAGTTACTATCAGTAAAATAATTTAAGTTTTCATATAGTTGCAAAAGTTCCTGCAAAGTTCTCATGGACTTTTTATTAAAAAGAGTTTATTTTTCAATTACACTTAAAAACAATTCGTAACAAATAAATGACAATAAATATTAATGTTGCTTGGATCATGTTTGTATAATCAAATACAAAATCACTTGACATATTTTTTATAGTTCTCGTTTTAAATTTGAGTAAGTAGATGTTTTGGTTATCGAATGTTATTCGCTACAACTTCAACGACTGACAGACGTCAAGCCGTGTTGGCAGAGGAAGCTCTCAATGAATAACTGAGGAAGTACTTATGGAAAACTAGCTGAAAATCAGGTTTTAGCCAAGTGAGGACGTTACGACAAGAAAAAGATCAACAATGATTTTTCTAATGTTTTCCAATAAATTAAAGGAATCTAGTAAATAATAAACTACCATTGATAACAATACAAATACAATTTGTTTAATGGGGTCAATTAAACCGATGGTCAAATAAACATGCAATAATATTTGTTGTTATGTAAACAGATTTCGCCTTTGAAAAACCAAAGAATTCATATTTCTCGGTAACATTTTTCTTCAGCATTTACAGATACTAATGGCCACATGAATTGTGAACGATTTATGGTATGGATCATACGAACTGAGGTCTGACTTGTGATATTTGGCAGTTATTTGAAAAGATTGAAGATAGCTATCTAGATCCTATCAACAGCTGCCAAGCAATACATATCAGACAGACATCAGAGTGGTTGATTCTTATCCTAAAATGTGCATATCATTCTGGCGGCCGTTAGTGCTCGTAAATGCTGGATATAAATGTTACCGGGAAATATAAATTGTATTGATTTTCAAAAGCGAAAACTGTTTACAAATAACAACAAATATTATTGTATTTTTTTTTGTAACAACGATTCATTTGACGCCATTCAATTAATTGTATTTGTATTGTAAGAACAATGAAAAAACATTAAGATATATTGTTTTCTTTTGAAAATTGCCCTAAAATGTCTCATAAAAACACAATACATTCTATTGTTTTTCGCGAAAAAGTGTATGAAAGTTTTCTCAAAATTTTATGGTTAAGATACATAACGACCACCATTTTTTATTGTAAAAGTGCCATTTACCATTCGCCGAATGGTATAGAACAACAGGGATGATGGTGAGTGTGCAGTGTAAATTACAATACGTTTAATGGTGAATATTTTTCGAAAAAATGGTATTGTAACAATAAACTTTATCGTATTTTTAAGATATTTTTTATCAGGGTGAAGACGTTGTCCGTGAAATACGTGAAAAATCTACGTAGAATTTTCGGAAGAATTTTCGTTACAATTTAGAAAATACCAAAGGAATTTCAGAAAAAAAAATACTTGAATAATTCCAGAAAAAAATATCAAATTATTTCCTACAGGAATTGCCGGATGAATTTCTAAAGAAATTGTTTGAGAAATTGCGTTCTTTAAGGGTATTCAGATTGTTGCGTCATCATACTGCATGGTAAAACGGAACACAGAATCCACCCATAAAAGCAAATAAAGTTATCAATAGCGTGCTTTTCAATGCCTATAGAGTTACTGAAAAAAAATCGATATTTATCAACTTGTTGCATAAATGACTATTAGAAAAAGGCATTTCACTCCTGTACACTGTTTGAGTTCCATTTTGGCCCCATATTACCTGTACAGAATTTCTGCTCGATTGGAGAAACTATATTTTAGCGCCAACCGTTTTCAGTTTTTATACGATTTACTATTGGGAAAACCAACTTTTCAAAGAAGAATCGCCACAGGTTGCCCCTTAGCCCCTAAAAATAAATCGATTAATGATTTCTGTTAGAAACTTTACGAAGAACCAACCCTCCGAAGACCGCAAAGCGATCTGAGGCCTAATAACTTTTTCCACGAACGTCGCATCGCTTTGTGGTCTTCAGAGGTCTGATTCCTCGTGAAGTTTTCTACAGAAATCATTCATCGACTTATTTTTAGGGATCAAAGAGTTTCCCCAAGCGATTTTTCTTCAAAGAAGTAAATTTCCCCCATAGTAAATTGTATTAAAAACTAAGAATGGCGGGTGCTAAAATATAGTTTTTCCGATCGATCCGAAACTGTGCACAGTTGATATGGGACCAAAATGGAAAGTATACAGGAGTTAGAGTTTTTTTCTTTTTTTTATGTTTTCCCATATAAACCGTGTCTCCGGCTAATGACTATATCAATAGTAAAGTAAATTTTTATTTTTTCAATTGGGTATTTTTCCAGTTATTTAAGTTTCATTTTCTCTTCATCGATCTTATGGAGCTGATTTTTACAATGGTCAAAAACCGTTATTCACTCTCGTGGCCAGATTTGTGCAATATCAACTATTCGCCATACATTGTCACATTAAACCCTCGTGAAAACTAAACGCGTCAGCGAAAGTTTCATGACAACCAGCTATAAATTTTGCTCTGAAGACGAACAATCAAAGCTTTGAGTTGATCAAACATGCCTGCTTTCGTCGACAAGAAACGTTACGTGACATGAACAAAATGCAAACACATAATCGAATCTGAACCAGTCCTCTCCCTCTTCCAGGGTTTATTTAGTGAGTGATTAGCGAGCAAACTTTTCAAAAAGTGAAACCGTGAAACAATGACAAGTGCAATAATATGGATGGGAGCAATTCGAGCAAGGAATACAGGGGCTAAAATGCTGCCATAAATCATCAGTGTTCTTGTATACCGTTGAGAGCCACAACGCGTGCGAAAGAAGAAAATGGGAGATTTTGGTTCCGGTAAGTACACTAATTTGAAATTTGGTCATTTGTTTTGATTTCTTCAATTGTCATTTATGACAATCGTTAGTGAGGTAGACTCAGATTCATAAAAAAACGTTTGAATCATAGGTATTCCCGGTATAAACACTATTATTTAATGAGAGATTTATTTATGTTTATTTTTTGTTCATATGTTAACAAACTGTACAACGAAATGTTTTTCAAGATTTTCTCCAGTAATTTCATCAGGAGTTTCTCCAGATGTTTGGTTAATTTTTCATTTCATTTACTATGTTGTTTCTTCGAGATTCGTGAAGAAAATTTAAGATATTTGTTCTATGATTTATTTTGTGATTGCTACAGAATTATATTCACGTTTTAAGTTGTATTGTGTGTATGGGTCTTTTGACCATATTACTGTTTGGTGTATTTTGAAACACATAGTGAAGGTTGTATTATAACGTTGTAAGTGAAACCCGTAAAATCGTAAAGTGAATGACAGAGGTGACATTTTTTTGATTTTAGATCGGTCCCTTGAAATAGTTGAATGAAAATTCCATTTACGTGCTACCTGGTTGATGCTGTTGCTGATAAACTTATGTCGTACACTCCCATTAGGATGACAGCTTACCTGCAGTACTGCACACGGTCTTATTTTGTCACGTCATTGACGATTGCGTAAAACCACCGCATATCGTTCGAATCCATGCTTTGCTGTGCTTTAGTATGTTTAATTCAATGATATTATTCACCATTATATCAACTAAATAACTAGAGCTTACACGTGATGCACAACCAAAGTTCAGCAGCTGTTCAGTAAATCAATCCTACTTAAACCTTTCTACACCACGATTCCTTTTCAAAACCTCCCGATTTCTAAAAACCGAGAAATATCCCATCTCCAGCAGCATAACGATAAAACTTCCCGCCATCGCAGCAAGCAACCCGTAGAATAACATCAGCAAACGGTCCAATCCCACGGATACCGTTTCCAGCTGGTTCTTGTAGCACTTGGGTTTATCGGAAAAGAAAAATTTCCGCTGGTACGCCATGTTGCCCGTCTCGGTTGCCTTCCGTAGCGTGATGCGGAACATTTCCTTGAACTCGCTGCCCTTTCGCAACGGAAAGTGCAACGTCCGTAACGGATGAAGCACCATTTCCTGCAGATCGCATATTTCCTTATCCGTGAAGGCTTGCACAATGAGAGGGTACACGTAGGCCGTGTCGCAGTGGAATGCGTAGCCACCGCGTTTTACCCGTGCAATGCCTTCGGTGACGTTCAAGAAGTTGTCCTCACCGTTGAGGATCTTTCTGTGGTAGAGTTCGACGGCAATGGGGTCTTTGGTTTTCTGTAGTGAGAGAAAAAGTGAGGTTCTGACTGTAGGAGAGAAGTTGTAGACGTACATTGAGATAATACTTATGATAGCCTAAATTTTCAACAACCACTTTGAGATCACTGTCCAGGAGATTCTTAAGTGTCCTTATGGTCTTCGGGGGGACGATCAGCAGATAACCTACAATGTAAGCGGAATAAAACTGAGAGATCAAGAAGGAGAACGCGAGAACGCTGAGCAACGTAATACGAGTAGAGCTGTGCGATATTATCGATGATGTTCCTACAAGAAGTGAGATATTGTAAGTAATATAACCATCTGCACATACTAGATTCCAACCTTGTTGAAAAAGAAATCCGAAAACGGTGAGCCATGCTAGTCTACGGTTTTCAGATCGAGAATCGTTATAGGAAAAATACGTGACTAGAACAGCCAGGAAACCGATTACTAAAATTGCGATCCATAAATCTAGACGAAATGGTTGTAGAAAAAAGAAGTGACCTTCATTGATCCGTGGATGACGGAACAACAAAAGAAATCTCGGTAATCCAACATTGACGGTGTAATCAGCCAGGCCTACCCTTTCCGCTGTGTGAATAAGGACGTTGACGGTGAAGTCAACTTTTTTAGTGGCCACCTGTCCGATTACACCATGACTGGAGCGCCCATCCGTGCTATTTAATCCCCAATTACTGTTCCTGATATATTCGACCCTAGAATCAGAAAATTATTATTTATTCTACAGTTTGCCTCCAGAGCAAATCGTACGAAAAATTATGTTTTTCGACTAAAAACGCCAGCATATGGTATCCGAGTTTATGAAAAGAGTATTCGCGCTTGGTCTCGTTGCTTGCCAAAAACTGCAGCAGAGTATGGTGATGTAACTGATCCAAAGTCTATAAGAGATTTCATATTTTAGCAGTGTCCTTGCATCAAATGTCATGTCAACATACCGTAACCGCCGATTTGAGCGAGATTCCCCTGAGATCTACTCGTCGTTCGTATTCACTTTGGTTCACTGCGATGGTAAATCCAATTTCGTGACTCCAAGTCCCCATGAGCGTAGTATTCAACGTAGCTCCTCTTCTTATTGAAGGACTGAAAACGTCGTACACATCGAAAACATCTTGTTGAACTCCTTGATCAACCACCAGTGTAACCTTCGCATCTACGTTCAAATTCTGCTCACTCAACAAGCAAGTCGCCTCGTCCAGTGTCCCATTTGCAAACAGCAACCAATAGTACGAGGCATTGAAGTATTCGTACTTGGACATTACTCCGAAAAGCTTCGGAGTTTCTGGACATCCCATATCCACGGAAGCTCCCAGCTTGTGGTAGTCGTATCGCATAACATGCGTGTGGTTCCAGATTGCAGCTGTGAAGTTGGAGATATCCGAGAAATGGATCTTCTCTGAACTTAAAGTTGCCATCTTTGGATACAAGTCAAGGATATCTGGAACAATGAACAACTCATCATTTTCAGAAAAGTGTGAATCAACAACACTCATAGATCATTACCATTCTGATTGACACAGTGGAAAACCGTAACAATTTTCACATTTCTCCACTTCAAATAATCCTTGAACAAATCAACGTTTATCGCCGCCCTGCACAAACCACACACAATCAGCAAAACGAACAAACCCTGCATTTCTCGTAGAGTCGTAGAATCAATTGTCGAAGAATCCCCATAGTGGAATGCCCATAGTGGAATGTTACCGTGGAATGCACTTGATGAACATAATCGTTCATAAATGTTAAATGATATGCAGCAGCAAACTCTAAACGAATTTGAAAGTAACCACAAATTGTTCGTTAGGAAGGGAGATTTATGTGTCATCGTTTATTGAAGGAATAAGTGACTAAAACAATCTACAAATCACTGAAATACCTCGTTAACATACAAGACAAATCATCTATAAAACGACAGTGTAATTGTCGCTAAACCATTCAGAAAAAAATTGCCTATTTATTTATGTACTTCGCTCCCAGATTGTGCAACATAATTTCAATGAAGCTCACTTTATTAAGTTTTCACTTAGGTATAAATATATTTACTTACTTACCTTCTTACTTACTCATTAGAAATTTCCTTGGAAATTATTTTATTGGTAATACTTAAAATACCTCCAGAGACGCCTTATGCATCCCACATGCAATTTCAATAGTGGAATTTCAGCGAGAAAACTTCAAGGGATTCCACCAAGCATTTCTCTATAAATTTTTCCAGAACTGACAGGAATTGAATCAGGAAACGTTCTACGATTTTTTTTCCGAATATCCCTCTCGAAATTCTTGTAAAAGTTTCACCAGGTATTCTTCTAGGAATTCCACCAGAAAGTGCTCTTATTATTCCACTAGAAAACCGTCTAACGGTTTGACCAGGAAGTCCAGGCACTTGAGATTCCTGCAATAGGAATTACTCTAAGGATTCAAATAAGATTCCTCTAGAGATTTACTTTTTCTCACTTCTAAACATGTTTGGAAATGTCGATTCGGATTCTTAAATAACAATCTCTAAAGATGTTTTGAAAGAGTTCACCTCCAGAAATTATTCTTTGAAATCCGCTAGGGCTGTCTCTAAAAATTCCTCTAAAAATTCCCCAAAACATTCCACTTGGGATTACATTCCACATTCTAGGAATTCCAATGAAAATTCATCTAGAGATTCCTCTGGAAGTTTCTACTCCCTTTACTTTGTTATTTACTCTAGGGATTCCTCTGATTACTTTAAGCGATTGTTCTTGGGATAAAGCTTTGAACTTCTCTTTGATATTTCTCCAAGGATTTACTTGAAAATACCACTAGGAATCCCTCTAGGCATTCCACTTGGAATTTCTCTGGGGATTTCTTTGGGATCTCTTTATAGATTCGCTTAAGAATCCTCTAAGCCTTTGGGAGTTATTTTAAGAATTTTGCTTATTATTTCTCTAGAGATTCACCTAAGAACTCCACTAAGGATGCCTCTGGAAATTTATCTAAGGATTCTTCTGAGAATTCTTCAAGGAATTCACTGGGAAACTTCTCAAGGGATTTCCCTAGACATTTCTCAACGTATTTCTTGTTCTTTCCGTAGTGGATTCCCCTGGAAATGCCACTAGGAATTCACCTAGAAATTTATACAGCGATTCTCTTGAGAATTCCTTTAGGAATTGTCTCAGGAATTTCTCTAGAGATTCCCTGAGAATTCCTCTGGAGATTTCCTGAGAATTCTTCTACGGATTTCCCTGGGAATTCCTCTAAGAATTCTACTGGGAATTCTGCTAGTGAGTTCTCTGGAAATTCTTCAAGGGATACCCCTAGTAATTCCTCTAGGAATTCCCTGAGAATTCAACTAGGGATTCCTCGGCAATTCATCTAGGGATTCCCTTGAGAATTCCTTTAGGGAATTCCCTAGGAATTCCTGTAGGGATTTACCTGGGAATTCCTTTAGGGATTTCTCAGGGAATTCCTTTAGGGATTCCTAAGGGAATTCCTTTAGGATTTCCCTGGGAATTCCTCTACGAATTCCTCTGAGAAATCCTCAATGGATTTCTCTGGAAATTCTTTTAGGGATTCTCCTGGGAATTCCTCTAGGAATTCTACTTGGAATTACTCTAGGAATTTCCCTGAGAATTCCTCTAGGAATTCCCCTAGGAATTCATCAAAGAATTCCCCTGAGAATACATCTAGGAGTCTCCTGGGAATTCCTCTTGGGATTCTCCTGGGAATTTTTCTACGGATTCCTCTGGGAAATCCTTTTGGAATCTCATTCAAGTTTCGTTATATATTTAAGTATAAATTTTAAAAATATCGTGAATTTTGATTTTTTTGAGGCAGTTTTCGAAAAAAAAACAAATTTCAGAATATTTTCGAAAAACTAATAGAAATTCTTCAGGAGACTTCTTCAGTTTACGTTCACATTATCAGAGACTCTTGAGACTATGTTTTTGTTCATTTTTTTCTATATTTTTACGAACTGTACAACGAAATGTTTTCCTCAAAAGATTCCATCTGGAGTTTCACTAAAAATTTCATCAATTTTCCATACATTCACAATGTTGCTTCTTCGGAATTCATCTAAGAAGTAGTTTCAGATATTTGTTCTATGACTCGGGTGATTGCTACAGAACTATGTTCAGATGTAGGTTTTAAGTTGTATTTTGTGTATGAGTCTTTTATTCATATTACAATTTAGTGTACTTTGAAACACAGTGTAAAGATGTAAGTGAAAAGCGAGAGAGGTGATAATCTCTTCATTTTGGATCGGTTTCTTCGAATAGTTAAATAAAAATTTATTTTACCGTTTTGCCTGATTGGTACTGTTGCTGATTAACGGATGTCGTGTACTCTCTTCTGCTTCACTGTGATTCAGTCATTATGTTTAATTCAATGCTAACAATTAATGAAATAAGATAATCTTACACGTAATGCACAGACAAAGTACAATAGCTGTACAGTGAATCAATCCTAATTAACCCAATCTACACCTAGATTCCCTTCCAAAACCTACCGAACGTTTCTAACAACCATAAAATGTCCCATCTCCAGCAGCATAATGATAAAACTTCCCGCCATCGCAGCGAGCAACCCGTAGAACAACGTTAGCAAACGATCCAAACCCACGGACACCGTTTCCAGCTGGTTCTTGTAGCACTTGGGTTTATCGGAAAAGAAGAATTTCCTCTGGTACGCCATGTTGCCCGTCTCGGTTGCCTTCCGTAGCGTGATGCGGAACATTTCCTTGAACTCGCTGCCCTTTCGCAACGGAAAGTGCAACGGTCGTAACGGATGAAGCAGCATTTCCTGTAGATCGCAAATTTCCGTATCCGTGAAGGCTTGCACAATGAGAGGATACACGTAGGCCGTTTCGCAGTGGAATGCGTAGCCACCACGTTTTACCCGTGCAATTCCTTCGGTGACGTTCAAGAAGTTGTCCTCACCGTTGAGGATCTTTTTGTGGTAGAGTTCGACGGCAATGGGGTCTTTGGTTTTCTGTAGTGAGAGAGGAAGTGAGGTTCTGACTGTGGGAGAGAAGTTGTAGACGTACATTGAGATAATACTTATGATAACTCAAATTTTCGACAACCACTTTGAGATCACTGTCCAGGAGATTCTTAAGTGTCCTTATGGTCTTCGGGGGGACGATCAGCAGATAACCTACAATGTAAGCGGAATAAAACTGAGAGATCAAGAAGGAGAACACGAGAACGCTGAGCAACGTAATACGAGTAGAGCTGTGCGATATTATCGATGATGTTCCTACAAGAAGTGAGATATTGTAAGTAATATAACAATCTGCACATACTAGATTCCAACCTTGTTGAAAAAGAAATCCGAAAACGGTGAGCCATGCTAGGCTACGGTTTTCAGATCGAGGATCGTTATAGGAAAAATACGTGACCAGAACGGCCAGAAAACCGATTACTAAAATTGCGATCCATAAATCTAGACGAAATGGTTGTAGAAAAAAGAAGTGACCTTCATTGATCCGTGGATGACGGAACAACAAAAGCCATCTCGGTAATCCAACATTGACGGTGTGATCAGTCAGGCCTATCCTTTCCGTTGTGTGAATAAAGACGTTGACGGTGAAGTCAACCTTTTTAGTGGCCACCTGTCCGATGACACCCTGACTGGAGCGCCCATCCGTGCTATTTAATCCCCAATTACTGTTCCTGATATATTCGACCCTAGAATCAGAAAATTGTTATTTATTCTACAGTTTGCCTCCAGAGCAGAACGTACGAAAAATTATGTTTTTCGACTAAAAACGCCAGCATATGGTATCCGAGTTTATGAAAAGAGTATTCGCGCTTGGTCTCGTTGCTTGCCAAAAACTGCATCAGAGTATGGTGATGTAACTGATCCAAAGTCTATAAGAGATTTCATATTTTAGCAGTGTCATTGCATCAAATGTCATGTCAACACACCGTCACCGCCGATTTGAGCGAGATTCCCCTGAGATCTACTCGTCGTTCGTATTCACTTTGGTTCACTGCGATGGTAAATCCAATTTCGCGACTCCAAGTCCCAATGAGCGTAGTGTTCAACGTAGCTCCTCTTCTTATTGAAGGACTGAAAACGTCGTACACATCGAAAGCATCTTGTTGAACTCCTTGATCAACCACCAGTGTAACCTTCGCATCTACGTTCAAATTCTGCTCACTCAACAAGCAAGCCGCCTCGTCTAGTGTCCCATTTGCAAACACCAACCAATAGTAGGAGGCATTGAAGTATTCGTACTTGGACATTACTCCGAAAAGCTTCGGAGTTTCTGGACATCCCATATCCACGGAAGCTCCCAGCTTGTGGTAGTCATATCGCATAATGTGCGTGTGGTTCCAGATTGCAGCTGTGAAGTTGGAGATATCCGAGAAATGGATCTTCTCTGAACTCGAAGTTGTCATCTTTGAATACAAGTCAAAGACATCTGGAACAATGAACAACTCATCATTTTCAGAAAAGTGTGAATCAACAACACTCATAAATCATTACCATTTTGATTGACACAGTGGAATACCGTAACAATTTTCACATTTCTCCACTTCAAATAATCTTTGAACAAATCAACGTTTATCGCCGCCCTGCTCAAACCACACACAATCAGCAAAACGAACAAACCCTGCATTTCTTGTAGAGGCGTGGAATCAATTGTCGAAGAATCAACCAATCGTAGCTGCCCATAGTGGAAAGTTACCGTGGAATGCACTTGATACCCATAATCGTTTATAAATGTTAAATGATATGTAGCAGCAAACTCTAAACGAATGCAATTTGTCTATTTGAAAGTAACCACAAATTGTTCGTTAGGAAAGGAGACTTATTTGTCATCGTTTCTCGAAGGAATAGTGACTAAAACAATCTACAATTCTCTGAATTAGTTATGCTCGTGAATTTTCAAGTGGAATGACTATAGTTTATGCAAACGAATTTTACCCAATCTTTCCGCAAGCAGTAGCACTTTTTGCTGTAGATTCTCGCGCAAAAATGTGCAATATGGCTCATAAATGTTCACCAGTACATAATATTATGTTCGTGTCTTCTACAATAAGTGCAGAAATTATCAACTATATAACGAGAGTCTAATTGTCGCAAAACCATGCAGAAAGTGTATGCGCATTTATTTAACTCTATATTTTCTTACTTACTTACTTACTTACTTACTTACTTACTTACTTACTTACTTACTTACTTACTTACTTACTTACTTACTTACTTACTTACTTAGTTACTTACTTATTTGCATTGGCGTAGCTAGCTTTTTCTTTTTTTACCCACTAAAACACGAGAAAGAGCGGGATGCAAGAGGGAGCCTGTGCCCCCTCTTTCATCCTTCTCTTTCTTGTGTTTGTCTAGGAGAGTGAGTGAGAAAAAAGAAAAAGCTAGCTACGCCAATGCTCATTTACTTACTTACTTAGGCACGGACACGTTCAATGATTCCAGTGAGCTTATTCGCTCTTTGAAAGAAGCATGACACTAGACAAGGGACTAGCATGCAACGCCCAGGGGCACAGCCGAAAACTTTTCCTGACAGCTGCAGCGGAAATCGAACCCACGCACCTCAGCACAATGCGACTAAGCGCACGACCACGGAGTCACACAATTCAAGTGATTCTTTTTGGAATTAAGATTTGAATCTCTCCAGGAATTGAATATTCCTGTAAGGGTTTTCTTGAAAACCCCATTAAGGATTTCTTTGGGAATTGCTCTTGGAATTCCCCTGAAAATTCTTCTGGGAGTTCCCATGGGTATTCCCCTGGGAATTACTCTCTGGATTCTCCTCTCAGTTCATCTTGGGATTGTTTTGGGAATTCCATCAAGGTTTCATTTGAATTCCCAAGAGAGATTTCGTTGGAAATTATCTTGATATTTTTTTAAGGATTCTCTCTGGAAATTCTAGGCATTCCCGTAGAGATTCCCTGAAGAATTTATTAAAGAACTTCTCAATGGGTTCCCCTAAAAATCTCGTTTTTTGTTAGTAATTCTTCTTGTTATTCCTTTTCTTTCTTAAGAATTCTCATTGGAAGACCTTTATGGAATGGTTCAGAAATTCTCGAGAAGTCGGTACAAGATCTGTAGGATTTTTTCTTGGGAGTGTCACACGACTTTATGTAGGAATATCTCTGAGAAATCCTTGTGTTAAAGCTTTCTTCATGAATTTTACTAAGCATTTCCCTAGATTTTTTTTTGTAAGGATTGTTCTAGAAATTGATCCAAAAACTCTTTCAATAATTTCTCCAGAAGTTTATTGGAAATTTTCCCATCAATTTATTAAGGAATGTCTCCAAAAGTGACGCATAGCTTTTTTTCGGGAAATTCAATGAGAATTCCTACCGAAAATCTTCCAATAATTCCCTCAGTAGTTTCCTTAGAAATTTCTTCAGGAATTGCTTAGAATTGTCCCAGCAATTCGTACACGAATTTAATCAAGAAAATTATCGGGAATTTCTCCTGAAATTCCCCTCGTCTTGGGTGTTTTTTTTTCAGGATTTTTTCCCAGAATCTATTCTCTTCGGTAATACTTTCCAGATTTTTCCCGGAAATTACGTCAGGATTTCTTCCACAAATACGTTCAGGAGTTTCTCGTTAAAATCCGTCGGAAATTGCTTCAGAAATTTATTCAATTAATTACCTAGTGAGACATTTTTCAAGAAGCTATCCGTAAATTTATCTTGGCCGCCTCCGATCTCCACTCCAGAAAATTTTCCAGTATTGTCAAGAAGTTTTTCCAAAAAATTCATTTGAAGTTTCTCCAAGTAAAAACGTGTTCTTCTAGCTACTTTTTCAAGAAGTCCTCTAGAAATTGCTCCGGAAAATTGAATTTTCAAATAAATCGATCATCGGCCCATAATGTCTCATTAAGGCCTAACTGACATTATAAATTTCTATTCCTCTTGAATTTCTGCAATTTTTCCTGGGATGCTATTGAAAATTGGTCCACGATTTTTCTAAGTTTCTCCAAGGAGCACAAAACAATTGGTTTCAGAAATTGATCAAGAAAATTCTCCGGATTTTTTTTTTACCTAGGAATATCTTTAGGAATTTCTCTATGGTTTTCTGGAGGCATATGTCTAAGAATTCTTTCAGGATTTTCCAGAAATTGTGTTCATGATTTTTTTTTGTATTCTTCCAGGACTTCATGTTATTCCTTGCATGAATTAATCAACGAGTTTTAAATTTCTTTGAGAATTGTTTTAGAATTTTCTTCCTGAATTTCTCCGATAACCATTCCAGAATTTCTAAAATTAAGATAAGGAATTTTTCCATAAATACGTCCGTTAATATTTTTTCAGAATTTCTGCAAAAATTAGATCAAGATTTTTTCTATTCATGCGTTTAGGAGTTTCCCTTTAAAATTCTTCGGAAATTTCTTCAGAAATTCCTTCAAACACGTTCAAATGAGGAACCTTTCAAGAAGCCGCCCGTAAATTTAAGGCGAAACTGGAAGCATTTTCTCATTTTTTCGGTTTTTGATTTTTTATTAAATAACGAAGCAATATTTTCAAAATCGGTTTTCGTGCACATGTTGAGTATGGATCAAGGTATCTTCTGAATTTTTTTGAGGTGGAAAAATTTTTCCATTTTTGCAGAAACCATTTTTTTGTAAAATTTTGTTCAAAAATGGTTTCTGCAAAAACGAAAAACATTTTCCACTGCAAAAAAATTCAGAAGATACCTTGATCCATACTCAACATGTGCACGAAAACCGATTTTGAAAATATTGCTTCGTTATTTAATAAAAAATCAAAAACCAAAAAGTGAGGAAATGCTTCCAGTTTCGCCTTAACTTGACGTGCCTCAAACAATCTATAGGAAGTTCGACTTGCTACTTCTTCAAAAAGTCCCCTATGAATTGAACCAGTAAATTTTATTTTCTATTATCATGGAACATGCATTTCTTTAGAAAAAAAAACCTGTTTTTTTTCAACAATGTTGTTCGGACTTTTCTTGGAAATTAATCTTTGGAATCACCGTCTCCGTTGACAGCTGATCAAAGCTAAAATTGTATTTAAATTAGATTTCATTTAGCTAATAGATTGTTTCGATCACTTACATTTTAGTTTCGAACCCGGTTACCTCTTGCGAAGGACTCTCCTATAGTTCAGTAGTGTCAACTGATTTCCTAATTAGCGTATAATAGTTCAAATTGTATATTAGAATTCAAATAATTGTAGATCAAAGAGTCGTACATGGATCTAGTGTTAAGCTTCAAATAGAGAATATAACTTACAGTAATTTAATCGTGCAAATCCTCTTTGTTTGTCGACCGTCTACGTTGAGAAATCGTACCTATTTTTTAAGATTTTTAATAGTTTTTGGCAACCAACTCTTGACAAATTTATCTTACTCACTTGTACAGCAGATAGCACATTCAAATTGTAATAAACTATGAATTAATCGAAGTTTACCAACTTGTTTTAGTTACTTTTCCATGTATAGTTAACAGAGCATTACCACGTTTGGTTGACAGTATCGAAATTATCTGTTTTTTGTTTTGGTTCTATACTTGCGTATACCTATGTTCTTGTGTATTCTACCCTAAGCCACCTTTTCCCTATCTCGTTCGTTCGTACCGATGTCACACAGTCCGGCAGAGATGTTGCCTTGAACCCAGTGGTATTGATCAGAACAAATTCTTCTAGAAATATCTTTAACAATATGTTTAGGAATTTATCCTGGGATTTTATCGAGTATTTGTCAAGGAATTTGTTTTAAAAGTTTCTCAAGGAGCTAAATGGTTTTGTTTTGAGAAAATTTTCCAGGAATTTACCCAGAATTTTTTACGGAAATGTCTCCAGGATTTCCTCTCGGGTTTACTCCAGGAATAAGTCTATGAATTCTTCCAAGATTCTCCAGAAATTTTTGCTGAAATACTAGAGATCTAAATAGTTCCTTCTAGAATTTCTCCTTAAGGAATTCCACTTGGAATCACTTCAAAATTTTTAACAGGAATTGTAGGAATCCGAATTCAAGTCTAGGAAAAATTGTAATGGAATACCTGGAGGAAGCCCAATAGAATTCCTAAAGGAATTCAGAGAAAATCCCTGCAGCAATTCAAACATAATTCCATAAAGACTTTGGACGGAATTGTTAGAGGAATTCTGATGGAATTGCTAGAGCAATTCGGATAGAATTTATAAATCATTTCGAACGAAAATATTGGGGAAATTCAAATGAAATTCTTGAAGAAATCCTGGATGGAATCCCTATAGAACTTCAGATTGGAATTCTAGTGGAGCAATTCGGACAAATTTCATGGAAGTTTCTTGGAAGAAATCAGATGGAGGGGCATTTTTGAAGGAATTAAAACTGCATTCTTGAAGAAATTAAGCAGATACTCCTGGGGAGATTCACATAGTATTTCTAGAGGAATTCAATCAGATTTTCTTGAGGAATTCAGACAAAATCTCTTGCGGAAATCTGATAAAAATCTTTGAGAAATCTGGAAGAAATTTTGGAGAATTTAAAAAAAAAAGACACGGACATTTTGGAGAAATTTTGGAGAAATTTAGATGAATTTCCTGAAGGAATTCGGATGGAACTCCTTTAGTTATTGGAATAGAATTCCTGAAAGAATGCGAAAATAATTCTTGTAGAAATTGTAGAATAGAATTCTGAGAGGAATTAGAGTTCTAGAAAGGATTCTGATGGATTTTCTTGAGAAATTCGGAAGGAATTCGAGGAGAAATTCAGATGACTCTCTTGGAATAATTGAAAAGGCAGTCTATCAAGGAAAAGAAACGGCATTCCTGGAGAAATTCAGAAGAAATTCCTGGAGCAATCCAAATGTTAGAATCCCTTCGATAAATTAGGAAAATTTTGTTTTAAGAAATTCGAAAAAATCTGAAGAAATTGGATGAAATTTCAGGATTTTCTGAAATTTTCCAGAAACTGTGTTCAGCAGCTTCTTCAAGAATTTAAAAAGTTCCTTCATAAAATTCTCCTGATTTTTTCGAAAAGATGCTTCCAAAAACTCCTTATCCTCTTCAAATATTAGCTCACGCTCGCAACACTGACGTAGTACACGCTGAGCTTGCCTGGGGTTAAGAGAAAATCCGTGAGGCACTTTTCAGGGATTGACAACCAAAGATTATTTGAACACGTGTCAAGTTCAATTTTAATGGCTCTCGCTCCATCCTGTTCACAAAATTCACTTGGTCTGAATTGCACCCATAACCAGCTGAAGTATTAGTAGTCATATATTCAAATGACGATAACATGATAAAACTGAATATCACTTGAAGCTTTCTCGTTAAACTATTTAAACAAAAAAAAACAACTTCTCGATGTTGTTACTTATCTATAGCTATTTGTAAAGTGTATTTACCAAACAATGTCAATTTCAAAGATTTTATTACAACCATTTCACTCAAGCCACTTGGGATACTTCCGCTGGATATCCCTCATCTCGAGGAACGTCCTGACTCGAAACTCCACGATTTCAACCAGCAGTATCCCCAAAGCCAGGGCCCCTCCTACCGCTAGGAACCAATACAAACTCACAATTTCACCGAGCTTCACCTGGTCAAATGCCACATCAACCATCGTACAGTGGGGTTTCCGGGATCTGAATATCCTGCCGTAGTAATCGGCAAGTCCCGTCTCCGTAATGCGCCTTAGTACTACCCGGAAAACTTCCCTCAGTGGACTTCCCTTCGGAACGGATATGTACAACGGTTTTGCGGGGAGCATGCCAATCTCTTGGAGTTCGCATATCTGCTGTTCGCTGAAGGTGTCTGGAATGTTTGGATGGATTTTTAAGAATACAGAGGATATGAGGAATAAAACTAGACTGTACCACCAATCAATGGATATCCGTAGGAACAATCCATTAGGAACGCATATCCGCCTCGTTGAACCATCGATAGTCCAGTGGTGATGTTTGTAAAGCCGTGCTTGTTCGGGAGGATCTTGTGATTGTATAGCTTCTGCACAGTGACATCGTTGGTTTTCTAAAAAAAAATAGTTGATTTAGCACATGAAACTTAGTAATTCTCGTTGAAATCAGTGAGAAATTGCTGCTTTACATTGAAAAAGTCGCGATTGTACTTAGAATCTTCGATCGAGCATCGATGATTGCTAGACAGCAAATCCTCCAACGTCTGAATAGTCTTTGGTGGCGATACCAGCAGATAGCTTATGATGAACGTCGAATAGAACTGGTAGATCATGAAGCAAAACAGTATCACAGCGATGACCATGATTCGAGCTGAGGCAAGATTCGTTTCACTGATCGATGGTTGTCGACTGAGGAATCCCAGCACCGTCAGCAGGACTTCACCTGCACTAACGAAATCCACTCGATGCCTAACGCACAAGACGGCTAGCAAAAATAGACTCGTCACGATCATGGTCATCAGCACTGCAATCCAAACGGTATTCCGCAAAGGAAGCAGGAACACGTTCCTGGTGAAACTGTTCTTCGGATGACGAAAGATGATCACTGATCTGTCGGCGATAACTGAGACGGTTACATCGTAAGCGGCTGATCGCTCTTGTGTCAGCTCCAGTGGTGAAATCGAAAAGTCCGCCAAGTGTCTCTGCAACTGCCCAACAACTCCTTTCGTAGAGTTCGTTTCCAATGCGTTGAAGTTCCATTCATCCGCGTTTATGAGCTGTATTCTGATATGGAAAAAAACATAGGTACCGTAAACCGGGGTCAAATTGATCTCCGGGTCGAAATTGATCAGACGTTTTTCAGTTAGATCAAGCATACTTTACATAGTTTCCTTCCAAGTATCGTGATGTAGTAATCCTATACTACACGATACATGTGAGAAAACTATTTAAAACTTACTTTATCTAACGGAAAAACGTCTGATCAATTTCGACCCGGAGATCAATTTGACCCCGGTTTACGGTATACATTGAAAACCATTGATTATTATCGGGGATGGATGGTAAAAAATAACTCAGACAGCATTCCTGTAAGACTTAGCTTAGCTTAGACTGACTATCGTGACGAATTTTTCTGAAGTAAATCATTGGAAAAATTGGAATAAATTCCAGGATGAATTTGAAAGGAATTTCTGAAAGAGTCTGAAAATTTCCTGAAGCAATTTGTTTGCCATTCTTGTGGGGAATCCGGAAATCCGGATGCAGCTGTTGGAAGAATTCGGGAGAAGTTCCAGGAGATATTAGAACGAAATTCCCGGAGAAATTTGTATGATATTATTGAAGGAATTCAGATAGAATTCTTGTGAAATTCAGACATTTTTTTTAGGAATTCTGATGAAATTTACTATGAAACATGGATGGAGTTATTGGCAAAAATCGGAGAGAGTTGCTGAAGGTATTCAGAAGGAATTCCTAGATTAATTCCTATGGGATGCCGGGCAAAATTCGGATGAAATTCTTTATGTCATTCAGATAGAATTTATGGAGGAATTCAGCTGGTATTTCCAGAGGATTCAGATAAAAATTTTCAAGGAATTCAAACAGAGTTTTTTGAAAAATTTTAATAAAATTCTTTTAGAAATTCGGAAGCTGTTCCTGGAGAAAGATTGGACCAGCTGGGGAAACGGGATTCGAAAGAAATACCTGAATGAATTCGGAAGGAATTCCTGGAGGAATTCGGATAGAATTCCTGGAGGAATTCGGAGAGAATTCCTGGAGGAATTCGGAGAGAATTCCTGGAGGAATTCGGATAGAATTCCTGGAGGAATTCGGAGAGAATTCCTGGAGGAATTCGGAGAGAATTCCTGGAGGAATTTGGATAGAATTCCTGGAGGAATTTGGATAGAATTCCTGGAGGAATTCGGATAAAATTCCTGGAGGAATTCGGATAGAATTCCTGGAGGAATTCGGATAGAATTCCTGGAGGAATTCGGATAGAATTCCTGGAGGAATTCGGATAGAATTCCTGGAGGAATTCGGATAGAATTCCTGGAGGAATTCGGATAGAATTCCTGGAGGAATTCGGATAGAATTCCTGGAGGAATTCGGATAGAATTCCTGGAGGAATTCGGATAGAATTCCTGGAGGAATTCGGATAGAATTCCTGGAGGAATTCGGATAGAATTCCTGGAGGAATTCGGATAGAATTCCTGGAGGAATTCGGATAGAATTCCTGGAGGAATTCGGATAGAATTCCTGGAGGAATTCGGATAGAATTCCTGGAGGAATTCGGATAGAATTCCTGGAGGAATTCGGATAGAATTCCTGGAGGAATTCGGATAGAATTCCTGGAGGAATTCGGATAGAATTCCTGGAGGAATTCGGATAGAATTCCTGGAGGAATTCGGATAGAATTCCTGGAGGAATTCGGATAGAATTCCTGGAGGAATTCGGATAGAATTCCTGGAGGAATTCGGATAGAATTCCTGGAGGAATTCGGATAGATTTCCTGGAGGAATTCGGATAGAATTCCTGGAGGAATTCGGATAGAATTCCTGGAGGAATTCGGATAGAATTCCTGGAGGAATTCGGATAGAATTCCTGGAGGAATTCGGATAGAATTCCTGGAGGAATTCGGATAGAATTCCTGGAGGAATTCGGATAGAATTCCTGGAGGAATTCGGATAGAATTCCTGGAGGAATTCGAATAGAATTCCTGGAGGAATTCGGATAGAATTCCTGGAGGAATTCGGATAGAATTCCTGGAGGAATTCGGATAGAATTCCTGGAGGAAATCGGATAGAATTCCTGGAGGAAATCGGATAGAATTCCTGGAGGAAATCGGATAGAATTCCTGGAGGAATTCGGATAGAATTCCTGGAGGAATTCGGATAGAATTCCTGGAGGAATTCGGATAGAATTCCTGGAGGAATTCGGATAGAATTCCTGGAGGAATTCGGATAGAATTCTTGGAGGAATTCGGATAGAATTCCTGGAGGAATTCGGATAGAATTCCTGGAGGAATTCGGATAGAATTCCTGGAGGAATTCGGATAGAATTCCTGGAGGAATTCGGATAGAATTCCTGGAGGAATTCGGATAGAATTCCTGGAGGAATTCGGATAGAATTCCTGGAGGAATTCGGATAGAATTCCTGGAGGAATTCGGATAGAATTCCTGGAGGAATTCGGATAGAATTCCTGGAGGAATTCGGATAGAATTCCTGGAGGAATTCGGATAGAATTCCTGGAGGAATTCGGATAGAATTCCTGGAGGAATTCGGATAGAATTCCTGGAGGAATTCGGATAGAATTCCTGGAGGAATTCGGATAGAATTCCTGGAGGAATTCGGATAGAATTCCAGGAGGAATTCGGATAGAATTCCAGGAGGAATTCGGATTGAATTCCAGGAGGAATTCGGATAGAATTCCAGGAGGAATTCGGATAGAATTCCAGGAGGAATTCGGATAGAATTCCAGGAGGAATTCGGATAGAATTCCAGGAGGAATTCGGATAGAATTCCAGGAGGAATTCGGATAGAATTCCTGGAGGAATTCGGATAGAATTCCTGGAGGAATTCTGATACAATTCCTGGAGGAATTCGGATAGAATTCCTGGAGGAATTCGGATAGAATTCCTGGAGGAATTCGGATAGAATTCCTGGAGGAATTCGGATAGAATTCCTGGAGGAATTCGGTTAGAATTCCTGGAGGAATTCGGATAGAATTCCTGGAGGAATTCGGATAGAATTCCTGGAGGAATTCGGATAGAATTCCTGGAGGAATTCGGATAGAATTCCTGGAGGAATTCGGATAGAATTCCTGGAGGAATTCGAATAGAATTCCTGGAGGAATTCGGATAGAATTCCTGGAGGAATTCGGATAGAATTCCTGGAGGAATTCGGATAGAATTCCTGGAGGAATTTGGATAGAATTCCTGGAGGAATTCGGAAAGAATTCCTGAAGGAATTCGGAAAGAATTCTTTGTGGAATTCGGAAAGAATTATTTGTGGAATTCGGAAAGAATTCATGGAGGAATTCGGAAGGAATTCATGGAGGAAGTCGGAAGGAATTCATGGAGGAATTCGGAAGGAATTCCTGGAGGAATTGGGGAAGAATTCCTGGAGGAATTCGGATAGAATTCCTGGAGGAAATCGAAAAGAATTCCTGGAGGAATTCGGAAGGAATTCCTGGAGGAATTCGGAAGGAATTCCTGGAGGAATTCGGATAAAATTCCTCGAGGAATTCGGATAGAATTCCTGGAGGAATTCGGATAGAATTCCTGGAGGAATTCGGATAGAATTCCTGGAGGAATGCGGATAGAATTTCTGGAGGAATTCGGATAGAATTCCTGGAGGAATTCGGATAGAATTCCTGGAGGAATTCGGATAGAATTCCTGGAGGAATTCGGATAGAATTCCTGGAGGAATTCGGATAGAATTCCTGGAGGAATTCGGATAGAATACCTGGAGGAATGCGGATAGAATTCCTGGAGGAATGCGGATAGAATTCCTGGAGGAATTCGGATAAAATTCCTGGAGGAATTCGGATAGAATTCCTGGAGGAATTCGGATAGAATTCCTGGAGGAATTCGGATAGAATTCCTGGAGGAATTTGGATAGAATTCCTGGAGGAATTCGGAAAGAATTCCTGAAGGAATTCGGAAAGAATTCTTTGTGGAATTCGGAAAGAATTCATGGAGGAATTCGGAAGGAATTTATGGAGGAATTCGGAAGGAATTCCTGGAGGAATTGGGGAAGAATTCCTGGAGGAATTGGGAAAGACTTCCTGGAGGAATTCGGATAGAATTCCTGGAGCAAATCGAAAAGAATTCCTGGAGGAATTCGGAAGGAATTCCTGGAGGAATTTGGAAGGAATTCCTGGAGGAATTCGGAAGGAATTCCTGGAGGAATTCGAAAGGAATTCCTGGAGGAATTCGGAAGGAATTTCTGAAGGAATTCTGAAGGAATCCTTGGTATTCCTGGAGGAATTCGGAAGGAATTTCTGCAGAAATTTGAAAGAAATTCCTGGAGGAATTCGAAAGGAATCCCTGGAGGAATTCAAAAAGAATTCCTGGAGGAATTCGAAAAGAATTCCTGGAGGAATTCGAAAAGAATTCCTGGAGGAATTCGAAAAGAATTCCTGGAGGAATTCGAAAAGAATTCCTGGAGGAATTCGAAAAGAAATCCTGGAGGAATTCGAATTCCTGGAGGAATTCGAAAGGAATTCCTGGAGGAATTCGAAAAGAATTCCTGGAGGAATTCGAAAAGAATTCCTAAACTAGATCGGAATGAGTTCCTAGAGGAATTCATAAGGAACTTGTAATTTGTGTAATTCCTGGAATTCGAAAGTAATTCCTGGAGTAAATCGGTAGGAATTCCTGGAGGAAATCGGAAGGAATTCTTAGAGGAATTCGAAAGGAATTCCTAGAAAAATTCGTAAGGAATTACTAGAGGAATTTGTAAGGAATTTCCGGAGGAATTCGGACGGAATTCACGGAGGACTTCGGAAGGAATTCCTAAAGGAATTCGGAAAAAAATCCTGTAGGAATTCGGAAAGAATTCCTGAAGGAATTCGAAAAGAGTTCCTGAAGGAATTCGGAAGTAACTCCTGGAAGAATTCGGAAGGAATTCCTAGAGGAATTCGAAAGGACTTCCTGGAGGCATTCGAAAGGAATTCCTGGAGGAATTCGAAAAGAATTCCTGGAGGAATTCGAAAAGAATTCCTGGAGGAATTCGTAAGGAATTCCTGGAGGAATTCGAAAGAAATTTCTGGAGGGATTCGGATAGAATTCCTGGAGGAATTCGAAAGGAATTCCTGGAGGAATTCGAAAGGAATTCCTGGAGGAATTCGAAAGGAATTCCTGGAGGAATTCGAAAGGAATTCCTGGAGGAATTCGAAAGGAATTCCTGGAGGAATTCGAAAGGAATTCCTGGAGGAATTCGGAAGGAATTCCTGGAGGAATTCGGAAGGAATTCCTGGAGGAATTCGAAAGGAATTCCTGGAGGAATTCGAAAGGAATTCCTGGAGGAATTCGAAAGGAATTCCTGGAGGAATTCGAAAGGAATTCCTGGAGGAATTCGAAAGGAATTCCTGGAGGAATTCGAAAGGAATTCCTGGAGGAATTCGAAAGGAATTCCTGGAGGAATTCGAAAGGAATTCCTGGAGGAATTCGAAAGGAATTCCTGGAGGAATTCGAAAGGAATTCCTGGAGGAATTCGAAAGGAATTCCTGGAGGAATTCGAAAGGAATTCCTGGAGGAATTCGAAAGGAATTCCTGGAGGAATTCGAAAGGAATTCCTGGAGGAATTCGAAGTTAATTCCTGGAGGATTTCGAAAGGAATTCCTAGAGGGATTCTAAAGGAATTCCTGGAGGAATTCGGAAGGAGTTTCTGGAGGAGTTCGGAAGGAATTCCTGGAGGAATTCGAAAGGAATTCCTGGTATTTTTTTGGAAATTCGCTCATAATTGTCCTATACAATATAATCGATAATGTTATAGTATAGCCAAGGATGTGTCGGAAAACTTTGTCGAAGACCGCAAAGAGATCCAATGCATGTGGAAAAAGATACACTCTTCGCAAGTCAGGCCAAAAATTGAGATTTTATCATTGATGTTATTCCTTTACATGATAAAAGATAAGCACACTCAGGCGATCAGTAGGTTATAACTTTTGTTACAAGACTCGGATCGCTTTGTGGTCTTCAGCAAAGTTTTTCAGAACATCTGAGGCTATACTTTTACATAATCGGTTAAATAATTTCAGAATAATTTTATTCATTTATAAGGAAAATGCAAAAAAGTTAGTTTTTCCATATAAAATCCCATATAAATTTCAAACGCGATGCTCAAATTGTAGGCATGACTGATCGCGCTCAAATTTTGCACAGTCGTTGAGGACCCGAAATGGAGTCAAAAAAAAAACCTTGAACTGAAAGAACGACCTCTATGACCCACGCTAGTATTACACACGTGGAGCTATTTGTAGAAGAACATGCTGAAGAAATTTCTGGCAGAGTTCACAGTGGAACCCCTTGAATAATTCCAGAAGCAATCTATCTGAAGAAGTTTCATGATGACTGATGATTCCTTAGAAGATTTTTCGGTAAATCGTTGATGAAATTCCTCAAGAAGCTCCTGGAGGTATTTATGACGAAAATTCTGAAGATAACTATGTAAAAGCTTTCACATGTAGATGGACGGACAGCTGTAGCTGACTAAACAATTCTGATGCATGTTGTTAGAATCTCTGCAGAAATACTTACTTGAAATTGAGCGATTCACTCAACAAAACACTCATTTGGTATCCCATTCTATCGGTGGTGTAACCTCCTGGAGGGTTCACATTTAGCAAATAGTCTTCAATTGGTGAACTTTTTCTAAAGATCTTTCGCTGGGGTGTCTGTGAAGGCGAGAAAATCATGATTATTTAGACTATTTCAACATCAATATTTGGAAAGCCTTTACCGCAACCACTGCTTGAAGGACCACTCCATTCAGACATGTTCGTTTTCGGAACCCAAAGTTTGGATCCGTCTCCTGGACTGCTGTCTTCGAACTCACATTGTCGATTTTTATTATATGATTCTTCCCACCTCGCTTGCGGATTGTACCATAAACCTCGTACCACACAAAACTGCTTTCATCAGAGTTCAAATTCCGATCAATAAACGAAAGACGCGTATCAATGTTCAAATTCATACTTTCCAAGTAAGAAAACGTGTCATTGGTATCCACACTGTTCAGCAAAAGCCACCGATATGATCCATTGAAGTACGACCGTTCGGAGCAAAACCGTAGCAAATCGTGTGCCGATGAACAGCTTAGATCCACAATCAAACCGAACCGATGGTGGCCCGTGAACATCAATCGGTGATGGTCGGTGTAGAATGTTGTAGAAGGAATGATAATGCTTAGGAATGGACCAGAGTAAGCACGAAGCCAGGAAACCCATTCCGATACTTCGCAGTGGAACAGAACGATTGCATTTATGTTCTCGCGTGTAATGAAATCGCCGATCAGATTATTGGGATAGGTGTAGCCACGAGTTGCGAATGCACTGAAGAAAAAGTAGAGTACAGCCACTGAAGACTTCATAGCAAACGCAGCAGAATCTATTACGAGATATGATCCAGAACCGACTTTTCGAACCCTCTAAGCAGAATGCCCTTTTCGAATGAGCGTGATGAGTTTTGTACCTTGTACAAAACTGATTGCATGAACTACAAGATAGTTGAATATTCAATCAGCCATTATACTGTCATCGTTAAAACGGTTCAAACTGCATAGTGATGCATAAGCATAATGACAAAATAATTAATAATTAAGGTAAAAGATGTATGAAAGCATGATTCTGCAAAATTCAACATAACAGTGATCAACCATGCACCCCGTTAACATGTTTAATAGACGATTTTCAGGGAGCTTTGCATCCCTTGACAGAGTTTCTGGAATATCTTTTGGAATTCAACAAAAAATCAAGAATTGCAAATTCAGTTTTGCATATAAACTTTAGTGGCACACATCTGACCGAACGAAGCATCAAACCAAGCTGCATTTGCTTATCCTTAGTGCTCTTGAAAACGTGAGGAGGGCTTCAAGTCGGCTTTTGTGGCAGCCTTATTTACATTTTCTGAGGTTTCGCCTTAAGAGTTTTGTTTCCAACTGATAGTGCAGCCTATGGGTCCTGTTGTCTTTCTGACTTCAGATGTACTGATAGGGTACATTTTTTTTTATATCTGTATTAACGAGAATTTTAGCCCTAGGCTAGTTCATCTCGGGACCCACGCTTTACTTCCCTTCCGAAGAAAGAACCCATATTTTGTGAGTTTGTCGGGAGTGGGATTCGATCCCAGGTCCTCGGCGTGATAGTCAAGTGTTCTAACCATCACACCAGGTCCGCTCCACATAGGGAACAATAGCTCAACTCATAAAATCATTCCTGAATGTGATTTGACCATTACTATAGGTAAATTTTATTCCCAATGAAAATTGGCAACCTCCGGTTTTTGTTGCTTGCAATTACGGTTTTCTGGTGGTATTATTATCAGCAATGTGTATCCAAGGTGGTTGAGAAACACATGGAATCACATGGTTGTTGATGCCTACGCTATCTATGTTGAATTTTCATTCAAAAATAATGGCAATCGTTTAGGAGGAAGGGGGTTTGTAAAAGATTAAAAGAGGGTCTGGGCGTCATATTTTAGTGTAGCTATTAAGTGGCATCTTACCCCATGGCAGATGGCCTTTTTGCATCACTTCCGTTTTTCGAATCAACTTTTAAAATCGCTAAGACAGACAGACAGACAGACAGACAGACAGACAGACAGACAGACAGACAGACAGACAGACAGACAGACAGACAGACAGACAGACAGACAGACAGACAGACAGACAGACAGACAGAATATGCAATTGATTTAAAAAAAACTGTCTTACACCAATTTAGTAAGTTACTCGAGATTCTCCATCTTCAACTCTAAGTTTCCAAATTGTATATGAAATTTCCCACATTTTATTATTTTACACAAAGACAATCGGATGAGCAACTTAAAAGATATAACAAGATCTATGAATAATCTGAGGGTTCTTGAAATAATATTTGAATACATATCACATCACCATGAGTGCTCAGGACTGAAAGCAAGTAATCCTCTCTGTTTTTTCTGTTCTGTTTTTTTCTTGTAATCACACTTTCCTAACAAAAAAAAAACCTCTCGCCTTCCCTTCAGATTCACAAATCAAGCTGTCAATTTTACATGATATTACAAACGCCACCATCCAATACAAATAGCTCGCTCGAATGTCAGCAATCAAATGGCAAGGTATCAATCACAGTTGTGACAACCGGTTTCAAATCAACAAGTTTATAAGGGGTTGGCATTTTCGTTCAATAGTCTTTCCTTAGTTCTATACTGAACATGACACATAAAGTGCGGATATACACATTGCAAGCGCAACATTGTTGGCAGCCAGTGTCGAGATCCATGTTGTAGATACATGGACGGTTGCGTGTCTAATATCGTCACAACATGGGAAGCGAAGGCAAGAGTCTTGATTCCTAAAACAACCGAACGGCTTTTTCACTATACTACTAATCGCGTGGAAATTTGAAATTTAAAAAATCAACAGCAACACTTTTTTGTAACAATTTTGGCCAAATAATTTGGTGTTTCATTAGGTCTGGTTCCATAAAAATAACGCCTAGTTTGATCTGCACTCTCGAGACTAAATATCTCGTTAATTCAGTAGATATTTCAAAGTTATGTTTGAAGTGACAATGGAATCAAATTTATGGTTTTCCTATTAGGATTTCATTGCGTTCTTGGATATTTAATACATCATAACCACCCTAATCTAAATGAATGTGTTGTTTTTTAGAACAGGAGAGTCCTTTTACCCCTGCCCATAATTCATGGATTTCTCAACTATTGATAGTCCGAATCTGTCCTTATGGAACTTGAATATTCGAATTAATCAACACTGACTTATGCTCTAGTTTTCATTATTTTGTTTGACATCAAACTCTTAGGAAAAAAACTGTAGATATTTAAAAATATACTTTATTAAACTTTTGCTGAAATGCACTAATTTTCGCTAAACTGAACTATATATTTAACAACTAGTTTTGATTGGCTTTTCCTGTGATTTTTTTTGCTATTCAAAGTTGAAAAATGTTATGAGAAACATGGAAAATAATGATGGATAGAGTCGCAAAAGAGCTACAGAGACAATTGGAAAGAAGTTGAACAGCCTCATATTATTTATGTTCAACGTTTATTTCATTTGTCACTTGATTGCGACCAGAGTTTAAAATTTTCATTTTCAATGAGTGAAATTCAACGTTAATTTTGAAGATTCTCAACTGAGGGACTAAAATAAAATTCATTTTGGTGAATGAATTATTTCACCTATTTATTCATTTTTCTGTCACTGACAATTTTCACTGAGAAATAAAACTGGACCGTAATTCCCGCTTATACTTCCAATTACCTCAAAACATGTGTATAGTAGTTGTTGGGGGACAAGTAAAACGCCGCTGATTTTGTATAGCAGATGCTTTAAGCTAGAAATGTATTATGCATTAGTTGAAATCTTCATTAAATGTTTCAAATGGCTGACTTACAATTTCAGTGGGTTTATAATCTTCAGCAAATTGTCCCAAAACAATGGAAAGAATCAGATAATTTGATATAGGCTACAAAGGGACTTAATTATTATTCTATAAATAACTAGCCAAGAAGTGCATACATTACGCATATAAGTTCATTGAACGAATCTCATTTGGTGTATGACAATGAGTATAGGTTATCAAGTTGGATAATATGTGGCCTTAGTCTAGAATAGAAATAGGTGTTGTTTAATCTAATTCACTTCACATCCACCTATAACATATACACCTGACACTAATCGTTGTCTGAACAGGTTTTAAACGATGGTTTGGTAAGTATTTTAATCATGAAATACAGTTTTATGTGCTCCGCAATAAACACATCACATGTCGAGAACTATTGTTTTCTGTTTCTTTCTCTATTCTCATCGGTACACGTCTCTTCGTCATTTCGCTCGGCCTGATTCGATTTTCGCCCTGGCGCGGTTGCCAGTTTCGCAACATCCTCCCCCCGGTGGAACCCTGGAATGACCTGGGTTCCAGGATCCTTCGATATCTCCAAAACTGCTAATTTGGATACAGATTTCTTAGATGGTGCTTTCCCAGCAGTCTGTACTACGGCTTGGCGCACTCTCCCGTCCGCAGCTGGCAGCACTTCAAGTACACGTCCACGAACCCATCCATTGCGCCGTGTATCGTCAATTATGAAGACCAGATCTCCAGGTTGAATTGGTTTAGTTTCGCCGAACCATTTTGTACGTCTTGTTAAAGTGGGAAGGTATTCCCTGACCCAACGTTTCCAAAAAATGTCCAGAAGCTTCTGAATTGTTGTCCACGAACCTTTTAATAGAGATACTTCATCGGTCGTTTGCACAACCGGTAGCCGAACTCCGGAGGAACTTCCCAGCAAAAAATGATTAGGAGTTAACGCCTCTTGTTCTATTGAGTCTAAAGGCAGATAGGTGAGTGGCCGGCAATTAACGATGGCTTCTGCTTCCGCCAAGAAAGTTTGCAGAGACTCGTCGTTCAGCTTCTCACTGCTATCCTGAAGGGAAGACAAAGCGACTTTCACCGATCTTACCATTCGCTCCCAAGCACCTCCCATGTGTGGGGTACTTGGGGGAATAAACTTCCATTCGGTCTGCGTACTCGTGAATTTGGCCGCGAGTCCTTTGTTGATTTGATCTCTGAGCAGTCGTTCGGTGCCACGAAAACAGGTTGCGTTATCGCTGTATATCTCTGCAGGACTCCCTCGACGGCATATGAATCGGCGTACTGCTTTAATGCAGGACTCAATGTCGAGCTTGTAAACGACTTCTACGTGAACCGCTCGGATCGTTAGACAAGTGAATATAGCAACCCAGCGCTTCACGTGACTGCGGTTCACCTTCACCAAAACGGGTCCAAAATAGTCGAGGCCGCAGTAAGTGAAGGGCCGTAAGTAGGAGGCAAGTCTAGCCGTTGGAAGAGGGGCCATTCGAGGAACAGCCGGTTGAGCTCGACGTATTTTGCACACTAGACATTGCTTGGCCATCTGTCTCACTTGTGTGCGCAGCTGCGGTATGTAAAAGCGTTGCCGTGCTTCGTTCACGACTGATTCGTTGTTGGCGTGTAGTAGCTGACGATGAAGATCTTCAAGTACCAACGTAGTCAACCGGTGTCGCTTTGGCAGAATGATTGGGTGTTTCATTTCAGCGGGTACATGCAGAGCAGCACTGATCCTGCTATCCAAGCGGAGGACTCCAGACGAGTCCAGTATCGGTGATAACTTGTAAAGGGGGCTGGTTCTTTCTAGTTCCTGCCGATTCTGATACGGAAGTTTTTGGTTGTTGGTCAATGTAGCTAGCTCATCAACGAAACACTCCCATTGCACAGCTCGAAACAAATATTCCTCAGCTTTCTGGAGCTCGAACTGTGTCAGATGACCAATGTTCCGCCCTTGACCGGGGAGCGTTGTTCGGCAGTTGTTCACAAACCGAAGGACGTGGGCCATCGTTCGCAACATTTTTCTCCAGGATGAAAACCGGTCAACTTCGATTAGTTGCTCCGGAATCTTTAGCTGACGATGAGCATAACAGGCCCGAATTTCGTCCGAAACTATGCCAGTCCTCTTCTGTTGCGGCCACTGATGTGCGGGATAACGAAGAAATTCGGGTCCTTCGTACCAGATACTGTTCTTACTGAAGTGTGGTCCCACTCCCCATTTAGTTGCTTCATCTGCCGGATTCTGTTTGGATGAGACCCAGCGCCAATCCTCACGATTTGATTTCTCCAAAATCTCACCCACTCGAAAAGCAACAAATGGGCGGTATTTCCGAGGATCGGCATATATCCAACTCATTGCAACCTCTGCGTCAGTCCAAAAGAAGTGCTTCTTCACGGCTAATGAATGTCCGTCAACTGCGAACATGGCCAGCCGTACTCCCAAAACACAAGCCATGAGCTCAAGGCGAGGTATTGTTGTTGGTTTTAGGGGAGCTACCTTAGTCTTCGATGCCACAAATGCCACCTCTGCTGAACCATACGGATTTGTGATCCGGAAATACGTGACACACGAATACGAAACTTCGCTTGCATCAACAAACGTGTGAATTTCCAACGTCGAAAGATCACCCTTGGAGAAATAGCATCGAGGTATTCTTACGTTGTTGATGTCGTCCAGTATATCCAGCCATTCCTGCCATCGTTCGAACGTTCTGTCATCGATTTGCTCGTCCCAGCCTGTGCCTTCCCGCCACGTATCTTGAAGAAGAACTTTGCCAAATACTAAATATGGCGCCAAGAACCCTTGTGGGTCGAAAAACGACATGACGCATCGTGCTAATTGGCGCTTCGTTGGCTTCGTGTTGGTCTCTCGTAGACGGGAAATATCGCTTAACAAATAAGTGTTGTACCGAAACTCGTCCGCTTCGGTGTCCCAAGACAGACCAAGTACTCTGTCCGACTGCTTATCGGCTCCGGAATCCAGATCAATGACGGTTTGTTCTTTGCCTTCTCCCAGTTGTTCCAAGACGACTCGTTCATTACTGCACCAATTCCTAATCTCGAATCCACCGTATTGATGGATCATTTTAACTTGTGACGCAATCTGGACAGCTTCTTCCGTGCTAGCAAAGCTATCAAGGTAATCATCCACATAATGATTGTGGACGATTCCTTGCACTGCCCTGGGATATTCATGAGCAAACATGTTGGCGTTCGTATTTTTCACGAATTGCGCTGTGGCGGGGGAGCACGACGACCCAAAGGTTGCTACATTCATCAGGTACGTTTCCGGGGGTGATGCAGGGTTACTCCTATACACAAATCGTTGAGCATGACGATCCTCGGATCGGATGCGTACCTGATGAAACATCTCTTTAATATCTGCGCTCACTGCTACTGGATATTGACGGAAACGAAAGAGAACTGCGGGTAGCAATGTCAACTGATCAGGTCCTTTAAGTAACATGCTGTTTAGCGAAATTCCGTCCACTTTTGCCGAGGCGTCCCAAATAAGGCGTACTTTGCCAGGTTTCCTTGGGTTGCATACCGCTCCGAGTGGCAAATACCAGACTCGACGAAGATCCGCCTCGGTTAACTCCTCTGGTGAGGCACGGTGTGCATAGCCTTTTGACTCATACTCGTGGATCTGCTTCCGCACGTTATCGTTAAGTGCAGGATCCTTGGCCAGTCTGCGCTCGAGACATTGGAGACGTTTGACGGCCATAGCATAGCTGTCGGGGAACTCGAAATCGTCGTATCTCCACAGTAGTCCCGATTCATAGCGTTCTCCTACTCGTTTTGTCGTTTGTTCCAGAATTCGTAATGCGCGCTCGTCGTCCTGTGCGATTTCGTTGATGCCCGATTGTATTCCAGCTTCTTCTAGGGTAAAATAGGCCTTCAATGTTTTGTCAAGATGTTCGACTTCAGAACACTCGCAGACATGATAGTTCATAGATAGTTGGCTCTCTTCACGGTGGCCCCCGTAAACGCACCAGCCAAGCCTTGTTTTGGCGGCAGTGGGGCCTCCTTCGCGTCCTTCTCGTACTTTCAGTGGGATTGCCAGTTTTAAGTTATCCACTCCTATCAGCAACTGAGGCGTAACGTTGCAATAACCTTGAATGGGTAGACCTTGGAGGTGTCTAAACCGTCCTGCAAGGTTTTCGATCGGCAAACTCTGCCGAGGCAAGTCGAGAGAGTCGACAGTACCAACTTCCGATATAATGTACTTTGCTGCATCCTGATGAGCCCCTGATATTTCTACTGTGATTCTGTGCGATTCTTCCTCTTCTTTTGTGACATTGCCCGTCCATTTAAGACACAGAGGTCGGCGATAGCCCGTCACGTCCAGCATCGCTGCTAACTTCCGCTCAATCATGGAAATGTTAGACCCTTCGTCCAAAAAGGCGTAGGTTGACACTTTTTTCAATCCGTTATATAGATTGACTGGGATTATACGGAACAACAGTGAGGGTAGTTCTCCACTGTGGAAATGGAGGTCCAAAGGCGTCGAGGCAGCCAATTCTGAGGCATCATTCGCATTTGAATGAAGAAGGGGATGATGGCGAGTCTGACAATTATTTACGCCACATCGGTTGTTGATTCGGCAGGGGCGTCTGCCGTGGTTGAACAGACATGTTCGGCATAATCCAAGGTTCTGGACTTTCTTCCAGCGTTCGTTCGTCGACATTGCTTCGAAGGCATCACACTCTCTCACTCGGTGTCCGACTTTCCGGCAAACCAGACACTCGTTGTTGCTGTTGGTGTTCAAGAGTCGTTTGTAGCTGTTCGTTTCAATTGCCTAGTTGCTTCCCCCGATATCCGAATGCAACAGGGATCTGTCATGCGACTTTGCTTTCTCGCGCTTCATGGACTTGTCGCTTTCGGCTCCATAAGACGACACGCTGCACGCATCGGTGACGATTTCCTCCATATATTCGCCGAAAGTCTGCAGATTCACGATCTGCCGGGATTTCCGATATGCTGCCCATCGCATCTTGTATTCGGCTGGCAGTTTTTCCACCAAATCCTTTAGCAGCATTGGGTTACCGAGGTGCTCCACCAGGTTAGCTGCGGTGATATGGTCACACAGGGTTTGAATTTTGGTTCCGAATTCAATGATAGTGTCCAATTTATCGGCCTTCGGACACGGCGTGTTTCTGACGGTTTCTATCAATGATTCGATCAACAACTCAGATCGTCCATAGCGCATCCGAAGTGCTTCTATGACATGTGGCACAGATGCAGGTAGTATCAGACGACTTCGGGTTGCATCCCAAGCAGCACCTTTCAGACAGCGTTGCAAACGGATCATATTTTCGCCGTCGCTGTATCCGCAAGCTTGAGTGGTGTAATTATATTGACTTATAAACACCGGCCAATCCGCTGGATTTCCGGCGAAGCAAGGCAAATCCCGCGGCAAAATTTGTCGTGCTGCTAGCTGCTGGGGCGTAGGACCGTAAACTACTACAGGGGGGGCTACATTAGGCGTCTGTACTGGGGCGGCACATCGGAAGTGGGTGTTTCCTTCCAGACCGTCTACTGTAGGTGCTGCACTGATTGCTCCCACTGCTGTGTGACCATCGGTTGGTGAAGACTCGTGACGGCGTGACGTGTTCGCACTGCGCTGGAGGACATCTTCTCGATGGTGGTCATTCGTAGACTTCACAGCCATGTGCTCTGCATGTCCTAAGCCATCGATAGCAGAGTAGGACAATTTGTATTGCATCGTAGGTAGTTCCTTTTCTTGCTGCTCAAATTTTGGAGTAGACGACAGATGACAATCATCGGCTGGTTTCGAGGATTCTAGTTGTTTCGGACGCGCTCCTTTGCTGCATTCCTGCAGCAATACCGATGGGTTTTGTCGGTTCTTCTCTTTTTCCGCAAAATACAGTGCCTTATACTGGTCGAGCATTTGTCGTAGGTTCTCCAGCTCATTTGATACTGGCATTGGGCAGCTCTGGCGTGAGCTTGTAAGGAGTGCTTTCAGCCCTTACCTGCTGTTACCCGGCAGGGCGGCCTTAAGCAGGGTACCTCCACTAAAATAAGGATTTCGGATGAAATTAAATAATAAAATATAAATAAATAAATTTTGCAATAAACTTTTATATTAATCTATCTGACCTGTTTTGCCCCGTTCTCCCCTCAAGGCACTGGGGCTTCGGTCGACTCGTTGGGGCCCTTGCTGCTATGGTGGTGGTGGTCGCTGTTGCTCCCGCACGGACTATGCGGAGCACCTTCCTTCTTCTTCTTTCTTCTTCTCCTTTTTCTTCTTCTTTGGGCACTGGGGTTGCCGAAGCAACCGTCCTTGTCAGTTAGCTAGGGGGAAGAGCGGGCTCCTTTGTCGGATCCCCCCTAGCGACGGTGGCGATAATACGCCGGGCAAGTCACTCGCCGTGACTAGCCCTGGTAGTCTCCGCAAAGTACTACCACAGGTGGTGAGCCCCTTTACACCTACCTGTCTTCGTCCTCCTTGACGTTGAGCTACACGGGCGAGACTGGCTCTACTGGCTGAGCCCGTGTAGCGAGGACGGTGGGTTTTCGAACACTTTACTAGACCGCCGGGAAGCGAAAATTCCTTTACAATTAGCTTCCCACTATGGCGGTGGTCCAGTACCCTTTTGCACTGCACTTCCACAGCACTTTTTTTCGTACCCGAAACCGTGGGCCGGCACTATTTCACTAGTGAACCACTCGTGGAATCACTACCGACGTTGCTGGGAACAATCCTCCAGCTTTCGACGCGAAACACCACTTTTCCGGGCGTAATTAAAACGGGTTAAAATACGCGTCCGTCGCACTACACGGTTTCGATACTTCTCCTAGAAACAAAAACAGCCACACACCGCAAACGATTGTTCTGCTGCTGCTCTCGATGTGTGCCATGTGGTTGGGGAGCTTGGGGGTCGAATGCCTCACCGATACAATATATAACGTTTTCATTTCCCTACATTCTAGCTAAATAAATATCGAATAAAAAGTAAATATAAAAACAAACAAATTAAAATGTTCCAAAACACAGTGGTGTACATAAATGTAGTACAAAATTGTAACCGCGGGTTACAAGCTCACGTGATCCACTCTCTTAGAGCAGTCTTCGTTCTCTGGACTTCGTGCTGCTAGACAAGGAGTGTGAATTTTACCTTTGTTTTCCTCGGAACTCGTTTTCTCAACAACTCCTCCGACCGCGCCTTCTATTTCCTCGTGAACGTTTGTGGCCTCCTGATTGCTTTCTCCAACGGGAATCGATTTAAGATTGGCCATCCAATCGCGCACCAGCTGGTCCGATCTCCCCTTACTAATTTTACTTCGGACACTCACCGAATCGTCTACTATCGACGCCTCCAGGGCCTCGAATTTCTTTCTGATGAACTCTGTCTCTATCTCGAGGGCTGCCTTCTTCTTCGACAATTCTTGTTCCGCCTCGAGGCGCTTCAACTGAATCTGCAGTCTGGCTCTTCGACTAGCGCTAGTGGATGTGGAATCGAGGCTTTCGATGTGGCTAGCGGTTTCTTCCACATCTCCTCGGGTCGATTGATCACCTGCTCGACTCATGATGAAATTCTTAAAGAATTGTTGGGGGACAAGTAAAACGCCGCTGATTCTGTATAGCAGATGCTTTAAGCTAGAAATGTATTACGCATTAGTTGAAATCTTCATTAAATGTTTCAAATGGCTGACTTACAATTTCAGTGGGTTTATAATCTTCAGCAAATTGTCCCAAAACAATGGAAAGAATCAGATAATTTGATATAGGCTACAAAGGGACTTAATTATTATTCTATAAATAACTAGCCAAGAAGTGCATACATTACGCATATAAGTTCATTGAACGAATCTCATTTGGTGTATGACAATGAGTATAGGTTATCAAGTTGGATAATATGTGGCCTTAGTCTAGAATAGAAATAGGTGTTGTTTAATCTAATTCACTTCACATCCACCTATAACATATACACCTGACACTAATCGTTGTCTGAACAGGTTTTAAACGATGGTTTGGTAAGTATTTTAATCATGAAATACAGTTTTATGTGCTCCGCAATAAACACATCACATGTCGAGAACTATTGTTTTCTGTTTCTTTCTCTATTCTCATCGGTACACGTCTCTTCGTCATTTCGCTCGGCCTGATTCGATTTTCGCCCTGGCGCGGTTGCCAGTTTCGCAACAGTAGTTAATTAGAATATTAATTATGTTCTTTATTTGTCCATTAAGTCGGATTGTGCGTCTGTTAACAGAAATTGGACATTTTACGACGTGCGAAAAAATATTCGTGACAGAGCATTGCATGAAAAAAGAGAGGCATTCAGCTGACAATGAATGCGGCCAACCACGAATGAAAAAATGAGAATGTCAATCTTCACTTTCAATCTTCGAATTTTTTACTCTCTGATTGCGACTCTATTCGTCGTAATCTTTTATTGCTTTGCTTCACTCCATTTCACCATAAATATTATAACATAATTATAAATAACTAAAGCAGTGGTTACTCCTTCATGATAAATCCGAACTTTTACCTGAAGTGGAACAGTCGAACAGTGGACTCTAGAAGTGTGCAGTGTATCTGTTCTAATCTACTTCCTAATGTGCTTTTCATCATAGGCGAAACTACTGGGGGTGCCGGGGGTGCCAGGCACCCCCTAGAATTTAAATGCATTGCTGTGAAATATGGGGCGATGAATGATGAATGGATAAACTAATAAATATTTGTATGTGGTGCACCCCCTGGAAAAAATCCGTAGTTTCGCCCATGCTTTTCATCCTAGTGTCGTTCTCGTTTCCTAGTATGCAATTAATTACCGGAGTTGAACGGAACCAAAAACTCAATTTCAGACACGCCTTGCTCAGGAAACTTTTGAATTAATTTGCTTTCTAATTCTAAACAACCATCAGCTAGAACTTTCTGCTCGTGGAAAGGCAAAAGCGAGAAATCCAATCAGCTAGAACTAGGTTTACCGTGTGTTCTCTGTACGCAGATGTTAGACATGGTGGTGGTGTGTTCGTCTGGAAACTTTTGTCCAGGTAAACAAAGACTTTCCATTCACCCTACGTCATGGATAACGTCCCATCCAGAGTCTCGTCATTAACCTTGCATGCAATGAAGTGAGTCTAACACGTGCTACGGTGAAATAACCCAAATATAGGCATCCATTCATGGTTCAACAAAGTGTGGTAACCAACCATTGGTGGTGTTTATGGGTCCATTTTGCCATGGAACGTTTACTAGCCCATTTACGGTTTGATGGATTCCCACCCACCGGATGAATGAATTTCGCAAGGGTAGATGGTTCCACATCAGGCCCCTGAAAGCTCCTTCGAATACACAACATGTGAGACCCGTGTTTGGACCTCCACCCTAGAAAGGATTACTTTCACCCATCAGCCACAAAGCCATTCGCCTTTTGCTTGCACAAATTCCGACATACATCACCGAGCTCACTTGACTAGTTGGCTGAAACACGTTTGGTCCTTACGTACACTCGCTCTATCTCCCCGTTTATCGTTGAACTATTGAACTTTGTTCGCACAGCTAAGCTCTATAGGTACAGCACATATGCAATGCATGTAAGGAACACTGTACCTTCAGTCAGACGAATAAATTAACACCACGCCACCGTTCCGTGGTGTAATAAAATCGCACTCTTCTAAACAGAAGCCACATACTTACCACGATGATGCCACCAAACAGCTCAACTTGATGTTGCCCTCTCTCTGATTGGCAGTGTGTAGTGGCATTCTTTTGCCCCGCGGGACTGTGGTCGTTCCCAAGCTGGGAGGTTCACGGGCCACTTACCTTACCGGTCAGACTAAGGCCTGAGTGTCATCTGCTGTACATAGGAGTCGTCTCCATTCTGCCCGGTCGGGTCCATGGCTGCGCGTCTCCATTTCCGTACTCTGCGTAGGGTCCCCAGATCGTCCTCCACTTGATCGACCCTTCTAGCTCCCTGCGCATACACGCCTCCTTCTACCAGTCGGATGACTCTCGAGAACCATTTCAGTCGGGTTGCTATCCGACATCCTGATAACGTGACCAGCCCACCGTAGCCTTCCGATTTTCAAGGTGTGGACGAAGGTTGGTTCTCTCAGTAGCTGATGCAACTTGTGGTTCATCCGCCTTCTCCAATTCCCGTCTTCCATCTGCACTGCACTCCGCCGTAGATGGTACACAGCATCTTCCGTTCGAAAACTCCAATGGCGCGTTGGTCCTCTGCACGTAGAGTCCATGTTGCGTGCCCATAGAGAACTACCGGTCTAATCAGCGTGTTGTAGATAGTTAACTTGGGTTCCAGTTAGCTTAAGGTTAGGGCTATGAATTGCCAATCCGGAGGCATATTGCATCATTTCGCAAATTCATGCAATGGTAGGCAAAGATAGCCCTTCAATAAATAACTGTGAAAGTGCTCTAAAAACACTTAGTTGAAGAGAGGCAGTCCAAGTTCCAATGCGAACGTTGCGCCATAAAGAAGAAGAAGAAGAGATAGTTATCTTCGTGATACGGCCAACTTTATTCGATCGTAGAGTTTTGCGGAGTCCAAAGTAAGCTCGATTTCTTGCGACAATGCGTCTCTGAATTTCTTTGCTGGTGTCGTTGTCGGTGCTCACCAGTGAGCTCAAGTACACGAATTCTTCAACCGCCTCGATTTCATCACCGTCGATATGAATTCGGGGTGGTGGGCGCGGTGATTCCTCCCTGGAGCCCTTCGCCATCATGTGTCTTCGACACATTAATAACTAATCCGATTCGTCTGGCTTCACTCTTAGCAAGCCAAGCAGCTGAACGGATTCCGTGAAAATCGTTCCGCTCGTGCTTATCCCCGCTCTCCTTATTACACCCTCTAAAGGAATATTGAACAGCAAGCACGAAAGACCATCACCTTGATTCGAAGGGACTCGAGAATGTTCCTGATACTCGAACTACGCAAATCACTCGATCTATCGTCGCCTTGATTATTCGTATCAGTTTATCCGGGAATCCGTATTCGTGCATAATCTGCCATGGCTGTTCTCGATCGATTGTATCATACGCCGATTTGAAATCGTTGAACAAGAGATGTGTGGGCACGTTGTATCCGCGGCATTTTTGCAACACTTGGCGGATGGCGTTGTAGCGCGTTCACCCATGAATGCAGCCTGATATTGCCTTACGAACTCTTTTGCAATCGGTGATAGACGGCGGCAGAAGTTTTGAGAGAGCATCTTGTAGGCAGCGCTCGGTAGTGTGATCGCGCGGTAGTTCCCGCAATCCAACTTGTCGCCCTTTTTGTAGATGGGACACACGATACCTCCCATCCATTTCTCCGGTAAAACTTCCTCCTCCCAAATCTTGGTAACGACCCAGTGTAGCGCTCTCACTAGTGCTTCTCCACTGTATTTTAGAAGCTCGCTTCATAGTTGATCTGCTCCAGCGGCTTTGTTGTTTTTCAACCGGCCAACCTCCTCCTCAATCTCTTGAAGGTCAGGGGCCGGAAGTCTTTCGTCCTATGCACACACTCCTAGATCTGTTACCACGCCACCTTCGGTACTTGCAACGTCGCCATTGAGGTGCTCATCGTAATGCTGCCGCCACCTCTCGACCACCTCACGCTCGCTCGTGAGAATATTCCCGTGATTATCTCGGCACATGTCGGCTTGTGGCACAAAGCCTCTGCGCGAGCGGTTCAGCTTCTCGTAGAACGTTCGTGTGTCCTTAGCGCGGTACAGCTCTTCCATCGCTTCGCGATCTCGTTCTTCCTGCTGGCGCTTTTTCATCCGGAAGACTGAGTTTGTAACGTGCCTCATTCGCTCTCGTACGGTGTTGCAGCATTCTCGCCCATGCTGCATTCTTCTCGTTTTTCAACTGTTCACATTCGCCGTCGTACCAGTCGTTTCTGTGATTCGGAGTCGCGAAGCCTAGTGCTGTAGCCGAGGTACTACCTATGGCGGATCGGATGTCCCTCCAGCCATCTTCAAGTGTAGCTGCGCCATGCTGCTCTTCCGTTGGTAGGGCCACTGCTAACTGCTGCGCGTAGTCTTGAGCCACTTCTACGTTACGCAGCTGCTCGATGTTGAGTCGCGGCGTTCGACTTCGACGCGTGGTGATAACTGTCGAAAGTTTTGAGCGCATGCATACAGCGACTAAGTAGTGATCCGAATCTATATTCGCACTGCGGTATGTGCGGACATTGGTTATATCCGAGAAGAATTTACCGTCGATTAGAACGTGGTCGATTTGGTTTTCTGTTTGTTGGTCGGGTGATCTCCAGGTGGCTTTGTGGATATCTTTGCGGGGGAAGAAGGTGCTTCGGACTACCATACCACGGGGGGCTGCAAAGTTTACGCATCGCTGGCCGTTATCATTCGATACGGTGTGCAGGCTGTTTCGCCCGATTACCGGTCTGTACATTTCCTCCCTTCCTACCTGCGCGTTCATGTCGCCGACAACGATTTTCACGTCACGCAGCGAGCAACCATCGTATGTTTGCTCTAACTGCGCGTAGAACGCTTCTTTCTCGTCATCGGGTCTCCCTTCGTGTGGGCAGTGGACGTTGATGATGCTGTAATTGAAGAAACGGCCCTTAACTCTCAACATGCACATCCTTGCGTTGGTCGGCTGCCACCCGATCACACGTTGTCGCATCTTGCCCAACACTATGAATCCTGTTCCCAGTTCATTGGTGGTGCCACAGCTTTGGTAGAAGGTAGCCGCTCGATGCCCGCTTTTCCACACTTTCTGTCCAGTGCAACAAAGTTCCTGCAACGCCACGATGTCGAAGTTGCGGGGATGTAGTTCGTCGTAGATTATCCTGTCACATCCTGCGAAACCTAGTGACTTGCAATTCCATGTTCCAAGTTTCCAATCGTAGTCCTTATTTCGTCGCGTGGATCTTTGCCGATTGTATCGAGTCGTATTTTCTCCTATGTTATTCGCAATGGGAATTTTTACGGGTGGCTTATTGGGCCTACGCCAACACTCCTGTATCACCGCAGGGCCATCGTGCCAGTTCTGTTTAACTGAGACGACCACGCTGATGGGGCTACCACCTTGGATCTAGCTGGGCGTGGTGCAGCGTTTCTTACTCAGCCGCTAGATGCCAGAACAGACGCTGTTTGAGCCGCACCTCCTTGGTGAACAGACGCTCGGATTGTACCTCCTCAATCTAGCTAAAGTCAGAAGGACAACAGTGCCCACGCCCAGGCTGCACCCAGGCTCTCCATACATTTCCATGCGAACCGGCATTACGACACGCAACAGCATCAGAGTTTACGCCTGCATGTATACACAAAGGCACCTGTAGCAAAATTTCGTTTCCGTTTTTGACTGTTTCTCAATGATGCGGACATTGTTTTTATAACTTTTTTAGTGTTTTGAAAACCTTAAACATTCAGCTTTCCATTAGTGAGATCAGATTTTGAATTTGTGTTCGTAAACACAGCGAAATAACGCTGCATTTATGTAAACGGCCGGTACCGGGCTCAGTGCGCATGGTGACATGGTTTACAAAACATGGTTTACAAAACGGCAGATAACTTTTGAAAGAAAAAAAAACAATTTCTAATATTTTGATATGTTATGTATAAATGTCTCAGCTTTCAATTGATGCAAAAATTTTGATAATCGGTTGTTGCCATGGTGAAAAAAAGTTTTGGTATAAGAATCCAAGATGGCGGCCAAAATCAATATGGCCGACCCAACTTTTTATAATTGTAAATAGTAGGTCTATCTTTCCTCTTTTCAACAACATTTCGTTTTGAGGTGGTTTCTGGAGAAACTTTCGAGTTATAACGGTTTGAATGAGCCACCGTTTGACCAAAATCGAAGGGTCAGCAAAAATTGCTGTGGCTTTAAATAACGGGGGGTCCATCAATTTGAGTAGCCAAGTGCATTTTCCATACTTTTTAGCGAGGACTTTCAGAAAATCGCCACCAAAAACATTTTTGAAGACAAGGTGTGAAGAGTGGACCGGTTTCAGCGAGAATTAGCCATTAATTCTCCTAAGATGCTAGGAATTTCGCACCATGATGGCGTAGTGCACGTTCAGCGTGCCTGTCTGGGACATATTGATCCCAACATTTTGCGAGTGTTGTAAAAAAAAAACAATTGCTTTACTCATCCATGTTTCCGCTTTGCCGTAGGCACCCTCTCTATAAATAATAAGCATCCCGATGTGCAACAGATATAAACAACAAAAACAATATATGTACAGCAGATATACCTACACATTAGCGCCACCTAATGTCAGAGTTTCGAATCAAATTACTCTTCAGCTGTACCGGCGACCGCCACGGTACAACCTATAGCGGCTGAAGCAATCGGATGTCGCCTCAGCATACGCGCAGAATCTCGAAGCCGCGTTGCCAGACGAGGGCGAGCTCGATGAGGCCCCTCTAGAGGACTGCTGAAGTACAGTGAAAGCAGCCATCAACGACGCAGCAGAGAGCAACCATCAGGTACGTGGAACGGAATCGACAGAACGAATGGTTCGACGAAGAGTGCAGAACGGTTTTGGAGGAGAAGAACGCAACGAGGGCGGTAATGCTGCAGCAAGGGACTCGACAGAACGTGGAACGTTACAAACAGAAGCGGAAACAGCAGACCCGCCTCTTTCGGAAGAAAAAGCGCCGCCTGGAAGAAGCGGAATGTGAAGAAATGGAACTGCTGTGCCGTTCCCAAGAAACACGGAAGTTCTATCAGAAGCTCAACGCATCCCGCAACGGCTTCGTGCCGCGAGCCGAAATATGCAGGGATAAAGACGGAGGCCTCTTGACGGACGGACGTGAGGTGTTCAAACGGTGGAAGCAGCACTTCGATCAGTACCTCGGCGTGGAGAACGTAGGCACGGGAGCCCTCGGCAACGGAAGAAACGACGACGCCAGTGCAGCGGAGGACGGACATGAACCAACTCCCACGCTGAGGGTAGTTAAGGATGCCATTCACCAGCTCAAAACCAACAAAGCAGCTGGTAAGGATGGTATCGCAGCTGAGCTCATCAAGATGGGCCCAGAAAAGTTGGCCACCTGTCTCCATCGGCTGATAGTCAGGATCTGGGAAACCGAACAGCTACCGGAGGAGTAACGAAGGGGTTATCTGCCCCATTCACAAGATAGGCGACCATTTGGAATGTGAGAACTTCAGGGCCATCACTATTTTGAATGCTGCCTACAAAGTGCTATCCCAGATCATCTTCCGTCGTCTGCCACATAAAACGAATGAGTTCGTGGGAAGTTATCAAGCCGGCTTTATCGACGGCCGGTCGACAACGGACCAGATCTTTACCGTACGGCAAATCCTCCTGAAATGCCGTGAATACTAGGTCCCAACGCATCACCTGTTCATCGACTTCAAAGCGGCAAATGACAGTATCGACCGCGCAGAGCTATGGAGAATCGTGGACGAAAACGGCTTCCCTGGGAGCTGACTAGACTGATTAAAGCAACGATGGACAGTGTGCAAAACTGCGTAAGGGTTTCGGGTGAACTATCCAGTTCATTCGAATCTCGCCGGGGACTGCGACAAGGTGACGGACTCACATGCCTACTCTTCAACATCGCTCTGGAAGGTGTGATGCGACGAGCCGGGCTCAACAGCCGGGGAACGATTTTCACAAAATCCGGTCAATTTGTGTGCTTTTCTGACGACATGGACATTATCGCTAGAACATTTGGAACGGTGGCAGAGCTGTACACCCGCCTGAAACGCGAAGCAGCAAAGGTCGGACTGGTGGTAAATGACCTAAAAACAAAGTACATGCTGGTAGGCGAAACCTAACACGACCGGATCCGTCTGCGTAGTAATGTTACGATAGACGGGGATACTTTCGAGGTGATGGAGGAATTCATCTACCTCGGATCCTCTCTGACGGCTGACAACGTGAGCCGTGAAATTCGGAGGCGCATCATCAGCGGAAGTCGGGCCTACTACGGGCTTCAGAAGAAACTGCGGTCGAAAAAGATTCACCCACGCACCAAATGCACCATGTACAAAACGCTAATAAGACCGGTGGTCCTCTACGGGCACGAGACATGGACCATGCTCGAGGAGGACCTGCAAGCACTTGGAGTTTTCGAGCGACGCGTGCTAAGGACGATCTTCAGTGGTGTGCAGGAGAACGGCGGAGAAAAATGAACCACGAGCTCGCTGCACTTTACGGCGGACCCAGCATCCAGAAGGTGGCCAAAGCCGGAAGGATACGGTGGGTAGGACATGTTGCAAGAATGCCGGACAAAAACCCTGCAAAGCTGGTGTTTGCAACTCATCCGGTTGGCACAAGAAGGCGTGGAGCGCAGAAAGCACGATGGGCGCACCAGGTGGAGCGTGATCTGGCGAGTGTTGGGCGTGACCGAGGTTGGAGAGCTGCAGCTGCAAATCGAGTATTATGGCGGCAAATTGTTGATTTAGTACTATCATGAATTTGATGTTAACTAAATAAATGAATGATACGTCACACGGCATGTTTTGGTTGTAAACCAGACATGTCACCGATGATACCCTCATGTAACCGGTGCTAGATGTTCTGGGGTGGCATTATTATTTGATACAGACAGTCTATCGTTTCTGACTCAGTCATTCGAAATAATGAAGGTTCAGATGTCGCACAACATGTTTTGGTTGAAAATCAAAAGTGTCTCCAATGAGGCCCCAGCGGAACCTGTCATGGTGATCCGGATGGTTCAACTTAATCAAATCTGATTATCGCAGTTGTGTTTCACTGTTCGCAATGAAACATTCGCTGAGAATCGATGGTTCAAACACAATAACACACGAAATAATTACTTTTAGGCATTTTGGCAACTTCTTGACCCCAGCACAATCCGGAATATCCCCGGAATGGTTCCGGATATTGCATGGCCATATGAGTACAATAAACTAGCACCAATTTATGATCGATTGAGGGCGACTTCAAAAAAATCGGAAGAAAATTGACGAAATGCTAGCATTTTGAAAATGAGTTGTCGGGTACGTGAAGGTCAAACGAATGCAATGAAATTTTAAACGCTATGGCTATTTAATATAATGAGCTTTGAAAAGCGTTTGACTAAACTTTAAATTATTAATAATAAAAAAAGGTATAAAGATGTTATCATGTTATGGTTTTTTAGTAAATTGATCTATTTTTAATATGCATCCCATTACTTTTTTTAATTTATTGCCAATTATTTTGTTACTTTTTTTCAAAATATTTTTATTTTCAAGTCAAGTAAAGGGAATTTAAATGAACTATAATTACCATCTCGAATTTTGAAACGAAGCTGAAGTTTTGGATAATTTGGTGTTTTATTATTAAAATAATCTAATGGCTAAAATTTTCTTCCATGTTAAGAATTTCAAGTTGAGTTTAGAAAAAACTCATAGCTCATTGAATAAGTCATAAATGGTCAAAACTTCATTGCATTCGGTACATAGAATGCGGAGGTTTAACAGCTCAAAGTTGGATAATTATATAATTATATCTTTTTCTATAATCTTTTTAAATTTGTTTAGAATAGTTGATCAACCTTCAGTGAAAAATTGAAAATGTTTTATGCACTTTTTGAAAACTTACAGATAGTTGAACATTTTTGGATAAGTGAATATTTTGCCTGTCCCAAACGTTTTGTCTACCCCCTGTATATGCTTACCCATCTACAGAAGTGAGATTTACCCTATTGTTATGTGCATCTATCCCGCTTGCTTAGGTACGTTCCATTAAAGTGTCTCGAGTATACTACAGTGACGAATCCTTGTCGTTTTGGCAGGTCTCCTGCTCGATTGGAACTATGGGGATGACAGAAAATCGGCTGTTTCAATTTTGACGTTTCTCCTTTTTGTTTTATCCAGACTCGTTACGTTCCATCATATTGATAAGGGGCATTTTGGAATGCTCTTTAGCACCACCTAGCTGGAATTTCTCGAACTAAATTGTTCATCGCCTGATAGGCCTTGACTTACCTAACATCTTTGCTGAAAACATCACCCTTTTGAAAAATATTGATCCTGAGATACGCGACAATATATGATGGTGACCCCAGGGTTCCAAAACGGACCATCATTTAAGGTATCCTTTTGAGGGTTAAGGCAGCTATCGAAATTTCTCTACAACTTATGTTTGAAATTACACCAGAAGATAAATCTGGATTTTTCTAAAAAAAAAGGGCTTTGTCTTATGGATTTCCATTACCTTGCCTTGATACCTTGTTGGCTACAAAGTAACTTTACTCCAATGCCGAGCGTATAGTAGAGCACCATCTTCGTCGGTCTTGGGCGATGTTCCTCCAGTTTCCCCGAACGTGTAGGGATCGTAGATCTTCTTCAACCGCGTGCAGCCAGCGAGTTCGCGGCCGCCCACGAAGTTGCCTACCTCTACCGGGTTCTCTGCTGAATATTGTTTTCGCTATTCTTTCTTCCGACATTCGCACTACGTGTCCAGCCCACTGAAGTCTGCCGTATTTTATACGTTTTACAATATTCGCATCTTCGTACACTTGGTACAACTCGTGATTCATGCGTCTGCGCCACACTCCATTTTCTTGTTTCCCACCGAGAATTGTCCGCAGCACTTTGCGCTCAAAAACTCCAAAAGCTTTTCGGTCTACCTCCTTTAACGTCCACGCTTCGTGACCGTAGAGGGCAACCGGAAGAATCAGCGTCTTATACAGAGCGAATTTTGTTTGCGTTTGCAAGTTACGGGACCTAAGCTGGCTACGCAATCCGTAAAAGGCCCTATTCGCAGCTGTAATACGCCTTTTCACTTCACGGGAAACGCCATTGTCACATGTCACAAGTGTTCCAAGATAAACAAATTCTTCAACAATTTCAAACACTTCCCCATCAATCACTACCTCAGCACTAACACCACTAGGCCTGCTTCTGTCTCTACCCGCTATCATGTACTTCGTCTTGGTAGAGTTTATCGTCAAGCCTATCCTCGCTGTCTCTCTCTTCAGAGGAGCATAAGCTTCCTCCACTGCCCTACGATCGATGCCGATGAGATCAATATCGTCCGCAAAACCGAGGAGCATGTGCGACCGTGTGATGATAGAGCCATTCCTCTGCACGCCTGACTTGCTAATCGCTCCTTCGAGTGCAATGTTGAACAATAAATTTGAAAGTGCATCCCCCTGCTTCAATCCATCCAAGGTCACAAACGACGTAGACACTTCGTCCGCGATCCGAATACTTGATTTTGATCCATCCAGCGTTGCGCGTATCAGCCTAATTAGTTTCGCCGGAAAACCATGTTCTGACATTATCTGCCAAAGCTCATTTCTTTTCACTGAATCGTACGCTGCTTTAAAATCAATGAACAGATGGTGAGTCTGCAAGTTATATTCCCGAAATTTATCTAGGATCATCCGCAGGGTAAACATTTGATCCGTCGTTGATCGGCCCTCACGAAAACCAGCCTGGTATTCGCCGACGAAGGACTCCTCAAGAGGTCGCAGTCTGTTGAACAGGACACGCGACAGTATCTTATACGCCGAATTTAAAAGGGTAATCCCTCTGTAATTGGCACACTCCAATCTGTGCCCTTTCTTGTAGATTGGGCATATGAGGCCATCCAACCAACTAGTGGGCAATTCTTCATCCTCCCAAATCTTTATAATAATCTGATGGATTGATTGATGTAGCTGCTCGCTTCCGTGCTTAAGAAGTTCGACCGGGATCTCGTCCTTCCCAGCATCCTTGCTGTTTTTCAGCTCCTTAAGGGCCTTTTTACCTCATCCAGTGTTGGTAGTTCCACTGCTTGACTGTCATCCATTATGTTAATCCTGTTCCTGGGTGCTCCTTCGCTGCTACCATTCAACAAATCTTCGAAGTGCTCCTTCCACCTGGCTGCCACCATTGTTTTGTCTGTCAGCAAATTTCCTTCCCGGTCATTGCACATGGCGGGCACTGGCGCAGTCTTGTGCCGCGCGCCATTGACAGTTGCATAAAATCTCCGCATATCGTTCATGTCCATACTTTCCTGCGCTTCAGCAATAACACTCTCTTCGTGTTGCCGTTTTTTCCTGCGGTGGATTCGTTTCTCTTCTGCTCTTGCAACCCTGTACCGCTCTCTGTTCTGCCGGGTACCGGCCACTAGCATTCGACTTCTGGCGGCATTCTTTTCGTTCGTCGCTCGTTGGCAGTCCTCGTCAAACCAACCATGGATTTCCATTAGCAGATCGAAAACATGTCATAAAATGGCTGAATGTCATTGCTGGAAACGTAACACTATATTATTTTTGTATAGTCAGATTTTGTCAGTCTCTGTTTGCATTCTAGGTCGACGAAATCGGGACCTTATTTATTGTTTTTAACATTTTTTTAATTCTTAATCGTTTAACCTACCGTACTGCTCTATTGTTCACTAGGCCACTACGTGAGCGATTGCAATTGAAAGCTGCATTTACACTTTGTACAAGTTCAAGTCATTGAAAACACCAGAGAGTGAGAGGAGTGAGGGAGAAATTTGATTTATGTACAAAAATTGGGTGTTATTAAAAACAGAAAAAAATCATGTATAAATCCCTAAAGAAATCAATTGAGCAACTCCTAGACAAATCCATTGCAGGAATGCTGGAGAAATCTCTAGTAGAATCCATTGAAACATCCCTGGACGAACTCTGAAGGAGTTCCTGAAAAAAATCTTGAAGAAATTACTGGATAAATCCCAGATGTTGTTCGGAATCGATGGTAAAATTTTTGGAGAAATCCCTGGAGAAATCAATGCAGAAACTAATGGAATTCCTTGATAAATTGCTGTAAGAGTCTTGCTCAAGAAAGGTTTACAAAGTTGGGGGCTGACAAACTCGACTCGTTACAATATCCTATTTAAGACAAATTCTAGCAAAATCTTGTCATCAAAATTGTTATTCTAATCTGGTACAAAATCTTCAAACATAATTTAGCACTTCATTTTTCACCGATAGAACCTTTTATATCGTGTTTTGTTTTCGAAAGGTTAGATAATAAACTAGTCTTATACTAGGGATCCGTCTATAAACTACCTAGACTTTTAGGGAGAGGGAAACAGTCGATGTAATACCAGTCTTGAAAGTAGACCACGATATGGAAATTGTTGAGAACTACTGATCTAGTTAAACGGAAAGTTCATACTTTTTTCAATTGCTGTTTATCCGTTCCCCTACGCAGTGGTCCTAAAATGGAAAAGATTAGATACCAAAGCAAGTCTATTGCTATGTTAAGTCTGGAAACTGAATAACATGTTATTCAAAGTATTACTATGAATAACACCTTCAAGATAGTGAGATGTTATTAGCTTGATGACATGTTTGTTGGTGATGAATAACATGTTATTCAGATTGCAGTGTGAATAAAACATATGCCTCTATATAACAATCACTCTTTTGAGCTAGGATTGATGTGTACATTTTTTCTTAGACTGATATGCTATGATTTAAATGGAAATTTTCAATCTAGCACCAAATCCATCCATCCAGGACCACTTTACGCCTAGCTCTTCATTCGGTTTCCCCAACATGATCCAGCTGCCACCGCAATTGAATTCACGTTACGCTAGCTACACAAAACCTCGACATCTAATCAACTTGCTACCGGTCGTCGTCGGTGGTGTGGTGCAACAGAATTAAGTACCCTCCTCCGCACACAGTTTCTCGCCTCTAAAAAAGGTTCTTCAATGATGATGATTTCGCAGGTATGTACCTAGAACTGCAGCCTAGATGGCGGGGGCCCATATGTGCGGTTACTTGCCATCAGACCGCGATCTGTATCGGTTCGGTTGGATCTGCGAAACACGAACACGAAGTGTAGGAACAATCGGATATTTCTGTGCATCCCTGTGAGGACCATTCCGTTGGTCAATCGAGATTGAATCTATTGGTTGTGTGTGGTCAGTAATCTACGGAAATGTTCAAGGAAGCATGTGATCCGTTGAAGCATACAAGCATGTATCAGAGGGCGGAAGAAGGTCTTGTTTTTTTTATAATAAAAAAGTGTATAGGAATATATCATTTAAAAACTAAAACTACCCTCTATTCACAATATGTGTTGACAGAAGTACTAATTGAGTGCCCAAATCTGTTTTGTTGCAGACAGTGAGGATAGCGATGGAGAAGGAGGACTTGGTAATGTCAGCCGAGTTATCATTCGGCCTCCAGGTAAGTTTGTATTTCTTTTATTAAGCCACGGATTAAACCCTCTGAGCATCTTGCAAAAATATTGAAAATTAATGTAGTTTAGGGCATGTTAAAATAAGGGATATGTTAAAAATTAATTACATAACGTTCTCAAAGAGTTTTTCAACATTTCTACTTTAAAACAAACTTAGATCTAATTGATCTACATTACTAACCGTTAGCTACAGATACTTAAGGTGAAACGGGACGCCGTGTTATTTTTCCTATCTTGCCTCTCTTTCTAACAATTTGCCTCGCGATTTTGAAGATGGTAATCTCGAGACCTATCGCACTGAAGATGCTGAAAACCAATCAGCATATGCACTGCAAGTGAGCATACACAATGATAGGTTTTTGTTGCAAAATATGAAGTAGAATCTGAGATTACCATCTTAGTAGCAACAGAGCAATGGCGGATATTTTCTCGACCGTCCCGTCCGCCCTTAAACGACTACTACGCAGCCATACCGGCTCCCAATTATTCTCGGGAACAAGCTCAGTAGCATCGAGCTGGGTTTCAGGGACGGTATGCTACTTGGTACGGAAGGACTTCACAAGTCAATTTAAGGGAATTTAATTGAGCTATAATTAGAATCTTAAATTTTGAAACGATGTTGAAGTTTTGGAAAATTTGGTGTTTTATTAGAAAAATAGTCTAATTGTTATAACTTTCTTCCGTGTGAATAATTTTAGGTTATGTAAAAGTTTTTCAAAGCTCATCATATAAGTCATAAACGCTCAAAATTTCATTGTATTTGATTCATTGAATCCGGAGATATAACAGTTCAAAGTTAGCTATCGAATAATTTTGACTTTTTCTAGAATCTTTATACATAGCTTCGTACAGGATAGCCCGATCTTTTCCAAAATTGAACCATCGATACACAACTAATTGATCAACTTACAGTAAAATTTTCAGATTTTTCGATGCGCCTTTCAAAAAAGTTACAGCTATTTGAACATTTTTTGAAAAGTGAAAATTTTGCCTGTTCCGATCATTTTGTCTATCCCCTGTATGTTAATTCCTGGTGCTCTTGGATCAACCTGGGATCCATGCAATGCAGGTTTGGGTCACTACTCGGGCGACGGATTCAGCGGATATTGTTGGGCAAGAACCACTGGCGTAGCCCATGGGGAGGGGGGTAACGGTTAAACACATCCAAAAATCCTTCAAATGTCATTTTTTGCCTAGACATTCGTTTAGCCGAATCAAGAGCCGAATTGCAATAATAAAAAAAACTAACAAATTTCGAAAAATATCCAACAAGGTCATTTTGTATGGTGGCTTGCATTATAGATCGACTTGTAAATCATGAATTAGGTCGTTTTTGGAAGTGTTGCCATATTAGTTTTGTATGCATCTCATAAAAATATGTCATAATTGTAAATGTTTCTAAATTGAGATTTGATGTAGTTATTTTTATCGGAAGTGTTTCAAAAGAATGCAATGAATGTTTCATGACCAAAGCAGGTTGAAAATTTACGAAAAACAATGTTTTTAACAGAAAAAAATAACGCAAACCATAAAAAAATCACGTATTTAAGTATTGTTTTGATGGAATATTATAGTTTCACTTGCATCAATCACAGCGTTTACTACTATTACGTCTTCTAACAGCTCCCAATATCTTCCAGACTGTATTCTGGCTGAAATAACATACATTGGACGGCTCATATTTCGAGAGATGGCACTGAAAGTATTCAAATTTCTAGCATGAACTACTTGTTTCATAATTTAGACATTCTTTTCAAATAAATCATGTTAAAAATGAATGTGGTTCACAACTAAGACTCATTTATAATATATTTCTTTAGATTGAATGAAATAAGCCAATTGTTTGACCATATCTTGCATTTTTGTATGAGCATCTGCTTTTAAATGAACAGGGTACAAAAATTCTGACACTACTTGCAGTTCTTTCACTTAGCAGTCTTTTAACTCATTTAGTAATGCTAGTATCAAACAGGTGTACTCCACAGGCATTAGGGCACGTCTTTATTTCAATGCAGATCTATTTAAGGACTGTTCAATTTATAAAACGGACAACTTGCTTGTGCGATATCTTTTTTATTTTTAATAAAATTATTTTCAGTTTTTTGCATAACTTTCTATAGCTATTCTCAAATGTAGGAAAAATATAACATTAAGCAAAATGTTCTTTATTGTGTAACTGAAGCGGTTTTCGTAAAATATCAATAAAAATCCATTTCTCAAAATTCGCCATAACTTTTCACATACTTAACATGCACATTTTCTTGAAGTTTTTAATGAATTGGAAACTTATGCTATTCTACTAAAGGTAAAGCTTAATAGTTGATCAGTAATAATGCACCAAGCAGTCTCCAGCTGAATATAGTGAGTTGCCTTGTTTTCATAGAAATTATTAAAAATTGTTCATTTAATTCCTGTGTTGCAATAGCACCACGGATTGGGCTAAAAATTTGTCCAGAGTAGAAGAATATTGCTCTCTGAATGATACAGAAGAAAAATTTACTTGTAATTGCACTTTTCATCAAAAAATTAATCCATAAAGATGGTCATATTAAAAAATTTCATATTTTTTGTTCCATTGATGCAGATTTTCGACTCTAGCGAATGTTGTTATTATTTATTTTCAAAAAAGTTGGTCCTATGTTATTGTACACCTTATTTAATAATAATCGGATGAAAAGTTTTTATTTCCAACACCATTGTTATGCAAAAATTGCATTATTTGGCATTGTTATTTGGAAGAACCTTCAAAGAACGAAACTGTTTTGATTACTGTGTCTCTAATGGCACACAGTAATCAAACCAGCAATGCTATTAAGAAGCAGTTTTCTGCATTCAAAATCACATTTTTCCCACTTTCGACTGGATACATAAAAAATTTAAATATTTAATAACTTCATGCTCTTTTTGCTTTACAATTGAATTTTATTCAAAAAATAGAATCTAACTTGAGACTTAATTATCTCAACAATTAATATTCCAATTGCGTTTAAATTTTGCCAGAATGTTTATTACTCATGCAGCTGCAGAATGGCACATACTTTTCTGGTATTAAAAACGATGTACCATACTGGAACAGTAATTTTATATATATTTTCAATTTTCAGCAATCGAAAAATACGCCTCATTTAACACCTGACCGATTTTCTTTAAAATAAAACTATTTTTATCCGATTCAAAAATGATTACTATAATGAAAGATGATGTACTGAACAACGAAACAAGGGTGGTTCAATTTGAACTACGCGTCTTCTTTTTAAAGCCTTGTAAAGTTGTCCGTTTTATAAATTGAACAGTCCTTATTTTAGCTTTTATTAATCCCATTTTAAAGATTAAACAACCAAAAACTAGTACACTTAAGTTTTTCATGACATTTTATGCAATAATTTGAACATTTCTAACAACAATTCTGTGCCATATTTTCAAAACTGCTAATCTAGCTTACGATTGAGTGTTTACAGAAACCATTTTTCTTAAATAAATTTGTTTATCGTCGCTTCTCCCTATCGGGACATTTTTTTATAATATTTCTCTGAATTTCACAAATAAATAAACTTTTAATGTCAATTATCTTGCTAACATGTCATAAACTAAATGTCTTGGAGTATATCCTCGAAATATACTCACGAAATTGCTAAAAAACTATTGAAAACCAATTTTTTTATCTCCTCGGCTAAACGAATGTCAAGGCAAAAAATGACATTTGAAGGGTTTTTACCCTCGTTTTTGTTTCAGTGTATATGTAAGTGTGATGTATCACATTTTTATAAAACAGTACTAGATATACTATCACTACGATAAAAAAGTTTTATCATAAAATCTTTTGTATGGGTTTCCTGACACTTTTTTTGGTCTCGGCTAAACGAATGTCTATCACTGTACTAGCTTATATATTAGGGTGGGGCTAATTTAAAAAAAATCTCTCCGGGATATGATTTCTCATGTGGAAAGTGATCTACTAGTCGAAATAAGTGAGCTGTACAAAAATGAGCGATTTCGGTTGATATTTAGGTAAGAGTTTAAGTAAATATTTTGCTAGAACAAACCTTCAAATAACATTTCAAATTTAGTTTTCAAACATAACATTTCTAGACTGAATCGGTGGTTCTAGAACCCAATTTTACCAAATTTGTGCTCAAAATTGCAATATCTTCACTGGTTTCCGAGTTATTTGTAAAAAATGTCATAAAGTACCGAAATACGACATTTTTTTAGAAATATCTCAGAAACACCGATTTAGTGTAGAAATGTTATGTTTGAAAACTAAATTTGAAATGTTTTTTGGAGGTTTGTTCTGGCAAAATATTTACTTAAACTCTTTGCGCCACCTCTAAATATAAACCGAAATCGCTCATTATTGTACAGCTCACTTATTTCGACTAGTAGATCACTTTCCACTTGGGAAATCATATCCCGGAGAGATTTTTTGAAATTAGCCCCACCCTATTATACATCTATACGCAATACGATGAAAATGAATATAATTACATTATATTCTAAAAGCATTATTTGACCCTTCAGCAGTCACGCTGTTGTATTTTGTGCAATACGTCAAAAACTACGTGGTGCTGGTAGCGGTGAGCAATTTCCGGAAGATTAAGGATTTTTAGGACTAGAACTTCCTGGTTCCTGTATGAGTCCTTTTGAAATTATCTTCCAACACTATTTGCTGGAGGAATTCCTCCAGAAATTCTTGAGATAATTTAAAAATATCATCAGGTAAACCTATAGAGAAGTTTTTAGGTACATCCCTGAAAGGATGATTGAAGGATTTTTAAAATTTCCGAAGGAACACCTGAATGAATTTTTGAAGAGAACCTGAGAGGAATTCCTGAAGAAATAATTTGAGGAATTGCCGGACCAATCCCTGGAAGACTTCCTGGATAAATCCCCGGAGCAATTCCTACAGGAATGCCTGGAGAAAGCCCTGTAGAATCCCTGGAGGAATTCCCGGAGGAATCCCTAGAAGAATTTCTGAAAGTATACCTAGGGGAATTCCTGTATAAATTATGGGACGAATACCTGGAAGAAATCCTAGATAAATTTCTGGAGGATTACTTGGAGGAAGTTTTGGAAAAATTCCTGGAGGAATTGTGGGAGGAATCCCTAGAAAAAAAACATCAGAAGAAATCTCTTGAGCAATTCCTAGAGGAAATCTTAGAGAAATTTCAGAAGGAATCCTTGAGGGAGTTCTTGGAGAAATCTCTGAAGTAATTCCAAGAGGAATCCCTGCAGCAAATTCCTGGGGAAATCTCTAGAGAGAATCCTGGAGAAATGCCTGGAGAAACTTCTAAACAAATTCCTGACGTAATTCCTGGAAGAATTCTTGAATAAGACCCAACAAGGAATCCTGGAGAAAATCCAGTGGAAATTTCTTGGATGAATTCTTGGAGTAATCCCTGGAAAAATCTCCAGAGGAATTCAGGGAAGAATTGCTGGAGAAATTTCTGAAAATATCCCTTGAGAAATTCCAGGAGGATTTCCTGGAATAACCCTTGGAGAAATTTCTGGAGGATTCCCTGGACGATAATTACCTGGAGGAATCCCTGAAGCAATTCCTTGGCGTATCTCTGAAAGAATTTCTGGAGGAATCCCTGAAAAATTCCTGATAGTATTCCTGGAGAATTTCCTGAAAGAATATCTGAAGAAATCCTTTAAGGATTTTCTGAAGAAATTCCTGGAGGAATTGCTGACGTAATTTCTGAAGTATGTCCAGGAGCAATTCCTAGAGAATTTCCTGGAAGAATTTATGAAAAAAACCTGTGGTATTTCCTGCAGGAATTCCTGGATAAAATCCTGGAGGAACTCCTAGAGGTATTCCTGTGAGAATTGATGGAGGAATCTCTAGAGGAATTCTTGGAAGAATTACTGGATCTAAAGGAATCTCCAGAAATTTTGGGAGATTTCTATTTTTTTTATCTGAAAAATCACTTGAGAAATTCCTGGAGCGGAATTTCTGGAGAAATCGTCGATGGAATTCCTGAAGAAACCCCTGCGGGATTCCTTGAAGAAATTTGTGGAGAAATCCCTGGAGGAATATCTGGGGGAATCCCTGAAAAAATCCTGAAGGTATTCCAGGAAGTTCTTCTCCTGGAAAAAAATCTGAAGAAATCCTTAGAGGTTTTTCTGGAAAAATCCTTGGAGGAACTTCTGGAGGATTTCCTGGTGGAGTCCATGGAAAAATCCCTGGAGAAATCTCTGGAGAAATTCCTGAAGCAATTCCCGATGAAATTTCAGGAGAAATTCCAGGAGAAATTTCTGGAGGAATCCCTAGAGGAATTGCTAACAAACTTTATGAAAAATGACCTGGGGGTAATTCCTGGAGGAGTTCCTGGAGAAATTCCTGAATAAAATCCTGGAGGAATGCCTGGAAGAATTCCTACAAGTATTCCTATTTGAATTGCTGGAGAAATCCATGAAAAATTCATGGAGGATGCTTGAGAAAGTCTTGAAAAAATTCCTGTATAAGTTTCTGGAAAAATCTCCAGAGGAATTATGAGAGATTTTTCTATTTCTGAAAAAAAATCCGTTGAGAAAATCTTGGAGGAATTTCTGGCGAAATTTTTGGAGGAATTCCTGGAGAAATCATCGAAGGAATCCTTGAAGAAATTCCTAGAGGAATCCCTGAAAAATTGTTGAAGGTATTTCTGGAGATTTCACTGGAAGAATCTCTGAAGAAACCCCAAGAGGATTTGCTGGAAAACTCCTTAGAGCAACTTCTGGAGGATTTCCTGGAGGAATCTTCGAAGGATTTCCTAGAGGAATCCCTGGAAAAATTCCTGGAAAATTTCGAGGAGAACACCCTGGAGGAATTTCTGAAGCGATGAAGAGAAATTCCTTAAAAAATGCCTGGAGAAATCCCTGAAAAATTCCTGAGGGTATTCCTGCAGAATTTCTGAAAAAATCCTGGAGAAATTGCTGACATAATTTCTGAAGGTTGTCCAGGAGTACTTCCTGGATCAATTCCTTGCGAAATTTCTGGAGGAATTCCTTATAAAATTGTTGGGTTATCTCTTGGAGAATTTCCTGGAGGAATTCCTGGAGGTTTATCTTTGAGAAATGATGCAGGAATCATTGAAGGAATTCCTGGAAGAATCTTTGGAAAAATTCTTGCAACAATTACTGGATGAATTTCTGGGGGAATCTCTAGAGGAACTCTGGGAAAAATTTCTGAAAAAAATCCCCTGAGAAATTCCTGAAGGAATTTCTACAGAAATTTCTGGAGAAATTCTTGGAGAAATCCTCGAAAAAAATTAAGAAAGAATCCCTGGGGGAATTCTTGGAGAAGTTAGTTGAAATCCCTGGAAAAATTCCTGAACTCGTGGGGAATTTCTGGAGGAATTTCTAGATGAATCCCTGAAGTGATTCCTGGAGGAATATCGGGTAGAATTCCTGAAGGAATCGCTGAAACAGATTCTGGTAGAAATCTCTGCAGGAATAATTCCTGAAAAAATCACAGGTGGAATTCTTGGAGAAATTCTGGAGGAATCCTTAGAAAAGTTCCTGAAGAAACTCTAAAAGGAATCCCGAAAGCAATTTAAAGAGGAATTCTTAGGGAATTCCTAAACAGTTCCTGGAGGAAGTAATGAGTTATTTCCTGGAAGAGTTCCTTAAAAAATTTAAGCTGGAATACCTGAAGGAATCTAAAGAAGAGCTCATGGGAGAATCTTTGTAGCAATTTTAAAAATATCAAGATATCTTTCAGAATTACGTATTTTATTTTTCTTAAAGAAATTTTCAGGAGTTCCTCCGGAAATTCCTCCAAGAACTCCGGAAGTTTATCAGTAATCCTTTCGAGTGAAGGTACCCTTCATAGCGAAATTAACTACCCGAGAAAAGTACAATAACTGACCACTAACAAACTGATAACTAGTGTCCGCTCCAGAACTAATTCTACATTTTTTTTGTTATCAACTTGATTATTCATGTTACTATACCTGTCAAACTGGGGGCATCATCGTCGACAACAACAGTGGAAGTTAGTTATCAATGACCGTTGCAATTATTTTTCTGATAACAAAATGTGTTTTCAATTGGATAAAATTGTTTGATTTATTGCAGACTACATCCCAAATTTGACTATCACACTTTTTATGGTACGCCTAAAAAGTGTGATAAAAGTGCACATTTGCCTCGGATCGTCTCGACGTCTTCGGGGCACTTATTCCTTAATTTACAAGGAATAAGTGCACTGAAGACCTCAATTCAATCCGACGTATCCCTGCGCTGTAATCACACTTTGAAGGTGTGTGCACACTATTGTGTCAGTCCAATTTGGGGTGCAGTCAGCAATACAGAAGTTGTTATCAGAGTGCCTTTGATGATAACATAATGAGATAGTTTACTGATATCATGGGTATATTTGGTTGTTATCATGTTTGTTATGTTGCCTGCTTATTCAGCCAAAGCGAGAACAAATGTTGTTAATTATTTTTGATATCAAATAACACAGTATGTTATCCGGTTGTTATGAAACTTTGCTCGGGAACAACTGTAGATGCAAAGCGCTAACCGAGTTTATGTACTCCAAGTTAGTCTGCCTGATCTGGGTTACGGACCCTAACTTCCGCAATGGTCAATACTGAATTCCCTCTTCTATTTTATTTCTAGGCCACAGCGGCAAAGCAAAACGAGGCCATCTCTGCTTCGACGCAGCCTTTGAAACAGGTAACCTCGGCCGAGTGGACCTGGTTGGAGAATTTGAGTACGACCTGTTTCTCCGTCCCGATACGTGCAATCCACGGTATCGGTTTTGGTTCAACTTCACCGTAGACAACGTCAAACAAGATCAACGGGTGATTTTCAACATCGTTAACATCAACAAGAATAGGAACCTTTTCAAGGATGGCATGACCCCCTTGGTCAAGTCCAGCAGCCGTCCCAAATGGCAACGGATACCACGGTGCGAAGTGTTCTACTACAAGTCGGTTATCCACCAGAACCACTACGTATTGAGTTTTGCATTTGGGTTCGACAAGGAAGACGAGGTATACCAGTTCGCGTTGACGTTCCCGTACTCGTACTCCAAGCTGCAGGCGTACCTGAACGCGTTGGAATCCAAGTTTCCGGAATCGTTCGAACGGACTACGCTGGGGATGACTGTGGTAAGTTGGGAGCGTGACGAAATTCTGAGAAACGTTTTGAACATTTCTGCTTTTAGCAAAACCGAAAACTTGAGCTGATCACATTTGACGACGTCAAGAAGCCGGATAAGGTCGATCAGAAGAACATAATCCACATGGTGGTGGTTTTTGCGAGGATACATCCCGGTGAATCGCCTGCTTCGTACGTTGTACAGGGACTAATCGAATACCTGGCGGCAGCCAATCAGCCCATATCGAAGGCACTGCGCGAAAATGTTGTGTTCAAAATCATACCGATGCTCAATCCGGATGGGGTGTTCCTGGGCAACAACCGTTGCAACGTGATCGGGCACGACCTGAACAGGTCGTGGAACAAGATGTCCCAGTACACCCATCCGACGCTGGCCGCGGCCATGAAGATGCTGAAGGAGTACGACAACTCGAGTGTGAGTTCTGAGGATTTTGGTTGAGATGTTCTGCCATTAACTCCATATTTCTCAGTGTTACCAGGTGGACTTTGTGATAGACATCCACGCCCATTCGAGTTTGACGGGGACCTTCATCTACGGTAGCACCTACGACAATGTATACCGATACGAGCGGCATCTAGTGTTTCCGAAATTGTTCGCGTCGAAGTGCGAAGACTTCTGCCAGGAACATATGATGTTCAACGCGGACGATCGGAAGTCGGGAACTGCCCGAAGGTATTTCGTCGAGGCGCTTAGTGACAATGTCAATACCTATACGCTGGAGGTGTCCATGTGCGGATACTACTTGAACGATACCAATGTGTTGACGCAGTATACCGAAGATGGATGTAAGGATGTTATGGAAAGATTATTTTGTTAAATTCTGTTTACAGGTGGAGGCCAACGGAGGTGAAATAGTTCATGAATCTCTTTTTTTTCAGACATGCGAATAGGTCGCAATTTGGCGCGAACTTTCCTAGAGTACTATCGCTTTACAAACATCCTGCCAATTCCGCCGGTGGACGAGTTGCGACCTCGTAAAGGCCGACCACGGACGCATCGCCCACGGGCACGATCCCGCACCCGAAGTGAGGTTCGTCTACGCCCGAAAACCGTCCGCACTTACGCTCCCATAAGCTATACGGATCTATCGATCTGCTACGATACCGACACCTCGAACGAAGGCTCGCCCATCCGGTACATGTACTCCAACTACGGAGGCTTCCGGATGCGCGCACTCGGACCTCCGGATCAGTATTCGCTGTCCAATATTCAGACGGCTCGGTTCAGCAATCTGGACTTTAGCAGTGACTACCGGTTCAAGGTGACGCCCAAGCCCAAAACGGCTCCGGAGCACAAGATGCCCCCAATCGAGATATTGACCGTTCCGCCAAAGCCCTGCCTTACCATTATAGACTTTAATCAGCTCACGCGCGGTGGCCTGGATGAAGCCACTTCCGGACGAAAGCTTGATAGGGAAAAGGAGAAAATTCGTCGCCACACGTTCAAGAGCAGTTCAAGAAAGGCGTAGAGTAGTTTCTGTTTGACTTAGGATATCTTGTTTATTATCAAAATTTATAAACATTTCTTACATTCAACCGTGTTAAACAATTTTCTACAAGCTTCGTGAAACATTCTGTCCCACAGATTAGGACCTGAACTGAATCCTGCTGACCAGATCTATGCAATAAATTCTCTATGTCAATTTTCTCCAGTCTGTGATTGAAGATCCTCTCGCTGTACTTTATTTTCGATGACAGGCACGAACATCTCCTGGTAGTTTTTCCATCGCAGGAACAAACTTTCCGAGATAGATAAACAGCTGCTTCAAAGTTCCAGAAAGCACCCATTTTCAACAGTTCGTCTCTCATCAGAATCCCTTCGATATCTCGACAGCAATAAACCAACTTCAGTCTTGTTTCGTCCTCCTCGTCATCCAAGATGGCCGCTAAAATTGAATAAATCGGAGCTAGTCCTACGCCCTGTGCAAAACAGAGCAGGCTCTTTCGGGCATTCCGTTCCCATAGAAACCCGGTGTAAGTTCCCTTCCATTCCATCACATCTCCCGCGTGCAAAGTCTGCAGATATTCGGACATCTCCCCGCATACTTCCAACCTTATCAGCACCTCGAACTCACACGCGTTCGAATCCACTCGAATAGGAGTGTACGGTCGGCTGAAGTACAAATCGCGCTCACTTTGGTCGTACTTTTCAGCGGACTTTTTGGCGCCAATGCCGCCATTTTGGACACGTGCTTTTTCCATCGATTGCGCTCGCCATGGCATGAACAGTTCGTTGGTGGGCCGATTGGTTTGGCGCCAATCTCTTGGAGCACGCAGCATCAAATGGCTTCCCGGGGAAATGTGAAGCTCGTTACCAGCAGCGTCGGTGGATTCCACCAGTGAGGGCTGATGTTGAAACCGGAAACGGAACGTATTGAATGAGCATTGCGAAATGTTAGTGCAGAGGAATGGTTTATAGGCGCCGCCGTCCAGAATGCTTGTCCGCGAGGAGGGAAGCTTTCGGAATTTAGTTTTGCGATCGAGAACACAGTTGGTACAACCGGATCCGCAGCACTCGGGTAAGTCATCTTCGGAAGTCATTGGTGTTTAAAATTAAGAAAATTTAGCTTTTAAAATTATCACAGATTTGCTTTGTTTACAAAATTTGCAACTACCTAAACGACGTAACGCGTGCGCTTTGGCGTTACTCTTGTAACGTACACATTAATATAAATAATGCACTAAACGAACCCTTCGTTTTGTTTACAAACAGATAGCAGGCAGATTTCGTAAGAAAACGTGAGTCAAATTTGAATGTTCCTCAATCACTCAGGTCCAAAATGACCGAATCCGTGGTGGCGAGTCGGCACAAGGATTGCCTGCCGTGCCGCATTGTCAGCGGAACCGGCGTACTTGGCATGGGCGTGTATGTCTGGGTGCAGGCCAAGAAGCGACCGCAGGCGGTTGGCAGATATGCTATGTATGGCGTAGCGACAGGTAAGTTTTTTTTTTTTTAATTTCAATAAATCGCAGCAGTCATTGCGTTGGTACCATTGGGACAAGCTGTCATGTCTATCAGCAGAAGTATCATAGTGGAAATGAGCGAAGACAACATCGGGAACTTTGAATAATCAATAAAGGTAAATTATCATTGTCTGCATTTGCGACGGATAGCATCTGATATAATAAAAAGACGGTTGATTGATTTGTCTTTATTAAAGAGACTTTCAGCCCTTAAAAAGAGGGAAATGCCTTAGCGGCGGATGAAAATTTTACAAGTGCAAACAATGGAATTTCCTGAAGGATCAAACACCACACATAAAGAGAATATAAAAACAATTATCTAGCGGTTAATCAGAGCCACAATAACCATTATTCATTTTCAGTGGCCGGATCAGTCGGAATAGCGCGGCTCCTAGATGTCTATCCTTTCGGAAAGCCAGAGAGTAAACCAAAAGAATGAATACACCGTTGTTCCATGTTGGATGTTATTCTAATGTTTTATTCACTTGAAATGGAAAAAATATATAAATTTAAGTTAAATTAATTGGAATTCAATCCACAAGAGACAGCGATCGCTTCCTTCAATCCGAAACATTCCCGGATTTTATTTCATCCCCACCTTTCCCAGGGTGGTGTCGGTCCTCGGATCAGCTGTGATGTTCTGAACGGACACAATCGTCTCATTGATGGCGGTCTGCAGCTTTCGCAGACTTTGAATCTGCAACAGCCGCAGGATTCGTGCCGCCCGCTCTAGATCCGGTTCCTTGTTGAATCCCATTCCAATTCCCGCATCGATGGGGAACGGCTTTCCGGTGATGATTGGCTCCTTGAGGGTCTCTTTGTTGAACATGGTGGAAATGACGCGACCAGCCGCCCTCAACGACACCAGGTGATCCGGATGGTAGGCAATGCCAAGCTTTTCCGCCAGCTTCCGGGATCCCTCCTCAAACTCGGAGCTGTGGACTGGTAGTTTATGTTTTAAATGGCGTTATTTCATGATTTGATAACAAGGAACTTACAGTCAAGATTGTCGAACGGATTGGTTGACTTTATCTCGGGTGCGGCCGTAGCCCTCTTCTCATCCTCCAGCTTCCGTGCAGCGGTCACCCCACGATACCGATCGGCGTTATCGGAGTACTCCAGCTTGATGGCGTACAGGAACAGCCATGTTAGCTCTTCGGATTTCGACTTCAGATCGGTGGGAAATTTCAAATCCCGCTTGAATTGCTCATAGGCGGGATCCCACTCGGCAGCGTTGTTTACCTTACGCAGATTGGCCCGATCCTCGATTGTGTAGTGGCGTATCTTCTGGTCCTCCAGCCAGAGGATAATGTTGCGAAATTCCTTGGGGTCTGCGGGGGTTGGAAACATAAACATTGTATTTTGTTCTTGCTATCAACCCATTAACCCAAATCTTACCATCAATATTGATGCCCCCTTGGGCGGGGTACTCCAAAGCGGCCAAGTATCGCTCAAACATGGCTAAATTTTAGGAAATATTCGAAAATATTGAATAAACCGGGTGGGTGACAAATGTTCAAGCTAGCTGATGGTGGAAACTTTGTTTATGCTTCTCAAATGTCAAACGGAGCGTTACGTTAAATTGACAAAACATCAAAAGCTTAACCACCTTTTGTAACGTGCATAACGGGTGGCAACAACTTCAACAAGAGTTTTTTAGGGGCGTTGTTCCTTGTTCCGAACCTGAGGTATAGTCATTAGACCGGCCCACATTTGTATGACGCGAAAAAAAAATTTCAAAATTCACAGGGCACCCTCTAGTATCGTGTCTTTGGATGAGAAGAACAATCTGTAAAAGGTTCAGCTTAATCGGTTGAAAACTGAGCTGGCGCAAATGAGTTGAAGGTTTGTATGGGATGTTCAGTCCTAATATATGGGAAATTGGATAACCTCCAGTCTCTCATAGAACACGCCGGTTTGGCGAGTTCGATTTGGCTCAGAATTGAAAGAATAGAAGTTGATACCCTAATGAACAACTTTGTAGAAGACCATATCATGATAAAACGATTGCGGTTTTAGCCAAAGAAAGCAGTATGAGAATATTTTCCCCCGTTTACTTTAGTTTGTTACATGCAGCACGTGTAGCTTGGGTACTACATCATAGGCGGCTATGTTGTGCTTCATTTCCATTGCTCACGCACGTGGGTGAGTATGGAGACAATGAAGAATTGTATAGCTTCCTATGATGTAGCGCGCAAGCTACGGCCGACCACAGAGATGGTATCTATGCACTGATAAACAGCTCTGCGTACACATCTTCAATAAAATGTGCGCCGCTCTTGGCGCCGCTCTGTTTTGCTCAGGGTCGTGCAATTTCGAAAGGAAAACATGACGTACGACGACTGTAGCAAATCGTTTCCCATGCGAACGGACTGCTGTGATGCTTCATCTCTCACCCAGCAACACACTCGTTCGTTGCTGCTACAGAAACAAGTGTGTATGAAACAAGGGATGATACACTTGGATTTTCGTTTCATTTATGAGTCATTGAAATACTTCAACATACTAAAAACACTATTTAAACCACATTTTTAAATAGTGGTGCACGCCAATAGAATCATAATTATGTTTTATGAAAGAGGATAACAAATTCGACCACTTAAATCCAATTAACCGGCGCCCGTAACCATTGAGAGACTAGCGCGCACCAGTGATACACTAATGCTCTGACGGGTGAAGCACAAGCAATGCGACCGGGTGGGAGACTACCGAGTGCTACGATGAGTGGAAAAGTTTTTTTTAACGACCGAGTCATTAGAAAAATGTATGAAACACTTGAAATAACTCATTCAAATGTTGCATGAAAGTGTATCATTGAAACGAAATTGTACGCCCCTGGTTTTGCTACAAATGTGGACCGGCAACAAACACACATCGCTCAGCCGTAAAACTTGTGCGTGAGTGTGCGAATGTGTAAATAATTTGCCACACGAGCTGCGCGAGACGTCGCAGAGCTCAAACTTCTTCTGCGTGAGCTTCGCTCATTTCTAGGAATGTGCTACACATCTGCGCTGCGCTGTCTGAGCTGCAAGTTGTAGGCTCTCAGCAGTACAGAGTAGCGCACGCAGCGCTGCAATGTGAGCTGTGTGTTGGACTGAACTTTCTCTTGTTTTCCTGCGCTCAACGTCGTGCGCGATGCGACAACGATGCCGAGCGCGTGCAGTCGGACCACGCAGAAGATAATTCTTTACACGCACTCTTTCTCATCATGCAGGCTGTGTGTAATGTGTATTGTTTTATCTTCTCACTTAGCGCTCTGAGGTGCATACCATCTCTGCCGACCAACACGTGATGCAAATAACAACCGAGAGTAAACGGAGGAAGACGTCCTCATCCTGCTTTCGTTCGCCAAAACCACACTATATTAGGTTTTAGCATGATATGGTCTTCTACAAAGTTGTTAATTAGGGTATCAACTACTATTCTTTCAATTCTGAGCCAAATCAAACACGGCGAGCCTGTATGAGAGCCAAACTGACGAGCTGTATGAGAGACTGGAGGTAATCCAATTTCCCATATATTTGGACTGCACATCCCATACAAATCTTCAACTCATTTGCGCCAGCTCAGTTTTCAACCGATTGGGAATTTTTCATAGATTGTTCTTCTCATCCAAAGGAACGATTCTAGAGGGTGTCCCGTGGAATTTTTCGAGATTTTTGTGTTTGGGCCAGTCTAGTAGTCATCTTGCCCCATGTGGTCATGTTGCACCACTCGCTCCTATGAGCCATTTTACGAAGTGACAACAATTTTGATGATGATATTGATTTTCACGGGTTAGGACGCTACACGCTACCTCCTTTCAAAATTTCATTCATAGAATCGGCTCGTAAAATGGACTATTGAATCCACTGCAATACCACAGACAAACAGATGTATTGCTCTAGTTGCTTCCCATCATTCCTCTTTTTAGCGGGTAATTCAAATAATATTTAGTTCGCAAATCGCTCGCTCACAGCGCTCTCATAGTTTTGCTCCGGTTTGACGTTTTCCTACTATCGCCACCTATTTGGCGGTTCGCAAGACACAGTCGAATTAACATTGGGCAATTGTGTTTTCATGACGATGATTTTGATCGCAATTTGTTCCAAGTTATACGTCTGGTTGTCTGTGGCGATACTCTGGGTTTCACGCTAGCGAGGGAATGAATTATAAGCCATTTTACGAAGTGATAACAATGTTGATGATCATATTGATTTTCACGGGACGACGTGCTCCTGTTAAAATTTCATTCATAAAATCGGCTCGTAAAATGGACTATTGAAGCATGCTTTTTGCCATTTACCTACCGTATCGAAACATGGGAAAACTGTAAAAACGTAAGTCTCGACGAAACGGACGCTATGTGTTCCATCCAGGCCTTTATTGAAAACAACTTTGTAGAAAACCATATTCGCCCAACAAGTAATTTGGAGAAACTGAAGTCATCTTTCCTTGTGCACACTGGACCACAGTGCGCTGGTCTGTTACCCACAAGCGAAAGTATAGACTGTTTCAGAAATTATAAATACACTAACGTTTAACTGCCACTTCAATTTGAGCACAATATCCAAAATACTATCTTCTAGCTCTTATAGTAAACATGCCAACGAAGCAAATAATACCAATTTTGTTGATGTTTCTGGAACAAGGTCAAAAAAAGGGGTCCGTAAGCTAGATTATTAAAATTTGAAGTTGCACAAAGTGGTCAAAAAGTGTAGCATAATAGAGGAGAAAAAAATCTCACAGAAAAAATATTTAATATCCAAACACATTAAAAATGGCTGTATCAATAATAAAAGATATTTCTCGATTGGTAAGAGAAATTTTTACTGGAATATTTGATCAAGAACCACCATTACGGGCCTTCTCAATACAAATTGTTTTGTTTCAAATTTCTCAACAACACCAGTAGCAATGAACGTTAAGAAAACGAATGTCTTAATTACTGCTTACTGCAATCGTTTTTTTTTTTTTTTTGACAAGTTTCGCCATCTGAAGGACCGAATGAGCTGAAAAAAATAAGTTTGTTTAGATTAAATGTGTTAAGGAAAGCTTAGAAACTGTGTGGTAGTTCTTATGTTAGATAGAAAACCTTAAAAAATAAGAAACTTGATCTCCGAAAAAATGTTGTGGAAATGTCTTTATCGATTTTTCCCAAATTTTGATCAAGGCATTCCTTAGACAAATTGTTGAGAAAGCGAATGTAATTAACATGTAAATAATTTTTGGTATTTAGTGATAAATAATGTTGAAATCATTAAAAAGCACCTTAGTGCAAATGCAAATTTGAAAAATTAAGTTATTGGTTAGAGAACTCCACTGTTCTTTAAAATATCAAGACAATTGAAAGGAAATATAAAAAATATGGAGTACAATATGCTATACTCTGAAAGTAGTTGGTAAAAATCATTAGAACAGTTCATTTAATTTAATAAACAAAGTGTATTTATAATTTCTGAAACAGTCTATAGTACCAAACCAATTTCATCGAATGCTCTCGTGACGATTTGAGTTGGTTTGCTTTTCAGCTGCCAAGCCACCGCACGCAAAACCATGCTGTATGGTATAGTCATGAACTTATACTTCCAAAACTTCTTGGATGACCTGAAAAGGTTCTTAATCATCAAATAAACATTGATGACTTCAATTTCTACCGATATATACCAGACAACATCAGAGATGATTCGCATATTTCGTTGATCGGAAGTACCGTGGGACAAGTGCCCACGAGAAGGTGACACGAGCGAGCCGCTAATTGCTAATCTTTTATTTCAGACAAAAGTCCCACTTCAATAGTTTCCTTTCGAGCTTTTATCTTCGGCGTTTATTTAACGATAACAGTTCTACTAACTAATTCAAGCACTTATACTGTACATCTATTTTGACCGGCGTAGTGACTAGAAAACAATTTGTTCTTCTAATAAGCCGCGACCACACGAACGAACGTCGTCGTCGTCGACGCCGCGTTGGTCTTGTTTGTTCAATCAATCCGCCTCGATAAGGTTGTCCTCTTCCGGGATGTCGTCGAAGATCCAATTGAGCGAACGCGGACTGGAGGTACAGTAACTGTACGATGCAGCCAAGCGGGAGTCGTTCGCTTCGTAGATACCAATGTCCGAGCAGGTGCGGAAGTTTTCCTGCGGTCCGCAACCCATCCGGCCGGTGCCGTCACTGCAGTAGCCCCAGTTGTTTCCTGGTGGGATAAAAAACAATAAAAACAATTGTTAGAGCGTCAGGTCTGATAATGAATCACTATTTAGTGACTTGGTCACTATTTTCGAGTAATTAATTTCGTGTAACAAGTGATGTGTGCGCAGTTAAAAAGAAAATGTAATTTTCAGTTTATTTTCATGCACATATTTGGAGCATGAAAATAAACGTAATGTTCCATCGCGTTTTATTTTTACACGACTTGAAAAGGAGTACGATTCGTGTAAATTCCAATGTCATTGAATTTTAAACGTACCGCAGCACCCGCACCGACGGCGTGTGGTTTTGTTTCTGTCTTTGTTCTTTTCACTTTGAGGATGCTTTATCCCTCCCCCGGGCATCGATATTGGCAGCAGTCAATTAAAAATACAACATAGAGAACCGTTCTAACTCGAACTTCGAGCATATATTTCATTATGGGAACGCCGCAAATGTATTTGAAAGTAAAAATCTACGAAACACGCACTTTTTCTCCAGCAGCCGACGAATCCCGTGAGTCCCCAGGTTGCCGCTGCGCAATCAATTATGAGGTCCAACATTTCATCATCATTGCTTGATTTTCCGGCGCGGCTAGAATCCAATGCATAGGAACAAGTACATATTTGTTTCATCCTGAAATCCTGCCTGTGGAAGGAATGGAACAATTGATTGGCGATTGCCCTTTGATTTATCTTCGGGTTAATCAAGCTTAAGCTGAATTTTGCTTACCTGAAGTTTTCCTTTCGCACGGCACAGTCGATTAGACGATGAATCCATTTGCGCCTTGTTTCTCCTCTAACTCTCCTAAGTTGAAATAGCTTTTCACCCATTAAACTAAAGTGCAGAACGCAATAAATGTTGAACTTATGAGTGAAAGACAACAAACCGACCGACCAAGAAAGAATCCCGTCATGGCTGGTTTCTCAATGTTGATGTAACAGATGTTTACACATGCATGTAAAATTCAATTTAATTTCGTTGAAAAATGAGGTATAATCCATTTCTTTTTATATGAATGGTTGAATATTATAATGAGAATGAAATCAAATAAATAAACATGTTACATGTACCAAATACGTGCATTTATTTCCATGTAAAATTCAATTGATTGAGAAATTCAACTCGTGTATTTTTGAAGCTTGCTCATTTTACAGCTCGTTTAAATTTAATATGTTTTTAGTGTGTAGGCAGCGCTCAGTAGGGTAATTGTGTGGTAGTTCCCGCAATCCAACTTGATGCCCTTTTTGTAGATGGGACACACGATACCCTTCGTCCATCCCTCCGGTAATACTTCCTCTACCTAAATCTTGGTAATGACCCAGTGTAGTGCTCTCACCAGTAGTGCCAGTAGTGCTTCTCCATCGTATTTTAGAAGCTCGCTTTGTAGTGGATTTGCTCCAGCGGCTTTGTTGTTTTTCAACCGGCTAACCTCCTCCTCAATCTTTTGGAGGTTAGGGGCTGGGAATCTTTCATCCTGCGCACGTACTCTTAGATCTGTTAAGTAGAATAACTAGCCACAGAAGTCCAATGTCGCGACTGTTCGTGTGACTAACATCTAGTTTGCCACACCCTTACAGCGTCAGCAGCGGTACTAGAAGTGTCAAGTTAATTTTGTTTACCATAACAAAAGGTCCTCTACAAGATGGACACTTTAAAATAGTAAATTATTGCAATTAAAGTTATTAAAATAATTAAATAGGAAAACTGACTACAGCGCCATTGGAGTTCTAGTGTATTTCTATTATCTGTTACCACGCCACCTTCGATGATTGCAACGTTGCCATTGAGGTGCTTGGACTGCAAAACGGTGAGTCGATGAGGAGAGCGTCCTACGTAGCTCTGGTCCTCAGAAGTTCCTACCTCATGTTTCCACGGGTCAATCATAAGCATTCCAAGTAATATTTGTTTTGTCAAATAGACTAAAAGAGGTTCTTGAAATCAAGGTTGCAACCATTCATTTGCAAAGATTTACATTCATTTGCTATTATCTCAGTTCAGAAGCATGCTATTGAAAAACAATGTATGGATTAGTGGTGGGCGTTCCGCTCAGAACGGAGCAAAAGAACTAGATCTTTGAAATGAATGAATGAACGACAGCTCTTTTTTAAAGAACGGTAGCTCACCCGCTCACTTTGTCTAACCATCAGCTCGCCAGGATAGTTTGCCGCGCATACGGCAAATGAACGAACACCACAAAGCACGTGGTCTAGTTCGTTCTCGTTTTTCTACTCGACCCCCTCCCCCAGGTCTCACATCAGCCGTCACGAGTTTGCACAGCAGCAGGAGGCGACGCGACGCTGCACTCAGTTCAAACCGTTCAGTCCGTTCCCGCTCTTTGGATCTCGTTCTCGCTCCTGTTTTACACTGGAATGTCACGAGCGAGCCGAAGAACCAGCTCAGTGGTGGTGCGTTCTTTTGCTCCCACCGTTCGTTCACTGAACTACATAGTTCTTTAGCTCAATAAACGAGCGGTAGGAGCAAAAGAACGCGCCAAGAACTAGTTCTTTGGCTCGCTCGTTACAATCCAGTACAAAACGGGAGCGAGAGCGGGAACGAGATCCACAGAGCGGGAACGGACTGAACGCTAGCGTTCAACTGAGCATCATCGCGTTGACTTCTGCTGCTGTACGCAGTCGATTGATGATTGAAGTGGGGTGGGATTTGGTACGAACAAATAAGGTAGATTAAAGTAGAGTATTGGCTCCCTTATTAAGAATAGTGCTCCCAATTTCATCCTACACAAAACAAATGGTTGAAGGGTTGTTTGTTTTGTTTCTTATTTTTGTTTTTTTTGTTAGAAAAATTAGAAGAAAAAGAACGGAATCAATTGGTACTGTAATTTATGGTGTTCGAATATTAGCGTTATATTACTGATGACACTCAGATCTTAAATAGAATAACTGCCCAAGCGGTCGATTTGCTTTTTTTTAGTTTTTCACTAGTATAATCGGGGTAAAGCCAGGGTTGTCTGATCTCGCCAGTTGACTCATTCACGATTCCATTTTCGTGGTTAATCATTTTCTTAAACAAAAAAACCTTCCAGGTACAACAGTTTACACGTAATACCTTGCAAATACTGCTCATTTGTATTCCTTCGCACTGTTGATGCTGTCCCAAGTTATTTTCTTTTGAAAATAAACGGTCACACAGAGCAGGGAAACTTTTTGAGCAAAAGAATATGTATGGTATACTGTTGGTAAAAACCGAACGATATCTATATCGCATCTAATGATTAAATCTTGCATTTTTTTAAACACTTGTGTTCAATTTACATAATAAATAAAAAGTGAGCGGATGAGCCGTTCAAATGAACTAGCTCACCTTAATGAGCGGAGTAGCTCTGAGCCGCTCACTAAAGTGAGTCATTTTGCCCACCACTAGTATGGATGAATTCAACGTTGTAGTTTTATCTGAAAGTTTGCCGAATAACATTGGGGTCACAAACGTATGCCAAAGTCGTGAGCGAGCTGTGAAGGCAACTTTCCACAGCGTGAATGAAATTTACATTCACCGCGTGGAGAGTTGCCTTCACAGCTCGCTCACGACTTTGGCATACGTTTGTGACCCAATGTTATTCGGCACTTTCAGATAAAACTACAAGGTTAAATTCATCCATACATTGTTTATCAATAGCATGCTTCTGAACTGAGATAATAGCAAATGAATGTAAATCTTTGCAAATGAATGGTCGCAACCTTGCTTGAAACCATCGAAAAATCGAAATAAAAGGCATTAGGTTTCATGAGAGCTCACGGTGTCAAAATCTCGATTATTATCGAATTTCATGTACCTCGGATTTTTCTTCGAAAATAATTAGTATTTGGGCTATATTTTCATAATCGGAAGACTAGAAAATATTGTATCGGCGAAAATTTTCCCATACATTTTGTATGGGACGTTTTTCGGCTCAAAACTGTATTTAATGAATTTTAGTATGAAAAAAAGCTTAAAACTAAGTTAATAAAAATTTTCCCCATGGAATATTTTCAAACTTTCCAATTATAAAATATAGCCGGAAAGCTGACATTCTCTGAAGAAAGATCCGAGGTACATGAAAACTCGATAATAATCGAAATTTTGACACCGTGCGGCTCCTCTTAAAGCGCCCATATTCTGTGAGAAAACGCGCACGCTGTAAGCGCAAAAGTGCGTTGTCGGCGGTAGAAGCAGTTACAGCAGTTACATGTGTATCAATTTCCTAAAAGTTCCATATTTAGCGGTATCACGTTAAGCAGTTCTGAGAAAACATACACTGAGAAATCTCTTGGTGTGTTTAGAGAGCAAGCTACTGAGAGGGTTCCCAGCGGTTTTGCCGAAACATTAGGAGATATTGTACGTCCAAGACATCGAAATCCAATTTCATTCAGCAATTAAATACTGTGATTGACTACAATAGCGGGCGTTTGAACTGATTTTGGTTATTTGTAGTAAATAGTAACCGTTTATTTGTCATAAATTTTGTAGGATTGTAAATTCAATTCACGATAACTTTTGATTTCGTAGATAAAATGTTCTCACATTTTCAGTAAGAATACTCGAATACCATATGTTTCGAATGTTGAATTCCAAATTTATGAGGGACGATGGCCACGATCGTGATACAACCACGATTGAATATTAATAGTTCAAAGAGAATTTAATTGAAAATCACCCTAAAATTTCAAATCGCTCAAACTATCAATTCCCTCGATGAAACATTTCCAAAATTTCAGAGATGATACCTGGATACTATATCTTTCGAATGATGGGTACCATTTAGATGGGGAATTTTATTTTGTTAATAATGGTTTTAGATACACCGTGAAAATAGTTAAATAAGGTTTTTCAAAAATAGTGCAATTACAAATACTACCAATTACAAACCAAGAGTCAAGTATAACTTTTGATTACCGGTATTTGATGTTAAGGCGAAACTGGAAGCATTTCCTCACTTTTTGGTTTTCGATTTTTTTTTATTAAATAACGAAGCAATATTTCCAAAATCGGTTTTCGTACACATGTAGAGTATGGATCAATCTATCTTCTGAATTTTTTTGTGGTGCAAAATGTTTTTCGTTTTTTCAGAAACCATTTTTGAACAAAATTTTACAAAAAAATGGTTTCTGCAAAAATGGAAAACATTTTCTACCACAAAAAAAAAACAGGAAAAAAAACCTTGATCTATACTCTACATGTGTACGAAAACTGATTTTGAAAATATTGCTTCGTTATTTAATAAAAAAAATCAAAAACCAAAAAAATGAGGGATTCCTTCCAGTTTCGCCTTAATATATAAGAGCAGAATATGTGTGAAAATAAAGTTTGTCTTGCATTTATTGCTAGTTTTCATCCCAGAACTATTCTAAGGCCTCAAAGTTTGTGTCACAAATCCTATATATTAAACCAAATTTATAACACGATGGAACAAGATGGATTACAAAAAATACAGCTGTGTTCATAAAAATAGCAGTGAAAGCCGTTTTCCATACAAAATAGCCAACTTCGACATGTTGTAACTTTGTTCTCCTATAAGCGATTGAGCTGAAAATTTGCAGCGAACTACAAACATGGTGAATATTGTTATAGCAAAATTTGAGAATTTTCTGAGAAAAAAGTTAAACACTATCTAAAATTGTTCAAAAAAATAATAGCTGTACACACTTAATTCCCAAATTTTACCTCGGTAAAATTATTACTTTTTTTACTGAAATATCGTTAAAATTTGACAGTTCATCAAAATTAACTTGTCAAAATTAACTGAAATTACCGGATGAAGTTCCTATACACCACCAAGTCCAAGCTGGTCCGCAAGGCTCTTAAGGCTTACAACTTGAAAAAAAATTTCTAGAGCATCTGATGGCAGGAACGTGCCGCTTCCAAGACTAAGCGTTGACATCGGTCCGGCTTCGACCGGTTCAAGCTGCGTCTGGCCCACTCGGAGCGCAACCGCATCGTCCGCGCCCAGTACAAGAAGCTGCAGAAGGAGGTCGTCAACAACGGTATGCTGTGCGGCAAGCCAGTCAAGGGCACGAAACCCCTGTCGAAGGGACGCAATCCCATTCCCAAGCGTCTGGAACAACAAGCTTCTTCTAGTTTTCAGTTCAATCGGCAATTTGAACTTAAGTGTGTTGTTTTTGGGTGTAGGTTAAGGTGGCCCACACTTATATGAAAAACAAAATTTTTGTAAAATGTCAAGTCTTACCTCCTAAATCAGTTTTTTTAAACTCCCAGAAGCTACGTTCAAAATTTGAGCAAAATCGGTTGAGCCTAAGCATGCTGTTACATATATTTAACATCAAACTATTAGATGTTATATGCATTAGCGTGGTTCAAAAAATCGTTTTTGCTCCACACCGCTTATTCGATTCGTAACCAGATTATATGCCTTCTCCCAAATTATCAGCGCATTTGGTGGAAAATTGAGACAATACAAGCCCTTCAGTTTGTATGGGAATTACTATGGGAAAATTATGTTTTTCATTAAATCTACGATCGATTTACCCAAGCGGCCTAGAGGCACAGACAAACAGACGTCTCACTCTACCTACTTCCCATCGTTTCCCCTTTTAACGGACTATTCAAATATTCTTTAGTTCGCAAATCTCTTCCTGATGGCGCTCGCATCGTTTTTACTCCTGTTTGACGTTTGCTCACTACCGCCATCTACTCAGTAGTTATGCGAAACACAGCGGCATTAGCATTGGACGATTATGTTTTTGTGACGATGATTTCAATCGCACTTTGTTCCAAATGATACATCTGTTTGTCTGTGCTAGAGGGTTAGTTGACCCTTGATACTCCGAGGCTACTCTAAATACAACTTCACCGAAGACCGCCTTTAAATCGGACATCTCATTAATTAGTTATTGAATTTTTATCCAACTGGAGAAACTTTAACAGTGATCCTCCAGTTATTCAGCAGGCAACTTTTCTGCATATTGTGCCAAAGATAGCATACAAGATTGTATTACGTGCCGTAGATCATCGCACAAAAGATTCCAGAATCGCTCATAGATCGGCGCCAGTACATCATAATATGATATGATATTATCATGTTGGTGTATTCTACAATAAGTGTGGAAACCAGCTAAGGATTGATCGCGCTGAAGACACCGAAACTATTAAATGCAATCGCGTTTTTGCATAACTTTGCACGACAATTTTTCTTCAATGCAATAATAGTGTAAAAAGATATTTTTACCAATAAATACCTACGTGCTTTTCTCATGCATGATATCTCTTCATTTGTCATACAACCGCCAGTCTACATTGATCACCTTTTATCCATGTTTCATTTGTTCACTCCACATTGCAAAAACTCAATCGAATTCGTAACTCTATAGTCCATATCCTATTCTCGGTAAAAACTGGCGTCAACTTTATGAACGAATGTCAAACAGTTTATGGACACTTTACTCACTAAATGACTCTCCTTTGGCCTGAATCATTGAACCCGAAACACACAAATTGCACATTATCGTTTCACCACCGCAAATCAAACATTACTCACCGGCAACGTAAGTCCACTGCAGAACGCAATGTTCGCACACCAAATCCGCCGGCAAACGCAGCTCCACGACGTACTGTGTGGCAGCCGTCGAGTTCATGTACCACTTCCGTCGTCCTTGGACGTCCACCAGCTCGTACTGTTCGTAGCATTCTTCCGTCTCCTGGCCCCCAGTAGTGTCCAGGTTGCACAAATTGAACTCGAAGTGCCCCATGTGGTTGGCGGTGATCTGTGCCTTGGCCTGAATCACCGCCCCTTTGGTGTAGTTCCGTACGATTTCGCCCTGCCCGAAAGGACCTCCAAGTTCGTGCAACCGGGGTCGCGGGTTTTCGTAGCTATCTCCACAGAAACCACACTTGCCACCGTTTTGGTTCCACTGAACAAAGTAACCACCACAGAACAGGCCATTGTCATCGTAGTTGGCCGGTGCACCCGAGTTGCAACGCCACCGAGAGCCACGTGCTATCGGATCGAGAAGCATGCCATGACCTTGCACTGGTGATGGCAGCAGCACCAGAAACAGGACCGAGACGGTTGCCAGAAACACGATTGATGATATGGTGCACATTTTTTCACTTTCACGATCGGATTGGAACTGGCAGTGAAATGGTAGGACAGTTTTATATACGGGACCACTCGAAGGGATCGCTATTATCAGTGCCATCAGCAGCAGGCCAGGAAGAAGACGAGTCACGCGTTCCCATTGTGATAGCAGGTAAAAGAGGATAATCTGTTTTCTTCGCACGGCCGCTGGTTGTGTGCGAACTTCCACTTCAAGCTAGGGGCGGGACAGCTCTAATGCTTATTAGCGGTATTAAGAGGTATTAGCCAGTATTAAGGAATATTAATCCCAGAGGAAATCCATTTTGAACGAAGTAAGCCATGCTTATTGAACTGTATTTGAAGTGTCAAAATGCTTTCAATGAAAGTTTCGCTTTCAGGTGGTACTAGGGTAACGGTCGAATTTTGGACCCCTAGAGGACATTAGTTTGAATTTAAGTCAAAAGCATACATATTCAGAGGGTGTTACACATTATGATGATGCTCGTATGATCGTTAAAGCCTCCGCTGTCCGTTAAAAATACCCACAAGGTCATTTCTGGCTGAAAATTTGACGAAAATAACTTATTTTTGAAGCACCAGTTTTCACTGTTTTGGACACCCCAATATATTTTGGACCCTCTTAAGTATGTATTTTGGACACCCGGTGTTTAAACCCGTTAGAAACTATTTTCTGCCAATCTGCCACTTCAATATGCTGGATCACATCCTAATTACTTGATTGACAAAGGCTGATTAGACGAACTTTGCGAATTAATTGCGCTAGAATGATAAACGTTTTTGTTTACATCTGCAAGTTTCCTCAGCACCGCAATCTCTTTTTGTAAACATGGTACGACACTGACACGGATGACGAGATTGACAAAAATGTATTTCAAGGCAAATAATGCTATTTCCAGTGCGGAAATGATTGCTGCCCGTGCAGAGGAATCTAATTTAGCGAATGATTCTTGAAATTTTCGCAATCTCTTCATTAAATCTGTGAAATTTGTGATAATACGACTCAGGGGGTCCAAAATATATGGGGGTCCAAATTATATTGGTTACCCTATATCGGCAAAATAAAGCTCATTTTTGTACTTCTCACTCCTAGAGCAATGATTTCGGACGTATCGCTGGCGAACCCGATCAAGGAATTGTGGTACCTCGAATTAACACCTACGTCCCGAAAATTTCTATCTACGATCATGGAAAGCTCACAGATCATAACTGATAGAGAAGCGAGAGTGCACCTGCAGATCGAAATGGCAAATAATCAATTAGCTAAGCCCAAGAATCTCAAACTAGCAGTGGCACTCAAACCGAAGAGAAATTGGAGTAGGAACATAATGCCATCATTAGAAATATCCGCAGTTCTGTTAATGCCAATTCTATCCCATTCTTTGAAATAGAGTAGAAGTTTTAAAACGTAGTCAAGTATTCAATACAGTTTTGCTTTTTCATATTTATTGGATTTGGAAACAACATTTTTCTACGATGCCGACTTGTATTGAAAGTACATCTAATTACATATGATGAAGCCACCTTCTTGATTTTTACTCCAACGACACAAGTTTCCGAAATCCATTTCCCTGCGTTCAGATTGCTCACGTAATTTTCAGAGCTAAAATCATAATCAAAAGAAATTATTAAAATTGGTTGAATAAATTGATAAAAAACTACAGACCAAGTGTATTTTCACCTCTTGTTTTCGTGACAGTTTGTTGTTTTATGAAAAGTCATGACATACTACACAGAAAATGTTTCGGTGAAGCATGAAGATTAGGAAACTAATATTTATTAGGTGGTATTCTAGGGGCGGGACACTGCCTAATACCGACGCTAATACCGCCTAATAAATATTAGTTTCCTAATATCCATGCTTCACCGAAACATTTGTTGTGTAGTATGTCATGACTTTTTCATGAAGCAGCCAACTGTCACGAAAACAAGATGTGGAAATACGGTTTGTCTGCAGCAGTTTGTCTTCAATTTATTCAATTAATTTCTCTAATTTCCTTTGATTACTTATTTTAGCTGTGGAAATAAAGTGAGCTCAACTGCACTCTGGGAAAAGGCTCTCGAATACTTGTGTCGTTGGACGTTAAAAAATCGAGAAGGTGGCTTCATTAGATGTGATCACATGCACTTTCACTACAAGTCCTAAGCATACGGCTTGCAGAAAATTGTTGTTTTCGAATGTGCATGTCTAATACCTAAATAAAAATAAAAATTGAATTTAGTTGACTGCGTTTTCAAACTTCCATCCGTTCACTAGGATGGGGTAGAATTAACATTAATAGAACTAGAAATATTTCTTCTAATGGCATTTTGTATTGCAATGGCGTTTAGGTTTAAGTGCCACTGCTAGTTTGAAATTGTTAGGCTTAACCAATTGAATATTGGCCATCTTAATTCGCAGTTGGACTTTAGGTCTTGCTCTAGGTAGTGTATAAACTATTAACAATACAGTTGAAAATCGGAGTATTCGACTAGCGAAGTTGGATTTTTCTCCAAATCCGTGCGTCGGACTTGATTTCGGAAGTGGTGCGCTCTATAATATACCAGGTCCACTATACAGTGTACCACGTCCGAAGTCAGGTCCGACGTATGGATTTGGAGAAAAGTCCAACTTCGCTAGTTGAAAATACCAGGTTCCAGCTGGATTGATTATAAAACAATCAGTGTGAATTTCAAGATCATAGTTATAAATTTTTGAACGTAGGTGTTAATGCGAGATACAGCAGTTCGTCAATCCGCCAGCGATATGTCCGGAATCGTTGCTCCAGGAGCGAGAAGTTCTTAAAACAGCTATATTCTGCCGTTTTAATACAACCCAAAAGCGCAACGTCGATCGAGAGCATGTTGACATTTCAAAACCAGTTTAATAAGCATGGCTTACTTCGTTCAAGGAAGAATTTTCTCTGGGATTAATACTCCTTAATACTGCTTAATACCGCTAATCAACATTAGAGCTGTCCCGCCCCTAGGTGGTATTAGCATCGGTATTAGGATGTGTCCCGCCCCTAGACTTCAAGTCAGTTCGTTCATGACCGTCTAGATTCGCAAATTATTTATTAGTTTAGAGCAAACAGAAACCGCGATTATATGTGCGGGGGTGCGTTTTTGGGGGATTGTTTTATGATTGTAGATATTTACCCAACCGCGTGTCGCTCCAGGCGAGGTAGGCTGAGAAAGTGAGCTGTTATCACTACTGGAGTGTCATCGCTATGGCAATCTAGACAGCTCAATTTGTTGAATGGGAAGTTTTTTTGTTTGCTGTATTTTGCACAACAAAGTTGTTCGGAAAGGTAGTAAATTCATTTTAAAATAGTTCTTGTCAACTAATGGACCAACGCACGATTTCACTAATTTGGCTTTTTAAGCATACCCGTGCTTACAAAAAATGAAAACGGTTCACAAATCTTCTGACGTTGGTGTTGGATTTCTAGTTAGCTCAACTATCAAATTCGGCCTAAAAGAAGCATAATAGAATATGCCACAAAAGTTCAGCCACAAAGAAACAGAAGTCACACTCTGATCGCCTCCCATAGATCAACTGTTTAACGGTTGATTCAAATATGCAGTAGTTAATCAATTGACCGCTCTGCTCCTGTCTGACGTTTGCTCACTATTTATTGCCACCTTGTGATGGTCCGGCCAAACACAGTACGTTTAGCATTGAGCGATTACGTTTTCGTGACGATGTTTTTCAATGAAATTTGTTCTAAGTGTTACGTCTGTTTCTCTGTGGTTCAGCTTTGGACGCAGAGGCTTAACTTCCCTAACAGGGGAGGACAAAAAAGCTTAATAGAATGCAGTAATTTACAGCTTCTTAATCCTAATGCAGATATAATGCTAATATGATAACAGAAAGGACAGAACAGCGTGTTAAACGTTTATACAGCCAAAATACTTGTTGGTAGCCTAGCATTCAATAAAACTTGAGCAATGAGCATGAGATAACTATACAAATCCTAGACGCTTGTCACAACAAGGTAACTTGTTCAGACGAACATGCTCGAACAAAATTGCTTGAAAATCTTGTGTAAAGAAAAAAACAAGCTCAGTAGCGGCATCGACGGTTACTTTCCCACCTAAAAACTCGTTTTGACATCATGATGACGCTTACTAAAGAAATATTTCACTAGCGCACCTTTAAATTTTCGTACTCAAAGACTGTGCTGTATTTGGTAAAATAACAAGATGTTTATGATTATTTCACTAATTCAACAACAAAATTTGGGCAACCCATTGATAATTTGTTTCATCTGTTTCAATTAGAAGTGAGTTGAACAAAAATACAATTATTGTTTTCCAAGTAAATCCAACACATTCTCTCGGTGGAACTATATTGGGGTGCATACTTGGCAACACTAGCGCCAAAAGGTAAAACAAGGCAAATTTGTACCTCTTTTCGAAATGTGACAGCGCCGCGTAATGGCCACATTCCCAGTTATTTCAAAACAACCGTTGCAATGCTTTACACAACCGCACTGCATGAGCTTGGACGTCTGTTCTCTGTGGATAGGGATAGTTACATACGCATAGATCAGGATTCACATTGATAAGTGATGCGAGGCCGGGGCCCGTGGCGTAGTTGGTCACACGTTCGCTTCATATGCGGATGGTCATGGGTTTGATTCCCAGCCCCGGCACTTGCAATTTTTCGTCGGTTGCTCTTCACCGAGAGCGGCTGACACTGACCCTCTTCTGAGTCCCATGGCTCAAACGGACCCGGATACCTGGACATCGGCGAATTGCTACTCATAATGGACCCCCCAATCGGACTGGAAAAGAACAACGGCCACCTATCATCTTTGTGCTCATCATTCTACCATGTAGAGTAGAAAAGTGAAAGCAGCAGAAAGGCAACCATTTCGATAAAGTATAATAGAATACATCTAGGCTCTGTACAATACTGTAGGTACAGCTGTCAATTGAAATCGCTCACGTAGTGCCCTAGTGGACAATAGAGCTGTAAATTAGGTTAAGTGATTAAGAATAAAAAAAAGCGATGCGAGCTATGCAGCCCTTGATCCCGCTCTAAGCCCCAGGTTAATATGTAGTGCTTATTAGTTGCTTGCATGCATGGCCAATTGTTCCGTCATTACGACGAACTAAAGAAAAATACGATATCGCTGCAAGGGGAATTGCTTGGCAGTTTTATAGAGGAAATGCAGTAAAATATTGATTTATATCCCGAGTGAAATGAAGACAAGGTCAAAGGCACTAGTCGAACCATGTTTGAAAAACACGTTTAAGTATCTATATCTAGGCTAATTATCAAATGGCGCTGATTTAGACCGGTAAGTAGGTGTAAGTGTGAACCATGAAAAGTCAAGGAGCCTACTGGAGGGCATTTTGTTTATTACCGTACCTGATTGGGCCGAAGGGTCCCAGATTTTCATGAAACTTTTTCCACAGGCTGGGCTCATGGACATATGAACAAGAAAAATTGAAAAAAAAATCAGGGTCACCTATTTTCCCGAAGAACTCAGGTGGAAATTCTTTGTTTTCCCCTGACACTACTTTGAAAAATCATAACTCAAGAACGAAGCATCATAGAAACTAAGTTTATTTTTTAGAAAATGAAAGCAAATTTTCTCAGAAATCAAAAAAAAAATAAACTGGGAAAAGTTTTCCACAAAATTTCCCACAGTTGAGAAAATTCGTAAAGAAAAGCCGGAAAAACAATGCCCGAACTCGTAAAAAATATCAAAAAAATATTTTTGAGAAGGTTATCCCATAAGCTTTGATCGCTGAAATTTTTGGAATGCACCTTTTTTACGTTTTTGAGTTATGGCCAATTTTGTTGAAAAATTTCCAAATGTTTCAAATAAGCCTTTTCTTTGAAAAATCATAACTCAAGAACGAAGCATCGTAGAAGCAAAGTGTTTTTAAGAAAATGAAAGTAAATTTTCTCAGAAATCAAAAAATAAATTAACTGGAAAAAATTTCCAAGTAGTGTCAGGGGAAAACAAAGAATTTCCATTTGAGTTTTCGGGGAAATGTTCATATATGCATGAGCCCAGCCTGTGGAAAAAATTTCATGAAAATCTGAGACCCTTCGGTCCAATTTGTACGATAATAAAAAAAATGCCCTGGAGCAAAATCGGCAAAGCCTAGGTGAATCAATGAGGGTATTTTATGTGGTCGGTAAGTGGAACCATCTCGGCAGGGGGTCTATTTTGGACAATTTTTTGGTATAACTAATTTTGAACACATCGACACAATTTGTGGAATGCAGTGAGGCACGTATTGTGCACGGAGAACTAAAACTACCTTTTTTGTCAAAATTGGGTTGAAAAAACTCACGTTTGGGTTGAATTTACCTAATCTTGAGTATATTTTTTGATTGAGTTAAAGGCAAACTACCTAGTGTGAGTTTAATCGTTTTACTCAAATTTGAGTTATTGGGCCAAACTATGGGGTTCCGTCAAAAGAACTCAAATTTGGGTAGTTTGGTGGCTTCGTGTAACTAGCTATGTACAAAATTTCAAGTCAATTGGTTTTGAATTGACTGAGTTATAGCGAAAACTGCCCAAAATACCAGTCACTGCCCGAATGGCTCGGTACTCTATGTGATTTCATTGAGTTCTCCAAATTTTATCTCACGCAACCTACACGGAGAGACGAAAGTACCCAAAAGTGAGTTCTTTCCACCCAACTTCGGGGTTGCGTGCGTCAAGCCAATTTTAAGTTGATAGAATCAATGTTTATGTTGGATTATTCCCGCTTGCTTCCATGTGAAAAAAATACCTAATTTCAAGTTTTTTTCACCCAACTGAAATTTCGACTACACGGAGAGACGAAACTACCCAAAAGTGAGTTCTTTCCACCCAACTTCGGGGTTGCGTGCGTCAAGCCAATTTTGAGTTGATGGAATCGATGTTTTTGTTGGGTTGTTCCCGCTTGCTTCCATGTGAAAAAAATACCTAATTTTAAGTTTTTTCCACCCAACCGAAATTTTGACTAGGTTGTATTCACTCAAATTTGAGTAGGGAATCGCGCTACTTAGGCGGTGGCTTCTATATTCGTCTGTTTTCCACTATAACTCAGTCAATCTTGAACCAATTGACACAATTCTTGGAATGCGGTGTGATAGGTATAGTATCTACCCGTGTACAAAATTTCAAGTCAATCGGTTCAAAATTGACCGAGTTACAGTGGAAAACAGACGAAAATAACAGACGAAGAAAACCACCGCCCAAGTAGCGCGATACCCTACTGTGCTAGAAACTCAGTTTTGGCTTGACGCACGGAACTGCAAAAGTTGGGCTGTTTCTCTCTTCACTCTCTGACAACAACAGAAAGAGCGCATGAAAAGGGAGATGAAAAAGAACTCAAAATTGAGTTTAAAAGTACCTAATTTTGAGTTTTTCAGTTTCTCCGTGTATAAGGCTATCTGACGTTTGATCACCTTTCTCTGTTTCGCTCCCGAGGAGGATAGGTTTGTTTTCATACGGAAACGTTTCCCTATGAAAATATTAAACAAAAAATTGCTATCCTCTGTGACTGCTTGAGAGAGAAGGGTGATGAACGCTAGATTGCATTATAGAGCTTGCTGACGTTTATTCACCTTTCTCTTTCAAACATGCAGGCGGAATAGGATTTGTTGTCATCAGGAAATGTTTCCCGATGAAAATATATCCTATCCCGCCAGCATGTTTGAAAGAGAGAGGTGAATAGACGTCAGCAAGCTCTATAGGGCACTGCACTGTTTTGATTTTGTATGGGATTTTGACGTTTCGTGGCCTTGTTGTTTACACAATTTCTGAAAGAGTGAAAGAGAAGGAGATAATTTCATGCACTGCCCTATAGAGCAATGCACGAAGTTCTCGCCTTCTCTTTCACTCTTACAGAAATTTTTTAAACAACAAGGCCAAGAAACGTCAAATTTTCATGCAAAATCAAAACAATGCAGTGCCTTAGGGAACGTTCATAAATTGCGTCTAACATTTGGGGGGGGGGGGGGGGTCTAGGAAAGTGTGACAGTACGTGTTCAAGGTATATATATAGGGAAATAGCGTGACAGAGGGGGAAGGGTGGTCTCGAAATCCCGAAAAACGATTGGACGTAATAAATGAACCTTCCCTTAATGCAAGCCCAGGGAGAATAAAAGTTGTTTACAAAGCTCTTACAAATTCTTAACACGCGGAATTTGAACACAAATCACTACCACACAGACTTTTGGATTGGTCCTTTGCGAACTACGCTTGGAATTTTTAGTGCATGTATTTTCTTTTTGTTTCTATAGTTCTGACTAACCACTAAGTTCTACACTAACACAGCAAGAAATCTGTCAATATTTATTTAATACACTTGTATTTTCAGCGAAATGCTCTATTTGCATGAAAACAATCCACTCTTATAACTAACGGATGACCGCCGTCTAATATCAGGATTACCAACTGAGTGGCGACTGCTGTCATGTCTCTGTGTCGGTGAATCTGGCGCTGGGTCTTCGGCGCGGAAACCCAAAGGTGGAACTAAAATTTTGGGGTTTGCGCGCAATATCTCCTTTGCTAACCGGAGAAATCCGCATTTATCCGTTGCTAACCGTCGTTAACCACGTCTAACTGCTGCTTGGTTAGCAGCGGTTAGCGACGGTTAGGAACGGATATATGCGGATTTTTCGGTTAGAAAAGAAAGTGTCAGTCCCCCTGGGAATTCTGCCCGACGATTCAGTTCAGCGCTCACCAGATAACGAAAGAAACGACTTACGACGATACTTACGACTTATAGCACATGTTTTCAGCACAGCCTAGGCTCCGTTATCGTTACCCGGCCGTTAGACCGTGTCCCTCTGCAAGGATGCATTAAAGAATTCTTCCAGGAAATTTCCCATAGTTTTCTGCAACGACTTTATCGTGGATTCCTGCTCCAAAAATTCCTCTAAGGATTTCACCACACATTTCTTCTGGAATTTCTCCTGAAATATCTTAAGAGGTTCCTTCAGTGATTGTTCCTGCGCTTTTTTGCATTCCTTCAAGAATGCCGCTAGAGACTGTTTCAATAATTCTGTCTGGAATTATTCGAAGTATTTCTAGAGGAATCTCTTTCAGCAGCTCTTTCAGAAAATTTTTCAAAAATTATTCATATTCCTTTGAAAAAAATCCTTCAATACTTTGTACAAAACATCCATCCAAGGATTTCACCCAGAAATGACTGCAGATATGGATTACAAAAATTTTTTTAGGGATTCCTACAGAAATTCTTCCAGGAATTGTTTAGAAAGCTCTCCTTGGATTTTCTAAGAAATCCCTCAGGATTTCCTCCAGGGATTCACTCGGAAAATTTCCGGGGATCATTGCGGGAATAACACCAGGGATTATTTTAAAAATTCTTCCAAGGATTCTTCCAGAAACTCCTCTTGGGATTCCAAGAGAAATTTACCTACGAACTCTTTTTAGGATTCCTTCAGGATTTTTCTTGAATTTCTTCAGAAAATCCTCTTGAGATTCTTTCAGGAATTTTCTCCTGGGATTCCTCCAGAGACTCCTCCAGAGATTTCTCCAGGATCTCCTCTAGAGATTCCTCCAGGAATTCCTTCAAGTATTTCTCCAGGAATTCATCCAGGCATTCCTCCAGAGATTGCTCGAGAAATTTCTTCGGAGATTTCTTCAGTAATCCACACTGGAATTCCTCCAGGTATTTCTCCAGGCATTCCTATAAGGATTCCTCCTGGCATTTGCCCAGGATATCTTCCAGAAATGTCTTTTAAAATCCCTTCGAGACTTTTCCGAGAATTCCTTCTGCGATTTTTTCAGTACTTCCTCCGAGATTTTTATGCAGAAAATCGTCCTTTGATACCTTCAGGAATTCCTCCAGGGATTCCTCCAGGCATTATTCCTCCAGCAATTCCTCATGGAATTCCTTCAGAAATTTCTACAGGAAATCTTTCAGGAATTTCAACGGGAAATACTCCCAGAAAGCCTTCAACAATTCTTTCTGGAAAACTTCCAAGTATTTGTACAGAAACTCCTCCTAAGAATTTCCTCCAGAAATTCATCCAATGAATCTCCTCCAGAAATTCATCCTCCAGGGATTCCTCCAAGAATTCCTCCAGGGATTCCCTTAGAGATTTCTCTAGGGAATCCTCCAGGCATTTCTTCAGAAATACCTTTAGGCATTCCTCTAGAGATTCCTCCAGAAATTGTTTCAGGAATTCCTACAGAAGTTTTTCCAGAAATTGCTCCAGTAATTACTCCAGCGATTCCTGCAGTAATTCCTTCAAATATCCCTTCAGGCATTCTTTCGGTAATTCATCCAGGGATTCCTCCAGTATTTCCGCCAGAGATTCTTCAATAAATTGTTCTACAGAGATTTCTCCAGGAATTTATCTATGAATTTCTCCAAGGGATTCTCCAGCATTTTTTTCCAAAGATTCCTCCAGAAATTGTTTCATGAATTTCTCCAGATTCCTACAGTAATTCCTCCAAGAATTTATCCAGGAATTCCTACAGGGATTCATCCAGGAATTTCTCCAAGGGATTCTCCAGCATTTTTTTTTTCAGAGATTCCTCCAGAAATTTCCACAGTAATTCCTCCAAGAATTTATCCTTGAATTCCTCCAGAAATTCTTTGAGGGATTTCGTCCAGAATTCTTTTGGGGATTCCTATGGGAATTTAATCAGAGATGCCTCCAAGCATGATTTCAAGGATCGCTCCAGGAATTCATCTAGATATTTCTTCAGTGCTTCCTTTTAGAAATCCTGGAAAATTGAGGAAATTGTCCGGGAATACCTCCAGTAATTCCTCTAATTATTCCTCTAGGAATTCCTCACGGAACTTCTCCAGGAATTACTCTTCCGGGTATTGCTCCAGGAATACCTCTAATTATTATTTCAAAAATTCCTCACGAGATCACTTCAAAAATTTATTCAGGGATTCATTCAGGAATAACAAACCTGGAATTTCAGGAACCTGAAGACTTTTTTGAATTGCTTCAAGGATGTTTAGACAAATTTCTCCAGCGATTTGTACTGAAATTCTTTAGGATAATTTTAGAGGGATACATACAGGAGCCAGAAAATTCTCCAAGAAGACATCCAGGAATCCCTACAGGGATACCTCGAGAGTTTCCTTCAAAGATAGTTTCAAGGCTTTACCTTCAAGAGTTCTTCCAAGGATCATTCTGAGAATACGTTAATTGACATTTCTTTTGGATTTTTCTCTGATGGGAGTATATGCAGTATACGAGTATATAAAACTATCTTTAGGGAAGTTCCGGTACGGATGCACTCGGAGCAATGCCAAAACGCTTATAATATGGGTGGTCCTCTACGGACACGAGAAATCGACCATGCTCGAGAAGGACCAGCAAATACTCGGAGTTTTCGAACGTTGCGTGCTAAGGACGATCTTCGACGGTGTGCAGGAGGACGCTGTATGGCGGCAAAGATTGAACTACGAGCTCGCTGCTCACTCTACGGCGAATCCAGCAACCAGAAGGTGGCCAAAACCGGAAGGACACGGTGGGCAGGGCATGTTGCAAGCTGAGAAGGAGAGTTTGACGTAATTTTTTTTTTTTTTTTTTTTTGCTAGGTTGCTAGCTGCACTCTGAATAGAGTTGAAACCTCTACACTAGACCCGAAGATAGAAAAGAGTACGTAATCTTTCAGAAGCAGTTTGCCAGCCGTACGCGGAAAATGATATCCATTAAGACACTGTTGCAACTGACTCAGAAAGTTACGGTAGAAGATTGGAAAGTTTTCAATTGGTCAGTCAGTCAGGATTTGCCTATGTAGTGTTATGGTCACACGGTTTGTGATTGTCTCCTTGTTTGATTTTGTGGTATGGTTAAATATGTTTTTCTCCTCGTTAAGTCAGTTGTCGTATGTTTGTTTTTTTATCGAATCAATCGAACCCTGTATGTTAAAATATACTCGATCCTGTGTCAAATTGTTTTCTTGATTTCGCTAATCGTTTTCTACTTGTGTTCATCTCTTGTGTCCCTAAATTGTCATCGGTCCAAAATCCACAGAAACATGCAACTGAACTTCTGAACATCTAAGAGATAATCAAAAAACGCCAAGTTGGTCAGCTGATTGCAATAAAATTTTAAAATAATAAAGATTTCATGTCAACTTTCATCCCGCTACAAATACTATTAAAAATATTCAATTGTCCTATCGGTCCTACCTAGATGAACCATGTCATTTTCTCAAGCGTAGCCTAAAAATGTCAACCTAGTTATACACAAATAACGTTGTTCAGTTAATATAAAGCAGTCAGTTTTTGTCCAAAATGTCACGTCGAACGCATTGACGTCAACAATGCGTTTAAGTGTTCGCACGTTAGCTTCGAATCTATCAGCACAATTAAGTGCTGCAAATCTCCTTCCCACTATTGATTCTTCGGTCGATTTTAATTGCTTTATTTAAAGAAAATATGAAAAACTAACATTGCAAAAAATCAAAAAAGCGACTATGACATTAATAAATTACTATTAATAAAAATCAACCGAGAAACGTGGGAAATAGAGCCCAAACAACATTTTGAAGTCAGATGGCTGTAAAAGGTTCCAAAACCTGTCACAAATCCTATAATACTTTTATTAGGATTTGTAACGATCATCAAAACCTTCTCAAATCCAACCGACTTGGAACTATTGCTTGGGAATAGACTCTACTGAGCCCCGGCGGTTCCTCCTGTTTATCGAGCATGTCTGATGCATATGATCAGCCATACTCCATCTGCAGCAGCCGTTTCGTGATGAACCGTTGGAGGCGCATTAAAGTGTTAAAAAGGTGATATGTTTCACTAAAGAACACTACATTACAATAATCAAAATGAAACTCCTTCACTTTAATACCGTCAACCCCTGCGAACTTGGCGAACTTGGAGAGTTTGACGTAATTGGAACGTAATGTCCGAAAAGTGGAAGAACAATGAATCTTGAGTTGAGAATAAATTCTTGGTACTGGTTACTCTACTGAGGTCCTTAAGGCAACACATATGGCGACCGTTGCTATTCCCAAACTTAGCCACATGGAGACCGTAACAAATACCAAAACTGCAATCTTTGGATTGAATCTGGAAGTTTCAGATCAATTAATAAGAAAACTCAGAAGAAGTAAAGTATGATACCCAAGCCTAAACACGAAATTATAGGGCTGATCCCTTAGTACAAATGTTGAAAAACATTCAAGAATATGAAATTCTTCAAGGAAACATGCAGAGATTTGCGCCTTGCTTGAGAGATCGCCGAAGCATCGCACAAATGGAGGGGTCATCAAAACCAAGATCAAATCTATTAAAACAAAACAGTTTCATCCAAGATGTGTATTCTAACGACGTTTACTATTTTTAATATTTCAACTTGCTTATAGTTTTAGAAGTAATCTGTGGTGTGCCAGGAAATGAAGCAATTTGAACACGGTTGTAATCAATCGATGTTGCATTTGGAAGAAAACAGTACAAGAGTCGGTCAATGTGGATAGGTCTCCTGGGTCAATCTTAGTTCAGCGCTACTTAAATAAAATCTAAGCATAAAATAGAGCTTCAACGCTCCAATTCCAGTTGTCCTTATCTACTAAAGCATACATCAAAATAGGGTTCCATATCAATAATTCAACACTCACTAGTGGACTAGGTTTTCTTCAGTCCTTCCAAGAACTGGGACAGATCGTACTCCTCGTGGTACTGGTTGTCGTCCCACAGCTCCGGCAGATTTTCCAGTACGTTCTTCATGGTATTGCCGGCACCATTGGCCCCTCCGTTGGCACCATCCGACCCAGCAGCCGCCGATCCTCCGCTTGTGGATCCCTTGTCCGCCTTGTCCGTCGTCTTCCGGCTGCCGTCGCTCAGTGCAAACAAATCCAACAGTTGATCGGTGCCCATCGTTTCCATGGAGGCGTTCTCATCGCTGACCACCGTGTTGGCCGTTAGCAGTTTGAACTTCTGCAGTCCCATGATCTTCTCCTCCAGGGATTTACGCGTGATGAGGCGGTACACGTTGACGACTTTCTTCTGGCCGATACGATGGGCCCGGTCCATGGCCTGGAGGTCCTTCATCGGGTTCCAGTCGTGCTCGACGAAGATGACCGTGTCCGCCCCGGTGAGGTTCAAACCGAGACCGCCGACCTGGGGATGGGATGGAAGGGGTGCAAAAAAATGGTCAATGCTCTTGAAGATCGAGTTGTCTACGAGTTGTAGCCCATCAAGTATCAAGTAAGTTAGAAAGCATGAGTCTTTAGAAGATGGGGTGTCCCTAAACAAACTTTGATAAACCATCAAACTCACCTGCGTTGTAAGGAGCAGAACATCGATGCTGGGATCGCCGTTGAACTTGGTTACAATCTGATGGCGCGAACTGGGTGGAACACTTCCATCCAACCGCAAATAGGAAACCGCCGGTAGGTGCTTTTTAAGCAAATCGTTCTCGATGATGTCCAGCATGGCCTTCAGCTGGCAGAAAATCAACGCCCGGTGCTGATTGACCGACATGTCTTCGTTGTTGGTACCGATACCGCAGTCCAGTAGAAGTTGCCTGAAGATACGATCAATTAATAAGACGAAACAAAACATGAAGAAATTGAGATCTTACTTCAGTGCTGGCAGCTTGGCTGAATGTTCGATGTCGTCCATCGAAGAAATTTCCGACAAGATTGTTTGGTACTCCGGATGCGATGGCTGCAGAACAAGCTTCGGATGGTTGCAGACATTTTGCAGATACCTATAAAAAGAGGAACTTGTTATCTCGAATCACTGAGTTAAAACCTGAAGTACGAACCTCAACGCCTGGAACACGTGCGTCTTCTTGCTCACGATCTGTCCGTCGATATTCTCCAAGCATTCGCGAATGTCCGAGTTGAGATGCGTTCGGCTAAAGTCCTCGTACAATCGCTCCTGCAGAGGGCTCAGTTCGCACAGTAAATCCTGCGTAATCTTCGGAGGCAAATCAGTCAAGACGTCTTCTTTGACGCGTCTCAGCAAGAACGGAAGAACCTGCCGGTGCAGCGCTTCCATGGCCAGCGCACCAGCTTCCTGCTCCTTGGCTGAACTCTTCGGATCACGGCTTGCCAAAATCGGACGAGAGAAGCGAGTGCTGAATTGTTTCTCCGTTCCCAGGAATCCGGGCATCAAGAAGTCGAACAGTGACCACAGTTCCAGCACGTTGTTCTGGATAGGTGTACCGGAAAGGATCAAGCGATGGTTCGCCACTAGTTGTTTGATGGCCTTGGAACTCTTTGTCCGACCGTTCTTGATAATGTGACCCTCATCAAGGACGCAATAATTCCACTGGACGGAACTGAAGAACTCGATATCTTTCCGAACGATCTCGTAGGACGCGATGATCAAGTTGTACGTGCCAAGTTTGTGACGAAGTCGTTCTCGATCCACTGGCAGTCCCACGTAATGAAGTGGCCGCAGGAAACGGGTCGGCAGGAACTTCTCCACCTCGTAAACCCAGTGTCCGGTAAGCGTTGGCGGGCATATCACCAAACTTGGCAGCTTGGCACACTTCGGATCAATGCTGCGTTGGTAATGATCGCCAGCAAGAATACAGATCGCCTGCAGGGTCTTACCCAAACCCATATCATCGCACAGAATTCCATGCAGCTTGTACTTGTTCAAGAACCACAACCAATTGACGCCCGACTGTTGATAGCTTCTCAGATCGGCGTTGATCTTGACGGGTATCTTGAAGTCTGGAATCGTTTTCGGCGTAAAGAGGTACTCGAGGAACTCTTTGTCTTTGAGTTTGCGATTCTTAAGATCCTCGGAAAGTCCCCGCACGTTCGGAGTGATTCCATCCAGCGGCATCAACTGAATCAACGTAGCGAAACAATGAGTCGATACCAGCCGTACGGATTGGTCCGGATCGCTCATGCGTCCCAGCAGCGGGACAACCAGCAGAACTACGTACGGAACGATCTCCATCTGTAGCTTGCTAACAATGCAGGCAATGGCCTCGGCGGCACCTTGCCGCTTGACCACGTTTTCGATCGACGACAGCATGGGTACGATATCGTTGATCACCATGGTCATAACGACCTGCGAATTGACTACGGCCAGGGTGGCCAGACATCGGCCAACCATGTGGCGGATCGACTTCAACGGATGTCTCAACAGTAGGCACAGCTTTGGTAACAGTTGGAACAGTTGATCGTGTAAGGCCTGACGAAGTATAAAGAAGAGGAAAATGATGATAAAGATAATATTGGGCTTAACCTTCCTACCTTTTACAAGATAACTCTTGACAGAAATACCCCTTACCTGATCAATATGTCGCGCGGCGACTTCAATCAGCTGCAACGACGTCATGAAGTCGTTGGTATCCTCTTGGTTCACGATCTGCCGACCAAGCTGATCGACGTAGCTCTCGTCCACTTTGATGGTGATCTGCTCCGTCATCAACTGCCACAGAACGGGAAGCTTCTGCGGGAGGTCCTGCTTGAAGTAGGAACAGATCGTGGTTATGGCATGCGTGGCTCCCAGCCGTTGCGTACGGGCGTGTTTGCGACTAGTTTCTTCGGACTCGTTGAGGGCGTCCTCGATCGTTGGGGTATCCGAGGTGACGGACGCCGGCCTACCGGGGCCACGTGATCCCGAAGCCGTTCCGTTGGGACCTTCTTTGGTCTTTTGCTGGTTTAGCAGAGTTATTATTCCGTGGTAGGGATTGGAGTCGCTTGTGTTAGCCGGATCGAAATGTCGCATCTCCCGATCCGGTACGATCAGTTTCGGAGTGAAGTCCGCGTCGCTTTTGAGCAGGGTGCACAGGTTGGAAATAATCTTGTTGTTTGGACAGGGGTTACGAACGGTGACTTGATCTAGAAGGTCGGCTAGATATTTGGCGGAGAGCTTTTGTAAAAGTTCACACTCTTCGCGCTTGATGGATTCCATCAAAGGCTTAACGACGGGATTCAGCTTATCTGGAAGGCACTTCAAACTGACTACTGCCCCAGAAAGGGAAGCTTGCGTACTAATGTGAAGGTTACTCTGTTCCAAGGAGGTACCGGCATGCGCATTGAACAACCCTCTACGGCGTTCCTCCAACATCTCTGCAATTTTACTCTTCAGTCCGTATTTGGTTTTCATATTCTCAGACATCACCGTACAAAGCTGGAAGATCTGATCCAAACTCAAAACCTTCAAGTTCTCAAACTCCACGAACTGAATCTTGTGCTGTTTCAATGTTGCCAGATAGTCTCTGCTTTCCTGCAGCAACCTCGTGAACAGTATTCCCACCTCGTCATAGTAAACGTACTCGTTCAAGCACACTTTCAAGCGCTCTTGCAGCGAAATCGGGCCCGGTTTGATGGTATCATCCGCCGAGCACCAAAATGCGATCACAAGGCTGGCGATCAATCTCTGCAGCGCCGAGCGGGACTGCAGATAGCCGAGCAGAACTTTGGTATAACAGTCGATGGGGCTCTCGATCTCCGGGGTGTAGACAACGCCGGGAGCCGGCAGAACCAAATATCGGGACAGTAGTCCAATCATTTTGGCAGTTTTGATCCGCGCTCGGATTACGTTTCTTTCCCGAATCTCGATTGGAATGGTTTCCGATCCGCCGAGGAAGAGTTTCTGCCGGGATGGAGTACCGTTATCGAAGGAATCGAACTGCCGGCGACGTTCGCGCAGCTGCGAAGGTTGAATCGGTTTGGCGTAGATCAACGAGGACGGGTCGAATGCCAGGCGGACCGGTTGCATGGCCAGACATAGCCAGCTGGCCACGTACGGACAGGAAGCGTGTAGAAGGGCGGACAATTCTGCATTGATTATGATGTTGTTCCATACTTCTTCGGCTAAGGTTTGAATGTCTTCGACGTGTTCCACTAGGACCCGCTGGAAGATGTGACGGAGAGCTTCCTGAAGCAATGCAGGTGGCCAGTCCTGCACTCCAAAGTTCAGCACCAGGTTTTCCGAAGGATCCACCTGGAGGATTGTGTTGGTTTCCGTTGCGGCCTTCGCCAAAGCTTCGGCCGTGCTTACTATGACGGATGTGGCTTTGCCGTTCATGCCGTTGCTTCCGGTAGGTGTGGATGGTTCGCTTTGGGCGGTAAGCCTACTGTCGGTGAGTGTTCTCAGCGTTTGCAGCGTGGATCTACGCACGGAAGAAGTGCAGTGACTGAGGAATGGCCAAAGGCGTGGCACTAGAATTGACATCGATTCCATTTGGATCCAGTTGGAGGCATTCGGCAGACTCAGAATCGATGCCAACAGACCCATAAAGCTGTTACATGCGGATGCAAGTTCGTCCTGATCCAACAAGAGGTCCCACAACAGCTTGACTATGTGCGAGACTTGAGTTTTCGTTAGGAGTTTTGGTAGCCAAGAAGCGATGGGTATGAGGGTGGCCGCAGCGACAGCTCCCACGTCATCCACAGAATCGAAAAGTCCCGTTAGGACATCGTTGATGATTACCGGTAGGAAGGTTTGAACTAGATCTTCCCGAACGACTAGCATGTATTTTATTCCCAGAAGACCACCGTGACGGACTTCCCAGTCTTTTTGCTTGATGAACGTCAGGAGAATACTAACGGTTCTATGGACATTTTGCAGAGGCAGTTGTTTCAAAACCGTACCGAGAACCTGAGCGCAAGTTTCCCGCACCGGCGCAACGACTTGATCGGATACAAAGTCTCCAAATCTGTCTAAGGCCAACACGCAGAGCAAGCGTAGGGTAGCGTCTTCCAGCCAAAGTTGGTGCTGCTCGTTCATTTGCTTCTTTGTCATGAAAATACTTTTCCCAGCTCCTTGGGAGTGGCTCTTTAGCAGCTCCCGAAGGGCTGTGGCCGAGCCGTGACGTGTCTCCCACCGTGGACTAAATAAATCCAAATAAAGCTTGGAACAGAATGACTCCAAGGGCCATTCCGTGGCATCGACCCAGGCACCCGTCAAATCCGGGACGGGTTCTGTGAACGCGATCATATCTGGTTTTCCGTCTGTTTTGATTCGTTTCCGATCCGGTTCGCCATCTCCTCCAGATCCGTTCAAGCCGACACCGGAACAACCCCCGGTAACGGCGTTGATCGGATTCGGGAACGCTTTTTGCTGTTCACGTGCCTTCCGTCGAGCACGGTTCTTCTCCCGGCAGCTCAGCGCTTGACTAGAACCCTCTGTACCCAGCTTTAAGATCTCCTGAACTGGCATCAGTCTTTCGCCTTCCTGTCGGGCAAGTTGGACCTGAACACTGCGGTTCTGCATGTCCTCAATCGATACAATATCATCCAAATTAACGCCCGTACTCAGCCCCAGCTTCTCGTTCAGTAACGCCCTCTGCCGGGCCCACTTCTCCCTTGGATCGCCCACATCATTGTCATCGATCGCGTCGAACTCCGTCCCCTCCGAACCCATGAGTCGAGCTCCCCGATGTAGCACCGCGTTCAGGTCGAACTTGTCGAACGACAACCGCGAGCTCCCGGCCCCGGTTTGAGTATTGTAAACATCCTCGGGCGCTCCGTCCACCCCGGTCGGATTCCACTGGGGAACGTTCTCCAGGATGGCCTGAACGGCCTGCGATGCCGCTATCCGGGTGTCCCAGTCCTTGCTGTGCAGATAGGTCAGCAGCCGGCCCAGCAGGTTGTGCAGCTCGTGCGGATGCAGCTTCTGGACCTCGCCGATCTGCTTGGCGGCCGCCTTGCGGGTCACGGCAGCCGAACCGGACTCCAGCAGGATGAACAAACGGTCCAAACTGGGAGAGAGAGAGAGATGGGTTTGTTGATTAGTGGGATTGTGTTGTGGGAGACGGTGTGGAATTTGAGGCGGACTGATTACTTACCGTGAAGTCATTCTTTGGTCTGTAGATGATGCTTTTCAGGGAGAGTGTTAAACACGTGGATCACGACGATGGCATCCAAGAATCTGTAAACATGAGAGAGAAATCGATTGTTAATGACCTGGTACTTAGTTATTGTATAAATTTCCGAATTATTGGCTCTTTATTATGGGGATTTTCAGCCCGGGCGAGGCTGGTTCATCCCCGTAAATTTCCGAAAACCAAAGCCGAGAGGTTGTCGAGGCGAAACTTAAACGGAGAACCGGTAACCCAAGAACACTATTCGGACGGTTGGAAACTGTCTACCAGCGGATTGCGCATTGAAAATAGGGACGAACTTGTTTTTACTTGTTTATTGCTCTGTTGTTCGGTGTCAAGTGGTTTTCTATAATAATTCTTTTTCTTCTTTTTTCTCTCGTGCTGGCAACGGTTGGTGGTGCTATTCAAAGTATATAGGTGATGACAGGTATGATGAACGATAGGGGTTAGGAATTTCGAACATCTGAACATCTTACATCTGAACATCTTACAACAGAGCAACCGCTCGAGGGTTAACGGCCACTTCCCAGATGCCACCCTGATGCGGACTGGATGGCGGAAAGAACCTCTAGCGAATGCCAAGGTTGCTGAAGTACGGTTCAGTTTTCTTGCTGTGAGTCTGAGCTGCTTCGTAAATCTCCGTCAGTTGCCGGTCGGCACCGACCAGGTTCGTCCCAGATCTCGTTGCAGTAACCTCGTCTCATTCGCTCGCTTGAAAGCTCCCAAAAACGTATCAGTTGAGAAGTCCCTTGCAATCTCGAGGTGAATCGCCTTGCACGAGAGGCAGACAAATACGACGATGTATCCCTTTGATCAACATTCTCCGCGGGAACTGCTGCATCGTACTAGAATGGGACCGGCATATAGTAAACTCCGACATGGATGAAGAGTCGACATGCGGTCACGCGCGCCACTGGAAGACTCCATCAGCTGCTGTGCTGTCTTGGCTTTCTGCCGGCAATATTTGACGCAATTCTGAATGCCTTGTTTGACGAGATGTTGGCAGCCTGGAATCCAGTACCACTGATTGATCGCTGCCGTCAGAAGTGCATGACAGTTCTGCAAGTGTAGCTCCTCAACCAGTAATCTGGATACGCGATGGTTCTTTGGGAGTATCGCCAGGTGCTTCACTTCGAAAGGAAACGACGACTGCTGCAAACGTCCCCCGACACGTATCGTCCTGGTTCCATCCAAAAAAGGGTACAAGCTACTGATCTTAGATTTAGGATGGACTTCGCTTCCTTTCGCCATCGATTTTGTTTCTTCTTTATAGCCATCGTGCTGAGCCAGTCTGATGAGCTGCATCCTGGCTGTGTGTAACTCGGATGGAAGGAGCACACCCGAGCGCCTCTCGTACTGAGTCGACGCCTTCGACTTCAGGTTGAAGATGAATATTACGTGAATCCCGAGTTAATGATAACGACATTGAGTATTTGGAATCGTCTACGTACCTCCAAATTGTCAGACGAGTTGATTCGATCCCAGGTGGCCGAATCTTCCGCCAGCCACGTTGGCCCTGGCCACCAC